>NC_067305.1:2316139-3013915 GCF_020740795.1 Apus apus
CAGGTACCCCCAACTCACCTCCCCCAGCCCTCAGGCTACCCTGGCTGGGGGTACCCCACGTCATCATGTCTGGGCACCCCCACCTCACCCTGCCTGGCTCCCCCAGCCCCACACCAGCCCTCTTGCATTTCCCCTGCCCTGTGTCCCTCTGCCTGCCCTGGGCCAGGGTCCAGCTGCCCACCTCCCCCAGAGCTCCCCTCTCTGCACCCACCCCAGGGAGGTGATACAGGCCAACGTGGGTCTTTCCCCACTATCCAACAGGAAAACTGGGACACACCGGGCACAAACAGCACCACACCAGGAATGAGCACAGCCCCCTGTGTTCATACCCCCCCCCCCAGTGGGCTCCCTTGCAGCAATGCCAAGCTCATGGGCAGCCACACAGGGCTGGGAAGATGCCCAGGGCAATGGTTCTGCTGTGCACCCCACCAGCACCCACACCCCCCCCAGACACCACACTCACCATTAGCCATCCCTCCTGGAGTTCTCTTCCTACCCTTCCTGGCTCCCACAAATTCAGGTGATCTGGTCAATTAGGCTTTGAGGATGAGAGAGGCAAATTCCCTCATTAGGGCTGATTTCCTTCCAGGGCAGGATCGTTGCTCCTGACCCAGTGTCTGGTCCAGGCTGGAGTCGGTCGTGCTGGTCACAGAGCTCAGGGGACACGGGCTGCTGGAGTGTCCTGTGCCCTTGCCCTGTGACAGTCGATCAGCATCACCTGAGCAATCCAGTGACATTTTCTGCATCTGGCAGCAGTTTTCAAGCAGGGTTTGGCAGCTTGTCCTCCATTTTAGAGATGGGGGAAACTGAGGGAAGAAATCAGGGGTAAGGAGCAGGGCACAGCACCGAGTCCCAGGCTGGTTTAGTGCCCTGGTCTCCCCTAATAGATGTTCTGGCCTGAATTGGCTCCGTTTCTGCAGGATGCTGCCAGAAATGCCAACAGTTCTCCCAGCTTGGGTGCCTTATCAGTTCCACTTGCAACTTCCATCCCTTGCTGCAGCCCAGATCTGATGGAGATTTCTGGCTGCCTCCTACTGCTCGTTTGCTCCGGGATGTGGATTTAGAATTTCATTGCAGGCACAAGCTTTTCAAAGGCTTTTCTCCCCCCCCCCCCCCCCCCAATTTGAGTTTCATCCTCAGCCTCATCCCTGGATCTGCAGTTCAAACCAGGAGGTTTTTACCATGGGTGTGCTGGAATTTCCTTGCTGTTCTCAACAATAATGGTTCATCTGCTTCATAAAAGAGGAAAAATCCAAGCAGGAGAAATGCAAGTGCTTCAGCTGGAGGTGTATTTTTAAGAGGCTGGGGTGGGGGAGAGGCAGTGCCAGAGCAATCCACGTTTCATTTCAATTCCCCAGGCTGAAGAGGTGATTCTGCCTAATTTGAACCTAGTCATTAAGCTGCTGTTTCAAAAAACACAGAGTCAATTAAGCAGCTTCTCCCCCCCCACACCCCCAGGCCTGTCTTGTTATTAATCAAGGGACAGGGGGAATTGCTTCATCCATGTGGCTCACACTCCTGTTGCTGGGAGCCAAGTGCTGATCTGATTTTGTCTGATGGAAGCTGCTTTCCTGCCTGCTGGCCAGGGTTAGAGCTGATTTTGGGGGGGGCAGAATGCTGGAGATGCAGTGGGGGAACCCAGGTCAGAGGGGCCCCCCTCATTCCTGTCCCTTCCCTGAGCCTCTCACCAGAAAAAAAAACAGGTTATTTATGTCTCACTCTGTCCCCTTCATTCCATTCTTTTACTTTGGGGAAACCAAGGCACAGACAAGGGCACAGAGATGTGGGGAAAAAAAGGCTCCAGGTTGAGGTTCAGAGCTCTGCTTCCCTGAGCCAGAGCCCCACACTGGATGTTGGAGAAGCCCATGGGGCCAAATCCATGGGTCTTCCTCTCCAGTTAATTGAAATTGGCTTGAAAATGAGCATTAAATAAAAACCTTACACCAGAAGCTGGGGGACAGGCTGAGCTGGGGCCCCCCTGTCCTCTCTGCACCCAGAGCCTGTTCCCTGCCAGGGGCTGAGATGGGACCTGGTCCCCTTCTTTGGTCCCCTGGACTTCACCCCCCTCCCCAGAGCTTGACTTGTGCAAATTATTTCAACCCCCCCCAACCCAAAATGAGGATGGGGACTCTCTAAACCACATCACCCCAAACTCTGCCTCTTTGGCATCAGGACTGGGGCCACTGCAGGGTCACAGCTGCCCCCGTGAGCAGAGAGGGACACGAATGTCACCTCCTCCCATCGAGGTGTCCTTGTCCCCAGCTGGAGAGGAAGAGCAGAGGAGAGTGGCAGGGCCCTGGGGCTGTTGCCTTGGGCAGCTTCAGGGAGGGTCTCTGCCTTTGGAGCTGCTGGGAAGTGTCCTGACAAGTTTTATGGGCTTTCTGGGGCGTTTTCACACGGGCTCAGCAAAATGAATTTTCAAAAAAAAAAAAAAAAGTGTGAGAGAAATTCAAATAAAACTCCCAGCTGCTCTGGCACACGCTCAAAATCCCAAAGAGTTCCTTGGGCTGAAATACACCAAGTGAAAAATAAATATATAGAAAAATAAGAATCCAGTGAACAGAGAACTGAATTTCTTCCCCCCCCTGCCCCATCCTCCCAGTTTGCCCTCCCATGGTGGAGCTCGGGAGCTTTTCCTGCTGGACCAAAGGGTCCTGCTGGCCCCCTCCCTGCCCACCGGGGGCTGTGCCAGACGTCCTGGTCCCGTGCCAGCAGCACGATGGCACTGCCAGCTCTGCTGACAGCCAGGGATTATTTTTTTCTCCCCCCTCCCCCACTGCCTCTAAGGATGCAGCAGTCGGAGCCATGTGATGGGCACAACCTCCTGCTGCCCATTCATCCCCACTCACGGAAACCTCGATTAACTCCTGGAAGGAGCCAAGTGCGAGGTTCCTGATCCACATGGTGGAGCCAGAAGGAGCCAGGTTCCTGATCCACATGGTGGAGCCAGAAGGAGCCGGAGTTTGACCCTGCGGGATTCGGGTGCCGCGGGAGGGAGCTGACCCGAGAAACCTTTTGGCACCGGGAGGTGCTGTGAGGACTGGGGGATGTCAGGGTCCTCTCTCGGGGTACCAACCCCAGGGCATGGCTGGAGGGAAGCTCAGACCCCCAGGTCCCCAAATGTCCCCGCAGCAAAGTCACCCGAACCGCGGGGAGAGGGGACGGGACCGTCCCCAGGGCTCGTCCCCCCGGGGCTGAGCTCTGCCCTGGACATGTCACGGTGACTCTTCCCCGGGTGCCCAGCGGCTCCGGGGCCACACGGAGAGAGTTCTTCTCCCCGCAGGTGCCCGGTCGGAGGCTTTGAGAGCCCCAAACACGAGTGGAGAGTGACACCGCATGGCCGGAGGCAGCAGGGCCCTGGGGACACCCCCGGGGTGGCCTCTCAGGAGGGTCCCTGCTCCATCCGCTGGTTCCCAGCCTGGAGGAACCCTCTCCCAGGGACCCTGCACCGCCTGGCTGCGAGGTACCAGGGGCTGGGCCCCCCCCTTGGCACCCCAAAAGGCAGCCCCCCCTCCAACACCTGTGTCACCCAAGCATGACTCCTGCAGGCAGGTGGGGGGCAGAGCCCTCTCTCCCTCTGCCCCTCCCTGCCCCCAGTGCCCTTTGCTGCCCCCCCTGCCTTGCTGCCCCCCACTGCTCCCCCTGCCCCACTGCCTCCTGCTGCCCCCCCTGCCCCTCTGACCCCTGCTGTCCCCATTGCCCCCGTTGGCCTTTGCTACCCCCCCTGCCCCCATTGCCCCCTGCTGCCCCCATGCCCTGCTGCCCCACACTGCTCCCCCTGCCCCATTGTCCCCTGCTGCCCCCCCTGCCCCCATTGCCCTTTGCTACCCCCTGCCCCCATTGCCTCCTGCTGCCCCCCCTGCTACCCCCTGCCCCCATTGCCCCCTGCTGCCCCCCATTGCACTTTGCTGCCCCCCCTGCCCTGCTGCCCCACACTGCTCCCCCTGCTGCCCCCCCTGCCCCAGTTGCCCCCTGCCCAGCCCAGCTCTCTGCAGCACCGCCCGGGGCTCCCGTTGTTCCCTCTACAAAGCCCAAGTGCTCCCTCTGCCCTGACCCCGATGTTTCTGTGTCGGTGGTTTTGATCTTCTTCAGAGCATGAACCCCCTGAGGGGAGACACCTCGCCCTTGTATTTACCTCCCAAGCACCGGACACACGGACCCGCTCTGCAAACACAGCCTGAGCTGATGACTAATCCCAGTTACTTTTAATAAATATTTGGTAACTACAATGAAAGTTTCTTTGGCCAAGCACCTGCTGTTCTGAGCTGTCCTCAGCAGAAACACCATCAGGCGAAAGGTTTTAATCCAAGGAGGAAGGAGAGGGACCTTTTCCCCTCCCTGCCAGGGCTCTGAGTGACAGTGGAGAGGAGATGGTGACAGCCAGTGCTGGGCTCCTTGCTCCTGGCTGCCTTCAGCAACCCTAAGTGACCCTTTTGCCATGTCTGGGTCAAGGCATCTCTTCTGGCAGTGAACTCAGCCCACAGAAGGAAGATTCCCCCTCCAATCCCTTTTCTAAGGCCTGTGGCCCAGTTTTACAGAGCCACCAAACCCCAGGGCCAGCCAAAGCTGGTGAGCTTTGAACACTCGGTGACACTCAAAACCAGCACACCCGTTTCCCTGGCAAAGGATGATGCCAATTATCTCCAGTTCCCCAGCATGGGTTGCACTTCTGACCTTGCCAGGATGCTGATGGTGGGGCTCAGCCCAGCCCAGGTCCCCTTTACAAGGCTTTGCTGGGGGCAGGAGAACCTGCACAGCACCCAGGACCCAGCACCTGCCTGTGCTCACCCAGCTGAGCTCTGCCCAGCATGGAAGTGTGTGTGCTCTGGGTGCTGTGTGCTCTGGGTTCTGCATGCTACCCTCTGGGTGCTGTGTGTTCTGGGTGCTGTGTGCCACCCTCTGGGTGCTGTGTGCTCTCCTTTGGGTGCTGTGTGCTCCCCTCTGGGTGCTGTGTGCTCTGGGTGCTGTGTGCTCCCCTCTGGGTGCTGTGTGCTCTGGGTGCTGTGTGTTCTGGGTGCTGCATGCTACCCTCTGGGTGCTGCATGCTACCCTCTGGGTGCTGTGTGCTCCCCTCTGGGTGCTGTGTGCTCTGGGTGCTGTGTGCTCTGGGTGCTGCATGCTACCCTCTGGGTGCTGCATGCTACCCTCTGGGTGCTGTGTGCTCCCCTCTGGGTGCTGTGTGCTCTGGGTGCTGTGTGGTCTGGGTGCTGCATGCTACCCTCTGGGTGCTGTGTGCTCTGGGTGCTGTGTGCCACCCTCTGGGTGCTGTGTGCTCTCCTTTGGGTGCTGTGTGCTCCCCTCTGGGTGCTGTGTGCTCTGGGTGCTGTGTGCTCCCCTCTGGGTGCTGTGTGGTCTGGGTGCTGTGTGGTCTGGGTGCTGCATGCCACCCTCTGGGTGCTGTGTGCTCCCCTCTGGGTGCTGTGTGCTCTGGGTGCTGTGTGGTCTGGGTGCTGCATGCTACCCTCTGGGTGCTGTGTGCTCTGGGTGCTGTGTGCCACCCTCTGGGTGCTGTGTGCTCTCCTTTGGGTGCTGTGTGCTCCCCTCTGGGTGCTGTGTGCTCTGGGTGCTGTGTGCTCCCCTCTGGGTGCTGTGTGGTCTGGGTGCTGTGTGGTCTGGGTGCTGCATGCCACCCTCTGGGTGCTGTGTGCTCCCCTCTGGGTGCTGCGTGCTCTGGGTGCTGTGTGCTTCCCTCTGGGTGCTGTGTGCTCCCCTCTGGGTGCTGCCCACACCCCAGTCCTGGCTCTCAGCCCCAGCACCCAACTGCAGAGCCCACAGCCAAGGATTTATTCTCCTCAGGCAGGTGGGGCCAGCTCTGCCCTGCCCATTTTCTCATCCTGGCAGCTGACAAGTTTCTGTTTGTCCTGTTAATCCAGGAAAGTGCTGCAGGTACCAGGATTCATTAAGAGAGCAATCACTGCCAGTCGATGTTTCCCAGCTCCTCCTTCCCACCGAGATCCTCAGCTCCAGAGAGGGTTTCCTGCTGCTGCCCTGCCTGGGGCAGCCAGGCAGGATTTCAGAGCCACATGCAGCCCCGAGGGTCCCCAGCTGGTGGAGCCTCGTGCGGGGCTCCCACCCAACCCGAAAGTTCCCAGAAGCAGGGAATTCCGTGCCCTACCTCCAGCTCTGAGTGCAACCAGCAACAGCCACAGCGCACCCTGGGGCTGCTCCGTAGCTCAGGGGCTTTGGGGAGGGGGTGGCCGTGCTGTGGGGAGAGGGCACGACCACTGCAAATGCTTCCCCCAACACACCTGGCTCTTCTGACAGACCCAAAGCACACAATTCTAGAGCCCCGGGGCCCTCGGGGCTTTGCCCGGCGCTGGGCAGCCCGGGAAGGCAGCACCGCAGTCATTCCGCTCCAGAGTGAACGCGCAGCTCCAGCCCCTTCCCGAGGCACCGGCCGCGGCTCCGCAGCCGCAACACCGGCAGCGGGGTGGGCTCCCTGCTCCGAGGTGGTAGAGGTTCAAGAAGCAAACCCAGCAGCGATTTTCCTGCCGTTCCATGTCCCGGTTCCCAGCTGCACGCCCGCCTGGCGCATCCCGGCAGCTCCGGCCCCGCGGGGGGTCCCTGCGGGCTGGGGCACCCAGCACCTGCCGGGACTGGGGCAGGGCAGGCGGGAGGGCACCCAGCAGCCCTGGTGTGACCGCTGCCAGCAGAACCAAGCACGACACGGGGCCAGGGGCTGCTCGGGCACCGTCTCGGGGGTCTGCGGACCTCCGGCTGCAGGGGGGGAGAAGGGGCGAGCAGCAGCGCTTTGGGAAGACGCTTCACCTCCTCTCCTCACGGCTGGAAGGCTCCAAAGGCTCCATCCCGGACCGAGCAGAGGGGCTCCTGCCGGAGCTGGGGGCTCCGTCCCCGCCGGGAAACCGCTCCTGCTGGAATTCCGCCCGCACCTCCCTCCGCTCCGGCCCGGCTCCCTCCCTCCCTCCCTGCCTCCCTCCTGCAGCTGAGCGCGGCCTCCCACCCTCCCGGCTCCTTCCCAGACACCGGCAGCTCGGGATTCCAGGCGCTCGGGATCCCAGGCGCTCGGGATTCCAGGCGCTCGGGATTCCAGGCGCTCGGGATCCCAGGCGCTCGGGATTCCAGGCGCTCGGGATTCCAGGCGCTCGCAGCCGCCGGACGGGAACCGTTCCCTGGAGCCTTCCCTGCCCCGTGCTCCCCCGGCCTGGGCCTCCCGCACCCCCCGCAGGTTGTCCTCTCCTCAGCCCAGCAGCTGAAGCCCTGGCTGCTCAGCCGCCGGGGAGCTGCTGGTTCCCAGCTGGAGATGGGGCCGTTGCAGGAGTCGGGGCAGGTTTGTACCCAGCCGGTCTGGGCAGGGCTGGCGAGGGGGGGCACCAGGCACAGAGGCGAGAAAATTCCATCTCTGCTGTGGGATGGACCTCACCAGGCTCTTGCAGGGATGCTGCAGGTGCCCAGGGATGCTGCAGGTGCTCAGGGATGCTGCAGGTGCTCAGGGATGCTGCAGGTACTCAGGATGATGCAGGTAGACAGGGATGATACAGATGTCCAAGGATGCTGCAGGTGCTCAGGATAATTCAGATGTCCAAGGATGCTGCAGGTGCCCAGGGATGCTATAGGTGCTCAGGGATGCTATGGGTGCTCAGGATGATGCAGATGCCCAGGGATTCTGTAGGTGCTCAGGGTGCTGCAGGTGCTCAGGATGATGCTATAGGTGCTCAGGATGATGCAGGTGCCCAGGGATGCTGTAGGTGCTCAGGGTGCTGCAGGTGCTCAGGGATGCTATAGGTGCTCAGGATGATGCTATAGGTGCTCAGGATGATGCAGATGCCCAGGGATGCTGTAGGTGCCCAGGGTGCTGCAGGTACACAATGTGCTGGCTGGTTTCAGGTGCTGGCAGCATGAAGGTCATTGCTCAGACTGCAGGCCCAGGGGACCACAGGGACCTCCACCAGCTACTTGTCCTCCTCACCCCTTGCTGTCACTGAGGCAGCATTCCTGACCCCAGGCTTTTCCCCTTCTTTGGAAGAAACCAGCTCACAGGACCAAACACACAGAGACCACCCACCCCCCAGCAGGGGCTTGGTGACCTCCCTCCCAGCAGGCAGAGCTGCCTGGCCCCTCACTGGCTCTGCTGTGTCCACTGGTGGCTGGCAGGTGACAGTGGTGACAACACCCTTCTCTGGCCCTTTTCAAAGGCTTTCAAGGTTGTCACCACTCTGCTCTGCCCTGTATCTGCTCACCTGGGCTTCCTACGGGGACTCGTGTTTCTCAGTCCCTTTCATGAATCAGGGTCACACCAAGGTGTCAGGCCCCAGTCATTTCCTTCATCTTCCCTGTCCTCACACATCCAGAACTTGAACTCAAATGATGAGGGAAGAAGCTCCCCCAGTCCCTGCCTTTTTCTGCTCTGCTGAGTCCAGCACACAAGGTCCTGCTTTTTTTTTGGCTGCCTACTTCTGCTCCACGTCCTCCGAGTGGGATGGGAGCTGTTATATTAAAAGATAAGGCAAATTATGCTGGTGTGCAGTGATGGGAGAGCTGATTCATAAGCCAGGCGGGTCTACAAGGTCTAATTTGGGATGGAAAATTGCTGATGACTTCTCTAGTAACCAGGAAGACTTAGGAAACCAACTTTTCTTTGATGAGCACATGAATACCTGCCAGCTTCACATCATTGCTCTGCCCAGCCAAGCTCTGGGCTTCTGCAGGACAAGAGGCTCCCATGGTTAGGAAATAGGTTTTAAAGGAGAAATGTTTTAATGAGAAATGGCTTAAAATTTGCCAGGAGGACCATTGCCCATCCACGTGTTTGTCTCCAGGGGCACTGGTCAACACCAATTTTGAAGATGGCAGTTTCTCCCCTGGGGAATGCAGCTGTTTCCAGATATTGAGAGTCCCTTCTGGCCTGTGCATGAAGCTCCACAGCACTGGTTGTGTCTCTCCTGCTGGAATAACCCTCATCCCTCTGCCTGCCACAGGGACCAGGAGTGGGTGCTGGGTGCTCTGGCTGCCCCGATGCCCAGTGTGGCTTTGAGGCTGAACACGGCTCTGGGGCTGGAAGTGATTTGAACCATCAAATCATGGACTGGTTTGGGTTGGATGGGACCTTCAAGATCATCCAGTCCCAACCCCCTGCATGGGCAGGGACACCTCCCACCAGCCCAGGTTGCTCCAAGCCCCATCCAACCTGCCCTTCAACACTGCCAGGGATGGGGCAGCCACAGCTTCCCTGGGCAACCTGTCCCAGGGTCTCACCTCCCTCACACTCCACAATTCCTTCCAAATACCTCATCTCAACCTCTCCTCTTTCCACTGGAAACCATTCCCCTTGTCCTATCACCTGCCCTTGTAAAAAGTCCCAGCTGCAGGCTCTGTCCCACCTTGGGGGCTCCCCATGGGCAGCACCACCTTGCTCAGCCCTGTCCCTTCCCATAACCAACCTCATGGAGGTTTCATCCAGTCGTGTCCCTGCACTTACTGGGAGCCCCCACCTGCCTCTCATCATGCAAGGAGAGGAAGGGAGCAGGATGAAGCAGGAGCAGAGGCACGTTACAGCTTAAGCAAACACCCAAGGAAGGGTTGTCTCATCACTCTCCACTTCTGACAAAAACTACTAAAGCTTTATTAAACTTGGGAGTAACAACCGTCCATCACTCCGGTGCTGTCATTAATCCTTGGTAATTGTTTCTATAATTAAAAGCCCCATTGTGTCTTGTCTCTCTAATGTGATTTATGGGATGGGAGCACTCTTGCATGAATGATGCATGGCTGGTGGGAGGACACCTGCCTCAGCTGCTGCATCCAAGAGAAACACTCAGTGATGCCTTCAGCACCTCCTGTTCCCTCACCCCTCCTCATCCCTCGGGTGCATCCCAGGCTCTTCAAACCCCAGGATGAAATCCCCATCCTTGAGACACCCCTTTGCTGCCTGGACCTCAGGAACTGGATTGTTCTGACTCTTTATGCAAAGCTCCTGGCCCCTGATCCATGAGCTGCAGCCAAGGACAAAAGTGAAACAGGAAAAGAGAAGCCACCTCCAGCCCTGGGGGTGCAGGAGGGTTGAGCTTCGTGTCAGCAGATCCTGCTCCTGCCTCTGCTGGGAGCTGCATTAAAAATTTAGAACAAGGTGGGAGGATCTATTCTTTGCTGGTGATTAACGAGGTGGTTTTTAGATTTCCTCTCTCTATTAGGCCCTGGAGTTGATGAAGGGACTGGCTGGAAGGTGCAGCAAAAGATTCAAGCCAGGATGGCTCCTCAGTAGCACAGAGATGGTCTGGGCAGGCAGTTTCCTTGGCTGTAGGTTCCTCCTGAGAAAGCATTTTTGATGACAAAGCCAGGAGCTGCTAAGAAGGCTGGGAGCCTCATGGAGGTCCCAGCAGGATGCCCAGCTCCTCTGTGCTCTGCAGGAACAGCAGCCTGGGGCAGGTGCCTGGAGCCCCTGGAAGCACTGACCACAGCAAGCAGGGCAGAGCCAGCTGGGATGAAACCAGCAGAGCAGAAGGTCCTTTGGGATGAAGCACCTACTGGCAACCTGACTTGCTCCTCCATGTTTCAGGCGTGCAGGCATCATGCCCAGATCTCCCCTCCCCAGGGTGGCTGGGACATGGGGACACACCAGGAGGACAAGTGCAGAGCAGCACCCACAGCTACTGATGAGCCCCTGGGGAGAAGGGGGGGACAGAGCAAGGAGGGGATGGGTGGTGACCCATGTTCCAGCCCTCTTGGTGCCTCTTCCCCTGCAGACAGTCCCAGGACACTCTAGCCAAGAAACTTAGTACAATCCTTGGCCCCTTTGGGTCCCTGCACCCCATACCTGGAGCCACCTCTTGAGCAGAGGCATCAGGCCAAGCATTAGCCCCAGCAGATCAGATCACTGGTGAGGACCTCATCCTTCCTCACCTCCACGGGGCTGGGCTGGGAGTTGTCCTTGGCTCTCAGCCTTCCCTGTCACCTCCCATTTTTCTAAGCTAATATTTTGTAGCATCTTCAATGAAATATGAATAAACACAGTGAATTTTGGAGAGTGCACAGAAGCAGCTAACCAGACCTGAACGTTGCTCTCCCTTCTTGTGAGTCACACACCTTAATGTATGTGCATATTCATGCTGGCAGCTCCGTGCCCAGCTTTGTTTCCCAGAGCTTCCACTGGGGGTTTAAGCTAGAAAGACACTGCACAGCCCTGGTGGGAGAGGCACAGCTCACTTCCCAGCTCAGCTGAACACATCTAGCAGCCTGGGGGGCCTGGCCCACTGGATCTCCCAACTTCTCCACCGCTTTGCTCACAGTGTGACATGCAATAAACCTCCAGGTCTCAGGTTTCCATCACCCAGCTGGACCTCAGCCCAGTTGTGGCATCTGGTACAACACTGGTTTCTCCAGGCCACCCAACTGTGACCAACAGCCTGGCTCCAGCTCAAGAGACTACAACAAGGGCAGCAGCACAAACATTGGCTCAAGGCCTTTGGAAAACTTCAAGATTCAGAGCACACACGAGCCAAAAATATCTGGCCTGGAAACTGCAACCTCCTAGGTGATGGCTCCATTTCCAGCAGTGCTGGTGATGGCCAGGAACTCTGTTGCTGGTGTGATCATCTGCTCCCTGCTACACACTCAGAATTACCCCTCCTTGCAACGAGGGGGCCTGTGTGCCCAGCTCAGGGCTAAAACACTGTCCAGCTGGTCCTTGGACTCTTGGAGGAAGGTAAATCACCAGGAGAGGTGAGCAGCCCTGATGAAAAGCCCCTCACTGGCAACTGCAAAACCCATCCCTGGCCACACACATCCCTGAGCAAAGCTGATCCCACCAGCCCTGCCTCCAAACCACCCTGTGCAGCTGGGACCCCACCACGTCCTCAAAAAAAGGCACAAACTATTTCCCCACCCACCCAGGACCAGGAGCCTTGTCCTGCAACAGCAACGCCCAGAGCTGTGTGGGATGGGCAGACATGAGGAGGTCGTAGAGTGGTGGGGGTTGGAAGGGACCTTGGAGATCACCCAGTCCAACCCCCTGCCAGAGCAGGATCCCCTAGAGCAGATCCCACAGGAACACATCCAGGTGGGGTTGGAATGTCTCCAGGGGTGGAGACTCCACAGCCTCCCTGGGCAGCCTGGCCCAGGGCTCTGTCACCCTCAGAGTCAAGAAGTGTTTCCTCATGTTTAGCTTGACCCTCCTGTGCTCCAGTTTGTGCCCAGTGCCCCTTGTCCTGTCCCTGGGCACCCCTGAGCAGAGTCTGGCCCCATCCTCCTGCCACCCCCTGGAGATATTCACCAGCACTGACCAGATCCCCCCTCAGCCTCCTTTTCTCTCAGCTGAGCAGCCCCAGCTCTCCCAGCCTTTCCTCCCAGGCAGATGCTCCAGCCCCCTCAGCATCTCAGTGCCCTGGGCTGGACTCTCTCCAGCAGCTCCTTGTCCTTCCTGACCTGGGCAGCCCAGACCTGCCCACAGGGCTCCAGGTGAGGCCTCCCCAGGGCAGAGCAGAGGGGCAGGAGAACCTCCCTGACCTGCTGGCCACGCTCTTCTTGCTGCCCCCCAGGAGTCCATTGGCCTTCTCGGCCACAAGGTCACATTGTTGTCTCATGGTCAGCCTGTCGCCCACCAGGACCCCGAGACCCACCAGCTCAGAGCTGCTCTCCAGCAGGTCACCCCCAGCCTGTCCTGCCCCCTGGGCTTGTTCCTGCCCAGATGCAGCACCTCACACGTGGCTGCCTCCCGAGCCCCCAGACCCGCAGCCGAGCCCCCGGCTGCACAACCCGCTGTGTTCAGGGCAGGGACAGCCCTCCCAGCCTGGCTGCCTGCATCCCAGAGCAGAGCCAGATCCTCAGCACAGGCCCTTGGCACTGCCTGGAGCTTGTCCCGAGCTCCCCAGGGACACGTCAGAGCCTCCTCCTTCCTGCTGCTGCCGCAGACAAATCGGGGATTGTCGCTGCCGGGAGCCGCGAGCGGGTGACAGCACCAAGCAGAGACCTGCATCTCCTGGGGAGGCTGAGCAGGAGCCCTGAACAAACCCTCTGCCTGTGATGAAGGAGGCTGCCAGGGCTCCTGGTGCTTCCCAGGAGCTGCCTGCTCCTCTGGCTGGCAGGGGGGGCCGGATTCAGGGAGAAACCACCAGCAGCTCCAGGGGTTCAGAAGCTCAGGCTTTGCTTTCCCTGTGCTGGGTCCCTCAGAGAGCAGCTCTTCACACAAGTTGTTGCTAGGCTGGAAGAAGCAGGGGGTTGGGTTCAGGTGCCCCTCACAGCTGGAGGGGTGGGCAAACCAGGTCCTGGGGGGGACCAGGAGGCTGAAGAGGGAAGAGAAGCTGCAGTTTCACCTTCACCCGGAGTAAGGGAAAGAGTTTCATAACAAAACATTTGGCCCCACAGAGATGCTTTTGCTGGAAAGGAATGTTTTGAGCCCCTGGCAGTTGTATGCACACGAGAGGAGGGAACTGCCTCCTGTGATTTTCAAAGTGACACTCAACATTTCACCTCAGGAGCCCCAGGCTGCCAGGGCAGAGGCTCAGCAGCCCAGCACCTGCCCCCTCTGCAGCCCCAGCACCCGCCCCCAAAGGACAAATAGGAACAATTTTTCTCTGCTGCTCGTAGGAAAGAACAAAACGCTCCTTCCAGCCCCGGAGCAAGGTTGAAGCAGCTTTTCTGACCCTCTTGATTACCAGCTCTGCCCAGCTGATGGTGTTAATCAGCTGCTCTGCTGGCAGCAATGGCTGCTCTGCCCACAGCCCTGGTGCCCAGGGCTGCCCCTCAGCTGGGCACAGCCTGGCTAATCCCCTTCTCCAGCCTAATTAGGCTCTGTCCAGGGCACAGAGCCAGCAGCCCGGGGAGGGGATGATGCTAATGAGCAGCAACCCCAGGGGAGACCCTGCCACCCCCTTTCCCTGCCTGTCCCCTGCTCCCAATGACAGGCACAAGGTAACCCGCCCGTGGCTCCTAATTGGATTTGCTCAGGCTAATTATGATCATTTTTGCCTCAATTAAGCCATTTGTTTTCCACACAGCTCCCTTGTCACAGGTCCACCATGCAGTACTTTGCAGGCTGCTTGGGCCATGTGTCCTTGGGGGGCTCCTTCACTGGCCCCTTCAGGGGCCACGTTTGTCTCTTCATCCTCCTACTACTGAATTAACCCTTCAGTTTCTCTCCCTCTCCCCATTCCCCCTCATTTCTACCCTCCTCTCTCACAGCTCCTGGCTTCCTCCTTGCCAAGGTGATGGTTCCCACCTTCCTAACCCATCTGGTCTGGAAGAGGGTGCAGGGAAACCTGGCCTGAAAAAGCAGCAACTGCAGATTTCCAGGGCGTGGAAGGGAACCTTCTCCTCAATACAGCTCTCCAGGACAGCCCCAGCATCTCACCACAGCCACCCCCCTGCTCAGCTCCTGGCACCAATGGGCCACACAAAAGCTGGGCTTGGACAAAGCACAGCACTGAGAGACTCAGCTGGGCACACCCCACATCCCTCCGTGGGCCTGTTCCCAGGACAGAGGATGCCAAAAAGGACTCTGAGCATCTCCATCTGACCAGAGCTCAATAACCTGCTCCATCAGGTTACCCCTGGTTACCTGGGTTAACCCTCCCTCAGGCTGCTCCTCACCTTGCCCAGCCCCAAACTGAGCTGGGTTAAAGCCACCATTCATGGCCTTGGGCAGGTCCCTTTGCTTCAGCTCCTCACTCTGGGGGGGGGAAAAATAGAGAAAAAAGCCACACACCAGGACAGGGGAGAATGGGGACAATGGAGAGGAAGGGAGGAGATGCTCAGAGGTTCTCAGCAGTCCTGCCTTTTGGCAGAAGGACAAACTCTCCCATCCCTCCCCTGCCCTACTCTGAGCTGCTCTACCCAGCTGTAATAGGAGCCAAGACCTCAAGAAGCACCAGGTCCTGCAAGATCCCATCCTGGTGAGCACTCTGGCTGCAGCACCCCTGGCCCACCACAAACAGCCCTTTAGCCACCAACGTGTATTTCTTTAGCCTTTATCCTACCATCCAACCAAAGCAAGCTGGTCTTTTGGGCAGCTCCCTCACAGAGCCCATCACCCCCCCAGAGGTGACACCTGACAGGCCACCAACAGCCACTGTCACCTCCCAGTCTCTCACTGGGCTGAGCCTTCACACACCAGTGCAACCATCAGCTCCCTCCTCTTCACTGACAACACAAACACCCACCACCCACTTAGCTTCAAGGTGGTGACCTTGAACCAGCTCTGCAGCTGCTTCTCCCTCCACCAAGCCAGTTTTTTCCCCTCCATGCTCATCCAAGGAGGTCTCTTCTTCTTAAATCAGAGCTGGGCAGCTCTGGGCACACAGAGAATTCATGGCAGGTGAGTCCAGAGAGCCAGATTTAGTGCTAGTTGCTCCCACACCATAATTTAAAGCATAATCACTCTGCAGCCTGGCACCCAGACAATGAGCAAAGCCTCCTTGTCTGCCTCCACATCCAGTGCTGCTGAAGCTCAGGAGGAAGCAGGAAAAACCTGCACAGATTTCAGAAGAAGCCCTTACCAAGCGAAAGGATGTTTTATTAATCTCTGCTTTGAAAATGCTGGTGCAGAAGAGAGGAGAGCTCTCCAACAAAAGTGAGGAGCAACCAAGTCACTGCAGAGCCCAACAGAATATCCAGGAGCTGCAATATCAGCTCCTTTATCAGTCTTAAAAAAAAATACCTTGCTCTTATTCAGCAGTAATGAAACCAGTGCTGCTGCAGCTGATGCCAGGGAAGAGGAAAAACCTGCATTTAAAGAGATGTTGCCACAGGGAAGGCTGCTGAGCTGCCTCCTGGCTACGTGAGCTTCGTGACTCAGGGCTCCTTCTGCACATGGATGGTGCAAAAATAACTGGTCTGACCCAGGAGAAGAATGGCTCTGCCCAGTTCAAGACATGCTGCAGGTGAAGCAGAGGTACAGGCAACCAGTCCCAGGTCTCTGGCCAGAATAAAGCCAGGTCTAGAGTGGCAGGGAGGGGTTTGAGGGCTGCAGCCTGAGCAGAGGTGTCCTGACCCGGGCACTCATTCCACATGCAAGCAGCTCTCCCTGTAAATGGGTCATTGCTGGCCAGGGCAGCCCTTTGCACCAGCACTGCAGCCCAGCAGGAAAAGCTGCACAGAGCACAACGTGCCCCAGAGCTGCTTTTGACAGCAGAAACAATCTTTAATTTGCAAGGCATGAACATCCCTGATCACAGCAGAGTCTGGGAGCAAGGACATCTCCTTACCCTGGGATTTCTACCTCCCTCTCTTTCTTGCAGCCCCTGTGAATTGGGAGACATGAGAACAAAACCTTAGGGCATCTCAACACCTCCTGCCCTTCAGGGCTGGGCAGGTTTTATACTTTGCCCTGGGCTGGCTGCCCAGGCCTGGACCATCCAGGTTAAACTTGCCCCAGAGCTCAGCTTGTTCAGCAGCACATCCCTGCTGCAGGATGTCACAGCTCTTTTTTAACAGCTGGAGCATTGTTAGTCCCAGCCAATACACACACAAACACAGCTGAAGGCAGTCATGTCATCAAGCAGAGCCCCCAGGCATCCTCCAAGTGAGAGACAAACCCCCTGAGCCCTTTCCAGTTTGACACATCAGGAGGAGTTCATGCTCTTCACGTCGCTCTGAAGCAGATGCTGGGATTGTTCCCAGGCAACAGATCAAGTCTTGGCCAATCTCAAGTCACTCCCAGGGCTCTGAGTTGCATTCAGGCCCTTCCTGATCCCAACCCACTTTTCCAGACCCTGAATCATCCTTTGCTCAACTCCTGCACTGAGCCAGGGTCCTCTACAGGACCCATGTGGAAGGAGAAAGGTCTGGGCAGAACCCCCAGGTATGAAGCAACCAGAAAACAGCCTGAAGGTCTCCAAGTGCTCACTGAGCAACACAGACTCCACGTGAAATCAGGTGGTTTATCCCAAGGGCACAGACTCGACACCCTCTGGATTTCTGGGGACATCGTGCACGTGGAGGGAGGTTTGAGGAGCTCACCCTGCACCAGTGCAGCCCATGCTCAGAACCTGGCACAAGGAACACTCAGCTCCACTCCACCCAAGCCTGCCCCTCCAATCCCTGCACCCCTCTCACACATCCCAGCATTCCCAAAGTCATCACCTTCCCAGGAGCCATGAAAAGCCTCTCCAAGGCTCAAAGAGGAAGGTCCTGCTGGCAGCCTCAGCCCCTGGACCTCCAGCAGCAGCATGTCCACGCTGCCTGGTGCATGGGCAGAAGTTGTGAGCTCCAGGCACTGACAGCCAATTGCATCCCCATTCACATGAAAAAATACAGCCATTTTATTATAAAGTTCAAAAAGAAACTAACACAATATCTGACTGGGCATCTTGCTCAAGGACAGAGCTGCCCCAGAGAACCAGGCACTTGGCAGCCACTGCAGAAATCCAGAGTCATGGCTCAGGGCTCCTGTTTGTCCTAAAAAACAAGAGGTTTTACCCATGACACAGACCAGCCACCTCTGACACCAGGGCTGAGTAGAAACCAACCCTCCCTGCACCTCTCCTTCCCCTCCACCCCACCACGAACCAGGCAGCTGAGCATCAGCTCCATGGGACCTGGGATGGTCTCCATCAGTGGCAACAGATGGTCTGGAGCAGAGGGAGCCCATGTTGAGCTTGCTGGGGATGAAACCTCTCCCACAAATCCTCCCCATTTTAAAGTGGAGGATCTCTGGGCCAGCGAGCCCTGGTGACCTGCTGGCAGTGGCTCTGGTTCAGAGGTGGCTGCCCTGGGTGCCAGCACAAGGTGCTCAGCAGGCAAGTGGCCCCCGTTACCCAGGGGTGAAGATGCCCACAGCTCTGCACACACCCAGCACCACCTCAGCAACACATGGGGACAGAGGTTGTCTCTGCACCAGGAGAAGAACTGGAGCCCCTACAGCCCTTTCCTAGCACACTTGGCAGCAAATCATGGAAAGGTTTGAGTTGGAAGGGACCTGAAAGACCATCTAGATCCAACCCCCTGCATGGGCAGGGACACCTCCCACCAGCCCAGGCTGCTCCAAGCCCCATCCAACCTGCCCTTCAACACTGCCAGGAATGGGGCAGCCACAGCTTCCCTGGGCAACCTGGGCCAGGCTCTCACCACCCTCACACTCCAGAATTCCCTCCTCATGTCTCACCTCAATATCCCCTTCTCCACTTCTAATCCATGACCCTTTGTCTTCCCACTACAAAGGGAAGGGAATGCATGTCACAAAGACTCACAGCCTGGGGACATCCTCCCAGGCTGAGACACCTCTGAGCTTCTGACACCTCCCCTGCTCCCCACTGGAGGAGTGGGTGGGCTCGTGGCTCAGCACAGAGGAGTCCTTACCCCGTCCTGTGACAAACTGCTGCTGTCATCACAGTCTGTGTCAGCCTCCTGCCCGTTGTCACCCCCACTGCTCACATCAGCTCCTGGCTTCTGGGTGTCACCATCACCACTACCAACAGCAGGACCATCTTCCCCACTGCTGGAGCCAGCTGGGCCCTCTGCTCCCAGCTCTGTGCTTGCAGCCAGCACCTCTGGGGTACCAGTAACCCCAGTGGGCTGTGTGTCCTGCACCTGCAGAGACAGGGGCATGGTCAGGCTGCAGCTCCACAGAAGGGCAGCACAAAAAACCAGGGATCTCCTGAAATTCAGAGTTAGTCCAAGGAACCCCAGACACCTCTCCTGTTGCCAAGGAAACAAGGACTGAAGAACATCCTTCCAGCCCAGTATTTGCAAGTGCACCCAGGATAGAATCTACAGCCAGCACGGGGCAGGCACTCACCTGAAGATCTGGTGACTCCTTCAGCACCATGGTCCCATCCTGCTCTTCAAGCTCCAGTTCTGCCTCAGTGTCATTCTGGGACTTGTACTCCTCACTGTCTGTTTCCACATCTGAGGGCTGGGAAAGAAAGGGGGACTCTGAGGAAGGCCACACCAGCCCCACTCCCAGGGGCACTGAGAGCCACAGCCAGTAGCTAAGGGTGACAGATGCTGCTCTGCAGGGACACCAACTAAAGGGAAAAGTCAGTGTTGCAGGATGAGTGGAGCACCTGCCCCTTTAGACACTGATGATGTGATGGTCAAGGGCTCCTTGGACAACCTGCAGCCCTCAAAGGGTGCACAATAAAGGAAAGCTCCTCCCAGCTCCCTGCACAGGCTCCTCTTCAGACCTGTGGCACTCCCAGTCCTCCAGGAGCACAGAGCCCAAGCACAATCATCTCCAAAGAACTCAGCCCTGAAGAACAAGCCTGCTCAGCAGCCAGAACATCATACCTCGTACGTGAGGTCCTCAGAGTCCTCCTCTGGCAGGTCCCTCTCAAGTACCACCAACCAGGACTCCTGCTCCTCCAGAGCTACATCATCCCTCTTCCTCTTGCTTGCTTTGTTGGAGGGGTTGATCAGAGCTTCCCGGATCTCTGCAGGGATTCCCAGGAGGCACAATCACACACACAGAACGAGCACGGGAGCTCCAGACCCGGCGTGTTTTGCTGTGGTGCCACGTGCTTCTGAGCTGCCAAGCCCTTGGGTGTTGCAGGAGGTCATGGCTCTCACCCTTCTCCATGCTGCTCTGGCTCCAGTCAGCTGGCAGGTAGCCCAGGAGGTTCCGAATCCTGGTGGGAACAGTGGAGAGGAGGAACCTTGCCAACCTCCCTCGGCGCTTCCTGGCAAGTCGCCCAGGCCTGGTGGGAGATGGGCTGGGGTGGGCTTTGCTAAGAATGGTCTCCACAGGGACCACAAATCCAGTCCAGGCTGATGCTTTCTGAAGGATCTTCAGCTGCAAACAAGGGAGCTATGTTAGAACTTCCAGCTATTTCAAGTCCTCAGGAAAACCTCTAAGCCCTGCTCTGTCCCAGTGTGGGGCTGAGATTGGGACCAACTTCAGGCTGGTGGCTACAAGTAGCCAGGGGGCTACAGGCTGAGCTCAGCCAGGTTCCCAGCTGGCTCAGGCTGCTGGGCTTCATGGAGCAGCAAGTAAAGCACCAGGGCTCCCAACTGTCCCAGCCCAGAGAAGGCAAAGCATGAATGTTGCAGCAACCATCAGCAGAAGGAGAGCAAGGCAAGACCAACACAGGCAGGGGGAAAAAGCTGGGATGGGAAGGAAAGCAGAGGATGAGCACACACCCAGGGCAGAGGGAAGAGAATGACCTGGCAGAGAAACCAAAGAACTGCCAGTCTCAAGGATTTCTCATCCCCCTTGGCCTCAAACCCCTCCAGCAGGAGGAACATCACCTACCAGGTACTTGACAAAACCCAGTTGAAGGACGTACTGCAGGAACCTGCTGGGGAAGGAGGAAGGCTCCTTGCAGGTGTCCAGCCTCCCCTAGACAGAGAGAGAAAGGTCAGACACCCTCCAGGCCAGCTCTGACAGTGACCCCAGCACAAACCACCCCCTTGGTATCTGGAGGTTCTCTGCCTGCCCCAGGCTGGTGGGCAGCCTGACCTGCTGCTCCATGAAGCCCAGCAGCCTGAACCAGCTGGGAACCTGGCTGAGCTCAACCTGCAGCCCCCTGGCTACTTGTAGCCACCAGCCCAGCTGCTCCTCATGGCACTAACGAGCTGCCAGGGCTAATTAGTGGGGCAGCCCCAGGCCCTCCCATGGGCCCTCCCCTGCTGTGAGCACTGGGTCTTGCTCGAGGGCTGACAGTTCTCAAGGGGGGGGTTTGATTTTCTCTCAGTTTTGGGTGCCCATCCACTCCTTTGGGGTTTAACCTGCCAAGACCCTGACTTGGGATCTGTCCCCTCCCTCTGTGGGGTGACAAGATGCTAGAAATCCTGTCCCACTGAACCCCCTGTGACAGGAGGAGCTGGACCCCAGGTGAGGTCCCTCTGGGTCTGTGCCCTCGCCTTGTTCCCACACTGGGGGGAAAATAGGGCTGGGATTTGTTTCAGTCAATAAAGACAAAAGGATGGGAGCAAACCTGGTGCTTTGAAGGTGCTTCAGTTGGTGATTGAAGTGATTCAACTAGTCAGAGGTCCTGTGTGCACGTGAACCCTTCCCTTCAGCAAAGGGGCTGGGTAACCACAAGCACCTTCCAGAAGCTGTTTGGCAGCAGAACCTCTCAGCCCCTTCTCCAGGCGCTCCCTGAGGATTTAAATTTAATACAGACCGTGCACCCAAAAGCTGTGCTGGGCGTTGGGTGGTCAAGAGGGACCTGCTGAGCCTCACCCTGCAGCTCAGCACCGACCCGAGCCCGGCGCTGCAGTCGTGTCTCTGCTGGGTTCAGGCCTCCTGGCTGTCAGGAGGGATTTTCAGCTGTTGTTTCTGCCAAGCAGGTGGTTTTGGAGCAGGGAAGGACATTGAGTGTCCCATTGCCCCGCTGCAAGGGAACAAGCAAGGCCTGTGGGCATTGCCTCGGGGCGGGGAACGCTGTGCTGGGGGGACAGGGCACCAGGCTGGGGTGACAGGGCAGCCACATCCTCGCTCTGTCCTGCTGAGCAGCACGATGGCAGAGGTGACCCTGCAGAGACAGGGACCTGTGCTCTGCATCTACAGACCGAGCCTGTAGCCCTGTCACTGGCCACGTGCTCGGGGGCCAGACCAGCCTCCCTCGGTGGAGCAGGGATGTGGCTCTAAACGATGCTCTGAGCTGGGTCTCCTGGGCTTGTCCAGGTGCCCAAATCCTGTTTGTGCCAAAACAAGCTTGGCCTTGGCTGTGCTCCTGCTGAAGCCCAGGGCAGAGCCTCTTTGGTGCGGGGCAGGGTGACCCCACAGCACGTTACTTTGCTGCAGGGACAGACCCTGTGGTGCCCAGGAATGGAGCTGCTTCTCCCTTTGCCTCCTCTTCCTCTGCATCGTTCTGCAGAGCAGGAACTGGCACCAAGCAGCCGTGGCCCACCTGCCAGCAGAGCAGCTTCCTGAGCCCAGGGGAGGGTGACAGGGCACCCAGCTCTGCCCCTGCCTGGCTCTGCAGGGGGAGAAGGCAAAGCAGCTTCTGGCTCAGGCTCTGCTGGGACAGCATGTTTGAGCTCCCACCTGGAGGATGCACAGCACCTCTCCTGACCGGGGGCTCGTTCCTGGGGACTGCCCAGCATCATTCCTCTTCCCACCCCCCTCAGTCCCACTCCCAGCTGGATCTGGAGCCCAGAGGGGCTGAGAGAAACCAGCCAGCAGGGATCCCTGGTGACAGCAGAGGTGGGAGGAGGAACTCAGGGGCCCCAGTGGTGGAAACTGCTGGTTTTCCCAGGTAACTGCGTGGGCTGAGGCAGAGATTTTCCTGGTGGGCGTTTTGCCAGCCAGAGCTGAAACGTTTGCCTCCTGCTCTCAGCAACCAGGCTCCACCTGATGCTCACGTCCTGCCCTGGTGCTGGCTCCTGGCACAGCTCCCTCCTGCCCCGGATGCTGCAGCCCCAGCTCACCCTGCTCATCCAGCTCTTCTCCTTTTCGGGCCCCCCCAGTGTCACCTCAGGGGGGACAGGAGCTGGCTGGTGACAGTCACCCTGCCCGTGAGCAGCAGGGCAGGAGCAGAGGTTGGGGCCGAGTGCCTCCTCGCCCGCCCCCTCCAGCTGTCTCCCCTGTGTCCAGGTGAGGGATTCCTGCTGGTCTGGAGGGACCAGGTGCAGGGTCCCAGCGTGTCAGCAGCCAGAGCCCCAGCAGGGCTGGCTGTGGGGCAGGAACGCCCAGCGCTGTGCCCAGGAGCCCCAGCTCTCTGGGAGGGGATGCTCTGCCCCCCTGTGCTGCAGGGCAAGAGCTCCACGGACATCTTCCTCCACATGGTGACCCCACCAGCCACCCACAACCAGCACAAGCACCCGGGCCAGGAGAAGGGGCAGCTGGTGAGGACAACCCAGAGGAGCAGCTCGAGCCCAGCAGTGGAGGATGAGCAGGACGTGCCCAGCTCTGGCTCGTCCTGCTCTAATGCCAGACTTGCTGCCACCACACAGGCTGTCCTGGACCCCACAGCTGAGGCAGCTCTGGCCCTGCCTCATCTTCTCAAGGTCACCACCCTGTCTGGCTTTGTCACCCTGGGGCAGAGCCCACGGGTCACCAGTGAAGAGGCATTTTTTTCACTCGGGCTCAGGTCCCGCTGCTGGGATCCGTCCCAGTGCCCAGGAGGAGCTGGGATGCTGCAGCATCCCTGTTGCTGGGGGAGGTGGCTGCTCCCAGAGGGGTGGAGGACTGAGGAACCACAAGGATCTGAGCCCCCATGCCACTGGTCACAAGGGTGGTGGAGGCAGCCAGGCCAGGAGAGGTGCCAGCCCACTGAGAAACACCCAGATAATGGATGTGATGGGAAGAGAGGCAGAGAAGAGGGAGAGGAGGCTCCTGGAGGTGGGCTCTCAGAGGAGCAGCTCCAGTCTGGAGCTCCCTGCTGGGACACCCGGGAAGAACTTGCTCCAGAGGATCCTCAGGAGGCACCTTGCCCACCCTTGGCAGCTCAAGCCTATCAATGTCACTCCTCATTGATCCTGCAATGCAGCTCTGACAAGCAGAGGTTCCCTGAAGACCTGTGAGAGGAGGGCTCTGGGCCTGCCTTGGGCTGCCAGGCTCCAACCCCAGGGGGTCAGACATGTCACTGTCCATGCCATTGCCCTTGGTGGGGACATCAGGGGCAGAGGGAGACCCATGGGGCCAGGGGCTTTGCTGGCAGGGGGGCAGCAGCAGCAGCAGAGGTGAAGCTGTGCAGGGCAGGGTGAGGAGCAGAGGTTTGCGGGTTTGTAACTGTGCAGTGTCTGAATAAAAGTGAAAACATCCCAACTGACCCCCACACTTCTCCTTTCTTCCCCCCTGGTCCCAGCAGTTGGGTATCAAGAGGATGTTTTGGCACACCCCAGCACTCCCTCCCATTGTACCCCCAGTCTCAACAGTTGCTCCTGCTCTTTATCTCCAGGTGAGAGCAGGTTCTCCATGGGCTGGAACTGCTGGAATACAGGGCAGGGGACTGTCTGAGACCCCAAGACAGCTGGCTGGGAGAGAGGAGTGATGCTCACATCCAATTTACAGCCCATTTCCAGCTTTGTGGCTGCAGGGTGGAACATTTGCACGTGCTGGGGTCCCTCTCCCAGCCAGGACCTCTGCTTTCAGGACACAGCAGCTTTCCTGAAATAGTTCCTCCAGCCCCCAGGATACAGCTGCCAACTGCTCTTAACCAGCTGCAGTGGAGTGAGTTTCACATCATTGGCTGTGCTCTCATAAATTGCTTTTTGCCTTTATTGAGAAGCAGAACCTGCCACGCCAGAATTAAAAGTGTTGATGGTCAGCAGTGTTTTGGGGCTAATGGAGCAGAGCCTCCTGGGTCAGCAGCACTGGGCTGCTGCCACCTTCACTTCAGGGCTCTTAATCCCCAGTGAGGATCCCCGAGAGGTGGAACTGGGAGGGCTGGTTCCAGTCCAAGGGGGTGGAGTGGGTGCAGCCAGCTGGGGGGTACTGGGAGTCAGCTGAGGTTCCTGCCAGGGGACCACAGGGAGCAGCCAGCAACTGGGTTTCACATCAGGGCCATTAATCAAAGAGTTGTTAAACTCTGTTGGAATCTCATCCCTGGCTGTGTGACCTGGGCCACATCCTGCTCTAACTCTTGGTTTCCCCCAACTCTTCAGTCTAGTTGGAGCCTCCTCTAGTCTAGAGGAGCCCTTTGCTGGAACTGCCACTGACAAGGGAGCTCTGCCCAGGGTGTCTGAGCAGGGATGAGCAGGAAGAAAACATGGGCCCCCCGAGGCCCTGTGCTCCTCAGATGCTGCTGCATCAAAGCATCAGTCCCCAGAGGACCTCAGCGTTGGTGTGAAAGGGGGTGGGAGCTTCTCACAGTGCAAATCCCAGCCTTCTCCAGGCACACACATGCTCTCCTGCATGGCTCATGCCATGGATAGCAAAGGCTTTCTTCAGAACAGGGGAACGTGGCAGCCAGGGCTGCTAGAAAAGGAGCTGGGATCAGTTGTGTGACAGAAAGCCCAGCAAACAGCTATTCTATGGAGCACTGGCACTGTGGAGCCAATCAGGGACTGAGGCTTCTGAACATTTAAATTGATCTCCAGCTCCTGAGGGCATCATCTCTGCTCAGCACTTAGGGCTGAGAGGGCAGATTGAATTACCAGAGATTAATAAACGAGTGGTTCTCAGTTACTGGAGTTGTGCTGTCTGGCTGTGTGCATGCTCCAAGCTGACAGGCAGGAGTGGATTAAGGCATGTCCCTGGAAACCTCTCTCCTTTCTCTCTTGCTGCTTGAGCTACTACCCAGCAGCAGCTCTAACTGCCTCAGCATCTGCCATGGGGACAAATCCTCCATGGCAGCTCCCTGAAATGATGAGCCTGCTGTATTCAGCAATTAAACCTGGAGATTTGGAGCTAGGACTCCTGGGTTTTACTCCCTGCTCAGTGACCTTCCTCAGCTCCTGGGAAACATTTTCTGCCCCTTCCCCTGTGTAGAAAAGAAGGGAAATTCTCTGCTTCCCAGCTGGATGGCAGGGCTGCATTCATCCTTGTTCACAAGACACCTCTGGTGCCCTTGGCGTGATTTTCCAAGGGAAGAAATACTGGGATTTGCTATTACATCCTGCCATGGCACAAGACTCATTTCCTCTTGATGTCCCAGCCTGGGGATGACCAGTCTGGACAGAATCACGAGTGAAAGGTTTGTTTAAATGGGGGTGGGGGGGTTGCCAGGTGGCAGGAGCAGAGCCAGGGCCAAGCTAGGAGGGAAACATCAATTCCCTGCAACACAGGCAAGGGGCTGTGGGGTGAAGCTGAGCCTCTCTGCCACAGTTCTGCTGCCTGCCAGGTTCCAGCTCCAGACACCTCTCCAGCCTGTGAAGTGAGCAGGACAGTGTCTCCCACAATGAGCCTCCGAGATGTGCAGGGTGCCCCTTCCCTGCAAACCAGGCAGGGAGGACGTTACAACAGGAGACATCACTGACCTGGCAAGATAAACAGTCATTACCAGCCACTGATTATTCTGCCCAGGCCACCCACATTTTCTAAATGCTGTTTTTGTCTGACTCAGAATTTTGTTCCAGCCTCCTGCAGTTACCAACAGCAGAAGAGCTCCGGGCTGATTGTCCTCTCTGAATCCCACACCCAGGGGTTCCAGCAGCACTAACCACCCTCAGCTTTGAGTGGGTGGAATCAGAACAGCAACCAGTTCAAATCCCCTGAGCACGAGGGACCAAACTGGGAACAGTTCTCTAAACTCTCTGCAGCTTCCCTGGGACCCTCCTGTGGGTCTCCACTGCCACAGCTGGGGAGCTGCTGCTGCCCCTCCATGCTGTGATCACCCCCCAGCCCTGTCCCGTGCTGGGACTCTCTCCTGGGACACTGAGAACCTTTGTTACCTCCCCATCAACCCTTCTGATGGGTCAGATGCTCCAGCAGCTGCAGAGGCCAGTTTATCTGAAAGAAAACCAGACAAACTGGGCAGATTTGAGAGCATGTGCCAGTGCCCCGATCCTTCAAACTGTATCAAGAAAAACAAACTGACATTCCCTTTTGCTCTCAGTGGATCTAGAATCTCTCCCAAGGTCTCTCTGCTGGAGTTACCTCCCTGTTCTCCAGGATTTCCACTGCAGCCTATGGAAATCAGGATATACATCCTTTTCCTTTCCCAACAAGCCCAGCTCCCCCTGGCCAGGCTGCTACGACCACTGGTCACACCAGCACCACAGCCCAGTGCCCTCCATGAGGGACTGTGGGGTCAGAGCAGAGACAGAATCACAGACTCATTCTGGCTGGAAAAGACCTTCCAGATCCTCGAGTCCAACTACAAGCTACCTCTACCAACCATTAACCTAAATCTACCAAGTCCAGTGTTTAAACCATGTTCCCAAACACCACGTCTACACATCTCTTCAACACCTCCAGGGATGGAGACTCAACCACCTCCCTGGGCAGCCTGTCCCAGTGCTCAATCACCCTTTCAGTGAAGAAAGGGCTTCTAATATCTAATCTAAACCTCCCAGCCTGTCACAGCTGACAACCTCAGGTGCCACAGATGTCACCTATTGCATGGTGGGGGCCCAGAGCCACCGGGCACAGAGAGGTGTCTGTCCCCTGGATGTGGGCCCTGAGTCAGATGGGAGCAACAAACTTTCCTCCCTGTGATTTTTATGCACCTGGCAGCCCGAGATCAATCCTGAGCTGCTGCCTTTGCCAAGAATTTGATAGTCAGTGTCCCTGCCTGCCGGGTGAGATAAAGCCCTTCATGTGCTCATTAGCTGCATGGCTCCTCTCCCAGCTAATTGGTGCTGGAAAGGTCAAGCTCTGGCTATGAGACAGTCTGCTGCAGTCCCACTGGCTCGGGGGAGCTGGGGAGGCAGTTTCCCATCTGGTTTCCCAAGTGAGAGGAACCATGTGCCTGTCCCTGCCCAGATGGAGCTTGGCTGTCCCGCTCTCCTCCCTGCTGACCCCAGACCCCCCTTTCTGCCCCCCTCCAGCCTCTGTGCTCTCACCACCCTGCTCCGTGCTGCAGGCACCTGCCAGCTCTGAGGGTCTGACCCATGCCTGGATGCTCTGGGAAGAAGAGCTTCTGCAGAGGTTTAGATTTCCCCTCCTCAGCTGGCAGGCTGCTCGGGGCCAGGTAGCGACAGCTTTGGGTTTAGCTGTTCCTCTCCTTTGTTCCACCAACGAGTGTGTTTAGCAGTTTCCATCACAGCAAACATCTGGCAGCCAAGCTGTGCTCTCTGGCTGCACGTGGCACAGGGACAAGGCTCCTTGGCCCCACGGGCAGAGCCCTGGGAGCTGCTGCAGGACACAGGACAGCAGCTGCTCTCTGCTCGGCTGCACCTGCACCGAGAAACCACTTTCCCATCCCTCCATCCACCCAGGCTGAGCAGCAGGGCCTCTGTCCCCAGCTCTGTGAATGCATCCAGGTCCTTGCTTTTCCCTTCAGGTGCTCCCAGAGAGCCAACTGTGCCAAACCTGATCCACTCATGAGGAACAGAAATACCAGCTGTGCTCCCCTCCTCGGGGTTTATTTAAGCCCCAGGGTGATCATCTGTTGCTCTTCACAAAGAGTTGAGTCTCACATCTGAGGGATTTCCAAGCAGCTCCTCTTGCTTTCAATATATTCAAATATCTCTAGAGATGGGGTTTAGAGGGTGCAACTGAGCACACGGTGTGGGGGGGTGATGTTCTCTCTGGACATCTGCCAGAATTTGGCTTAGTGGAACAGCAAAGGCAAAGCAGCTTCTGGGCTGAGAAAACCAGGAGGAAAATTCCTGGGTGAGGAAAAACAAGGAGGAAAATTCATCCCCTGCTTAGGGACAAGGGTGGGTGGATGGGGCTTGGAGCAAACTGGGCTGGTGGGAGGGGTCCCTGCCCATGCAGGGGGTTGGAACTGGATGATCTTTAAGGCCCCCTCCAACCTAAACCATTCCATGTTTCTACAGCTCTATGATGTGGAGATGGGAAAGCTGGGATCAGGAAGAGCTCAGCAAGGTCAGTGACAGAGCCAGGCAGGGCAATGGAGAGAGCCAGGCTGCTGCAGACCCAAACATGGAGCATCACTGGGGAAGAGGTGGGCAGGGGCCTGGCACACCCCTGCACACCTTCGGGAAGCACCTAAGGGTGCCTGTGAGTGGGCACAGGCATGGGCAGAATTTGCCCTGTGATGTTCCCCGTGGATTTCCACCTGTGGCCATGGAATTCCTCCCACAGCCACCTTGGAGAAGCAGGCAGGTCATAGAATCATAGAATCATAGAATCATAGAATCCCAGGGGTTGGAAGGGACCTCAAAAGATCATCTAGTCCAACCCCCCTGCCAGAGCAGGGTCACCCAGAGCACATCACACAGGAAGGCGTCCAGGTGGGTTTGAATGTCTCCAGAGAAGGAGACTCCACAGCCTCTCTGGGCAGCCTGGCCCAGGGCTCTGTCACTCTCACAGTAAAAAAATTTTTTCTGATATTCACCTTAAACCTCCTATGCTCCAATTTGCATCCATTACTCCTTGTCCTATCACTGGTCATCACTGAAAAAAGCTGAACTCCATCTTCTTGACACTCACCCTTTACGTATTTGTAACCATTGATGAGGTCACCCCTCAGTCTCCTTTTCTCCAAGCTCAAGAGACCCAGCTCCCTCAGCCTTTCCTCATCAGGGAGATGTTCCACTCCCTTCAGCATCTTTGTGGCTCTGCCCTGGACTCTTTCCAGCAGTTCCCTGTCCTTCCTGAACTGAGGGGCCCAGAACTGGACACAATACTCCAGATGTGGCCTCACCAGGGGAGAACAGAGGGGGAGGAGAACCTCTCTTGACCAACTAACCACCCCCTTTCTAATGCATCCCAGGATCCACTGGCCTTCTTGGCCACAAGGGCACATTGCTGGCTCATGGTCATCCTCCTGTCCACCAGGACCCCCAGGTCCCTTTCACCTACCCTGCTCTCCAGCAGGTCAGCCCCCAACCTGTACTGGTACATGGGGTTTTTCTTCCCCAAATGCAAAACTCTACACTTGCCCTTGTTAAACTTCATCAGGTTTTTCCCCACCCAAGTCTCCAGCCAGGTCCTTTCCCTGGTGGCCTCAGCAAGGTGAGGAGGTGGGAGCAGCCACATGGCTTCACTTCCAGCCCCTGGACGTGAGGGTTGTTCCCAGGGTGCAGGTTTCCCTCTTGCCCAGGAAGGCCAGGGGCAGAGCAGGGGGATGCTGCAGCCTCGTGGCTGTGCCCAGGGCTCCACGGGCACACACAGCATGGCCCTGCACAGCACCCTGCAGCTGGGAACCACCTTCAGCAAGGCCATGAGGACCAGAGCCAGTGGTGGTGCCCCTCAAGCAACCTCCTTCTCCTGCATCTTCCTGCCCTTTGCTGTCACTTCTTCCCATGCTGATGGCACCTGCCAGGGCAGGGATGGTTGGGCTGAGATGAAGCAAAGGAGACAGAACATGACCTGCTGTGATGGATGCCACAGTCCTAACACTGCTGAACCCAGCTGGGTGAGCTATTGGAGGGGTTGGAGGGATCCCCCCTCATGGCATCTTCTCTGGACCTCAGACCTGTGGTTTCTGGTTCCTGCTTAAGAAGATCTCAAATTCCCTCAGCTGGAGATTGTCACTTGATGTGGCTGCAGCCCTGGGTGCTGAAGGGTGGCTGGAGAGCTGTGGCAGCAAGCCCAGTGGCCAGGAAAGCCACACTGGAATTCATTAGGAGGTATCTATTATTTTTTTCCACTTGCAGCTTGTCTGACCAGGGTTTGCTTGGACTTGCTCCTGGGTCATGTCATTCCTCCACAGCTCAGTGTAGTTTTTAGGCCACACACCACAGATACTTGGCTCAGCCTGTGGTGCCAGCAGTGGGAACACAGTAGACACAACAGGGACAAGCTCAAACCTGGTGGCTGTGCTAAATGACAATGTTCTCTAGCAGTCCTCCAAAGCTGCACCTCTGGAGAGCAGTAGGACCAGGGGTGGTGAACCTGGAGATGATTTCCCACTGGAAACAGCAGTCCTGGGGGTCTCTGACCCCAGCTCAGGGCTTCCTGGGATTACTGCAGAGGGTCTTCAGCCAGGAGAAGTGGCCTGAGAGATGCAGGTGATGCCATTGCTGATGGCAGCACAATAAAAAGGTGCCTCTGTGACAATGTCTCTGCAGGAGAGCTCAGTTGTGACACAAAGTTGTCTCAAACACACTGGTTTTGGCTGCTTTGCCTTCTCGGGTTCTCCATGTCCCAGGGGCATCAATGCAAGAGCATGATGGAGAGCTTGGTCAGTGGTGAGTTCCTCCCCCAGAGCTGGTTTCCCACCTGCCCATGAAGAGGCAGGGTCCTGCTGGCAGGACTCCCCAGAGCTGTAACAAAGCTGCTCCCTCAGCTGCAGGCTGGAGTTGGCCCAAACGAGCCTGCCAGCTCAATTAGAGGGAACACAGAAGGCATCTGCAGGGATGGCTCCAGTTTTCAGCACAGGGCGAAGCCAGTGAGCTGTGTTTTCATCTTGTTTCTGCTAATTAACCACGGAGATGAAACAAGCTGTTCAAGTGGCAAACCAAAATCGTGTCCTTCCATACGCTGCCTTTGCACCTCCCAGGATCTCACCCTGCTGAGGAGCCAGGAGCTGCTTTGTTCCTTTGTGGGTATTTTCCTTCCTCCTGGCACCTCTTCCCAGGAGCTTGTCTAGACGTGGCAGCTTCACAAGCCAAAGCCTATTGCTGTGCCCACCCTTGGGAAAAACCAACGTTCCCAAGAAATAGGTTTCCCACACTTGGGGTTGTTTCTTACCCAGTGTGGAAACCCCTCCAGGCTCAGGGCAGATGCAGCCATGCTGGAAAAGCCTCTCCTGGTGTTAGGCCAGCAGGTCTTGCAGGAGCACGAAGCCCTGGGAAGCTGTGGGTCACTCTGCCACTGCTGGCTTGGGAGCTTGGGTGGGAGGTCTTGTCAGGACCAGCTTCACAGCTGGATGCCCAGGGAGGGAGGGAGCCAGGCAGATGTGCAGCCCCCAGTGTCAGCTGCTGCTTTCCTTGTGCCTGAAATCAATACACTGTGGCTGAAAATCAACTCGGGACTTGCCTTGTCTCCTTTTCTGTTCCTACTCAGGAAAGGGCTTGAAATGCCGAAGGGAAGGGGTGCTGGCTGCTTCAGGTGGGTTTGGGGCAGAGCTGGGGAGATCCCAGCTCAGGTGCAGGGATCTGCTGGAGGGAGCTGGGGCTGCAGAGCCAGGCAGGGCACACGGGGCTCCCCCTCGGCAGGGAGGGGTCTCCAGGGAGCTCAGCAGCAGTGAGGAGAGCCAGAGCCAACCTGGAGCAGAGAGAGGAGGTGAACTCTGTGCACCTGGTACCCGATGGCACAAGTGAGAAGGGAACCACTGAACCACTTTTCTTGGTGAACAGCTAAACCTACAGAGCAGCCTCGTTATTTACACCAGGGACTTCAAAGGTGAGCAGCAGAGCTGTGGTTGCTGCAGGGAGACTAGAGCCCCTGTGCCCAGAGCTGCACAACAGCAGAGACAGTCTGAGTTCCCTGCAGTGAGCATTCCCACCTGGCCAAGCCTCTACCCAGTTCAGCTGTTATGAGACCATTTGACCTCCAGTAACTGCCTGCAAAGCAGGAGCAGCCAGAGCTGAAGGAAGAAGAAGAAGGGAGAAGGAAGAAGAAGAATTACTTCCTTATGAGGAAAGGCTGAGGGAGCTGGGGCTCTTGAGCTTGGAGGAGACTGAGGGGTGACCTCATCAATGTTTACAAATGCATAAAGGGTGAGTGTCAAGAAGATGGAGTTAAGCTTTTTTAGTGATGACCAGTGATAGGACAAGGAGTAATGGAAACAAATTGGAGCACAGGAGGTTTAAGGTGAATATCAGAAAAAAAAATTTTACTGTGAGAGTGACAGAGCCCTGGGACAGGCTGCTCAGAGAGGCTGTGGAGTCTCCTTCTCTGGAGACATTCAAACCCACCTGGACACCTTCCTGTGTGATGTGCTCTGGGTGACCCTGCTCTGGCAGGGGGGTTGGACTAGATGATCTTTCGAGGTCCCTTCCAACCCCTGGGATTCTGTGATTCTGATTCTATAAGGCACCATCTCCTCATCACACACCCTGACCTGGAGGCTGAAAAATTAAAGGTACCTGGTTTGTAGATCTCAGACCTTTCTCTGAGTTATCTCCAACCTCCAGACACCTCCTGGTTCAATGGTTCTCAGCTGCCACCCCTCTCTGTGTGAACCTTCTGCCAAACTGCTGCCCTCTGGCCCCTGCCCTCACCAGCACTTCCAGCCCTTGTCTCCATGTGACAACAGCCAGCAAGGAGGGGTAAATGATCAGCAAACATGACAACTGCAGGTCTCTCCAGCAGAAAGGCTGAATAAGGCTCCCCTAGATGCCACTTTCACATCTTCTACCTCAACCCCTCCTTTGCACGGGCAACTGCATTTCTATCTGCCTCAAGCTAATTGTTTAAATAAACCAAACCACCAAAACAAGCAGCAGGATTCATTATGTTTCTTTAATTGCTCTCAGGGCTGGGTGTACTGTGAGTGAGAATTTAATTTAGCTGGGAGATGATTTTCATTAGGGCATAAAGGAGAAGAGAGGAGAAGTGCTGTGTGCTGTTGTATCCCTTAACAAAACACCACTTTGAGAAAGCTCCTGAGAGTCTGGGGCTGGGCTGGGGGGAAATGAACCCCCCCCTGGCAGTGCCTGGGCTGCCCCAGCTCCCTGCTGCAGTGGCAGAGGAACAGGAGCAGGCAGTGCAGAACATGCAGCAGGTCAGGGAGGTTCTCCTGCCCCTCTGCTCTGCCCTGGGGAGGCCTCACCTGGAGCCCTGTGGGCAGGTCTGGGCTGCCCAGGTCAGGAAGGACAAGGAGCTGCTGGAGAGAGTCCAGCCCAGGGCACTGAGATGCTGAGGGGGCTGGAGCATCTGCCTGGGAGGAAAGGCTGGGAGAGCTGGGGCTGCTCAGCTGAGAGAAAAGGAGGCTGAGGGGGGATCTGGTCAGTGCTGGTGAAGATCTCCAGGGGGTGGCAGGAGGATGGGGCCAGACTCTGCTCAGGGGTGCCCAGGGACAGGACAAGGGGCAATGGGCACAAACTGGAGCACGGGAGGGTCAAGCTAAACATGAGGAAACACTTCTTGACTCTGAGGGTGACAGAGCCCTGGGACAGGCTGCCCAGGGAGGCTGTGGAGTCTCCATCCCTGGAGACATTCCAACCCCACCTGGATGTGTTCCTGTGGGATCTGCTCCAGGGGATCCTGCTCTGGCAGGGGTTGGGCTAGGTGATCTCCAGAGGTCCCTTCCAACCCCACCACTCTGGGATTCTTTCCTGTCTTTGCTCTGGCCCCTCACAGCTCTGTCCCACTGACGTTGCCCTTCAGAGGGGCACCTCCCTGCAGCCCCAGAGGAGCCTCCAAGCCCGACAGCCCAGCCAGCAACCGCTGGAGGCGACTAAACTCACGACCTTCTGTGAGGATCACACCCTGCAGGAGAGCTCCTCCTGCTCTCCTCTCCCGTGGGAACGTGGAGCCTGCCTCAGCCTCCTGCCAGTAAGTGAGAGACGTGGATAAAGGATGAATTTAGCCAACTTTGCTCATACTTTTGGGGTTGACGTAATATTCCAAAATGGCTCAATTTAGCTTTGTGTTATAGAAGGACAGTGAGGAGAACAGAGAGGAAGGTATTATAGCTACCCAATTAATTAAATTAGTCCTGTTGATTATAATGGGGGTGATACACTGGTCTGAGATGAAAGATGAGCTTATTTATCTCCTGGGTCACAGCCAGAGGATGCAGCATCTTATAGGATCATAAACACAACTACCTAGAGTCAGTGCAGGAACCCAGGCCCTTTAGTGGTGCTAGTCTTGAGACTATACAGGGGGTTTTATTGCTATTATTTTAGGCAAGGTGCCCAAGAGGGAGCAGTATGATTAACATTCAGGGAACAAATCCAGAGGTAATGGCCCCCACGAGCCTGGGGCCAGGGAAGCTGACAGCTCAGTTTCCTGGGTAGCCAGGTGGAACTGCTGATTTCTGAGCTGCCCTTTGGACAGGCTGTCAGCAACAGTTTGGGATGAATTGCTGGGCCTAGAAATAAAACTTCCCCCCACACCTCCCCTGCTCTGCTGCAAGGGACCATTAGCTCTGTTTCTCTAGGATTGGGGCTGTCTCTGGGGTCCTGCCTCCTCGGGCTGTACAGATCTCCCTTGCTTGCATCCCCTGGTACCTCATGTCTGAGGCAGAACCCGTCTGCACGTGTTTGCAGAACTGCCTCCTGCCCCTGTGCTTTGAGCACAAACCTGGATTCACAGAATCCTAGAGTGGTGGGGCTGGAAGGGACCTTGGAGATCACCCAGTCCAACCCCCTGCCAGAGCAGGATCCCCTAGAGCAGATCCCACAGGAACACATCCAGGTGGGTTGGGAATGTCTCCAGGGATGGAGACTCCACAGCCTCCCTGGGCAGCCTGTCCCAGGGCTCTGTCACCCTCACACTCAAGAAGTGTTTCCTCATGTTTAGCTTGACCCTCCCGTGCTCCAGTTTGTGCCCATTGCCCCTTCATTCAGGTTGCCCTCAGGACAGCAGGGACCCATCTCCATGGGGCTCACTGTCCCCTGGCTGGGACAGATGGCCATGGAGCTGGAGGGACAGGCAGGACAATGCCCCCCAGGCAGTGAAACACAGGGATGGGGGCAAACCTAGGGTGCTGAGCTGTCCCCAGCCCCCACCCTGTCCCCCCGGGGCTGGCTGGGGATGTGACAGAGCATCAGCAGCTGCTCTGCAGCATCTGGTGCCCTCCCCTGGTCTCTGCTGCACTGTTCATGCCTGGTGCCAAGCTCCTGCAGCCACTGGCCTTGCTCACAGCCCCTCAGCAGAGGCAAGGAAGTTGCTCCTCACCCTACATTTGAAGTGTCTTTTAATCACCAAATCACCAAGGCTGGAAAAGACCTCTGAGATCATCAAGCCCATCTATGACCTGACACCACCACATCTCCAGACCATGGCACCAAGTGCCACCTCCAGCCTTTCCTTGAGCACCCCCAGGGATGGTGCCTCCACCACTTCCCTGGGCAGCCCATCCCAATGTCTGATCACCCTCTGTGAGCAACTAACCTTTGTGAACAGTCCAGGGCCTGTGAAAGCCCCTCTCTAGGTTACATTTCTCCCCTCCACCTTTTTTCCTTAGTATATTTTATTTCCTCTTTTACCATTAGCTTACCTTTCTTCTTCTCCTTTCCCCTCTGTGTCTTGATTTAGCTCATCTAGCTAAGGTTAAGACCAGGGTTTTTTTAAGAAACAACTCATAACACCTCTCCTACGGGTGCTGCCTCAGAGCAGCAGTGAGGGCCCAATCTCCCTGTCAGATACTCCCTAACAGGTATCATCACATTTGCAGAGAAGCAAAGAGGATCCTGAGCTATTCCTGAGTGAAGGGGATCCATCCTGCCCAGTGCTCAGCAGCAGTCCTGGCCCTGGTGCTGGAGGAAGCCGAGTGCTGTTCCAGAACTGTCAGTGCTCTCCTGACTCCAGAACAAGCAGAGAATGTGAGCTTGGATTCAGCTCCGTCAGCATTTCTGGGGCTGGGGAGACAATCAGGGGAAACCTCACGCTTAGAATCATCAAATCATGGAATTATTTTGGTTAGAAAAGACCTCTCAGAGCATCAGGTGCAACCGTTCCCCCAGCCCTGCCAAGGCCACCACTGCCCCGTGTCCCTCAGCACCATCTCCAGGGCTTGGAAACCCCTCCAGGGATGGGGACTCCCCCCTGCCCTGGGCAGCCTGGGCCAGGGCCTGACAGCCCTTGCCAGGAAGGAATTGTTCCCAAGATCCAACCTCAGCCTCCCCTGGCACAACCTGAGGCCATTTCCTCTTGTCCCATCCCTTGTTCCTGGGGAGCAGAGCCCGACCCCCCTGGCTCCAACCTCCTCTCAGGCAGCTGCAGAGCCAGCAGGTCTCCCCTCACCTCCTTGTCTCCAGGCTGAACCCCCAGCTCCCTCAGCTGCTCCTGCTCACACTTGTGCTCCAGCCCCTTCCCCAGCTCCACTGCCCTTCCCTGGACACGCTCCAGCCCCTCCGTGTCCTTCTTGCAATGAGGGACCCAGAACAGACCCCAAGGTTCCAGGTGTGTTCTCACCAGTGCCCAGCACAGGGGGACAATCCCTGCTTGGTTCTGCTGGCCACACACTTCTCTGGGGTGGGATATTCCATCTTCTGAACAAGACTGATTTCTAATTAATATGACTTAGGAAGAAACTTCCCAAAACCCAGGATTTCCTGTGGCTCTTCTGTCTCCTATGACCACTTGCTGCTGCTGCTCATCAGAAGAGGCAGGACACTGGTTTGAGTAGGACATGGACAGTTTCCAAATTGGAACTGATATGTCCCTAAATTTCTTAGCAGTTTTCCATTCTTTTTGGTTGGTTCCCTGTGGGAGTGCAGGGAGGCAGGACAGGCCTTTTTCATCCAGCCACCCAATAGTTCATGTTCCCACAGCAAGGCCAGAAAACAAGCTCTGGGACAGCGAAATGACTTGGAGAGTTTATTGGTTCTTGGTACTTTGTCAAGTAATACTGAGCTGCTGCCTCCAAAGAACTGGGCTCTGAACAGGAGCTGCTGTGGAGCTGCTGGAGGGGCAGACCCTGGGTGACAAGGTGTGTGTCCCTTTGTCAGCTGAATCTTCTCCTCCTGGGGCTTCTGAAGCCTTTCCCTGGTGATGGCAAAAGGACAGTTTTGGGTCTGATGATCAGGCAGTGAGGTGGATCAAGATCTGGTTGAAAGGAAGAAGTCAGAGAGTTGTAGTCAATGGGGCAGAATCTAGTTGGAGGCCTGTGACCAGTGGAGTCCCTCAGGGGTCGGTACTGGGACCGGTGTTGTTCAACATCTTCATCAACGACCTGGATGAGGGTACAGAATGTACCCTCAGCAAGTTTGCTGCTGACAACAAGCTGGAAGGAGTGGCTGACACACCAGAAGGCTGTGCTGCCATTCAGAGAGACCTGGACAGGCTGGAGACTTGGGTGGGGAAAAACCTGATGAAGTTCAACAAGGGCAAGTGTAGAGTTCTGCATTTGGGGAAGAAAAACCCCATGTACCAGTACAGGTTGGGGGCTGAGCTGCTGGAGAGCAGGGTAGGTGAAAGGGACCTGGGGGTCCTGGTGGACAGGAGGATGACCATGAGCCAGCAATGTGCACTTGTGGCCAAGAAGGCCAATGGCATCCTGGGGTGGGTTAGAAAGGGGGTGGTTAGTAGGTCAAGAGAGGTTCTCCTCCCCCTCTGTTCTGCCCTGGTGAGGCTCCATCTGGAATGTTGTGTCCAGTTCTGGGCCCCTCAGTTCAGGAAGGACAGGGAAGTGCTTGAAAGAGTCCAGCACAGAGCCACAGAGATGATGGAGGGAGTGGAACATCTCCCTGATGAGGAAAGGCTGAGGGAGCTGGGGCTCTTTAGTTTGGAGAAAAGGAGACTGAGGGGTGACCTCATCAATGGTTACAAATACGTAAAGGGTGAGTGTCAAGAAGATGGAGTTCAGCTTTTTTCAGTGATGACCAGTGATAGGACAAGGAGTAATGGATACAAATTGGAGCATAGGAGGTTTAAGGTGAGTATCAGAAAAATTTTTTTACTGTGAGAGTGACAGAGCCCTGGGCCAGGCTGCCCAGGGAGGCTGTGGAGTCTCCTTCACTGGAGACATTCAAAACCCACCTGGACACCTTCCTGTGTGATGTGCTCTGGGTGACCCTGCTCTGGCAGGGGGGTTGGACTAGATGATCTTTTGAGGTCCCTTCCAACCCCTGGGATTCCATGCTTCTATGACAGTTTCCCACTCTCAGCCACACGGCTCCTGCCAGAGGCAGCTCCCATGGGAATACAACCCACCCTCCGTGGACAGGAGCTCAGCAAGTGAGAGCAAAGTTTTGGTCTTTTCTTTGAGTGGGAGATGACAACGTGGTCTTCCATTATTCATGGGGCAGTCCTGGCTGTGCTCAGCAGGCAGATTAGTTTGGGTTTTAAACTCCTGAGTCTGCCTGTGCAAGGGGAATAATAATTAGGCTCTTGCAAATGTTAAAAAAGAAACGTCTTAACACCAACTAAACCTTTTTATCTTTCAGTTAGAGCAGTTAACATCCTCATGAAAAGGTAGCACAGGGAAATGTGTTTATTTATCAGATGGTTTTCCTGAATGTAAGTGCCCTCTCCTTTACAACTCACAAGATGAAAAGAGCAGATGGCAAATGAAGGTAAAGAAAAAGCCTGGTTGTTGACCTGTGTGTGATCTCAGAAGTGAAGCAGCTCAACTGAACATCCTCATGAATATTTAAGGAAGAACAAGACTCCATCAGGGACCAGGGCTGCTACACAATGATGGTGTAAGGACAGTCCACTGCAGCAGGAGGCTGCAGTCCTTTGGGCTGGAGGACACCTGCCCCACTAACAGGGCTCTTCTGTCCATCAGCACGATGAGCATCAACAACCCTGTGCCACTTGGTGGCTGTGAGGAGGACCAAAGCCCTGGGCTAAGGGACATCCATGGTGTGCAGCCTTCCCAGCCATGGCAGTGGCTGCACCATTGCAGGTCAGTGAGGAACAGGGCTCAGGGTCTGCCTGCTTGGCTCCTACCTGGGATTGTGCAGCCCAGCCAGGGAGGGTTGTGTCCCCTGTGGTGTCTCAGCAGGAGAGGAAGCCCCACAGTAGCTGGACAGCCAAGCAACAACCAAAAGGTCGGGAGATGCAGGAATCACCTACGTGTATCTGCACAGAAGCTGCTGTGCTGGGTCACCAGCACTACAACTGTGCAACTGTGGCAGGGTGAAAGCAGCTTCCTCCACGTGCAGAGAGGTCCAAAGCTCTGGGACCTGGAGTGGGAACAACTGGAGAAGCTGCTCCAACCCAGCCAGGCTGTGAAGGGCAGCACAAAGAGGTGCCCACATCCTGGCAACATGGGGCAGCTGTCTAGCAGACCCTTCCAGCCCATCAGTGCCCTCAAAGTCCAGGTATCAGAGGCCTCCAGCCTTATTGCAGGTCTTCCCAAGGACGTGGAACCAGCAACACCTGACTTCAAGAGGCTGGAGCAGAGGTGACCTCTGCTGCTGAAAGTGCTGACTGAGGCAGGAGCGTGTCTGCTGCCTGCATTGTCACCTTTGTCATGCTGTGTCCCCAGCTGAAAGCTCAGAGAGCCCAGGGGAGGCAAGAGACAAGTCAGCAAATGAGAAGGGGCTGCTCTGTTCCCTGTGTGCCAACATCTCCACTCAGCCTTTTGGACAAGGACACAAGCCCTCAAAAGATGCAAGCTGCTGCATGCAGGGGTGGCTTCCAAGCCAGAGATGTGGCCTGGAGGTGACTGGCTGTTTGCTGCAACGTTCTGATGGTGTGAGTAGGAGAGTGGATCCTGAGGGCAAAGGAGGAGGCAAAAGGCAGGTTCCAGGAGCAGGAAAGAGCTGCAGTGTCCCTGGGGAAGCAAAGGTATCAAAGGGAATGAGAGAGAAGGGAGTCATGTAAGTAGGGAGAGCTGGACCTTAAAGAACCTGAACATGAGTGTCAGGAGCAGCAGGGTGTACAGGGGGATGAACACAGGGCAGGCTTGACATGGAAAAGGCTTTAGAAACTTTAGTTTCAGGGAAACAGTGAATAAAAGCCACTTTGGAGGGATCCTGAGGGATAAGAAAGAACAGGAATGCATCATGTTTAGGTAAAAGGAGTCAGGAGAGTGTTTGCTCATCAGTGGATGGGGACCACGTTTACGAAGCTCCAGGCACGCAGGGACCCCAGCTCAGAGCAAGGACTGTCAGAAGATAAAAGACTGAACCTGTTGCATTTACACCCATTTTCTGCTCTAGATATGAACAGGGAGGGATGTCCAGCGAGTTTCCCTGGCCCAGCCTGTGGTGGGAGGTTGCCCCAAGACCATCCCTGTAGGTACACAGCACTGGCCTTTCAATCACCTGGACCAGTTCATCTGCCAAAACCTGAGCTGGCTTATAGAGTGTCCTCTGCACCTGGGAAAGCAAGGGGCTGTGAAACAAGGAACATACTTTCTTCAGAGAACACAAATTGATCTGCTTTTATTTATTCAGGATGTTGATCTTCAGGCCTCAAGAATCCAGCTCCTTACCATCAAGCTACCAGTCCTGATGGAGGGCCAGGGCTTTGCCAGGGGGAAACCACAGGATCATTTTAACAGAAATTCCAAGCAACTTTTGGGATTGCCTGTAAACAAGCTGATAAGGTTCATCTCTCCTGTCCAGGCTTTTTTTTGGTGTGTGTGTTCTGAAAGCAAATGACTGCATTTCCCTCGGGGTGTCATTACTGAAGATGAGTTTTGTCATTTGTTAGGCTGTTAAAACTCCACACTGATCTAGTATCAAATTCTTGTATTGAGTTTACAACCATGACAAACTGCAACAGTTATCCAGGCTGCTGTCAAAATCCATCTGGACTTTTTGCACTTCAGTGTCCCAAATACTAACTTTGTTCCTAGAAAGAAAAAAAGCTTCTTGGCTCTGCGTGGTGGGAACATGTTGGGAAATGCATCCTGCCTTGGTGACACTGGTAGTATAAATAAAAGGTAGAGACTTTTTAAACATTCCAGCTGCATTTCATGCTTCAAAAGCTGTTTGGGTGTGCAGGGTTACTGCCTCTCAAACTCATAACTGCCTTTTTAAGGGATGTTTCAGATGTTCTCGTGAACTTTGCAGGTCTGGTCCTTGCGTTGCTTGGCTCCAGCTGCCAGACTGCAGGATGCACAAGAGGAAGCACAAGAAGGGACAGGACTGGCAGCAGGGAGACTTCCCAGACGTGTGCTTTCATTACAGCAGGTTTGACCTGCTGGCCAGGCTGCAGTTTGGCTCAGTTTGCAGCAGACAGACCGTGCAGCTGGGACAAGAGCAGGGGAGATGAGAGAGGCTGATGTGCAGCACCCAAGCAGCTCTTCTCCCACCACATGGCTTGTAGCACCTACCAGCAGAGATTTGGGTGGCCAAGAGGGACTGTCAGGATGGTGGAGGAGAAACCTCTCAGCTTGCTCTCACATACAGCAGGTTCTCTTGGCTGTAAATCTGTTTTCACAAGCAGTCGATGACACAAAGTTGATCCCAGCACAAACACAGGTTACCACAAGGTTTCCCAAGCCTTCTGCTCCACGTTATGACACTTCAGGCTAAACAAACTTCCCAGCTGCTGCAAAGGTTTCCACACCTTCATTTCTGCCTGGGGCAGAAGGTCAGGCAGAGGCAGCTGAATGTGGCACCTTGTCCTTTCTGCAGATCTGGCTCATTTTTTTACATCTGGTGCCACCAGGCTTGTTCCTGCCTCTACTCCAGCCTGTGCTCAAGACGAGGAAAAAGTCAGGAGAGTGGAACGTGGGTTGTTCTTGTAGGGCTGATCTTCAGCTCATCATTTACATGGGTTTAGGAGCTCAACCCTTGGAATAACAGAAACCAGAATCCCATGAGGGCCAAAGGTGGCTTTTCTCTGGTAGCTAGTCAGGCTGGCCAGGAAACACACTGATAAAAAATGATAAGATGAGGGGGAATAACTTTAAACTGGAAAGGGGGAATTTAGTTTAGGCATTAGGAAGAAACTCTTCAGCATGAGGGCAGGAAGGCACTGGAACAAATGTCTCCTGAATTGGGTTTTTCTGCTTAGGTGTGTTTTGTTATCCTGACAGGAGCCTGAGGGACTCCCTTGCTGGGACTGGGGAGACCTCAGAGTGGTCTTCCAGTGCCTGGAGGGGCTCCAGGAAAGCTGGGGAGGGGCTTGGGATAAGGGCAGGGAGGAGAGGACAAGGGGGGATGGATGAAAACTGGCAGAGGGAGATTGAGGTGAGACATGAGGAGGGAATTCTGGAGTGTGAGGGTGGTGAGAGCCTGGCCCAGGTTGCCCAGGGAAGCTGTGGCTGCCCCATCCCTGGCAGTGTTGAAGGGCAGGTTGGATGGGGCTTGGAGCAGCCTGGGCTGGTGGGAGGTGTCCCTGCCCATGCAGGGGGTTGGATCTGGATGATCTTTAAGGTCCCTTCACACCCAAACCATTCCACAATTCTGTGATCCCACATCACCTGCAAGATTACGCAGAAACCTACTGGGACAAGGTTCTGAGCAAGCTGGCAGAAGGGGAGAAATGGAGATGAACCTTAGATAATTGGTGTAAAAATTCCTTGCTGATCTCTTGTAATGATTAGATCCATTGCAGAACTCACACAGAAAAGATGCAACACGGTATCTGCAGCCTCATCTGCTTGGCTCAGTACAGCCATAAAATTAATCAGCTGTACTGAGAAAAGCTTTTAGAAATGCACATAATTCAATTAGACCATCAAAAAGATGATCTAATCATGTCTGTTCAATTATTCAAACTAGGACAAAAATCTTTCATGTTACCTAAACTGGAAACCTTCAGCTGTGCCAGTTCTCTGGTAGCAATAAACTCATCTGAGGAACAGATTAGTTGGGAATTTTATTTTTTTGGTTGCTTTTCAATTGGAATAGTGGGTCTTTTTGGATAAGAAAAACCTCTGAGTCTGATACTAACAGGAAGGGAAAAAAAACCCCAGTGTCCTGGACACCACTGACTGCCCCATGGGCTGGGGTTCCTGGGGGACACACACACACTCAGCCACGTTTAACAGGGGCTCTGCTCACAGAGCTGGGCTCTCTGCCTGCCTCCCATGGGGGTGTCCTTTGGTCTGAGGCCCCTTTGCTCACTCTGCCTTGGCACTGGGGGATTTTGTCACCGTGGTGCCCTGTGTTCCCTCTTCCTGCTGTTCCTGCTCGGTTCAAGGTTCTCCATCCTCACTGCATTCTGCTCCTGTCCTTTCACCTGTTCCCCACAAACCCAAATGCAACACAACATGGTTTTCCACCATTTCCTTGTCTGGCAGGACTTCCACTGGGGTCACAGGGAGATCAGCTGTACAGGCACATCCTCTTCTGCTTCCCTGTTCTGTGAAGGACCCAGGATCTGACCTTCAGCAAACCCTCTTCTCCCAGCCCTGCTCTATCTCATGCCTGACTCTTTGCCTCCACCCAGATCTTTGGTCTCCCATCAGTCACAGATGCTGTTCTGTGCCTCAGGTGCTGTGCTAACACTCTGACTCTTTTTCAGGTGCTTGGTTTTTAGAGACAAAAAGCACTCACACCGAGCCACGTGGCACTGCTGCTCCTTTGGAGGCTGCCCTGCACTTCAGGCAGCCTCCCTGAAAGCATAAACACTGGAACATGGAGATGAAGGGTGTACAGGTGAGTCTTCCAACCTCAAGCCTCACCTCTGAAGCCACCCCAAAGATACAGAGAGTTTAGCCTTGCTCAAACAGAGCTGTGAGCACACTGCCTGTGCCTTTGTCCTCGGGCAGGTCCCAGCTAGCAGCGGTGAGGGCCACATCCCAGGAGGAGGGACCATCTGAGAACCAGCTGGTGGAGGCAGCTCCTGTTTGCTCAGGTTATCTTGGACGCTTCCAAAAGCCTCTCCCTCCAGCAAAACAAATCAATTGCAAGCTGCTGAAGGAACTGGCTGCCCAGGGCAGTGGTGGAGTCTCCAACCCTGGAGGGATTTCCAAGCCCTGTAGATGTGGTGCTGAGGGACACGGGGCAGTGGTGGCCTTGGCAGGGCTGGGTGATGATCTGAAAAGGTCTTTTTCCAAGCCAAACAATTCCATTATTCTGTTCTACGAAGCCTGAAGAACACAGGAGAGGGCAGAAACAAGCTGAGTCCTCCTCACAGGGCTGTACCTGCACAGATCCACACCACCACACGGGCACTTCTGTTGCCTCCGTTTCACTCCAGGGACCTCTGATGAGGAGGTGGAAGCTCAAAGCTGCTCAGATGGGCTGGTGTCTGGGCTTTGTGGTTAAATAGCTGCACAGGGAAAAGTTTTCTCATTGATTAGAAATGAGTCAAGAGATTAAAAGCAAAATGCAGAACTAAGAGGCAAACTCTCAGCAGGGCAAGAGATGAGCAGCTTCATACCCTACCCCTTCGTGTCAGAGGGGGTTGCTGCTTCTACTTCATGATGATCTACAAAAGTCCATGTCAGAAAAGTAACTGCTTACAGGAAATGATGTAGATGTGAGAGAATTCTGGCTAGTCCCAGATACGAGGATTTTGAGGAACTTCAGAAGGACAAATGAAAACTAAAGATCAGCTGGACAATGGCAGAAGAAAGTCAGTGGAGTGGGATGAAAATGGGAAGAGTCTGAATTATTCCTGGGCTTCATGCATTGTAAATCAACTAAAAGGCCTTGGTGTCACTGTGAAGAGCTCATTAAGAAGCATCTGCTCAGCCAAGGGTTCTGACCAGAAAGGCAGAAAGACATTAGGATATTTAAATACAGGTTTTTATGTAATGATGAAATTATTATAGTGCCATAGATTATCACATTAGTGATGATACCTCCTTCTCTTGAGCAGTGCCTTCAATCTAGTTCTGTTCCCCTCATTTGAGAAATATAAATCAAGTTCAAAGAGTGCAAGAAGAAATGGTAAAGACTTGGAAGATTTCCATATGAAAAGGGACTGCTTGGACTATTCCAACTTTAGAGGAGAAATTAGTAATGGAAAAAACCCCGAGTTTCATTCACTAATGGGAAAGAAAAAAGAAAAGGATCTTCCCAAATACTCTGTGTTGTGCTGCTACAGGATAAAAAGGCTGCACTGACATAAATTCAAATAACCTTTTAATGTCAAACACCATTAAAATTCAGATGAAATACTTTTGATCTGGAAGCTCATTAGTTCAATGTAGTCATTTGTGCCCAAGAATTTAGTGAGATTCCAGAAAGTTACCTCCTCTTCCCACAGACACTTGCAAACAGACAATGCAATTGTCACAAATTCTCATCAACTTCTCAGTCCTCTGGGAGACTCTGAGACTATTTCTTGAGCCAGAGTCCCCAGTCCTAATATACCACTGAAACTGGGATTTCACATCACTTCCTTGCCAACATATTTTCTCTGGTAAACATCCAGAAATGCTTCTGTTACATCAAACCTAGTAAATCTCCACTGCTCTAATCCACCTGTCAGTTTAGAGACCAATGTAACAATTAAGGCATGTGAAATTAAATTAAGGCCACATCCTGATGTCAAGCAATTTAAGGTCATTCCCTAATCTCCAACTACTGGTTTTAAACCCTAAAAAAACCCAAAAGGAATCCATCACACACCAACTCCAGGTGCAACTCTTTGCTCATCATGTGCTTGGGAATCCTTAGGAGCACTTTGTGGGAGTCCAGTGGTGCAGGTCCTGTCGTGGACACCTTCACAAGTGGTCCCAAAGCCAGCCTGAAGGTGAAACTCCCCCTCAAGTCTAGATGGTGATTCTTAGGAGTGAGCTTAGGGCCAAATTCCAGGCAAATGGGTACACTGGAGAGCTACCCCCAAAAATGTCCTGCATTGAAGGGATGCTCCAGCTAACACCAGCTGGGCTGACTGGGCTGGTGAATGCAGGACCTCTCATTGATATGAGAGGTGTCAGCCAAGATGGCTCCAAGTGCTACCTGGACATTCTCATTCCTCCTGTACTGTGAAGGCAGAAGAAATCCACAGGTGGTTGATGTTCAGCTTTCCAGAGCCAAGTGGCCTGGAGCTGGAACCCAGGAGAGCTCTGAAACTCAGGTGTTCACCAAACCAACCAGTTCAGGTAGAGCAGAAACAGCTACAAAGAGTCTTCTTCTCTCCTAGTGGGTGGGATTGGTCCAGAGCTCCATTGTGACGGGCAAAAGCTGTGACAGGGACAGGGGTGATTGCACAAGAAAGTCTCAAGTATTGCAAAATTTGGACTAAAACTCCCAAATCCTTAAAAGAATCTTTTTTTTTTGCAAATTTCCTGGTGTTGTTCCTAGACAATCCTTAACTCTTAGCACTACATTTTAATTCTCAAAGAGAAATCCACACCTCCCAGGACCAGAAAGCTCCAACTCCCAACATATTTCAAACTGAATTTCCCCCTCTCTGCTGGCCACAAGAGACAAACTCCTTCCCAGAGAGTTCTCCCAAGGCCTCCTGATGAGAAAGGGGTGCATGGCTTCAGTTTGGTTTTCTGTTGGCAGGTCACCCACACATTTTCAAGACACTGAAAATCCTGCAATCCCAGCATTTGGGACTGAAGCAAGGAACATGATCTCAGAAAAGTTCAGCAGGGGATGCCCTGAGCACCTGCAGGAGGGTGACACGAGGGCTTCTTCCTGACCCTCCATCTGCAACGTGGCTCTGGAGAAGAAATCTTGAGTTTCATCCAGCTCTGAGCCCCCAGCAAACTGTCCCTAGAGCTGGTAGAACAAACTCTGCAACATCTAGAAGCATTTACGGGCCTTTCATACTGCAGTGTTTTAAGTGGGCACAATTCCCATGGATTTATACTTTTTCATACCTGTAGGGCAGAAGCCATCTTCTGCTATGAAGATACAGGAACATGAAGGAGAAAAATGCCAATTCAAACATGGTCTTTGCAGGCAAAGCCCCCAGAGGCAACACTGGTTAGAATCACAGAATCATGAAGGTTGGAAGGGACCTTCAAGATCATCCAGCTCCAACCCCCCTGCCATAAGCAGGGAATCCTTCCACCAGACCAGGCTGCACAAAACCTCCTCCAACCTGGCCTTAAAAACCTCCAGGGATGGGGCATCAACAACCTCCCTGGGCAGCCCATCCCAGCTCCTCACCACCCTTAGAGTGAAGAATTTCCTAATATCTCACCTAAATCTCCCCTCTCTCAGTTTCCAACCATCACCCCTTGTCCTATCACTGCCTTCTCTGATGAAAAGGGGAGTTAGGAATGTATGGCAAGAGGCAAAAAAAGGGCAAAAAGAAGGAAAGGGCAGAAACCAGCCAGGCTGAGCTGGCCATTGTGCTGTTTCCCACTGGGTGTTACTGGAAACCAGTCTTGAACAGGAGCCCCTCCCTTTGCCTTTTACTGGAGCTCTGGGCTACTGCACCTGTAGCAGATGAAGTCATGAAATCAAATCTTATCTGAGCTTAAATGCCTTGTAAAAAAAATTCACCCCTAGTGAAACTGAGTTTCACTGCCAGGTCTGCAGGGAAAGGGGAACTGACAATCTCAGATGAGGAAATGTCAGAGGGGACTTGGCACATTTCTGCCACCAAATTGTCTGTCTCTTTCAAAGCATAAAGTTTTACAAGCAACACTGAGGGGATCTTTCTTTCTTACACTCCATCGTGTTTTACAGATTTCAGAAACTGGTTTGGAATACTTGGCACTAGCCAACCAAAGGTTGGGGTTGGAAATGTTTAGTGCATTAAGGCAACACCTACAGGGAAACTGAAATGCCTGTTTCCTTGGAAATTCTGTCATTTCCAGCTCCATTTTCATTCCGGCGTGGAGTGAGATGTCAGATTTAGAAATTCAGCACAAAACAAGATGTTTTAAAAGCCTTTAAAAGTTACTTGAAACACTCTGTTGTCATTTTGACAGGCTTCTTTTATATTCTTCCCAGAATTGATTATATTATGTAATAATTTTCATAGCAAATATTATTTAGAAAGGAAAAATGGAAACGTGAAGCTCTTGTTATTTTAAAATGAAACATTTCAGCCTGACTTGCATGTTTGACTTTGCATTTGGAATATAATGGGCAAGGTCCAACCCAATTCTGGTGACAGCCTAAATTTCAATAAAGCCTCATTTTCAAAGAGGAAAATGTCTGAGAATGATGTCCAGCCACAGCCTGACTCTGTCCTGACTTGTTCTTAGGCTGATCCCACTTGGTCACTCCTGCAATCCTTAGCTTGGATGTCACTTCAACAAGGGAATGAGGTGGAGAAGTACTCCTTGGAGTGAGGCAGGTGACATTCACCTTGAGTCAATGCCAATGAAGGTCAGGGGTTTTCACCACATCAGAGAAGCTCTGGGCTGGGGAATGAAACATCTCTTATGCTTAGCTGGATAGTTTGAGAAGCTCAGGGGAGGGTGGAGGATTTCAATCTGCTCACATTAGGGCTGGTCTGCACTTGGATGAATCATAGAATGGTTTGGGTGTGAAGGGACCTTCAAGATCATCCAGTCCCACCCCCCTGCATGGGCAAGGACACCTCCCACCAGCCCAGGTTGCTCCAAGCCCCATCCAACCTGCCCTTCAACACTGCCAGGGATGGGGCAGCCACAGCTTCCCTGGGCAACCTGGGCCAGGCTCTCCCCACCCTCACACTCCACAATTCCCTCCTCATGTCTCACCTCAATCTCCCTCTGCCAGTTTTCATCCCTCCCCCCTTGTCCTCTCCCTCCCTGCCCTTGTCCCAAGTCCCTCCCCAGCTTTCCTGGAGCCCCTCCAGGCACTGGAAGGCCACTCTGAGGTCTCCCCAGTCCCAGCAAGGGAGTCCCTCAGGCTCCTGTCACGATAACAAAACACACCTAAGCAGAAAAACCCGACTCAGGAGACATTTGTCACCAAAAAACAAAAGCCCTTCTAAAGAATGCAATGCCAGCAATGCAGGTCTACAGGATCCACACATACCCTTGAACATTTGACCTTCACATTAACACTTTTCACCACACCCCAAACGTAGGGGCATGCAGTAGAACTTCATGCCTCAGGTGTCCTTTCCTCTGTGCACTGAACCAGACTGCCTCTCCATCTGCTCTTTCCTTTTGTGTCCCAAAAATCTCCCTTTATGGCTCCCTTCTTAACCATTTGATTGTGGAGTAGCATAAAACCACAGGGCCAAATCCAGACCATACCTTGAGTTTCAGAATTTGTGAAACACAGAGGTGTCTGGGCTGGGGTTTCAGTGTAATCCAGCAGAGAAAGTGGAGATACCTGCAAAGCCAAGAGATGCAGCTGGCTCTGAGAGTCACAGTTTTCAGGGAGAGCTCAGGGTCTGGCTTCAAGATCTTCATCACTACGTGGTGCTCACACATTTCACAAGGGCTTGTAGCAGGAGGACAAGGGGTAGTGGCTTAAAACTTCAAGAGAGATTTAGATTAGACATGAGGAGGAAATTTTTCACTATGAGGGTGGTGAGAGCCTGGCCCAGGTTGCCCAGGGAAGCTGTGGCTGCCCCATCCCTGGCAGTGTTAAAGGGCAGGTTGGATGGGGCTTGGAGCAACCTGGGCTGGTGGGAGGTGTCCCTGCCCATGCAGGGGGGTTGGAACCTGATGATCTTGAAGGTCCCTTCCCATCCAAACCATTCTGTGATTCTGTGACCACTGGCAAGTGCATTGCAGGGTGTGATTGTACCTGGGGTAAGACCAGTCCTTTCTACAAAGACAGTTTTGAGGTGCACCTGGAAGAGTTAATCCCACCTGTGGGACTTCTCTCTGCCAGCATCTCAGGCATTTGTTCTATTTTCTTTCAGAACAGTCCTTTGGCCTCTTAATCAATCCCAGGATTTAGTTGTATTATTTACAAACTGAAAGGAGGAAAATGAGCCACCCAGCAGCTCCTGGGTGAGACAAGGCAGAGTCCCTCCTCACACTGACTTAACTCTGTCAGCACCAACTTTCCAGAAACCTCCTGTTGCAGAGCTGTGACACCCAGACAGACCTGGCTTTGATGGCCAGAGACTCAGCAGCTGAGCTGACCCAACGAATACCTGGTGTGAGTACCACCATGAAATGGTCCTTGGGGTTTCTGCAAAGTTTACACACCATTTTTTGCAAGGCAAAGGTGGGCATGAGGGAGGGCAACACTTTCTTGCTCCTCACCTCCAAGCCAAGCGACCCTTCCAGTGAGCAGTGGCTACAATGGGAAGAGCTGGAGCTGTGACCAGTAACACTGGCAGCACCTCCCTTCTCCTGCAACTCACCCTTCTGTTGTCCCACGGCAGATGGAGGATTTTTGCCCAGGGAAGCCCCCAGGGAGCCCCAGTGCACTGCTGGGGAGGTGCTCCCCACCTGCAGTGCAAGGCAGCTGCCCCAGGGTCTCCCAGTCTGTTCCCAGTTGGTGCTGTTCCACACTGCCAGACGTGTGATGCCATCTCACCCCAAAACCCCCAGGAGATGGCCTCCAGCACAGCTCTTGCCCCACAGCAAACCCCTGAGACGAAGAGAAAACTCCTCTCAATATCCTAACCTCTCTTTTTCCAACACCAGCTGAGAATAAAACACATATTCTGCATCCTAGATATTCATGTCCCCAATTCCTTGAGCACGTCCTGAGGAACCTCTAGACCGACCCACCCAAGAGCTTCACCCTTCCGAGCTGCAAAGTGATCAACTCTGTGAGATTATCTTCTACAAATGCAAACCTGATACCTTTTGTGTTCCAGGGCAGGGACTGTTGAACCCAACCTACCAGAGACTTTTGTGATCTCCCCTGTTCAGCAGCAATATCATCTCTACCCTTTGAATGGCATGGAGAAAACAAGATCTCAGGAGCCCTTTGGGGCTCCTGGTGCTGCTGGTTCAAATCAGCTTCCCAAGAGCAGGTAAGAAATGGGTTTCTCTCAGTAATTTCCTTGGATCCATTAACTACTCAGACTGGCAATTTACACATCTAATTATTTTATCCAAACTTTTCTGCATAATCGTTTTTTTTCAAGTATTTGCCCACAGGTAAAAAAAAAAAAGGGAAGAATTTAATTTCTAAATATGTTACTTGCAAACAAACCCTGTAGTTCTGAGAGCTCATGAGTGCAATTTTGCACAGAGTTTAACTGTAGATGATTTTTTAAATATATATATATATATATACACACAGGAGTTTAAAATAATTACAAAATTAATGTACAAAAAATTCAACAAAGTCCCTGTTCAGTGGTCAGCAAATAATAGCACTTCACACCATGGGAAAAGGGTTTTATGATGGGCTGATCCACCCATGACTCAATGTTTATGGGTTCCCCCCCCAAAAAAAAAGAGGGCAGGGGCATTGAAATATTTAAATCAAGGAACAATTTGCTTCTAAAACCTTTCAACCCTGAACATCATTCCCACCTGTCACTCCTTGTCAGCACTTAGCAGGGAACTTCTGAAAGTTTGGTGGTTGAATGTCATGTCTGTGTGGACACTGAAGGGGAAGGTGAAATCAAGATTTAAATGTTGATCAGACACGTGGGTTGAAAAGTTTGGTGGAAACATTTAGATGCAGATTTTTTTTCCAATCACTGGCTGGAGTCAGTGTTGCTGATGGGAATTTCAAGGTTGCCACCAGCATCTCGTGGAGTAGTGGAATATGAAAATCATTATTGTTGTAATTAAATCTGAAATAAAGGCTGCAGAGACTCTTCAAGACAATGTGTTTGACATATGGGTGCCCTGGTGATGCAGCAAGAGATGAGTGCACTGTCTCATTATTGTCTTACTGTTCTTTGTCTGTAAAAATAAGCTTTTCAAAGAGAAAAATAATCAGCTTTCTGTCTTAAAGCTTCAGTCCTTCCAGTGCATCATCCATGGAGATGGAAGTGTGCTTTTGGGAAGCTTTAGAATAATTTGTAGAGATGTCTGGAAGACAGAGGAATCTCAACAATGGAGTGATTTCTTGAATCTTTATGTCACAATGACCCTCCATGAATTCTTTTCACCAGGGGTTGCAGTGATAGGACAAGGGGTAATGGATCAAAACTGGAAGAGGGGAGATTTAAGTTAGACATCAGGAAGAAATTCTTCACCATGAGGGCAGGAAGGCAGTGGCCCAGCTTGCCCATGGAAGCTGTGGCTGCCCCATCCCTGGCAGTGTTGAAGGGCAGGTTGGATGGGGCTTGGAGCAACCTGGGCTGGTGGGAGGTGTCCCTGCCCATGCAGGGGGTTGGAACCTGATGATCTTGAAGGTCTCTTCCAACTTCTGTGATTCTAAAACAACTCTGATGGGCTTTTTTTTGTTTGTTTCTGGTCAGAAGAAGGCAGAAACCTGAGTCACTCTCAGCCCATGGGTCTCACTGCAGCCTTTGCTGCTTGAGAAATTTCACTGAAAGGACTTTGCACCAGTACCTGAGGTACAGCAGGGAGGGAGGCCCAGAGAGGTCCCTACAGCCATCCTGCTGTTAAGTCCTTGACAGTGTTTCTAGGACCTGGAGATCTAAGGAAACCTTGAGGGTCCATTGCCTTCAGCTGTGGTTCCAAGAAAGTCCCTCTGACACATCCTCACCCCTCAGATGCTGAAAGAAGCATCTTGCAGATGCCAAGTCCAACAGCTCTGTGGAGCTGTGCTGCCCAAGTCATGGTGCTCAGGGGAATGGAGCTGGGGATGTTTTCTCCCCAAAGGTGTAAGGATGGGGGAACTGAGATGTTCCAGTTGGATATATTAGGTCGGAAAGCAAACCAAAGGGAGTCTCAAATTCTTTCTTAAATTAGTCTGGCCCTCCAGACAAAAGATATCACCCACTGACAAGGAGAAAAGGCAATTCCCAGCTAGCACAAGCCTACTAACCTCTGGCTTCTTTCCCCAGAGTTGTTCCACCTTGAAATGAGTTCACCTGAGCCCAGAAACAGCCACAGAACCAGAGCTGAATAAGGAAGCCAGATAACAAAAGATTCCTAATCCTCCTGTTTTTTCCTTTGCTATTAAATCTCTCAGTAACTGGTAAATGAACTGGTCACGTAACTCCCTCCGACCTCAGGTCACTGGAGCATTAAGGAAAAAACCTCCTCCCTCTTGGAACTTTGTCAAAGCCTCCACACCTGAGAGAGGCCACCACAGACCTTCTCAGGGGTGACACTGCAAACACCACTGCATCCCCAGTGCAGGCTCTGGAAACTGAATTTGCACAGGGTTTAGATGCTGAAAGCCTGGCCTGGGCTACTGACAATCCCTGCTCTGCTCACTTATCACCCTTCCCTTCAACCACAGCCCAGTGTTCAGAGCATCTGCCCCAAAACCACGAGTTGTGCATTCATCTCCTTGTTTGAGATGACTCAAAGGTGTTTTGCTCCTCTCCCAGGTGTCTCAAACTCCATAAAAGAACTTGGACCTTCTCCCAGGAGAGAAGAGCAGCAAATGTACTACTTGTATCTGCTGTAGTGACCGTTCCCATTAGCTCCATTTCCAACGAATTCTCCACTGATGCAAGAATTTGACAATGTAACGGTTTTTGAAATTCTTCTTCTCACTGCAGAGCAGACAGCAACACTAAATGTGCTGGGAAAGGGAAATTAGTCAAATCAGTACGATCAGAAGCACGTACACAAGAAGCACATCTCTGTGTGCAAAGCCACGGCCTGAAGCAGTTCAAGGAACAGTCTTTGCCTCCAGCTAAACTGGTCCTGATTGGGTCGAGACGTGCTCTGGTAAAATCTCATTATTTATCTGCATTGATGACACCAGAAAAATTCATCAAAATTTTGGATCCTTTCCCTGCTGACCTCAAGGCATGAAGTGGTTGGGAAGGTCTGTGCACCTCCTGGGCACACCACAACTGGTGGGGCTCTGCTGAGTCGGCCCTTGGCTCAGGGCAGGAAAGCCTCAGACACTTTGTTAACGCCAGCAGGGAGGATGGATTCGTTCTCCTCTCTTGCAAAATCTGCAGAGGCAGCTTCTTTCCTGGGGCCTTGTGATCCTCAGACCTTTGCCAGAACAAAGAGGGAATGGCAAGATTCAATGGAAGCCTCATGCAAGACAAATATTTGAATTTCTAATACTGCAGTTTCGTGACGGTTACTTCTTCCCCCCCCCAAAAAAAACCAAACACAACAACAAAAAAAGGAAAGACTGGACCAACATAAACTTTTCCTTGTAGAAATGTTTTGTTTCAATGTTTTGTTTTCATAACTGAACAACTGCTTTCAGATGACACTGGTATTAACAGTTGTGCAATCACCACATACACCGATTTCCTCCAAACGAAGAGGATAAAAGAATAAGAGCAAATCTTGTTCTTCCATTCCAGACACAAAGAAAAAAGCTTCTAGATACTGAAGGTGCATTGGAGTCAAAGCATCTACCACGTGCATTGTCTTCAGTTTTTGCTTTGTTCTTTTTTAGTCAGCCTGAAAACCACACAGGATTGTGTTCTGGCCTTGTCGTGATTCATTTCAAAGTAAATACACCTAACTGGGTAAAATAATGGGCAATACAGAACCCAAATGTTTTATCTCCAGCTTTTTTCAAGCCTGTGGTCAGAAACAGATGAAACGTAGTTGGTGACTCTGAGGAAAGAGATTGGATTGGACTAATTTCTGTTTCTATTAGCAGAAGTCTAAGAGGAATGTGATATCAGCCAGAGAGCTGTTCAAGCAGAGAGGAACAAACATCTTCTGATACTGCTTTTATCCCCTGAGTAAATAATGCTAAGAAACTGCAGAGAGCCTTTAATGCATTTCCTGCTTCTTTCTTGGATCACTCCCACACCAGCAAGGCTCTTCTTTGAACTGAATTTACGTTCCATTTAATTAGGTTAAAAACCCAACACATTTCAAAATGGGAAAATGGAAAATGGGAGATGAAAACAGTAACAAACCAGATACATTGACTAATTGTTTTTCTTCTGCTTTTGAAGCCTGTAATTGCTGAACTACTGTCTATTCTAAAATCTGCAAGAGGCAAGAACTATAATTCCATATACTCATTTCAAACAAGTTGTAGCTGGTGGAATTTATTTTATGCTGCCTGAGCAGGACCTTTACATCTGGAAAAGACCATTGGCTCCTGTGTTTATTTATTCTCAGACTTGCACCAGCTGAGCTGTGTGGACAACACATGTCCAGGACAAGCCTCAGAATGGAATAAGAACATGAAGCAAAAATACAAAAACTGACAAAGATGCAGGATTCTGATAAAGATAAGGATAAATGGGCCTCCATGGTGGTCTACACTACCAGGTCTTGCCGGTTTCATTGTCCATGAGTTTTCTTTTAAATCCCCCGGTCTCTGTGTGACATGGCAGTCTGGTGTACACACACTGGGAGGCTCTGGTACACATCACCAGTGCTGGTGTCAACTGAGGGCAGGGCTGACAGCAGAGCTGGTGGCACAGGGTTGTTCAGCCTGGAGAAGAGAAGGCTCCAGGGAGAGCTTAGAGCACCTGCCAGTGCCTGAAGGGGCTCCAGGAAAGCTGGGGAGGGGCTTGGGACAAGGGCAGGGAGGGAGAGGACAAGGGGGAAGGGATGAAAACTAGAAGAGGGAGATTGAGGTGAGACATGAGGGGGAAATTCTGGAGTGTGAGGGTGGTGAGAGCCTGGCCCAGGTTGCCCAGGGAAGCTGTGGCTGCCCCAGCCCTGGCAGTGTTGAAGGGCAGGTTGGATGGGGCTTGGAGCAGCCTGGGCTGGTGGGAGGTGTCCCTGCCCATGCAGGGGGGTGGATCTGGATGATTGTTAAGGTCCCTTCCCACCCAAACCAGTCTGGGATGAGTCTATGATACTCTAACCTGCCTCTCACTCCATCACAAAACCTTTCTCAGATCCGCTTAGAGCTGAACCAGACCTTACAACCTCATGTAAGCACTGAAAGAGTTGTAGTGTTAACCCACTGAGAGTTAAAAACAGGCTGAGGAACTAGGAAGTGAGGCAGAACCAAAGCCAAACCACAACATGGAGCTTCTGTGCACATGTCCCAGCTGTAAGCAGGCAGACAGCAGAGCTGGTGGTCCTGAGGTGCCAGTTTGGGCCCAGCACCACCAGCACCAGGTCAGCTGCTTGATTCAGGGCTTCTCCCAGGAGATGAGAGGAGGCTCGTGGGGAAGATCAGTGTAGGGGAGTTCAAACTGTTTGATTCCTGAGAGTAGTAACATCTGTATGATAAAAAAATCTCACCTTTTTCGGATGAGAAGTAATGAAAGAGGTAGAAGGCTAAAATAATAAGTAAAGGTCCCCACCAGCCTTAGTAAAGAATATCTGCTGCCTAAAATAATGCTGGTTTTAAGCTTCTCAAAGAAATGGTTTTCTTTGGGTCTACAGTGAGGTTAGAGGTAGCAAATGGAACAAAGTCAAGACAGCAGGGAGTCAGGACACAGGAAATACGTGCACATCTCAGTAAGTGCCATCAGGATGGGAAAGCAAGGGAAAACTCACCTAAGAAATGTTACCAAATAATCAAGGATGAAGGGAAATACAACCATACACTGAAAAGTGCAGGGGTGTGAAACAAAGGAGGATGTTCTCTCATTCAGCAGGGACACAGCTCCCTCTGCAATCACACTCTTAGAACTGAAGCAACAATCCCTTGGTTAACCACCTCTGGAGGGCAGACCCTTCCTTTGTGAACACAAGCACTGCTGAGCTGGACACACATGTCATGTCCACAGCCAGGACAGGTCACCTTTGCCATCACAGCAGGACAACCAGGAGCACTCCCCTTCCCACCTGAGAACTCAGCTCTGCAGGAGCAGCACCTTCTGGAAACACCACAGTTATTATTCACTACCCAGTAAGAACCGGATTTCCATGGGACGAGACAAAAATAAATAGAAGCTGCAATAAATTACCCTTATGAGCAATAAATTATCCTTATGAGCTGGAGAACTGTCCTGAAAAATACGTTTATTACTCCAACTCTGCTGCACACCTACATGGAAGATGTTAAGACAGGTAACTCTTGCCTGGGTAGCCACACAGCAGTCTTCTTCCAAGTGTATTATTCCTTAGGTTCTATTGGTAAATTATTTGTTACCTTTTAGGGCTAATAGCCATTCTTTTCTTTCCAAAAGCTGTAGTAAAGCTGTTGATCTATAGAAATCAACGTTTTAATCTAAGTATATTTGCAGAGGAAAAGATACAAGAACTCACCTCCAGAAACTCCCTCCAGAGTGGCTAAAGGTCTAACTTGGAGGAGCCTGGGCTGTGTTTCAACCTCTTCCTAATGACAGGAATATTGTACAAAGGGGACAGCTTTCCAATCCCTCTGTCACCTTAGAGCCATCTTCTAGCCTGTACTGCAGAACAGAACTGATTATTCTCTTGTGTCTTTGTCAGATACAGACTAGCCCTGGAATTGCTCCTGCATCAGCTCTTCCAACTTGGTAGCTGATCTTTCACTACAAGATCCTGGGGGGATTCAGCTAACACAACAATCCCACAAATGAAAACCTGCATTTTGAACTCAGCTGTGATCACTCACTAGACAAAGTGTTCTTACACTAATTATTCCAGATGATGGCAAAAAAAGAAGTTGCTGTCGTATTCTACACAAAAGATGGCAAAGCTAATGATTCAATCAGGAGGAAAACTGCTAGCAGAAAGAAAAAACCCCCTCCACATGACAGAAGTTTTAATATTAAATGAATAAACAGTATTAAAGATTGAAGAATTTATGGTGGCACCCACAAAACCCCAGCCTCCTGCACTGAGACAATAGTAAGGCTGCATTTTACACTGAGGTTTTTCAAATGAACAAGCCTTTGTTCTTCCACATGATATTTTCTCCAAACAAATTCACCAAGACCTACATTTATACCACAACAGGCTTGAAAAACGCATGAAGCTTCTTCCAGGGGGTGGTGTGAAAATCTGCCTGCTCAACACCAGGATGTGTGGGACCCAATCTGTACCTTGGCTCTCTGCCTTCAGGCACTGTGCTCAAGAGCCAGGCATAGGTTGATATTTAAAGCAAGAATTCAACCCCACCATGTCCTTACTACAGGACTTGTATGTTGAGTATCATGCAGCCAGTTTTTTTCATGGCTCTTTTGCCATGAGCTAAGGAATCAATGTATTAAATACACTGAGGGGAACCCACCCACCCTACAAGTTGGCTCTTGGTAGGTCTAAATTTCTCACTTTCATCTGACAGTATTAATTCTAAATTCACCAGCAGGACCCTCATGACTTGAAAGATGGTTAGAAGGATGATGAATGGAAGTAGCTCATTGCTTCTAGAATTATGTAAGATTTAAGAAAAGTTGAACCATTTTAAAACAATCAGACACAAAGGTCAGCTCTGGTATTCTCCTGTCTGCCATGAGAAGGCACCACCTCATTTCTCTAGCTTTTTCTAGATGAATGAATCCTCTAACAGAAGTCACACCTTGCCCATGTAAGCAAATCTTTATGAAGAGAGAAATAGAAGTTTTTTTCTACAAACAGGGGGAAATCTGCTGCAGTTTGGGGTCTATCTCCTTGAGCATTAAGAATTTGCTAGGTCAAAGGTAGGAATTGGAGCCCGTGCTACTGAGTTAGTGCAACAACTTCAGCATCCTTGGGGCTTGGGGCACACCTGGTCTCATGGGAGGTGTCCCTGCCCATAGAGGGCAGGTAGAACTAAATGATCTTTAAGGTCCTTTCCAACCCAAACCATTCTGTCATTCCATTGAAGCCTCACTGAAGTACAACATTAACTCAAGACCCAAGCCTGGGTTGTGGAACAGTGCTCTGCCTTGTCCCAAGCCTACCTGCATCTGCTGCTACACCAGCCATGCTGGAGGGAAACCAAGAACCAAGCTCTGGTTTCAGAAGGAAACACGAGGTTTGCAAGGTGCTTTGAATAAAAATTGGGTTAGAAGTTAAGCCTGTAAAAACTGGAAGTAAAATGCTACCAGAAGACCTTGTTATAAAGTCCAACTCAGTCAGTGGAGCTCAGGTTCCTTGTTGCTTTTTCCTCGTGGTAAATGTTTGCCCCTTTCATTCTGAATTGCTCCAACAAAGCCCAAATACTTTGTGTTTTATTGCTCCTGGTGACAAGGGCTGACCTCTCCCTCCACTCCTACTACAAAGGCTTTTGTGTTTTCCATGTTGCTAGGAGGGAAGACATGGAAGGACTGTACCTTGTTAGCTTTTCCTTTGTCTCCTTCATGCCCTGAGCTGCTCTGTGTGACCTCAGTCCTTACTCTTTGGCAGCCTCTACAAGAAGGAATAGGTTCAATACAGAATTTAATCTGTAGTTAAACAGAAAGACAGAACAGCAGGGGCAGACAGGGAAGGTTTTAAATACTCTCCTGTGGATCTGCCACAATGACAAGTGTAGCTGGAAGACTGTTGAATTTATACTAGTGGGAGCACAGTCTAGTGCAGCCCAGCACCCTTGCTCCATCAGTAGCAAGTACTTCAGGGAAACACACCCCAAAATCCTAAGGGTGCAGGCAAAGTACAGCTGCTCCTGAGACAAACTGCTTGGTTTGCTTTCAAAATATCTAGACTTTGATGAATCTTTTATGATGCATCCTTGCTGTTGTCCTTAATTCCCAGATGCTTTGCTACTTTATTTTATGAGGTCTAGGATGGCCCCTAGTGGCCCACACGATGTGCAAGGAGAAACCTTTTTATTTTGATTTAGTAGGGCATGACCACAGCAGGGGGGCAGAGGCAAACACAGGCCTTGCACAGAAAACAGACTGAACTCTTACTAAACGATCCCCAGACAGCAACTCCTCTCCCACATCAAACTCCTTCCCCCACAGTAAATGGAACACTAACTTACAAATGGGTTTTTCATTCTGGAAACAAACACAGAGGATGTTCCAGATTATAATTTCATTTCACCTAAGGAAGCTGCCTTTGCAAAACTGCTGCCTAGTTAGGACAGCAGGGACTTGATCAGGTTCAAGGTATGTGGTTAGGTACCACTTTGGTAAAGACAGAGATCATTTTAGGCCCCAAAGGACACTTGTGAACATTTCCCAGTCCTCTGCTAGGACATTCAGTTCTCTGGGTACCTGAACATCACCTGAGGGACAGCTGCAGCCCATGAGGTTCATGGCAGCTACACTGGGAGTCAGGAGGCAGTGTGGTTTGTACCTGTGCAACAAGAATCCCAGTTCACCCCTCTGTGGCCAGTACAGGAACAGAAGAGGGGGAGATGTGCATCTCAGCTCTTCTTGGATCACAAGGATAGCACGTTTCTGCCCAAAGACTGGGCACTGCTTGAGGTTGATTCGATAATCAAAAAACCACAAAGGAGTGATTTTTTATTATTGTTATTAACTATTTCCTTTATGTGAGCAAAAGATGAGTTGCTCCTGCAAACCCAAATCCTCTCCATATACTCAGTGAGAGATTTGGGGGACGAGGGACCCCCTGAGTGGCTGCCTGTCTCTCCTTCCACAGCCTAGTTATGTGCCAGGGACACATTTTCTCATGGCCAACAAAGGTAACATTGCTTTTGGAGAGCTCCCTTCTTCCCAACTTGATAAGTAAATTTCAATACACCCCTTTATTTTTTTAATCCAAATGTTTTTTCATCATTATTCTTATCATTATTATTTGCCACAAATCCATTTTTGCTTAGCCAGGCAGTATGGGTCCTCATGAAAGTTTTAAATGGATGCACAAACATAAGTGCATTTTTGGTTCACAGTCTTCTTGCCCAGATAAGAACAGTTTCTTAAACCAAGCAGGAGTTTAAGGTGTGTCAGCTAACAGAGCAACATGCTTGCATTACCTGAGTTACTTCCATAACATTTGGAATTTGCTTGCAGAGGTAGCAGGGTTAGGAGGAGCCTGCAGCAATCTCTCATTTGGACAAGTAGTCTCAAGGCAACAAAATGACCTGGAAACATTGCTCTATACAATATTTTATACAAAATGTATTCATAGTCTTGGCATTTTCTTTCAACACATGAACAACAGGTAGGATGCACCTTGTATTAATTATTTCATTGAAAGCTCCAGGGAAATTATAAGCTTTTAGATTGAGGGGAGAAGGTTTTTTTGGAGGGAATTGTGACTGTGTATCTGTATGTCAGATCTATACATCTATGCCTAACTATGTTTAAATGAGGACTCTAAGCAGAGCATATGAAAAATATTTCCTGGAAAATATTTGGCAGTGGTTGGACTTGATGATCTGAAAGGTCTTTTCCAGCTTAAATGACTCCATGATTCTCTACTTAACAAGTACATACAGTGCAGAGGCACGTGTTGAGATACTTTCTAGTGGTTGGGTATTACTCTGGGAATGAAGGAGAGAGAAAAAAAGTCCAAAATAATTAAAATTTGAGAAGCCTGTGGCATATACTTTGAGATGAGAGCTGAGGTTTATTGCATGTGGTTAACCAGCTGTACAGAGGGGCCAGTAACTGTGAAGGAGTGTGAAGAAACTGTGACCAACACATTCACGTATGCACCTCATGAAAGCTGCACCTTTTGCAATTTGTTCTCCCTATTTTTCCCCTCTGGATGCCAAAAGGAAGGACACCTGAATCTACTTGGTTCAGGCAGCACTAAGGTCCAAGTTCTAGTAATAATTCAGTAAGAGATTTTTTAAGACTTGACGGGACTGTGCCTAGATTCCATTCTTGGGGTAAACAGAGAACAGCTTAGTCCAGTATCTTCAGGCACTTGTTTTTTTTTACCCCAGACTGCAAATACCCTGTCTCTGAGAGTTCAGCACAAGAAGGAAAATGTATCTGCAATTTCTGCCCACATAACTTCTCCTAATCCAGTTCAGCACAGTGCAAGCACTAAAAGGTAAAATGGCATCCGAGTCTAAAAAACAAATGTAATTTGTGGTATAAGAACAAACTTAGAGAATAAAGGGTTCCAGTAATCACTGCATCATTTACAGATGCTCTCATCTGCATATGTAAAACTGCTGCAGAATTTTGGAGGGTCCCTTACTAAAACTGGTACTTATCCACTTACTGTGAAAAGAAACTGTAAAGCCAAAAACCCCCAATTACCCTCAAATAAACATTCTACCATCATCTGACATCTTAAATTGCTAGAATTAGGTGACAAATGCAACAACCATAAGGACATTCAGATTGAAAACACAAAAAAAGAGAAACTCTTTGCCTGAGTTTTAAAGCAGAGAAAATGAACGTACCTGAATTGTTGCAGAGAAACCTCTGCATCCTGGGGCCGCAGAGGAAACACTCCCTGAGCTGAGGGTCCTGCATTGCAGAACCTGCTGTGCTGCCCACCCTGCATCCTGGAGGATTGTCTGAGCAAAGAGGGATTGTAGGTGCCTGGCTGGAAGAGTCTTGGCTCTGGTAGATGCAGTGGCTCTGTTTGGAGCAGACAGACCAGGAGACCTGGTTCAGAGAAGACATCAAAAGAAGAAGCCGCTTGCTAAAAACTCACAGGAGAAAAAGGATTTTTTTAAAAAAGGAAAAATAATAATAATAATATCCTCAGAAGGTGCATGTCTGCCTATTTTTGCTAAGTATTGAGATGCAGTTTTTCATCAGCAGGTGCAAGCAGCGTGGCACGGGGCACAACCGCAGCGGCCGAACCCGCGGCGCCAGGACGAGCGACAGCCCTGCAGGAGCACCGGGGTACGAACAGGACAGCCCCAGAAGGCAGAGTCTTGCCCCAGCCACCTCCCCTCAGCCAAGGCACTGCAGGTGAAGCAGGTCACCAACCCCCCAACATCACAGCAGCGCCCACAGAGCCCTCGACCCACGGCTCGAAACCCGCCACGACACGAGCGCCGGGCGCGTGGCTGCTCCCCAGGCACGGGGGCGAAGGCGCGAGATCTTCGCAGACCCCCCCCAGAACAGACCCCGGTCCCTGTGACACGACACGGGCAGCTTGCACAGCTCAGCCTGGCACCATCCCTGCAGGTAAGAGAGAGGTTTTAATTTCTTGGGTAAGCGTGAGCAGCCACTTCTTTTCTCTCATCTAGTAGTTTGAAACAGCTCGTTTTGGGTCAGACCATCTTCTTTCAGAGGTGTTTTCCTTCCTCCCCCTGTGTCAACTGAAACGAATCAATATCCCTTAAGTTAGGGAGATTTTGGCATGATCTTCTGGAAGCTTCTCCTGTGTGATGCATTATATATGTCCGTTTGCTCCTTAGAAACCCTCTTAAGGCTGTGGAAATATTTTTGTTTGCCACTGCAGACACAGTATTCCCACCATGCTCTGGTGACTCAGGCCTTCAGGCCACGAGCTTGGGTTGCAGGGTGGAATTAGTAACTTGGATGCACTTTTCTGCCCTCTCTGGACAGCAGAGAGGTTTTTGTTTGAGCTTTCACTCACAGGAAATGTCCACATTTACTATTATAGTCACTCTCTTAACTCAATAGACCATCAACATTATGACACGCTCCCTTACTGCTTTTAGGCAGCTTCCTGTGTTGTGTTTTGGATGCCGGGTAACCTTGGTAAAGGAGCTGTTGAGAGGATATCTGCTCAAACAATAGCAAAAAAACCTCTCAAACAATGCCCTAATCCAGAAGTAAATGAAAATAAAATAGCACAGGAATGGGGGAAATAACTTCCTTCCACAGCCCTTACCTGGTTTGTGTTCAAAATACAGTTCTTTGTCAATACCAGCAGAAGGAAGTATTCAGTTACAAAACAGACTGGTAAAACCTGATAAATCAATCATAGTTTACTCTAGTGAGTATTCAGTAACACAGGGCAGTCAAAGAATGAAATTTATTATTAATTGCTTTTCAAGCTATTTAGGAAAGTACTCATTCCCACTAGGGTTTCCAGCACAAGGGCAAGAATTATTCCCATTTCAGAGCTGAAGTTCTCTGAAGAAAGTTCACTCCTGGTTAAAATGGCAGGCTTAAAAGGGAAATCATCAAGAGCCCTTCTGAAGGTGCTGCATTCTTTCCAAACTAGTCAGGCCTTTCCCTTCACTTTCACTTATATGTGCAAAATAAGGAGTGTATACAAGGTGTTCCTAACCAGGGAGGTATGAACAGGGAGGTATGAGGGCTGCTTAACAGGAAATTATGCTGCTTTATGCAAACGTTTCTAGAGACATCATGAAAATAGCACTCTTTTTTTTTTTTTTTTTTAAAAAGGGTTCTCATGTCATCCCATCCCATTGCCTTTATATCATGAAGGCTGTGGCAGGACTGTTTCCATGAGTAGATTTTCTCTGTAAATTCTGTTACTTTTTTTACAGTATCAGGCCTGGTTTATGTCTCTGGGAAGCTCTCCCACCTACAATTTCAATACTCAGTGGACTAAAATAATAAGCAGACTCCACTGGCTGTTTGTACTTAAAATTCAAAGTGAAAACAGGGGGGTTGTATCTTTTTGCACACACCTTTAAGATTCTCAGAACTATGCCCAGAGTGCCTTTGTTTCAATTTTATTTACCCCCATGTTTTTTAATACCACACCTCTCTTTCCTTCCAAATGACTCCCCAACAAGCGGGAATGATTCCCCTCCCCTCAAATTTTTTAACCCTTTCTATGCGTAAAGATAAAGGAGAGTTGCTAACCAAGCAGAAATGAATTGTGAATCACTAATTGTTTCTCACTTACTAACACTTGAGGAAAGGTCAAAGATGTGCATTCAACTTACCTAACTGCTTGCACAACCAGACAAGAACACAGACGTCAGTCCCTCAGACCATGACAGATGTGCTTGCTGTAATTCCAGAAACTTTGGGAGGAACTTTCAATCATCATGTGTTATCCAACCTGTGTAAATCAAGCGATTTAGACTGTCTTTGTACCACAGAAACAAATGGAAATAGCATTTTTCATATAAATAATCTCAAGTATTTACAAAAACACTTGGATACTCAAAGCAGAACTGTACCCTAACAAGTTGTACAACACAGCAAATATAAATTGATTTTTCAATCTACCCAAACTAAATATTTCACTAAGACCTATAAACCAGCTGATTGAATTATATTTGTATGCTACAGACTTCCAGGTCATACAGACAGACATCTACTTTTCCACAGGCTTTGCTAGTACTATTTGAAAACTGACCCTCTAAACCTAGAAATCAGTTGGTAACGAAGCTGCTCCATCAGAAAGAGGGTATGAAAAATGTGTAGGCCCTTTCCCCACCAAAACACATGGTTTAGTCAGAACCATGAACTAAAACCTAATGGAAAAGGAAGATACGATTCCCCCTTCCCCCTGAGTCCCTCTTGAGCAAGAAATTTCAGGTTTGGAAGAAGTGTAAGAGGAAAGGGGAAAAGGATTCTGGAAAGAGAACACGAGATGAGGGATTGCAAAGCCAAACTGAGTCTGTACACCTGTACATTTTCACATCTGTTGTAGATTAATGGTGATAAAGAATTCAAGAGGCACAAAGTGTCAGACTCCTTGAACATTGGCGATGGCCCGACACTGTTGAAAAGCTATTTAACTATCACCTAAATTAATGAACGTGGCAGTTCTTCTTCCTTAAGCTACGCTGTTATCTAATGCTCCATTTATCTAGCTATAGCAGCACATGAATTCCTGAATTTTCCATTTTATCCATCTCTCTACTTTGTGCATTCCCTCATAGATGTTCTCCTGACTGGAAGAAGTAGCAGGGGAGCATCCGGACTAAGCAAAGTTGTCTCGTTTGCACTTATGGCAGTGGATATAACCTCAGCCCCAAAGGATTTGTTCAGTTCAGCTGGGAAGGATGAGACCAATGAGTTTTTCCTTAATAATCAAATTGGGCCTTTATTAGTATAAAGCAATTCACAAAGTATCAAAGGGAAAGATTTTCTCGCTATCCATAAACCAGCTGAAATACTGAAACATAAATCTGAGCAAAAACTCCTGTCTTCCTTCCTGTTATGTGTCCACCCTGAAATTAAATATCTAAGAGATGAATGTGTGATTGTGGCTTGCTCAAGGATGTAGGCTAGTCCCCATTCCTGATCATTTCATGCTCAGATTAATGCACACTGACCTTTTCAAGCAGTAAGTTTCTTATTTGCCTTACCTAGAGGGAAAGTACCATATTCTAATTTTAAAATCCTTGGGCTTTAAGATACAAGCAGGTGTGTCACTCACCAAGCCCTTAACAAGGTGCTGGCATTATGCAAGGTGCTCTAGTTTAAGAACATTTCACCTTGACCATCAGACTCATCTTCTTCACTTTCTTGTGAGAGTCACTTCGTGTTACCAAGAGTGCAGCTGATACTGAGGGGAATTTTGGACTCTGTTGGTAAAAGTATAATCTTGTAAGGAAGAAAGAAAAAAAGATGGATTGGACAACAAATTTATCTCGATACAAACAGATGTTTGTATATATTACCATAGCATTATGGTGCTTTTCAGGTAAGTTTAATTTATTTGCTACTTTGACAGAGAGATTGCTTCTTTATTCTGTAGAAATTTACATATTTTTCAAATGAAATCACTACAGCTAAAAACTATAACCAAAGATAACATGTTTTATCTGTATAAGTACTTGAAACAATCCTGTTGATTAAATCTATTCAGAATTTACCTTGTGGTACAAGTGAAGAACCCTTTGCTCTGCAACTTTTGAGTGCTTATTACCTTGTTATGTTTTAGCACTCACATTTATTCCAGTTTTCATCTGTTAGAAGGAGAAAACGACAGAAAGGAAGACACATGGTTTTCCAGCTTCAATAAATATAAATAGGGAGGTAATAACAAAAGCTGAGCTGACCTAATTTCATTTAGCAAAAGCCAGAATATAAACTGTTGCATTTGTTTTTAGCAACCAAAGTTAATTTCTTATGTTTTATTAAAAGAATGAATGTTACATTTACCTTATAAACTGTTCATATGTATCACCTTCAGCTAAGTTTTTAATTCATAAAAAGAAGGCAAAAAGTCTAAAGCATAAATGTTTCTAGAAAATAATCAAGCTGGAAATACTGTGAAAATGCTACAATGCTTTCAAAACTGTATTTTAACCCATAAAAGAGTAGTATCTGAAAAGCAAGAATGACATTTTCAATGGCAACAAAATGACACGGGTCTGAGATTCTGGAATGCTCAAATAACTGAAATGATTTTTCTCATAAAATGAAAATTAGCTTTGTAAATACCTCTGAATTTAAAATCTAGAAGGTATTTAATAATCTAAAAATTCAGCACTTTTTAAAATTCAAGTCTGAATTAATTGATTTCTATAGGGAAAATTTATTTTGTGGTTGTGGTTACTCAAAGGAGTAATCTGATTTTCTAAAATAAATAAGACATTAAGGAGTTTTAGTCCCAGTGACTTGCAGAGCTGTCCAAGCACAGATACTCTGGAGAATGAATTAAAATTAATGGGAAAGACATTTCAAATGCATTGGTAAAATCACAAAATCCTTTTTTCACATAACCAGTAACTTAACTGATATTTGTTTTACAATAAAGGCAGTTAAGGCTGTTTTAACTCTGAATTAGAGGAGAAACTTTAAATTATATGGGCTCAAAAAAAAAAATTGCATAATACAAAAATGGTATGTATTGAGATTAATTTACTCTCTCCCAGGAGCCTTTTTGGCTGTTTTAATCTTTGTTGGTGTATAGAAATCTGCACAGGGATTGAAGTTCAGAGCCAGATTTTAGATGTGTAGCATTCTGCCAGTTGCTGTGAAAACATTTGCCTTTTGCCACTTCTTTGTACAGCAGAAAATCCCAGTTCTGATTTACAGCATGAAAACTATTTTTCTCGTGCCCTACACATTCCTGACTAGGATCAGGAAACCCACAGTGCACCATGCCAGGAATACAGTGATGAGACTTGGGTAATTTTACTTTTTATAAAGGCATGAAGCGATAGGATGAGGGGGAATGGCTTTAAACTGGAAAACAGGAGATTTAGGTTGGGCATTTGGAAGAAATTCGTCACTCTCAGGGTGGTGAGAGCCTGGCCCAGGTTGCCCAGGGAAGCTGTGGCTGCCCCATCCCTGGCAGTGTTGAAGGGCAGGTTGGATGGGGCTTGGAGCAGCCTGGGCTGGTGGGAGGTGTCCCTGTCCATGCAGGGGGGTTGGGACTGGATGATCTTGAAGGTCCCTTCCAACCCAAACCATCCTATGATTCTATTTTGGCAATCTGTTTGTGAATACTGCTCCTTTGGAAGGACAGGTAATCATGTCCTTAGTTCTACAGTTTGCAATTCAATCTGAGGATTTCAATGTATGCAAAATTATGACTTAGTTCTGAATATCCCCAGTTCCTGTTAGACAAATGTGCTTCCAGCTTGCTGGCAAGAGGAGTTGTTGAGGAAACAGAGAGGGGAGCCTCTGTGAATCACTGCTCCTCTCTGCCTGCATAGCTTGAGAGCAAGTCTACATCCCACTGTAGAGAGAGCAAACACTGCTCTACGTGACAGGAACATTATGAGGACACTGATATCAAGGTACAGTTCTGGCAGGCACACCAAATGAAGACAAGGCAAAATTGGTTTAGAAATCAGTTTGAAATTTGTCCTCTCCTTTGGTATTCTGAAAAAACCCACCATAACAAACCTATGAGATGTTGCCAGGAATGGCTTAAGGTGCCCAGACAGTGCAGAAAAAGGCAGAATTTAACTTAGATATCATAGAATCATAGAATGGTTTGGGTTGGAAGGGACCTAGAAGATCATCTAGTTCCACACACACCCCACAACAGCAGGACTTATATATCAGTTTATGTATCTATATACATAATATATATAAACACAACAGGGTACATGGATTCCAATAAAGGAATTCCTGATCTTTATGCAGATCTGCATCCTTTTCTCTAATAACAAATATGCTGTCAATGATTCTTGCCTGTGAACTTTGAAGGCTTTCTTTTTTTGCAAGCATTGGTATTACCATGCCAGTCATCTTTAATACTCTGCAATTTCTCAAGCCCTCTCCTGCTCAAAACTGCTAGAGCATCACTGGAATGAGTCTGGAATCTAAAAAGACAACAAAGATATAGGAACAGGGAAGGGACAGGGCATTATTGTTGTGTATGAAGGTGGCTCACAACCAGGTGGCTCTAGCTGGGTGCACAAGCAAGGTTGGGTCTTCAGGCAGTGCAAGCAGAAAAAAAACATCTGCATGCAAAAGTTCACACAGTTTCTTCTCTTTAGTTGTCCCTTAAGCCTATTGTGACAACAAAGACATTGTTTGCTAGGATGCTGGGATATAGAACCACAGAATCGTTTCGGTTGGAAACGACCTTTCAGATCACCAAGTCCAGCTGTTCACTCAGCACTGCCAAAGTCCCCACTAAACCATGTCCCTCAGCACCACATCTACGTGGCTTTGGAATCCCTCCAGGGGTGGTGATTCTATCACTTCCCTGCACAGCCAGTTCCAGGGCCTGACAACCCTTTTGGGGAAGAAATTATTCCCATGAAATTTTCTTGCAATGTGTCCAAAGAAGAGCAACAAAGACAGCAATTCCCTATATTTCAAGTAACTCAGCCTGAGTACCTCTTCCTTTCCCAGCCCTTTCTCTGTGTAACGGGACTAACTGAGGCAGAACATCAACCCTATCAGTTTCCTGGTGGGTGTGAAGGACAAGTGTTACCTAAGCAGGCTGGTATGTCTCATGAGAGGAGAATCTCCTGAGGTGACACAACCTGAGGTGACAGGGGAGAGACCGTAGAGGCACGGCGTGTCATTCCTGTAAAGGATTATTAATAGAATGAGCCCCTCCTCAGAAACAAACAATCCGGATGGTTTTGAACATTTGTGTAAACCTCAAGAGAAGAGATTAACTCTTTTAGGCTGACAAACACGCAGGTATTGTGTTGTCATTCAGTGAAGTGGATATGGATGAACTCCAGATTTCTCAGGTGCTGCCAATTCAGAAAACCTGAAGAAAAAACATAATTTAAAAAAATGGTATATAATATATAATGCTTACATAAAAAGCAACTTGAAAAATGTTGGGTGACTTAGAGTTGTTTTTTCCTTGGATATTTGCTACTATTTTGAAATCTGAGAAAGACAGACATCACTTAACAGTATGGTCCTCAGTGAAATATATTAAAAATCCTGAAATAACTCAGAAGTCTCAAGAAGCTATTCTAGCAGGCATAGAATCATGGAATGGTTTGGGTTGGAAGGGACCTTCAAGATTACCCATTCCCAACCCCCTGCATGGGCAGGGACACCTCCCACCAGCCCAGGCTGCTCCAAGCCCCATCCAACCTGCCCTTCAACACTGCCAGGGATGGGGCAGCCACAGCTTCCCTGGGCAACCTGGGCCAGGCTCTCACCACCCTCACACTCCAGAATCTCCTCCTTATGTCCCACCTCAATCTCCCCTCATCCAATCTTGGAACAGTCAATTTTTGACCCTCTTTTCCATGGCTAATGGAAAACTGGGGAGGTCCAAAAGAATTGCAACTGGGTAGAAACATGATTTCTTATTGGAAAGGAACAAATGTGGGGTTTGGGGAATTCTCATTTAACTTTACTGCAATAAGCAGAACAACAGAACTCACTACTGAAAATTAACAGGGCTGTATAAAACAAGAAAATAATAAGAAAGGCCAAAATTATCAAACTGTGGAAATCTGAACTGATTACCTTAATTTTTTGACAAGCATTTTTGACTAAAAAAGTTCTACTAAACATTAAACTGGGTGTTTACCAATGACTGATGTAACACTTCCAAAAAAGAAGAAATTGTCTGGGGTGCAGAGGAAATCCTCAGAGGTAGCTGTTCATCTGGATGCAAATTTCAGTGTAAAAAAAAAAAAAAAGGCAATTATTCCATAGCTGTAAAGTGAGATTAAAAAAAAATTAAATGGACAATTCTATGCCTTGGGTCCATTGCTTTAATAACTGCCCTGAAAGACGGTCACTGAAAAATGGTTCAGGACCATTTTTGAAAGCTGGTCTTTGAAAAATGATAAAAACTGACACATTTTGGAAAACTGAATCAGATTTCAAATGTTTCTGAGAAAAAACTCAACAACAATACTCTTCTAACTTAAAGGAGATGAATTTTGACCTCCTAAAAAGATCACATGAGCATGCTCAGCAGCAAGGGAATTCCAGTTTTAGTCTTCTTCTACAAAGGTCTCTTGAGAGAACCAAAAGCTCTACAAGTCCATAAATGCAAAAGCATTAAAAATATATAAACGTCAGCGTGTTTGGCACTAAACACTATTGTACAAGTGGCAAAATTCCAGTCACCTCGTAATCTTGGACAGATTCTGACCTCTAATTAGTTACCTTTTTTTTTTTTATTTGATGAAAAAAAAGGTTAAACACACAAAAAATTATCTAATAAAACCAAAAATCTGTAAATGTTGACAGGGTAATATAAGGAAAAGTCATTTTAATGAAAGAGCTTCTACCAAAAAAAAAAAAAAAGTTTTAAAAATTATAAACATAAAAAGGTTTAAGAACATGGAAAGAGATTTAATTTGTGCTTTTCCAGGTACATCCCACCAGCAAAACACCACAACAAGAGAATTTTCAAAGACAAAACCTAGCATACCCCAAACGCAATCTAATACCACGGATGTAGGTGCCACTTCCAAAATGATAAGTACAAATAAAACAACAACACCCACTTACACTTCAAAACCAACGACTACTCTTCGTAGGACCTCCAAACCGGCTGCCACCTCCACCACAGCAGAAACCTCTAAAACAGCTGGTGACACCACCACTGCACTCACCTCCAGCAAAGAGGCCACAACCACGTCTTCTCCTGAGAGTACCTCTTCACCTCCTGCCTCTGCAGAACCAACGACTACCCTTCTTATGACCTCCACACCAGTTGCCACCTCCACCACAGCAGAAACCCCAAGCACAGCTGGTGAAACCACCACTGCACTCACCTCTAGCACAGCACCCACAACCATGGCTCCGCCTCAGACCACCTCTTCACCTCCTGTCTCTGCCAAAGCAACAACTGCTCCTCGGACCACTTCCACAGTCCTCTCCACCTCCAGCAGAGCAGAAACCCCCAGCACAGCTGGTCAAGCCACCACTGCACTCACCTCCAGCAAAGAGGCCACATACAGGGCGTCTCTGGAGACTACAGGTTCACCCTCTGCATCTTCAGAGACCACGACTGCTCCTCTCATCCCCTCCACACTGGTTTCCACCTCCAGCAGAGCAGAGACCTCCAGCGCAGCGGGTGAAACCACCACTGCACTCACCTCCAGCACAGAGGCCACAACCACCTCTTCTCCTGAGAGTACCTCTTCACCTCCTGCCACTGCAGAACCAACGACTACCCTTCTTATGACCTCCACACCAGTTGCCACCTCCACCACCGCAGAAACCCCAAGCACAGCGGGTGAAACCACCACTGCACTCACCTCCAGCACAGCCGCGCCATCTACGTCTTCTCCTGAGACTACAGCTTCAACTTCTGCCTCAGCACAAACAAGAGCTGCTTCTCTCACCAACTCCACAATGGTTTCCACCTCCACCACACTACAGACCTCCAGCCCAGCTGGTGAAACCACCACTGCACTCACCTCCAGCACAGAGGCCACAACCACCTCTTCTCCTGAGAGTACCTCTTCACCTCCTGCCACTGCAGAACCAACGACTACCCTTCTTATGACCTCCACACCAGTTGCCACCTCCACCACCGCAGAAACCCCAAGCACAGCGGGTGAAACCACCACTGCACTCACCTCCAGCACAGCCGCGCCATCTACGTCTTCTCCTGAGACTACAGCTTCAACTTCTGCCTCAGCACAAACAAGAGCTGCTTCTCTCACCAACTCCACAACGGTTTCCACCTCCACCACACTACAGACCTCCAGCCCAGCTGGTGAAACCACCACTGCACTCACCTCCAGCACAGAGGCCACAACCACCTCTTCTCCTGAGAGTACCTCTTCACCTCCTGCCACTGCAGAACCAACGACTACCCTTCTTATGACCTCCACACCAGTTGCCACCTCCACCACAGCAGAAACCCCAAGCACAGCTGGTGAAACCACCACTGCACTCACCTCCAGCACAGAGGCCACAACCACCTCTTCTCCTGAGAGTACCTCTTCACCTCCTGCCACTGCAGAACCAACGACTACCCTTCTTATGACCTCCACACCAGTTGCCACCTCCACCACCGCAGAAACCCCAAGCACAGCGGGTGAAACCACCACTGCACTCACCTCCAGCACAGCCGCGCCATCTACGTCTTCTCCTGAGACTACAGCTTCAACTTCTGCCTCAGCACAAACAAGAGCTGCTTCTCTCACCAACTCCACAACTGGTTTCCACCTCCACCACACTACAGACCTCCAGCCCAGCTGGTGAAACCACCACTGCACTCACCTCCAGCACAGAGGCCACAACCACCTCTTCTCCTGAGAGTACCTCTTCACCTCCTGCCACTGCAGAACCAACGACTACCCTTCTTATGACCTCCACACCAGTTGCCACCTCCACCACCGCAGAAACCCCAAGCACAGCGGGTGAAACCACCACTGCACTCACCTCCAGCACAGCCGCGCCATCTACGTCTTCTCCTGAGACTACAGCTTCAACTTCTGCCTCAGCACAAACAAGAGCTGCTTCTCTCACCAACTCCACAACGGTTTCCACCTCCACCACACTACAGACCTCCAGCCCAGCTGGTGAAACCACCACTGCACTCACCTCCAGCACAGAGGCCACAACCACCTCTTCTCCTGAGAGTACCTCTTCACCTCCTGCCACTGCAGAACCAACGACTACCCTTCTTATGACCTCCACACCAGTTGCCACCTCCACCACAGCAGAAACCCCAAGCACAGCTGGTGAAACCACCACTGCACTCACCTCCAGCACAGAGGCCACAACCACCTCTTCTCCTGAGAGTACCTCTTCACCTCCTGCCACTGCAGAACCAACGACTACCCTTCTTATGACCTCCACACCAGTTGCCACCTCCACCACCGCAGAAACCCCAAGCACAGCGGGTGAAACCACCACTGCACTCACCTCCAGCACAGCCGCGCCATCTACGTCTTCTCCTGAGACTACAGCTTCAACTTCTGCCTCAGCACAAACAAGAGCTGCTTCTCTCACCAACTCCACAACGGTTTCCACCTCCACCACACTACAGACCTCCAGCCCAGCTGGTGAAACCACCACTGCACTCACCTCCAGCACAGAGGCCACAACCACCTCTTCTCCTGAGAGTACCTCTTCACCTCCTGCCACTGCAGAACCAACGACTACCCTTCTTATGACCTCCACACCAGTTGCCACCTCCACCACCGCAGAAACCCCAAGCACAGCGGGTGAAACCACCACTGCACTCACCTCCAGCACAGAGGCCACAACCACGTCTTCTCCTGAGAGTACCTCTTCACCTCCTGCCACTGCAGAACCAACGACTACCCTTCTTATGACCTCCACACCAGTTGCCACCTCCACCACCGCAGAAACCCCAAGCACAGCGGGTGAAACCACCACTGCACTCACCTCCAGCACAGCCGCGCCATCTACGTCTTCTCCTGAGACTACAGCTTCAACTTCTGCCTCAGCACAAACAAGAGCTGCTTCTCTCACCAACTCCACAACGGTTTCCACCTCCACCACACTACAGACCTCCAGCCCAGCTGGTGAAACCACCACTGCACTCACCTCCAGCACAGAGGCCACAACCACCTCTTCTCCTGAGAGTACCTCTTCACCTCCTGCCACTGCAGAACCAACGACTACCCTTCTTATGACCTCCACACCAGTTGCCACCTCCACCACAGCAGAAACCCCAAGCACAGCGGGTGAAACCACCACTGCACTCACCTCCAGCACAGCCGCGCCATCTACGTCTTCTCCTGAGACTACAGCTTCAACTTCTGCCTCAGCACAAACAAGAGCTGCTTCTCTCACCAACTCCACAACGGTTTCCACCTCCACCACACTACAGACCTCCAGCCCAGCTGGTGAAACCACCACTGCACTCACCTCCAGCACAGAGGCCACAACCACCTCTTCTCCTGAGAGTACCTCTTCACCTCCTGCCACTGCAGAACCAACGACTACCCTTCTTATGACCTCCACACCAGTTGCCACCTCCACCACAGCAGAAACCCCAAGCACAGCTGGTGAAACCACCACTGCACTCACCTCCAGCACAGCCGCGCCATCTACGTCTTCTCCTGAGACTACAGCTTCAACTTCTGCCTCAGCACAAACAAGAGCTGCTTCTCTCACCAACTCCACAACGGTTTCCACCTCCACCACACTACAGACCTCCAGCCCAGCTGGTGAAACCACCACTGCACTCACCTCCAGCACAGAGGCCACAACCACCTCTTCTCCTGAGAGTACCTCTTCACCTCCTGCCACTGCAGAACCAACGACTACCCTTCTTATGACCTCCACACCAGTTGCCACCTCCACCACAGCAGAAACCCCAAGCACAGCGGGTGAAACCACCACTGCACTCACCTCCAGCACAGAGGCCACAACCACCTCTTCTCCTGAGAGTACCTCTTCACCTCCTGCCACTGCAGAACCAACGACTACCCTTCTTATGACCTCCACACCAGTTGCCACCTCCACCACCGCAGAAACCCCAAGCACAGCGGGTGAAACCACCACTGCACTCACCTCCAGCACAGCCGCGCCATCTACGTCTTCTCCTGAGACTACAGCTTCAACTTCTGCCTCAGCACAAACAAGAGCTGCTTCTCTCACCAACTCCACAACGGTTTCCACCTCCACCACACTACAGACCTCCAGCCCAGCTGGTGAAACCACCACTGCACTCACCTCCAGCACAGAGGCCACAACCACCTCTTCTCCTGAGAGTACCTCTTCACCTCCTGCCACTGCAGAACCAACGACTACCCTTCTTATGACCTCCACACCAGTTGCCACCTCCACCACCGCAGAAACCCCAAGCACAGCGGGTGAAACCACCACTGCACTCACCTCCAGCACAGCCGCGCCATCTACGTCTTCTCCTGAGACTACAGCTTCAACTTCTGCCTCAGCACAAACAAGAGCTGCTTCTCTCACCAACTCCACAACGGTTTCCACCTCCACCACACTACAGACCTCCAGCCCAGCTGGTGAAACCACCACTGCACTCACCTCCAGCACAGAGGCCACAACCACCTCTTCTCCTGAGAGTACCTCTTCACCTCCTGCCACTGCAGAACCCACGACTACCCTTCTTATGACCTCCACACCAGTTGCCACCTCCACCCCAGCAGAAACCCCAAGCACAGCTGGTGAAACCACCACTGCACTCACCTCCAGCACAGAGGCCACAACCACCTCTTCTCCTGAGAGTACCTCTTCACCTCCTGCCACTGCAGAACCAACGACTACCCTTCTTATGACCTCCACACCAGTTGCCACCTCCACCACCGCAGAAACCCCAAGCACAGCGGGTGAAACCACCACTGCACTCACCTCCAGCACAGCCGCGCCATCTACGTCTTCTCCTGAGACTACAGCTTCAACTTCTGCCTCAGCACAAACAAGAGCTGCTTCTCTCACCAACTCCACAACGGTTTCCACCTCCACCACACTACAGACCTCCAGCCCAGCTGGTGAAACCACCACTGCACTCACCTCCAGCACAGAGGCCACAACCACCTCTTCTCCTGAGAGTACCTCTTCACCTCCTGCCACTGCAGAACCAACGACTACCCTTCTTATGACCTCCACACCAGTTGCCACCTCCACCACCGCAGAAACCCCAAGCACAGCGGGTGAAACCACCACTGCACTCACCTCCAGCACAGCCGCGCCATCTACGTCTTCTCCTGAGACTACAGCTTCAACTTCTGCCTCAGCACAAACAAGAGCTGCTTCTCTCACCAACTCCACAACGGTTTCCACCTCCACCACACTACAGACCTCCAGCCCAGCTGGTGAAACCACCACTGCACTCACCTCCAGCACAGAGGCCACAACCACCTCTTCTCCTGAGAGTACCTCTTCACCTCCTGCCACTGCAGAACCAACGACTACCCTTCTTATGACCTCCACACCAGTTGCCACCTCCACCACAGCAGAAACCCCAAGCACAGCTGGTGAAACCACCACTGCACTCACCTCCAGCACAGAGGCCACAACCACCTCTTCTCCTGAGAGTACCTCTTCACCTCCTGCCACTGCAGAACCAACGACTACCCTTCTTATGACCTCCACACCAGTTGCCACCTCCACCACCGCAGAAACCCCAAGCACAGCGGGTGAAACCACCACTGCACTCACCTCCAGCACAGCCGCGCCATCTACGTCTTCTCCTGAGACTACAGCTTCAACTTCTGCCTCAGCACAAACAAGAGCTGCTTCTCTCACCAACTCCACAACGGTTTCCACCTCCACCACACTACAGACCTCCAGCCCAGCTGGTGAAACCACCACTGCACTCACCTCCAGCACAGAGGCCACAACCACGTCTTCTCCTGAGAGTACCTCTTCACCTCCTGCCACTGCAGAACCAACGACTACCCTTCTTATGACCTCCACACCAGTTGCCACCTCCACCACAGCAGAAACCCCAAGCACAGCGGGTGAAACCACCACTGCACTCACCTCCAGCACAGAGGCCACAACCACCTCTTCTCCTGAGAGTACCTCTTCACCTCCTGCCACTGCAGAACCAACGACTACCCTTCTTATGACCTCCACACCAGTTGCCACCTCCACCACCGCAGAAACCCCAAGCACAGCGGGTGAAACCACCACTGCACTCACCTCCAGCACAGCCGCGCCATCTACGTCTTCTCCTGAGACTACAGCTTCAACTTCTGCCTCAGCACAAACAAGAGCTGCTTCTCTCACCAACTCCACAACGGTTTCCACCTCCACCACACTACAGACCTCCAGCCCAGCTGGTGAAACCACCACTGCACTCACCTCCAGCACAGAGGCCACAACCACCTCTTCTCCTGAGAGTACCTCTTCACCTCCTGCCACTGCAGAACCAACGACTACCCTTCTTATGACCTCCACACCAGTTGCCACCTCCACCACAGCAGAAACCCCAAGCACAGCGGGTGAAACCACCACTGCACTCACCTCCAGCACAGCCGCGCCATCTACGTCTTCTCCTGAGACTACAGCTTCAACTTCTGCCTCAGCACAAACAAGAGCTGCTTCTCTCACCAACTCCACAACGGTTTCCACCTCCACCACACTACAGACCTCCAGCCCAGCTGGTGAAACCACCACTGCACTCACCTCCAGCACAGAGGCCACAACCACCTCTTCTCCTGAGAGTACCTCTTCACCTCCTGCCACTGCAGAACCAACGACTACCCTTCTTATGACCTCCACACCAGTTGCCACCTCCACCACAGCAGAAACCCCAAGCACAGCTGGTGAAACCACCACTGCACTCACCTCCAGCACAGAGGCCACAACCACCTCTTCTCCTGAGAGTACCTCTTCACCTCCTGCCACTGCAGAACCAACGACTACCCTTCTTATGACCTCCACACCAGTTGCCACCTCCACCACAGCAGAAACCCCAAGCACAGCGGGTGAAACCACCACTGCACTCACCTCCAGCACAGCCGCGCCATCTACGTCTTCTCCTGAGACTACAGCTTCAACTTCTGCCTCAGCACAAACAAGAGCTGCTTCTCTCACCAACTCCACAACGGTTTCCACCTCCACCACACTACAGACCTCCAGCCCAGCTGGTGAAACCACCACTGCACTCACCTCCAGCACAGAGGCCACAACCACCTCTTCTCCTGAGAGTACCTCTTCACCTCCTGCCACTGCAGAACCAACGACTACCCTTCTTATGACCTCCACACCAGTTGCCACCTCCACCACCGCAGAAACCCCAAGCACAGCGGGTGAAACCACCACTGCACTCACCTCCAGCACAGCCGCGCCATCTACGTCTTCTCCTGAGACTACAGCTTCAACTTCTGCCTCAGCACAAACAAGAGCTGCTTCTCTCACCAACTCCACAACGGTTTCCACCTCCACCACACTACAGACCTCCAGCCCAGCTGGTGAAACCACCACTGCACTCACCTCCAGCACAGAGGCCACAACCACCTCTTCTCCTGAGAGTACCTCTTCACCTCCTGCCACTGCAGAACCAACGACTACCCTTCTTATGACCTCCACACCAGTTGCCACCTCCACCACAGCAGAAACCCCAAGCACAGCTGGTGAAACCACCACTGCACTCACCTCCAGCACAGAGGCCACAACCACCTCTTCTCCTGAGAGTACCTCTTCACCTCCTGCCACTGCAGAACCAACGACTACCCTTCTTATGACCTCCACACCAGTTGCCACCTCCACCACCGCAGAAACCCCAAGCACAGCGGGTGAAACCACCACTGCACTCACCTCCAGCACAGCCGCGCCATCTACGTCTTCTCCTGAGACTACAGCTTCAACTTCTGCCTCAGCACAAACAAGAGCTGCTTCTCTCACCAACTCCACAACGGTTTCCACCTCCACCACACTACAGACCTCCAGCCCAGCTGGTGAAACCACCACTGCACTCACCTCCAGCACAGAGGCCACAACCACCTCTTCTCCTGAGAGTACCTCTTCACCTCCTGCCACTGCAGAACCAACGACTACCCTTCTTATGACCTCCACACCAGTTGCCACCTCCACCACAGCAGAAACCCCAAGCACAGCTGGTGAAACCACCACTGCACTCACCTCCAGCACAGAGGCCACAACCACCTCTTCTCCTGAGAGTACCTCTTCACCTCCTGCCACTGCAGAACCAACGACTACCCTTCTTATGACCTCCACACCAGTTGCCACCTCCACCACCGCAGAAACCCCAAGCACAGCTGGTGAAACCACCACTGCACTCACCTCCAGCACAGCCGCGCCATCTACGTCTTCTCCTGAGACTACAGCTTCAACTTCTGCCTCAGCACAAACAAGAGCTGCTTCTCTCACCAACTCCACAACGGTTTCCACCTCCACCACACTACAGACCTCCAGCCCAGCTGGTGAAACCACCACTGCACTCACCTCCAGCACAGAGGCCACAACCACCTCTTCTCCTGAGAGTACCTCTTCACCTCCTGCCACTGCAGAACCAACGACTACCCTTCTTATGACCTCCACACCAGTTGCCACATCCACCACAGCAGAAACCCCAAGCACAGCGGGTGAAACCACCACTGCACTCACCTCCAGCACAGAGGCCACAACCACCTCTTCTCCTGAGAGTACCTCTTCACCTCCTGCCACTGCAGAACCAACGACTACCCTTCTTATGACCTCCACACCAGTTGCCACCTCCACCACCGCAGAAACCCCAAGCACAGCGGGTGAAACCACCACTGCACTCACCTCCAGCACAGCCGCGCCATCTACGTCTTCTCCTGAGACTACAGCTTCAACTTCTGCCTCAGCACAAACAAGAGCTGCTTCTCTCACCAACTCCACAACGGTTTCCACCTCCACCACACTACAGACCTCCAGCCCAGCTGGTGAAACCACCACTGCACTCACCTCCAGCACAGAGGCCACAACCACCTCTTCTCCTGAGAGTACCTCTTCACCTCCTGCCACTGCAGAACCAACGACTACCCTTCTTATGACCTCCACACCAGTTGCCACCTCCACCACCGCAGAAACCCCAAGCACAGCGGGTGAAACCACCACTGCACTCACCTCCAGCACAGCCGCGCCATCTACGTCTTCTCCTGAGACTACAGCTTCAACTTCTGCCTCAGCACAAACAAGAGCTGCTTCTCTCACCAACTCCACAACGGTTTCCACCTCCACCACACTACAGACCTCCAGCCCAGCTGGTGAAACCACCACTGCACTCACCTCCAGCACAGAGGCCACAACCACCTCTTCTCCTGAGAGTACCTCTTCACCTCCTGCCACTGCAGAACCAACGACTACCCTTCTTATGACCTCCACACCAGTTGCCACCTCCACCACCGCAGAAACCCCAAGCACAGCGGGTGAAACCACCACTGCACTCACCTCCAGCACAGCCGCGCCATCTACGTCTTCTCCTGAGACTACAGCTTCAACTTCTGCCTCAGCACAAACAAGAGCTGCTTCTCTCACCAACTCCACAACGGTTTCCACCTCCACCACACTACAGACCTCCAGCCCAGCTGGTGAAACCACCACTGCACTCACCTCCAGCACAGAGGCCACAACCACCTCTTCTCCTGAGAGTACCTCTTCACCTCCTGCCACTGCAGAACCAACGACTACCCTTCTTATGACCTCCACACCAGTTGCCACCTCCACCACAGCAGAAACCCCAAGCACAGCTGGTGAAACCACCACTGCACTCACCTCCAGCACAGAGGCCACAACCACCTCTTCTCCTGAGAGTACCTCTTCACCTCCTGCCACTGCAGAACCAACGACTACCCTTCTTATGACCTCCACACCAGTTGCCACCTCCACCACAGCAGAAACCCCAAGCACAGCTGGTGAAACCACCACTGCACTCACCGCAAGCACAGCACCCACAACCATGGCTCCGCCTCAGACCACCTCTTCACCTCCTGTCTCTGCCAAAGCAACAACTGCTCCTCGGACCACTTCCACAGTCCTCTCCACCTCCAGCAGAGCAGAAACCCCCAGCACAGCTGGTGAAGCCACCACTGCACTCACCTCCAGCAAAGAGGCCACATACAGGGCGTCTCTGGAGACTACAGGTTCACCCTCTGCATCTTCACAAACCACGACTGCTCCTCTCATCCCCTCCACACTGGTTTCCACCTCCAGCAGAGCAGAGACCTCCAGCGCAGCGGGTGAAATCACCACTGCACTCACCTCCAGCACAGCCGCGCCATCTACGTCTTCTCCTGAGACTACAGCTTCAACTTCTGCCTCAGCACAAACAAGAGCTGCTTCTCTCACCAACTCCACAACGGTTTCCACCTCCACCACACTACAGACCTCCAGCCCAGCTGGTGAAACCACCACTGCACTCACCTCCAGCACAGAGGCCACAACCACCTCTTCTCCTGAGAGTACCTCTTCACCTCCTGCCACTGCAGAACCAACGACTACCCTTCTTATGACCTCCACACCAGTTGCCACCTCCACCACAGCAGAAACCCCAAGCACAGCTGGTGAAACCACCACTGCACTCACCTCCAGCACAGAGGCCACAACCATGGCTCCGCCTCAGACCACCTCTTCACCTCCTGCCACTGCAGAACCAACGACTACCCTTCTTATGACCTCCACACCAGTTGCCACCTCCACCACCGCAGAAACCCCAAGCACAGCGGGTGAAACCACCACTGCACTCACCTCCAGCACAGAGGCCACAACCACCTCTTCTCCTGAGAGTACCTCTTCACCTCCTGCCACTGCAGAACCAACGACTACCCTTCTTATGACCTCCACACCAGTTGCCACCTCCACCACCGCAGAAACCCCAAGCACAGCGGGTGAAACCACCACTGCACTCACCTCCAGCACAGCCGCGCCATCTACGTCTTCTCCTGAGACTACAGCTTCAACTTCTGCCTCAGCACAAACAAGAGCTGCTTCTCTCACCAACTCCACAACGGTTTCCACCTCCACCACACTACAGACCTCCAGCCCAGCTGGTGAAACCACCACTGCACTCACCTCCAGCACAGAGGCCACAACCACCTCTTCTCCTGAGAGTACCTCTTCACCTCCTGCCACTGCAGAACCAACGACTACCCTTCTTATGACCTCCACACCAGTTGCCACCTCCACCACAGCAGAAACCCCAAGCACAGCTGGTGAAACCACCACTGCACTCACCTCCAGCACAGAGGCCACAACCACCTCTTCTCCTGAGAGTACCTCTTCACCTCCTGCCACTGCAGAACCAACGACTACCCTTCTTATGACCTCCACACCAGTTGCCACCTCCACCACCGCAGAAACCCCAAGCACAGCGGGTGAAACCACCACTGCACTCACCTCCAGCACAGCCGCGCCATCTACGTCTTCTCCTGAGACTACAGCTTCAACTTCTGCCTCAGCACAAACAAGAGCTGCTTCTCTCACCAACTCCACAACGGTTTCCACCTCCACCACACTACAGACCTCCAGCCCAGCTGGTGAAACCACCACTGCACTCACCTCCAGCACAGAGGCCACAACCACCTCTTCTCCTGAGAGTACCTCTTCACCTCCTGCCTCTGCAGAACCAACGACTACCCTTCTTATGACCTCCACACCAGTTGCCACCTCCACCACAGCAGAAACCCCAAGCACAGCTGGTGAAACCACCACTGCACTCACCTCCAGCACAGAGGCCACAACCACCTCTTCTCCTGAGAGTACCTCTTCACCTCCTGCCACTGCAGAACCAACGACTACCCTTCTTACGACCTCCACACCAGTTGCCACCTCCATCACAGCAGAAACCCCAAGCACAGCTGGTGAAACCACCACTGCACTCACCTCTAGCACAGCACCCACAACCATGGCTCCGCCTCAGACCACCTCTTCACCTCCTGTCTCTGCCAAACAACGAGCTGCTCTCTCGACCACTCCACACGTTCCACCTCCACCTCACTAGCAGAACCCCCAGCACAGCTGGTGAAACCACCACTGCACTCACCTCCAGCACAGAGGCCACAACCACTCTTCTCCTGAGAGTACCTCTTCACCTCCTGCCACTGCAGAACCAACGACTACCCTTCTTATGACCTCCACACCAGTTGCCACCTCCACCACACTACAGACCTCCAGCCCAGCGGGTGAAACCACCACTGCACTCACCTCCAGCACAGCCGCGCCATCTACGTCTTCTCCTGAGACTACAGCTTCAACTTCTGCCTCAGCACAAACAAGAGCTGCTTCTCTCACCAACTCCACAACGGTTTCCACCTCCACCACACTACAGACCTCCAGCCCAGCTGGTGAAACCACCACTGCACTCACCTCCAGCACAGAGGCCACAACCACCTCTTCTCCTGAGAGTACCTCTTCACCTCCTGCCACTGCAGAACCAACGACTACCCTTCTTATGACCTCCACACCAGTTGCCACCTCCACCACAGCAGAAACCCCAAGCACAGCTGGTGAAACCACCACTGCACTCACCTCCAGCACAGAGGCCACAACCATGGCTCCGCCTCAGACCACCTCTTCACCTCCTGTCTCTGCCAAAGCAACAACTGCTCCTCGGACCACTTCCACAGTCCTCTCCACCTCCAGCAGAGCAGAAACCCCCAGCACAGCTGGTGAAGCCACCACTGCACTCACCTCCAGCACTCAGACCACATCCTTGTCTTCTCTGGAAACTACAGCTTCAACGTCTGCCCCTTCACAAACAAGAGCGGCTTTTCTGACCACGTTCCTACCAGTGTCCTCCTTTACCCCTGTGGAAACCTTCAGCACAGCTGGTGAAACCTCCACTACTCTCATCTCCAGCACAGCTGCCCCATCTACATCTCCTGCTGAGAGTACAATTTCAACCTCTGGCTCTACAGAAACGAGAGGGGCTCCGCTCTCCATGTCCACACTGGTTTCCACCTCCACTAAAACAGAAACCTCCAGCTCAGCTGGTGAAACCATCACTGTACTCACCTCCAGGACAGCTTTAATATCTACCACTGCTATTTCTACCCCCACAGGTATTAGTATAAAACACATGTCACTGATTTTTTCTTTTGACCTTTGAATTTTTTCATCAGGCTTGGCCATTTATTTAAGTAGTTTAAAATTAAGGGACGACATTATAATAGGAATATTTCTTGTTAGAAATTCAGTGTATTAACATTTTGTTTACAACGAAAGTATTAATATAAATACTTTATATTTATTGTACTATTGACTTTTTTTTTCAATATGTACCAAACTTAATAGATTCTTTAATATATTTTTGTAAAACTCAAACATCCTAGACAAACATTTTTTTTCTTCCTTGTCCTGTGTAATATTCTGCAGACCAGGACATTCCTACCCCACCAGTCATACAGTATGTTTTGCTGGTGGTTATTTCATTAAATTTCAAGCATGGAAATACCAAGTTCAGGAAGTGCTCTCTTGATGTAACACCAAAAATATCCACCTTGTTACACCACAGAAATGCAATGGACATATGAAAAGTTTATACTAAAACTAAAACAAAATAAAGATTCTGCAAAACGAATTTGCATTATCAATGCATTTTTTCAAGTTCATCTGTACTATCAGAAATCAACAGAAGATAGGAAATATATAATTGTGAAAAGATTAAAAAAAAAATATTCATGGCCAGGACAAAAAAAGTAAATTAAAAGTAAAACAAACAACACAGCGAAGGTGTAGCCAGGACACCTCTCTGCTTGTCCAGCCCACGTGTGGCCTTGACACCCTGGGGCTCCTGCACCTCTGCATTACTCCCCACCTCTGCTTCTTGCAGCTCCCAGCTCCCCACCAACCACCCCTGCAGCCCTCGAGCGCTTCACTGTCAACTTCACCATCACCAACCTCCCCCACACTTCCGACCTGCAGACTCCCGACTCGGCCAAGTACAAGAACACCAGGCTGGTCATGAACACCTTGGTAAGCACCCACCGCGCAGCCACGGCCGTGACCCCCCGGGGCCTCAGCAACCTGGGCGAATGCAGGGACGGAAAGGGACAAGTCTTGCTGCCAACTCTGCCCCAGGACAGCGGCACAGCCCCGCGCAACCTGCCCGTGTGCCGAGAGAGGTCCCGGCGCAGAGGTGTCCTACGGGCACTGGGCGGCAGAGAGTTGTCCTCAGCCTGCAGGGAGCTGGCCAGGCCTAACCTGTGAAACCTCTCTCCTTGGCAGCTCGACCGCCTGCTGAAGGAAAGCAGCATTGGCCCTGACTTCCTGGGATGTGAAACCACAGCCTTCAGGTATGGCCCGTGCCCGAGGGGCCCTCTGCAGCTCCCACCTTCAGGAGGGGGCCCGTCCCTCTCCCTGCTTTGTGGCCACCTAGGCCACGGATGCAGCACCTGCTCCATGACACCCTTTCTGCTTTCCGACACGTTAGCCCGCTGCCCTCCTGCGTCTGGACCTTTTCCTGACACGCTCCATCCTTAGCCCCTGCTTTCCCATCACCTCCTGCCTCGGCACCTTCTCCCTCCTGCCTGCCCTCTCCCCTCTGGGCACTGCTGTGTAGCCCCAAGGCGCCTCCAAAGCCCTTGCTCCCCTTCCCCTGTTGCTTCCTGCACAGCCCCAGGGCGTTCCCTGAGGCAGGAGAGCCGTGGCCGCCACGCAGGCACGGGGCGCCAAGGCAGCGCTTGCGTTCCCGCGCAGGGGCGGCTGCGGGAGCCCCAAGGCCTGGCCTTGCAGCCAGCGGGCGCGGAGGAGGCTGCTCAGGCACCACGCTGTGTTTTGCAGGCCGGTGAGGCAAGGGGAGCAGACGGGGGTGGACGCCGTCTGCACCTACAGGAAGGAGCCCTCCGCCCTGCCCTTGGACAGGGTGGGCCTGTACCACCAAGTGAGCAACAAGACCAGAGGCATCACGCAGCTGGGCCCCTACAGCCTGGACAAGGACAGCCTCTACGTCAACGGTGAGCCATGCTCCTCCTCTCTGCCCCCTCTGCTGCCCCGCCGCAACCTTCCCCACACCTGCCCTGTCCTCGGCCCCATCCCCAGCTCATCACCCTCTCTCTGTCTCTCTCTTTGCCCAGGTTACAACGAACAGCCAGTCCTGCCCGGTGAGTGCCTTGCCAGAGCGGGCTGGGCCCCCAAGGCAGCAAGTGCCTGCCGGGGGGCTTGTCCCTGGGCGGCACAGGCGGCCGGGGGCCAGGGCTCCAGGTCCCCGGCAGAAGCTCAACGCCTGCCAGCCTTCCCCAGCCACACCAGGCCTGGCAGGACACCTCTCTGCTTGTCCAGCCCACGTGTGGCCTTGACACCCTGGGGCTCCTGCACCTCTGCATTACTCCCCACCTCTGCTTCTTGCAGCTCCCAGCTCCCCACCAACCACCCCTGCAGCCCTCGAGCGCTTCACTGTCAACTTCACCATCACCAACCTCCCCCACACTTCCGACCTGCAGACTCCCGACTCGGCCAAGTACAAGAACACCAGGCTGGTCATGAACACCTTGGTAAGCACCCACCGCGCAGCCACGGCCGTGACCCCCCGGGGCCTCAGCAACCTGGGCGAATGCAGGGACGGAAAGGGACAAGTCTTGCTGCCAACTCTGCCCCAGGACAGCGGCACAGCCCCGCGCAACCTGCCCGTGTGCCGAGAGAGGTCCCGGCGCAGAGGTGTCCTACGGGCACTGGGCGGCAGAGAGTTGTCCTCAGCCTGCAGGGAGCTGGCCAGGCCTAACCTGTGAAACCTCTCTCCTTGGCAGCTCGACCGCCTGCTGAAGGAAAGCAGCATTGGCCCTGACTTCCTGGGATGTGAAACCACAGCCTTCAGGTATGGCCCGAGCCCGAGGGGCCCTCTGCAGCTCCCACCTTCAGGAGGGGGCCCGTCCCTCTCCCTGCTTTGTGGCCACCTAGGCCACGGATGCAGCACCTGCTCCATGACACCCTTTCTGCTTTCCGACACGTTAGCCCGCTGCCCTCCTGCGTCTGGACCTTTTCCTGACATGCTCCATCCTTAGCCCCTGCTTTCCCATCACCTCCTGCCTCTGCACCTTCTCCCTCCTGCCTGCCCTCTCCCCTCTGGGCACTGCTGTGTAGCCCCAAGGCGCCTCCAAAGCCCTTGCTCCCCTTCCCCTGTTGCTTCCTGCACAGCCCCAGGGCGTTCCCTGAGGCAGGAGAGCCGTGGCCGCCACGCAGGCACGGGGCGCCAAGGCAGCGCTTGCGTTCCCGCGCAGGGGCGGCTGCGGGAGCCCCAAGGCCTGGCCTTGCAGCCAGCGGGCGCGGAGGAGGCTGCTCAGGCACCACGCTGTGTTTTGCAGGCCGGTGAGGCAAGGGGAGCAGACGGGGGTGGACGCCGTCTGCACCTACAGGAAGGAGCCCTCCGCCCTGCCCTTGGACAGGGTGGGCCTGTACCACCAAGTGAGCAACAAGACCAGAGGCATCACGCAGCTGGGCCCCTACAGCCTGGACAAGGACAGCCTCTACGTCAACGGTGAGCCATGCTCCTCCTCTCTGCCCCCTCTGCTGCCCCGCCGCAGCCTTCCCCACACCTGCCCTGTCCTCGGCCCCATCCCCAGCTCATCACCCTCTCTCTGTCTCTCTCTTTGCCCAGGTTACAACGAACAGCCAGTCCTGCCCGGTGAGTGCCTTGCCAGAGCGGGCTGGGCCCCCAAGGCAGCAAGTGCCTGCCGGGGGGCTTGTCCCTGGGCGGCACAGGCGGCCGGGGGCCAGGGCTCCAGGTCCCCGGCAGAAGCTCAACGCCTGCCAGCCTTCCCCAGCCACACCAGGCCTGGCAGGACACCTCTCTGCTTGTCCAGCCCACGTGTGGCCTTGACACCCTGGGGCTCCTGCACCTCTGCATTACTCCCCACCTCTGCTTCTTGCAGCTCCCAGCTCCCCACCAACCACCCCTGCAGCCCTCGAGCGCTTCACTGTCAACTTCACCATCACCAACCTCCCCCACACTTCCGACCTGCAGACTCCCGACTCGGCCAAGTACAAGAACACCAGGCTGGTCATGAACACCTTGGTAAGCACCCACCGCGCAGCCACGGCCGTGACCCCCCGGGGCCTCAGCAACCTGGGCGAATGCAGGGACGGAAAGGGACAAGTCTTGCTGCCAACTCTGCCCCAGGACAGCGGCACAGCCCCGCGCAACCTGCCCGTGTGCCGAGACAGGTCCCGGCGCAGAGGTGTCCTACGGGCACTGGGCGGCAGAGAGTTGTCCTCAGCCTGCAGGGAGCTGGCCAGGCCTAACCTGTGAAACCTCTCTCCTTGGCAGCTCGACCGCCTGCTGAAGGAAAGCAGCATTGGCCCTGACTTCCTGGGATGTGAAACCACAGCCTTCAGGTATGGCCCGTGCCCGAGGGGCCCTCTGCAGCTCCCACCTTCAGGAGGGGCCCGTCCCTCTCCCTGCTTTGTGGCCACCTAGGCCACGGATGCAGCACCTGCTCCATGACACCCTTTCTGCTTTCCGACACGTTAGCCCGCTGCCCTCCTGCGTCTGGACCTTTTCCTGACACGCTCCATCCTTAGCCCCTGCTTTCCCATCACCTCCTGCCTCTGCACCTTCTCCCTCCTGCCTGCCCTCTCCCCTCTGGGCACTGCTGTGTAGCCCCAAGGCGCCTCCAAAGCCCTTGCTCCCCTTCCCCTGTTGCTTCCTGCACAGCCCCAGGGCGTTCCCTGAGGCAGGAGAGCCGTGGCCGCCACGCAGGCACGGGGCGCCAAGGCAGCGCTTGCGTTCCCGCGCAGGGGCGGCTGCGGGAGCCCCAAGGCCTGGCCTTGCAGCCAGCGGGCGCGGAGGAGGCTGCTCAGGCACCACGCTGTGTTTTGCAGGCCGGTGAGGCAAGGGGAGCAGACGGGGGTGGACGCCGTCTGCACCTACAGGAAGGAGCCCTCCGCCCTGCCCTTGGACAGGGTGGGCCTGTACCACCAAGTGAGCAACAAGACCAGAGGCATCACGCAGCTGGGCCCCTACAGCCTGGACAAGGACAGCCTCTACGTCAACGGTGAGCCATGCTCCTCCTCTCTGCCCCCCTCTGCTGCCCCGCCGCAGCCTTCCCCACACCTGCCCTGTCCTCGGCCCCATCCCCAGCTCATCACCCTCTCTCTGTCTCTCTCTTTGCCCAGGTTACAACGAACAGCCAGTCCTGCCCGGTGAGTGCCTTGCCAGAGCGGGCTGGGCCCCCAAGGCAGCAAGTGCCTGGCGGGGGGCTTGTCCCTGGGCGGCACAGGCGGCCGGGGGCCAGGGCTCCAGGTCCCCGGCAGAAGCTCAACGCCTGCCAGCCTTCCCCAGCCACACCAGGCCTGGCAGGACACCTCTCTGCTTGTCCAGCCCACGTGTGGCCTTGACACCCTGGGGCTCCTGCACCTCTGCATTACTCCCCACCTCTGCTTCTTGCAGCTCCCAGCTCCCCACCAACCACCCCTGCAGCCCTCGAGCGCTTCACTGTCAACTTCACCATCACCAACCTCCCCCACACTTCCGACCTGCAGACTCCCGACTCGGCCAAGTACAAGAACACCAGGCTGGTCATGAACACCTTGGTAAGCACCCACCGCGCAGCCACGGCCGTGACCCCCCGGGGCCTCAGCAACCTGGGCGAATGCAGGGACGGAAAGGGACAAGTCTTGCTGCCAACTCTGCCCCAGGACAGCGGCACAGCCCCGCGCAACCTGCCCGTGTGCCGAGAGAGGTCCCGGCGCAGAGGTGTCCTACGGGCACTGGGCGGCAGAGAGTTGTCCTCAGCCTGCAGGGAGCTGGCCAGGCCTAACCTGTGAAACCTCTCTCCTTGGCAGCTCGACCGCCTGCTGAAGGAAAGCAGCATTGGCCCTGACTTCCTGGGATGTGAAACCACAGCCTTCAGGTATGGCCCGTGCCCGAGGGGCCCTCTGCAGCTCCCACCTTCAGGAGGGGGCCCGTCCCTCTCCCTGCTTTGTGGCCACCTAGGCCACGGATGCAGCACCTGCTCCATGACACCCTTTCTGCTTTCCGACACGTTAGCCCGCTGCCCTCCTGCGTCTGGACCTTTTCCTGACACGCTCCATCCTTAGCCCCTGCTTTCCCATCACCTCCTGCCTCGGCACCTTCTCCCTCCTGCCTGCCCTCTCCCCTCTGGGCACTGCTGTGTAGCCCCAAGGCGCCTCCAAAGCCCTTGCTCCCCTTCCCCTGTTGCTTCCTGCACAGCCCCAGGGCGTTCCCCCTGAGGCAGGAGAGCCGTGGCCGCCACGCAGGCACGGGGCGCCAAGGCAGCGCTTGCGTTCCCGCGCAGGGGCGGCTGCGGGAGCCCCAAGGCCTGGCCTTGCAGCCAGCGGGCGCGGAGGAGGCTGCTCAGGCACCACGCTGTGTTTTGCAGGCCGGTGAGGCAAGGGGAGCAGACGGGGGTGGACGCCGTCTGCACCTACAGGAAGGAGCCCTCCGCCCTGCCCTTGGACAGGGTGGGCCTGTACCACCAAGTGAGCAACAAGACCAGAGGCATCACGCAGCTGGGCCCCTACAGCCTGGACAAGGACAGCCTCTACGTCAACGGTGAGCCATGCTCCTCCTCTCTGCCCCCTCTGCTGCCCCGCCGCAGCCTTCCCCACACCTGCCCTGTCCTCGGCCCCATCCCCAGCTCATCACCCTCTCTCTGTCTCTCTCTTTGCCCAGGTTACAACGAACAGCCAGTCCTGCCCGGTGAGTGCCTTGCCAGAGCGGGCTGGGCCCCCAAGGCAGCAAGTGCCTGCCGGGGGGCTTGTCCCTGGGCGGCACAGGCGGCCGGGGGCCAGGGCTCCAGGTCCCCGGCAGAAGCTCAACGCCTGCCAGCCTTCCCCAGCCACACCAGGCCTGGCAGGACACCTCTCTGCTTGTCCAGCCCACGTGTGGCCTTGACACCCTGGGGCTCCTGCACCTCTGCATTACTCCCCACCTCTGCTTCTTGCAGCTCCCAGCTCCCCACCAACCACCCCTGCAGCCCTCGAGCGCTTCACTGTCAACTTCACCATCACCAACCTCCCCCACACTTCCGACCTGCAGACTCCCGACTCGGCCAAGTACAAGAACACCAGGCTGGTCATGAACACCTTGGTAAGCACCCACCGCGCAGCCACGGCCGTGACCCCCCCGGGGCCTCAGCAACCTGGGCGAATGCAGGGACGGAAAGGGACAAGTCTTGCTGCCAACTCTGCCCCAGGACAGCGGCACAGCCCCGCGCAACCTGCCCGTGTGCCGAGAGAGGTCCCGGCGCAGAGGTGTCCTACGGGCACTGGGCGGCAGAGAGTTGTCCTCAGCCTGCAGGGAGCTGGCCAGGCCTAACCTGTGAAACCTCTCTCCTTGGCAGCTCGACCGCCTGCTGAAGGAAAGCAGCATTGGCCCTGACTTCCTGGGATGTGAAACCACAGCCTTCAGGTATGGCCCGAGCCCGAGGGGCCCTCTGCAGCTCCCACCTTCAGGAGGGGGCCCGTCCCTCTCCCTGCTTTGTGGCCACCTAGGCCACGGATGCAGCACCTGCTCCATGACACCCTTTCTGCTTTCCGACACGTTAGCCCGCTGCCCTCCTGCGTCTGGACCTTTTCCTGACACGCTCCATCCTTAGCCCCTGCTTTCCCATCACCTCCTGCCTCGGCACCTTCTCCCTCCTGCCTGCCCTCTCCCCTCTGGACACTGCTGTGTAGCCCCAAGGCGCCTCCAAAGCCCTTGCTCCCCTTCCCCTGTTGCTTCCTGCACAGCCCCAGGGCGTTCCCTGAGGCAGGAGAGCCGTGGCCGCCACGCAGGCACGGGGCGCCAAGGCAGCGCTTGCGTTCCCGCGCAGGGGCGGCTGCGGGAGCCCCAAGGCCTGGCCTTGCAGCCAGCGGGCGCGGAGGAGGCTGCTCAGGCACCACGCTGTGTTTTGCAGGCCGGTGAGGCAAGGGGAGCAGACGGGGGTGGACGCCGTCTGCACCTACAGGAAGGAGCCCTCCGCCCTGCCCTTGGACAGGGTGGGCCTGTACCACCAAGTGAGCAACAAGACCAGAGGCATCACGCAGCTGGGCCCCTACAGCCTGGACAAGGACAGCCTCTACGTCAACGGTGAGCCATGCTCCTCCTCTCTGCCCCCTCTGCTGCCCCGCCGCAGCCTTCCCCACACCTGCCCTGTCCTCGGCCCCATCCCCAGCTCATCACCCTCTCTCTGTCTCTCTCTTTGCCCAGGTTACAACGAACAGCCAGTCCTGCCCGGTGAGTGCCTTGCCAGAGCGGGCTGGGCCCCCAAGGCAGCAAGTGCCTGCCGGGGGGCTTGTCCCTGGGCGGCACAGGCGGCCGGGGGCCAGGGCTCCAGGTCCCCGGCAGAAGCTCAACGCCTGCCAGCCTTCCCCAGCCACACCAGGCCTGGCAGGACACCTCTCTGCTTGTCCAGCCCACGTGTGGCCTTGACACCCTGGGGCTCCTGCACCTCTGCATTACTCCCCACCTCTGCTTCTTGCAGCTCCCAGCTCCCCACCAACCACCCCTGCAGCCCTCGAGCGCTTCACTGTCAACTTCACCATCACCAACCTCCCCCACACTTCCGACCTGCAGACTCCCGACTCGGCCAAGTACAAGAACACCAGGCTGGTCATGAACACCTTGGTAAGCACCCACCGCGCAGCCACGGCCGTGACCCCCCGGGGCCTCAGCAACCTGGGCGAATGCAGGGACGGAAAGGGACAAGTCTTGCTGCCAACTCTGCCCCAGGACAGCGGCACAGCCCCGCGCAACCTGCCCGTGTGCCGAGAGAGGTCCCGGCGCAGAGGTGTCCTACGGGCACTGGGCGGCAGAGAGTTGTCCTCAGCCTGCAGGGAGCTGGCCAGGCCTAACCTGTGAAACCTCTCTCCTTGGCAGCTCGACCGCCTGCTGAAGGAAAGCAGCATTGGCCCTGACTTCCTGGGATGTGAAACCACAGCCTTCAGGTATGGCCCGTGCCCGAGGGGCCCTCTGCAGCTCCCACCTTCAGGAGGGGGCCCGTCCCTCTCCCTGCTTTGTGGCCACCTAGGCCACGGATGCAGCACCTGCTCCATGACACCCTTTCTGCTTTCCGACACGTTAGCCCGCTGCCCTCCTGCGTCTGGACCTTTTCCTGACACGCTCCATCCTTAGCCCCTGCTTTCCCATCACCTCCTGCCTCGGCACCTTCTCCCTCATGCCCTCCTGCCTGCCCTCTCCCCTCTGGGCACTGCTGTGTAGCCCCAAGGCGCCTCCAAAGCCCTTGCTCCCCTTCCCCTGTTGCTTCCTGCACAGCCCCAGGGCGTTCCCTGAGGCAGGAGAGCCGTGGCCGCCACGCAGGCACGGGGCGCCAAGGCAGCGCTTGCGTTCCCGCGCAGGGGCGGCTGCGGGAGCCCCAAGGCCTGGCCTTGCAGCCAGCGGGCGCGGAGGAGGCTGCTCAGGCACCACGCTGTGTTTTGCAGGCCGGTGAGGCAAGGGGAGCAGACGGGGGTGGACGCCGTCTGCACCTACAGGAAGGAGCCCTCCGCCCTGCCCTTGGACAGGGTGGGCCTGTACCACCAAGTGAGCAACAAGACCAGAGGCATCACGCAGCTGGGCCCCTACAGCCTGGACAAGGACAGCCTCTACGTCAACGGTGAGCCATGCTCCTCCTCTCTGCCCCCTCTGCTGCCCCGCCGCAGCCTTCCCCACACCTGCCCTGTCCTCGGCCCCATCCCCAGCTCATCACCCTCTCTCTGTCTCTCTCTTTGCCCAGGTTACAACGAACAGCCAGTCCTGCCCGGTGAGTGCCTTGCCAGAGCGGGCTGGGCCCCCAAGGCAGCAAGTGCCTGCCGGGGGGCTTGTCCCTGGGCGGCACAGGCGGCCGGGGGCCAGGGCTCCAGGTCCCCGGCAGAAGCTCAACGCCTGCCAGCCTTCCCCAGCCACACCAGGCCTGGCAGGACACCTCTCTGCTTGTCCAGCCCACGTGTGGCCTTGACACCCTGGGGCTCCTGCACCTCTGCATTACTCCCCACCTCTGCTTCTTGCAGCTCCCAGCTCCCCACCAACCACCCCTGCAGCCCTCGAGCGCTTCACTGTCAACTTCACCATCACCAACCTCCCCCACACTTCCGACCTGCAGACTCCCGACTCGGCCAAGTACAAGAACACCAGGCTGGTCATGAACACCTTGGTAAGCACCCACCGCGCAGCCACGGCCGTGACCCCCCGGGGCCTCAGCAACCTGGGCGAATGCAGGGACGGAAAGGGACAAGTCTTGCTGCCAACTCTGCCCCAGGACAGCGGCACAGCCCCGCGCAACCTGCCCGTGTGCCGAGAGAGGTCCCGGCGCAGAGGTGTCCTACGGGCACTGGGCGGCAGAGAGTTGTCCTCAGCCTGCAGGGAGCTGGCCAGGCCTAACCTGTGAAACCTCTCTCCTTGGCAGCTCGACCGCCTGCTGAAGGAAAGCAGCATTGGCCCTGACTTCCTGGGATGTGAAACCACAGCCTTCAGGTATGGCCCGTGCCCGAGGGGCCCTCTGCAGCTCCCACCTTCAGGAGGGGGCCCGTCCCTCTCCCTGCTTTGTGGCCACCTAGGCCACGGATGCAGCACCTGCTCCATGACACCCTTTCTGCTTTCCGACACGTTAGCCCGCTGCCCTCCTGCGTCTGGACCTTTTCCTGACACGCTCCATCCTTAGCCCCTGCTTTCCCATCACCTCCTGCCTCGGCACCTTCTCCCTCCTGCCTGCCCTCTCCCCTCTGGACACTGCTGTGTAGCCCCAAGGCGCCTCCAAAGCCCTTGCTCCCCTTCCCCTGTTGCTTCCTGCACAGCCCCAGGGCGTTCCCTGAGGCAGGAGAGCCGTGGCCGCCACGCAGGCACGGGGCGCCAAGGCAGCGCTTGCGTTCCCGCGCAGGGGCGGCTGCGGGAGCCCCAAGGCCTGGCCTTGCAGCCAGCGGGCGCGGAGGAGGCTGCTCAGGCACCACGCTGTGTTTTGCAGGCCGGTGAGGCAAGGGGAGCAGACGGGGGTGGACGCCGTCTGCACCTACAGGAAGGAGCCCTCCGCCCTGCCCTTGGACAGGGTGGGCCTGTACCACCAAGTGAGCAACAAGACCAGAGGCATCACGCAGCTGGGCCCCTACAGCCTGGACAAGGACAGCCTCTACGTCAACGGTGAGCCATGCTCCTCCTCTCTGCCCCCTCTGCTGCCCCGCCGCAGCCTTCCCCACACCTGCCCTGTCCTCGGCCCCATCCCCAGCTCATCACCCTCTCTCTGTCTCTCTCTTTGCCCAGGTTACAACGAACAGCCAGTCCTGCCCGGTGAGTGCCTTGCCAGAGCGGGCTGGGCCCCCAAGGCAGCAAGTGCCTGCCGGGGGGCTTGTCCCTGGGCGGCACAGGCGGCCGGGGGCCAGGGCTCCAGGTCCCTGGCAGAAGCTCAACGCCTGCCAGCCTTCCCCAGCCACACCAGGCCTGGCAGGACACCTCTCTGCTTGTCCAGCCCACGTGTGGCCTTGACACCCTGGGGCTCCTGCACCTCTGCATTACTCCCCACCTCTGCTTCTTGCAGCTCCCAGCTCCCCACCAACCACCCCTGCAGCCCTCGAGCGCTTCACTGTCAACTTCACCATCACCAACCTCCCCCACACTTCCGACCTGCAGACTCCCGACTCGGCCAAGTACAAGAACACCAGGCTGGTCATGAACACCTTGGTAAGCACCCACCGCGCAGCCACGGCCGTGACCCCCCGGGGCCTCAGCAACCTGGGCGAATGCAGGGACGGAAAGGGACAAGTCTTGCTGCCAACTCTGCCCCAGGACAGCGGCACAGCCCCGCGCAACCTGCCCGTGTGCCGAGAGAGGTCCCGGCGCAGAGGTGTCCTACGGGCACTGGGCGGCAGAGAGTTGTCCTCAGCCTGCAGGGAGCTGGCCAGGCCTAACCTGTGAAACCTCTCTCCTTGGCAGCTCGACCGCCTGCTGAAGGAAAGCAGCATTGGCCCTGACTTCCTGGGATGTGAAACCACAGCCTTCAGGTATGGCCCGTGCCCGAGGGGCCCTCTGCAGCTCCCACCTTCAGGAGGGGGCCCGTCCCTCTCCCTGCTTTGTGGCCACCTAGGCCACGGATGCAGCACCTGCTCCATGACACCCTTTCTGCTTTCCGACACGTTAGCCCGCTGCCCTCCTGCGTCTGGACCTTTTCCTGACACGCTCCATCCTTAGCCCCTGCTTTCCCATCACCTCCTGCCTCGGCACCTTCTCCCTCCTGCCTGCCCTCTCCCCTCTGGGCACTGCTGTGTAGCCCCAAGGCGCCTCCAAAGCCCTTGCTCCCCTTCCCCTGTTGCTTCCTGCACAGCCCCAGGGCGTTCCCTGAGGCAGGAGAGCCGTGGCCGCCACGCAGGCACGGGGCGCCAAGGCAGCGCTTGCGTTCCCGCGCAGGGGCGGCTGCGGGAGCCCCAAGGCCTGGCCTTGCAGCCAGCGGGCGCGGAGGAGGCTGCTCAGGCACCACGCTGTGTTTTGCAGGCCGGTGAGGCAAGGGGAGCAGACGGGGGTGGACGCCGTCTGCACCTACAGGAAGGAGCCCTCCGCCCTGCCCTTGGACAGGGTGGGCCTGTACCACCAAGTGAGCAACAAGACCAGAGGCATCACGCAGCTGGGCCCCTACAGCCTGGACAAGGACAGCCTCTACGTCAACGGTGAGCCATGCTCCTCCTCTCTGCCCCCTCTGCTGCCCCGCCGCAGCCTTCCCCACACCTGCCCTGTCCTCGGCCCCATCCCCAGCTCATCACCCTCTCTCTGTCTCTCTCTTTGCCCAGGTTACAACGAACAGCCAGTCCTGCCCGGTGAGTGCCTTGCCAGAGCGGGCTGGGCCCCCAAGGCAGCAAGTGCCTGCCGGGGGGGCTTGTCCCTGGGCGGCACAGGCGGCCGGGGGCCAGGGCTCCAGGTCCCCGGCAGAAGCTCAACGCCTGCCAGCCTTCCCCAGCCACACCAGGCCTGGCAGGACACCTCTCTGCTTGTCCAGCCCACGTGTGGCCTTGACACCCTGGGGCTCCTGCACCTCTGCATTACTCCCCACCTCTGCTTCTTGCAGCTCCCAGCTCCCCACCAACCACCCCTGCAGCCCTCGAGCGCTTCACTGTCAACTTCACCATCACCAACCTCCCCCACACTTCCGACCTGCAGACTCCCGACTCGGCCAAGTACAAGAACACCAGGCTGGTCATGAACACCTTGGTAAGCACCCACCGCGCAGCCACGGCCGTGACCCCCCGGGGCCTCAGCAACCTGGGCGAATGCAGGGACGGAAAGGGACAAGTCTTGCTGCCAACTCTGCCCCAGGACAGCGGCACAGCCCCGCGCAACCTGCCCGTGTGCCGAGAGAGGTCCCGGCGCAGAGGTGTCCTACGGGCACTGGGCGGCAGAGAGTTGTCCTCAGCCTGCAGGGAGCTGGCCAGGCCTAACCTGTGAAACCTCTCTCCTTGGCAGCTCGACCGCCTGCTGAAGGAAAGCAGCATTGGCCCTGACTTCCTGGGATGTGAAACCACAGCCTTCAGGTATGGCCCGTGCCCGAGGGGCCCTCTGCAGCTCCCACCTTCAGGAGGGGGCCCGTCCCTCTCCCTGCTTTGTGGCCACCTAGGCCACGGATGCAGCACCTGCTCCATGACACCCTTTCTGCTTTCCGACACGTTAGCCCGCTGCCCTCCTGCGTCTGGACCTTTTCCTGACACGCTCCATCCTTAGCCCCTGCTTTCCCATCACCTCCTGCCTCGGCACCTTCTCCCTCCTGCCTGCCCTCTCCCCTCTGGGCACTGCTGTGTAGCCCCAAGGCGCCTCCAAAGCCCTTGCTCCCCTTCCCCTGTTGCTTCCTGCACAGCCCCAGGGCGTTCCCTGAGGCAGGAGAGCCGTGGCCGCCACGCAGGCACGGGGCGCCAAGGCAGCGCTTGCGTTCCCGCGCAGGGGCGGCTGCGGGAGCCCCAAGGCCTGGCCTTGCAGCCAGCGGGCGCGGAGGAGGCTGCTCAGGCACCACGCTGTGTTTTGCAGGCCGGTGAGGCAAGGGGAGCAGACGGGGGTGGACGCCGTCTGCACCTACAGGAAGGAGCCCTCCGCCCTGCCCTTGGACAGGGTGGGCCTGTACCACCAAGTGAGCAACAAGACCAGAGGCATCACGCAGCTGGGCCCCTACAGCCTGGACAAGGACAGCCTCTACGTCAACGGTGAGCCATGCTCCTCCTCTCTGCCCCCTCTGCTGCCCCGCCGCAGCCTTCCCCACACCTGCCCTGTCCTCGGCCCCATCCCCAGCTCATCACCCTCTCTCTGTCTCTCTCTTTGCCCAGGTTACAACGAACAGCCAGTCCTGCCCGGTGAGTGCCTTGCCAGAGCGGGCTGGGCCCCCAAGGCAGCAAGTGCCTGCCGGGGGGCTTGTCCCTGGGCGGCACAGGCGGCCGGGGGCCAGGGCTCCAGGTCCCCTGGCAGAAGCTCAACGCCTGCCAGCCTTCCCCAGCCACACCAGGCCTGGCAGGACACCTCTCTGCTTGTCCAGCCCACGTGTGGCCTTGACACCCTGGGGCTCCTGCACCTCTGCATTACTCCCCACCTCTGCTTCTTGCAGCTCCCAGCTCCCCACCAACCACCCCTGCAGCCCTCGAGCGCTTCACTGTCAACTTCACCATCACCAACCTCCCCCACACTTCCGACCTGCAGACTCCCGACTCGGCCAAGTACAAGAACACCAGGCTGGTCATGAACACCTTGGTAAGCACCCACCGCGCAGCCACGGCCGTGACCCCCCGGGGCCTCAGCAACCTGGGCGAATGCAGGGACGGAAAGGGACAAGTCTTGCTGCCAACTCTGCCCCAGGACAGCGGCACAGCCCCGCGCAACCTGCCCGTGTGCCGAGACAGGTCCCGGCGCAGAGGTGTCCTACGGGCACTGGGCGGCAGAGAGTTGTCCTCAGCCTGCAGGGAGCTGGCCAGGCCTAACCTGTGAAACCTCTCTCCTTGGCAGCTCGACCGCCTGCTGAAGGAAAGCAGCATTGGCCCTGACTTCCTGGGATGTGAAACCACAGCCTTCAGGTATGGCCCGAGCCCGAGGGGCCCTCTGCAGCTCCCACCTTCAGGAGGGGGCCCGTCCCTCTCCCTGCTTTGTGGCCACCTAGGCCACGGATGCAGCACCTGCTCCATGACACCCTTTCTGCTTTCCGACACGTTAGCCCGCTGCCCTCCTGCGTCTGGACCTTTTCCTGACACGCTCCATCCTTAGCCCCTGCTTTCCCATCACCTCCTGCCTCGGCACCTTCTCCCTCCTGCCTGCCCTCTCCCCTCTGGACACTGCTGTGTAGCCCCAAGGCGCCTCCAAAGCCCTTGCTCCCCTTCCCCTGTTGCTTCCTGCACAGCCCCAGGGCGTTCCCTGAGGCAGGAGAGCCGTGGCCGCCACGCAGGCACGGGGCGCCAAGGCAGCGCTTGCGTTCCCGCGCAGGGGCGGCTGCGGGAGCCCCAAGGCCTGGCCTTGCAGCCAGCGGGCGCGGAGGAGGCTGCTCAGGCACCACGCTGTGTTTTGCAGGCCGGTGAGGCAAGGGGAGCAGACGGGGGTGGACGCCGTCTGCACCTACAGGAAGGAGCCCTCCGCCCTGCCCTTGGACAGGGTGGGCCTGTACCACCAAGTGAGCAACAAGACCAGAGGCATCACGCAGCTGGGCCCCTACAGCCTGGACAAGGACAGCCTCTACGTCAACGGTGAGCCATGCTCCTCCTCTCTGCCCCCTCTGCTGCCCCGCCGCAGCCTTCCCCACACCTGCCCTGTCCTCGGCCCCATCCCCAGCTCATCACCCTCTCTCTGTCTCTCTCTTTGCCCAGGTTACAACGAACAGCCAGTCCTGCCCGGTGAGTGCCTTGCCAGAGCGGGCTGGGCCCCCAAGGCAGCAAGTGCCTGGCGGGGGGCTTGTCCCTGGGCGGCACAGGCGGCCGGGGGCCAGGGCTCCAGGTCCCCGGCAGAAGCTCAACGCCTGCCAGCCTTCCCCAGCCACACCAGGCCTGGCAGGACACCTCTCTGCTTGTCCAGCCCACGTGTGGCCTTGACACCCTGGGGCTCCTGCACCTCTGCATTACTCCCCACCTCTGCTTCTTGCAGCTCCCAGCTCCCCACCAACCACCCCTGCAGCCCTCGAGCGCTTCACTGTCAACTTCACCATCACCAACCTCCCCCACACTTCCGACCTGCAGACTCCCGACTCGGCCAAGTACAAGAACACCAGGCTGGTCATGAACACCTTGGTAAGCACCCACCGCGCAGCCACGGCCGTGACCCCCCGGGGCCTCAGCAACCTGGGCGAATGCAGGGACGGAAAGGGACAAGTCTTGCTGCCAACTCTGCCCCAGGACAGCGGCACAGCCCCGCGCAACCTGCCCGTGTGCCGAGAGAGGTCCCGGCGCAGAGGTGTCCTACGGGCACTGGGCGGCAGAGAGTTGTCCTCAGCCTGCAGGGAGCTGGCCAGGCCTAACCTGTGAAACCTCTCTCCTTGGCAGCTCGACCGCCTGCTGAAGGAAAGCAGCATTGGCCCTGACTTCCTGGGATGTGAAACCACAGCCTTCAGGTATGGCCCGTGCCCGAGGGGCCCTCTGCAGCTCCCACCTTCAGGAGGGGGCCCGTCCCTCTCCCTGCTTTGTGGCCACCTAGGCCACGGATGCAGCACCTGCTCCATGACACCCTTTCTGCTTTCCGACACGTTAGCCCGCTGCCCTCCTGCGTCTGGACCTTTTCCTGACATGCTCCATCCTTAGCCCCTGCTTTCCCATCACCTCCTGCCTCTGCACCTTCTCCCTCCTGCCTGCCCTCTCCCCTCTGGGCACTGCTGTGTAGCCCCAAGGCACCTCCAAAGCCCTTGCTCCCCTTCCCCTGTTGCTTCCTGCACAGCCCCAGGGCGTTCCCTGAGGCAGGAGAGCCGTGGCCGCCACGCAGGCACGGGGCGCCAAGGCAGCGCTTGCGTTCCCGCGCAGGGGCGGCTGCGGGAGCCCCAAGGCCTGGCCTTGCAGCCAGCGGGCGCGGAGGAGGCTGCTCAGGCACCACGCTGTGTTTTGCAGGCCGGTGAGGCAAGGGGAGCAGACGGGGGTGGACGCCGTCTGCACCTACAGGAAGGAGCCCTCCGCCCTGCCCTTGGACAGGGTGGGCCTGTACCACCAAGTGAGCAACAAGACCAGAGGCATCACGCAGCTGGGCCCCTACAGCCTGGACAAGGACAGCCTCTACGTCAACGGTGAGCCATGCTCCTCCTCTCTGCCCCCTCTGCTGCCCCGCCGCAGCCTTCCCCACACCTGCCCTGTCCTCGGCCCCATCCCCAGCTCATCACCCTCTCTCTGTCTCTCTCTTTGCCCAGGTTACAACGAACAGCCAGTCCTGCCCGGTGAGTGCCTTGCCAGAGCGGGCTGGGCCCCCAAGGCAGCAAGTGCCTGCCGGGGGGCTTGTCCCTGGGCGGCACAGGCGGCCGGGGGCCAGGGCTCCAGGTCCCCGGCAGAAGCTCAATGCCTGCCAGCCTTCCCCAGCCACACCAGGCCTGGCAGGACACCTCTCTGCTTGTCCAGCCCACGTGTGGCCTTGACACCCTGGGGCTCCTGCACCTCTGCATTACTCCCCACCTCTGCTTCTTGCAGCTCCCAGCTCCCCACCAACCACCCCTGCAGCCCTCGAGCGCTTCACTGTCAACTTCACCATCACCAACCTCCCCCACACTTCCGACCTGCAGACTCCCGACTCGGCCAAGTACAAGAACACCAGGCTGGTCATGAACACCTTGGTAAGCACCCACCGCGCAGCCACGGCCGTGACCCCCCGGGGCCTCAGCAACCTGGGCGAATGCAGGGACGGAAAGGGACAAGTCTTGCTGCCAACTCTGCCCCAGGACAGTGGCACAGCCCCGCGCAACCTGCCCGTGTGCCGAGAGAGGTCCCGGCGCAGAGGTGTCCTACGGGCACTGGGCGGCAGAGAGTTGTCCTCAGCCTGCAGGGAGCTGGCCAGGCCTAACCTGTGAAACCTCTCTCCTTGGCAGCTCGACCGCCTGCTGAAGGAAAGCAGCATTGGCCCTGACTTCCTGGGATGTGAAACCACAGCCTTCAGGTATGGCCCGTGCCCGAGGGGCCCTCTGCAGCTCCCACCTTCAGGAGGGGGCCCGTCCCTCTCCCTGCTTTGTGGCCACCTAGGCCACGGATGCAGCACCTGCTCCATGACACCCTTTCTGCTTTCCGACACGTTAGCCCGCTGCCCTCCTGCGTCTGGACCTTTTCCTGACACGCTCCATCCTTAGCCCCTGCTTTCCCATCACCTCCTGCCTCGGCACCTTCTCCCTCCTGCCTGCCCTCTCCCCTCTGGGCACTGCTGTGTAGCCCCAAGGCGCCTCCAAAGCCCTTGCTCCCCTTCCCCTGTTGCTTCCTGCACAGCCCCAGGGCGTTCCCTGAGGCAGGAGAGCCGTGGCCGCCACGCAGGCACGGGGCGCCAAGGCAGCGCTTGCGTTCCCGCGCAGGGGCGGCTGCGGGAGCCCCAAGGCCTGGCCTTGCAGCCAGCGGGCGCGGAGGAGGCTGCTCAGGCACCACGCTGTGTTTTGCAGGCCGGTGAGGCAAGGGGAGCAGACGGGGGTGGACGCCGTCTGCACCTACAGGAAGGAGCCCTCCGCCCTGCCCTTGGACAGGGTGGGCCTGTACCACCAAGTGAGCAACAAGACCAGAGGCATCACGCAGCTGGGCCCCTACAGCCTGGACAAGGACAGCCTCTACGTCAACGGTGAGCCATGCTCCTCCTCTCTGCCCCCTCTGCTGCCCCGCCGCAGCCTTCCCCACACCTGCCCTGTCCTCGGCCCCATCCCCAGCTCATCACCCTCTCTCTGTCTCTCTCTTTGCCCAGGTTACAACGAACAGCCAGTCCTGCCCGGTGAGTGCCTTGCCAGAGCGGGCTGGGCCCCCAAGGCAGCAAGTGCCTGGCGGGGGGCTTGTCCCTGGGCGGCACAGGCGGCCGGGGGCCAGGGCTCCAGGTCCCCGGCAGAAGCTCAACGCCTGCCAGCCTTCCCCAGCCACACCAGGCCTGGCAGGACACCTCTCTGCTTGTCCAGCCCACGTGTGGCCTTGACACCCTGGGGCTCCTGCACCTCTGCATTACTCCCCACCTCTGCTTCTTGCAGCTCCCAGCTCCCCACCAACCACCCCTGCAGCCCTCGAGCGCTTCACTGTCAACTTCACCATCACCAACCTCCCCCACACTTCCGACCTGCAGACTCCCGACTCGGCCAAGTACAAGAACACCAGGCTGGTCATGAACACCTTGGTAAGCACCCACCGCGCAGCCACGGCCGTGACCCCCCGGGGCCTCAGCAACCTGGGCGAATGCAGGGACGGAAAGGGACAAGTCTTGCTGCCAACTCTGCCCCAGGACAGTGGCACAGCCCCGCGCAACCTGCCCGTGTGCCGAGAGAGGTCCCGGCGCAGAGGTGTCCTACGGGCACTGGGCAGCAGAGAGTTGTCCTCAGCCTGCAGGGAGCTGGCCAGGCCTAACCTGTGAAACCTCTCTCCTTGGCAGCTCGACCGCCTGCTGAAGGAAAGCAGCATTGGCCCTGACTTCCTGGGATGTGAAACCACAGCCTTCAGGTATGGCCCGTGCCCGAGGGGCCCTCTGCAGCTCCCACCTTCAGGAGGGGGCCCGTCCCTCTCCCTGCTTTGTGGCCACCTAGGCCACGGATGCAGCACCTGCTCCATGACACCCTTTCTGCTTTCCGACACGTTAGCCCGCTGCCCTCCTGCGTCTGGACCTTTTCCTGACACGCTCCATCCTTAGCCCCTGCTTTCCCATCACCTCCTGCCTCTGCACCTTCTCCCTCCTGCCTGCCCTCTCCCCTCTGGGCACTGCTGTGTAGCCCCAAGGCGCCTCCAAAGCCCTTGCTCCCCTTCCCCTGTTGCTTCCTGCACAGCCCCAGGGCGTTCCCTGAGGCAGGAGAGCCGTGGCCGCCACGCAGGCACGGGGCGCCAAGGCAGCGCTTGCGTTCCCGCGCAGGGGCGGCTGCGGGAGCCCCAAGGCCTGGCCTTGCAGCCAGCGGGCGCGGAGGAGGCTGCTCAGGCACCACGCTGTGTTTTGCAGGCCGGTGAGGCAAGGGGAGCAGACGGGGGTGGACGCCGTCTGCACCTACAGGAAGGAGCCCTCCGCCCTGCCCTTGGACAGGGTGGGCCTGTACCACCAAGTGAGCAACAAGACCAGAGGCATCACGCAGCTGGGCCCCTACAGCCTGGACAAGGACAGCCTCTACGTCAACGGTGAGCCATGCTCCTCCTCTCTGCCCCCTCTGCTGCCCCGCCGCAGCCTTCCCCACACCTGCCCTGTCCTCGGCCCCATCCCCAGCTCATCACCCTCTCTCTGTCTCTCTCTTTGCCCAGGTTACAACGAACAGCCAGTCCTGCCCGGTGAGTGCCTTGCCAGAGCGGGCTGGGCCCCCAAGGCAGCAAGTGCCTGCCGGGGGGCTTGTCCCTGGGCGGCACAGGCGGCCGGGGGCCAGGGCTCCAGGTCCCTGGCAGAAGCTCAACGCCTGCCAGCCTTCCCCAGCCACACCAGGCCTGGCAGGACACCTCTCTGCTTGCCCAACCCACGTGTGGCCTTGACACCCTGGGGCTCCTGCACCTCTGCATTACTCCCCACCTCTGCTTCTTGCAGCTCCCAGCTCCCCACCAACCACCCCTGCAGCCCTCGAGCGCTTCACTGTCAACTTCACCATCACCAACCTCCCCCACACTTCCGACCTGCAGACTCCCGACTCGGCCAAGTACAAGAACACCAGGCTGGTCATGAACACCTTGGTAAGCACCCACCGCGCAGCCACGGCCGTGACCCCCCGGGGCCTCAGCAACCTGGGCGAATGCAGGGACGGAAAGGGACAAGTCTTGCTGCCAACTCTGCCCCAGGACAGCGGCACAGCCCCGCGCAACCTGCCCGTGTGCCGAGACAGGTCCCGGCGCAGAGGTGTCCTACGGGCACTGGGCGGCAGAGAGTTGTCCTCAGCCTGCAGGGAGCTGGCCAGGCCTAACCTGTGAAACCTCTCTCCTTGGCAGCTCGACCGCCTGCTGAAGGAAAGCAGCATTGGCCCTGACTTCCTGGGATGTGAAACCACAGCCTTCAGGTATGGCCCGTGCCCGAGGGGCCCTCTGCAGCTCCCACCTTCAGGAGGGGGCCCGTCCCTCTCCCTGCTTTGTGGCCACCTAGGCCACGGATGCAGCACCTGCTCCATGACACCCTTTCTGCTTTCCGACACGTTAGCCCGCTGCCCTCCTGCGTCTGGACCTTTTCCTGACACGCTCCATCCTTAGCCCCTGCTTTCCCATCACCTCCTGCCTCGGCACCTTCTCCCTCCTGCCTGCCCTCTCCCCTCTGGGCACTGCTGTGTAGCCCCAAGGCGCCTCCAAAGCCCTTGCTCCCCTTCCCCTGTTGCTTCCTGCACAGCCCCAGGGCGTTCCCTGAGGCAGGAGAGCCGTGGCCGCCACGCAGGCACGGGGCGCCAAGGCAGCGCTTGCGTTCCCGCGCAGGGGCGGCTGCGGGAGCCCCAAGGCCTGGCCTTGCAGCCAGCGGGCGCGGAGGAGGCTGCTCAGGCACCACGCTGTGTTTTGCAGGCCGGTGAGGCAAGGGGAGCAGACGGGGGTGGACGCCGTCTGCACCTACAGGAAGGAGCCCTCCGCCCTGCCCTTGGACAGGGTGGGCCTGTACCACCAAGTGAGCAACAAGACCAGAGGCATCACGCAGCTGGGCCCCTACAGCCTGGACAAGGACAGCCTCTACGTCAACGGTGAGCCATGCTCCTCCTCTCTGCCCCCTCTGCTGCCCCGCCGCAGCCTTCCCCACACCTGCCCTGTCCTCGGCCCCATCCCCAGCTCATCACCCTCTCTCTGTCTCTCTCTTTGCCCAGGTTACAACGAACAGCCAGTCCTGCCCGGTGAGTGCCTTGCCAGAGCGGGCTGGGCCCCCAAGGCAGCAAGTGCCTGCCGGGGGGCTTGTCCCTGGGCGGCACAGGCGGCCGGGGGCCAGGGCTCCAGGTCCCCGGCAGAAGCTCAACGCCTGCCAGCCTTCCCCAGCCACACCAGGCCTGGCAGGACACCTCTCTGCTTGTCCAGCCCACGTGTGGCCTTGACACCCTGGGGCTCCTTCACCTCTGCATTACTCCCCACCTCTGCTTCTTGCAGCTCCCAGCTCCCCACCAACCACCCCTGCAGCCCTCGAGCGCTTCACTGTCAACTTCACCATCACCAACCTCCCCCACACTTCCGACCTGCAGACTCCCGACTCGGCCAAGTACAAGAACACCAGGCTGGTCATGAACACCTTGGTAAGCACCCACCGCGCAGCCACGGCCGTGACCCCCCGGGGCCTCAGCAACCTGGGCGAATGCAGGGACGGAAAGGGACAAGTCTTGCTGCCAACTCTGCCCCAGGACAGCGGCACAGCCCCGCGCAACCTGCCCGTGTGCCGAGAGAGGTCCCGGCGCAGAGGTGTCCTACGGGCACTGGGCGGCAGAGAGTTGTCCTCAGCCTGCAGGGAGCTGGCCAGGCCTAACCTGTGAAACCTCTCTCCTTGGCAGCTCGACCGCCTGCTGAAGGAAAGCAGCATTGGCCCTGACTTCCTGGGATGTGAAACCACAGCCTTCAGGTATGGCCCGAGCCCGAGGGGCCCTCTGCAGCTCCCACCTTCAGGAGGGGGCCCGTCCCTCTCCCTGCTTTGTGGCCACCTAGGCCACGGATGCAGCACCTGCTCCATGACACCCTTTCTGCTTTCCGACACGTTAGCCCGCTGCCCTCCTGCGTCTGGACTTTTTCCTGACACGCTCCATCCTTAGCCCCTGCTTTCCCATCACCTCCTGCCTCGGCACCTTCTCCCTCCTGCCTGCCCTCTCCCCTCTGGACACTGCTGTGTAGCCCCAAGGCGCCTCCAAAGCCCTTGCTCCCCTTCCCCTGTTGCTTCCTGCACAGCCCCAGGGCGTTCCCTGAGGCAGGAGAGCCGTGGCCGCCACGCAGGCACGGGGCGCCAAGGCAGCGCTTGCGTTCCCGCGCAGGGGCGGCTGCGGGAGCCCCAAGGCCTGGCCTTGCAGCCAGCGGGCGCGGAGGAGGCTGCTCAGGCACCACGCTGTGTTTTGCAGGCCGGTGAGGCAAGGGGAGCAGACGGGGGTGGACGCCGTCTGCACCTACAGGAAGGAGCCCTCCGCCCTGCCCTTGGACAGGGTGGGCCTGTACCACCAAGTGAGCAACAAGACCAGAGGCATCACGCAGCTGGGCCCCTACAGCCTGGACAAGGACAGCCTCTACGTCAACGGTGAGCCATGCTCCTCCTCTCTGCCCCCTCTGCTGCCCCGCCGCAGCCTTCCCCACACCTGCCCTGTCCTCGGCCCCATCCCCAGCTCATCACCCTCTCTCTGTCTCTCTCTTTGCCCAGGTTACAACGAACAGCCAGTCCTGCCCGGTGAGTGCCTTGCCAGAGCGGGCTGGGCCCCCAAGGCAGCAAGTGTAGGAAGCCTGGTAACCCATCCCTGCTCTTTTATCCCAGGCCGTAGGAGGTTTTTTTGTCCTGTAACTTATTTGTGCTTTCCTTGCAGCAACATCTCCAGCTCCTCCTTTTGTAGGAGAGAAACATTTCACAGTGAACTTCACTCTCTCCAATCTACTGTTCTCATCAGCATTAAGAAATCCTAATTCTAAAAAATTCAATTCTACTAAAAATGTGCTTTCATACTTGGTGAGCGTCTTTTAGGTTAGTCATGTCTGTGCTCTTGTTGATTATTCAGTGTGTTTTCAAGTGGCTTTTTTTCTTGGCAGCTTTATCAGATGCTTAAGAACAGCAGCATTGGCCCTAACTTCACAGGATGCTCTGTGGTGGCACTAAGGTAGGCATGTACTTCAGGTGTTATAGAAGACAAATCAACTGAGATTTTTGGGTGGCAACAGAATTAAGCAGAAATCCTTCCTGTGCATGTATATCCTTTATTATTTGAGTCATTCTAGGCTGGTCTATCTTTTTAGCTTCTAAGGAGAGCCAAGAAGAATTATACTTCAGTTATGATTCTTTGTAATGGTGTTTAGTACATCATTTCTTCTGATAATACCTTCATTGGTTTCTCCTGATTTTAACATGGTATTTGTCCAGTTTTTAATACATTTCAGTTATATCATGAGTGCTGTTCCACTTGTCTAAAACATCTCAATGCTTAACTTCCATAATTTTAAGGCCATTCTTGCATTTAGTGAAATTGTTTTGCAACATTTCAAGGGGAAGTCCAATTCATTGATAGTGTGAAAGCCAACAAAAAAATGCACACAAGTGCCATTCAGGCCTCTCAAGGTGTGTGTGGTTTTTCAGGCCTGTGAGGAGCAGAGAGGGCACTGCCATGGATGCAGTCTGCACATACAGAGCCAGAGATGCCACCACAGAGTTCGACCGAGTCAACCTTTATCGTGAGCTCAGCAGGATGACAGCCAGTTCCACCCAGCTGGGGCCCTACAGTCTGGATGCAGAGAGTTTTCATGTTAATGGTAAGTGGCTGAGCTGATGTCAGGAGGGAATCCTCTCCTTGCTGCTGGTTTGGTATCAGGAGGAGTTGAGTTACAACGTGACTACAGAAACAGTAAAATCTGGATAGCAAGAGCAAACAGGACAAGGGGCAATGGGCACAAACTGGAGCACATGTGGTTCAACCTAAACAGAAGGAAAAACTTCTTTACTGTGAGGGTGACAGAGCCCTGGGACAGGCTGCTCAGAGAGCTTGTGGAGTCTCCTCTGGAAACATTCCAAACCCACCTGGATTCCATCCTGTGCAACCTGCTCCAGCAGGGAGTTGGACAGATCTCTGGAGGGCATCCCTTCCAACCTCTAACATTTGAGTCTGTAAAACCTTACCCAAAGCAGAGCAGCCACTGTCACTCAGCCTTTGCACCTTGTTATTCTTTTGAACTAAGTAACTTGGGCAAAGCCAATATACCACAGTGCACCCTAAGTCATTCAGCAGATACAAGGGTTGACCTCTCAAGGTGCACTATGGAATGTGTTCCCCTGCAGAGGAACAGCACTAGAACTAGACACCACTTGACCAAAATCATATTTAAATTATCAATGTAGAAGCTAAATTGGATTTAGGGAGTGGGTAAAATCTCTCTCAACATCCCTAGGGAAGGGAAAATCCTGTGCACTTCTCTCTAAGAAAAACAGCAGCTCACTAGGAACATACAAGAGTATGAATGAGCATTTATGCCTAGACAGTCATCTAATCAGTCTTCCCTAGTAAAGGTTTGCACAGGACCACTCAGACAAAAAAAGTTCTGTATTCTACTGTGTGCAAGACCTTCCTAATTGTAAGCTGGTTTCTGTAATTGCCCTTTTTCTTCCCCCTCACAGGTTACAATGAACTGCAGCCTGGACTAGGTAAGTGCCATTAAATAGCAATTAAAAGGACAAAAAGATTTTGCTAGTTAGCAAAAAAAAAGTGGACCAGCCAAGAGCACTACAAGACTAATAAAACAGTGTGAAGAGAATTTGGGAGCCTGTTAGAGAACAGCAGCTGCTATGACCCAAGCAGAATATCTGAGAATTTTTCTTACAGTGTTGCCTTTAGGGGTGATGATCCTAACTTGTATTTTCAAGCAATAATTTGCCTTTATTGTTACAGCTGTGGATCAAAGTACACAACCCCTCCCAGCAGCAGTGAGGAACTTCACCATGAATTTCACTATAACCAACCTCCAGTTCACTGCAGATCTGGCCATGCCAAAATCTAAAAAATTCAAGTCAACAGAAAGAGTCATGTACCATTATGTAAGTCCACAAAAATGATGCCTTGCTTGGGCACAGGTTTTAATATCTCTAATCTCATATTTGCCATGACATCTTATTTAAATGTTATTAATTTTCTAGGTTGACGCTTTGCTTCAGAAAAGCAGCATTGGCCCAGCTTATGTTGGCTGCAAAGTAATGGCATTCAGGTAAGAGCCATGACTGGGAATAATCTGCATTACCTGCTGCTTAAAAAGTTGGTCCCCATTTCTTAGCATTTCAACACACCTGAGTGGTTCTCCTACACAGTGGTAACATCTCTGAATGGTTTTCTTGTACATGTTTCTAATCATACACTAAAAGATTGACTTCTCAAGATGACAAAGATGTGTCTTCTTGACAAAAGAAGCAATGCCTTGTTTCCTAGGTCAAAGAAGGGCAGGTATGAGACAGGAGTAGAAGCCCTCTGCAGGTACAGAGATGAGCCTTCAAGCCCCAAGTTCAACAGAGTGACAGTTTACCATGAGCTGAGCAATATGACAAATGGCATCACCAAGCTGGGACACTACACCCTGAACAGCCAGAGCCTCTACATTGCTGGTAAAGAGACCACCTTCAGGCACTGTTCCTTGTGTTGACATAGACTATTTTGAAAGGAGAATGAATATGATTAAACACTCCTCTCAAAACAGATAAAAAGTAGAGGGCAAAAACTGTCCAAGTCACCCATTTAAACAGTCATTAAGTTAATGACCACAATCCTTAATCTTTTGTAATTATAATTCCACATGTTTAGTCCTGCTGAGACATTCTTGGAATATTTTCCTAATAATTGTCCATTTGTTTTTCAGATTACAATGAACTGCAAAGTCTGTCAAGTAAGTATATTTAAAACCAGATGCACATTAAAGCTACTCCAAGGTGCAAGTTGATAGTTTCCCCCATTTTGGCAACACTTGCAAGACCGCAAAGTATCTTGAAGTGTGTGATCAAGTTCCCATGTTTTTCCACTCTAAATGTAAAGAAAAATAACAGTGCCATGTCTTGTAAAGACCCTGTTCTCATTCTATCTGTGCAATTTTGTTGTCTCTTACAGTGGTGAAACCACCCACCACACAAAGCCCAGGACCAAAACCAGAGCAATTCACACTGAACTTCACTGTGACCAACCTCAGGTTCACGACAGACCTCAGGGCACCAAATTCTGCTAAATTCAGATCTACTGAGAAAATAATGCAACATTATGTAAGCCAAAGTCACATTTTTTCCCCCCACTTTAATGGCCCAATATTTCGGCTTTCCCATACTCACAAAGACCTTTCTTTGCCAGATTAACCCCCTGCTTCAAAAGAGCAGCATTGGCCCCTATTTCACTGGCTGCAAAGTCACAGGATTCAGGTGAGCAACCTGGCTGAAAGATTTAGCTTTGAACTTAAGCACCTGGATTTCCTTATGTTTGACTGACACTTAAATCAGTTCTTTTCCAATAAGTTGGTGTCCCTCTAATAAAGCTTCTATATATGGTAGTCCTTATCTTACAAAGGCTTTTTCTTTGGAATGCCATCTCTCAGTAATTTCTGCAGTTCATCTGAGAACTGTGGACAGGTTTTAACAGCTTTGGGGGTTTTTTTAACCACATCAGGAAAAAAAAATAAAAAAAAATATTTTTGGAATAACAGAAGCTTCATGATATTCAATTCCCCAGGTCATTGAGAAATAGGGATAACACAGGAGTAGACTCCATCTGCAGCTATGGAAACAGCTCCCAAATGCCCAAGTTCGACCAAGCTAAGGTTTACCAAGATCTAAGGAACATGACAAATGGCATCACCAAATTAGGAATCTATAACCTGGACAACAAGAGCCTCTATGTCAATGGTAAGTGCTGGATTTTCTCATTCCTCCAAGCACTAGAGCAGTCTGGGAACCTCTTATGTCTTAGGAATCACTTCAATGCAAAAGCAAAAAGTGACCTTAAGGAAAAGGTGGTTCCACTGCAGTTTAGTGCATAACTTCAGTGCACAAGACCAACTCTGTGCTTCCAAGATCATTTTCATATCAACATTTTTGAAGATGTCATTTTCCATATTAAAAAGACTGACTTTAAACTTAGTCTTGACCTCATTCACCTGCTTGTGAACATATCACCTGATTTCTATCCCACCAGTATTTAATTTAAACCATGCCACATGTTTTCTCCTTGTAGTCTTAGCTATTACAAAAGACTTTTGTTCTAAGCTGTAGGTTGTTTGTTTAATAGATTCACACCCTCGGGGACTGGTTCTAATGATTCATTCTCAAGTCATCCATTTAATCATCCTCTCTTCTCTTTCATTCTCTTAAGTATATAGATCTCTAACATTTCTCTTGTATTTCCTTTCCAGGTTACAACGAACCACTTGAGAGATCATGTAAGTGTTCCGAAAAACTGATTCCCAGGAAAGCTAGCAAAGGAGTGGTGCACTCAGAAAATAAGAGGGCAAGAGATTTCTCAGGGTAGCCTTGGAGTGTGATAGGGTTGGGAATGTCTTTGAAAGTGAAGTTACATTTTTGTGCAGCCAGGAGACCTCATAGCAGCCTTCCAGTGCCTGAAGGGGCTCCAGGAAAGCTGGGGAGGGACTTGGGACAAGGGCAGGGAGGGAGAGGACAAGGGGGGATGGATGAAAACTGGCAGAGGGAGATTGAGGTGAGACATGAGGAGGGAATTGTGGAGTGTGAGGGTGGTGAGAGCCTGGCCCAGGTTGCCCAGGGAAGCTGTGGCTGCCCCATCCCTGGCAGTGCTGAAGGGCAGGTTGGATGGGGCTTGGAGCAGCCTGGGCTGGTGGGAGGTGTCCCTGCCCATGCAGGGAGGTTGGGACTGGATGATCTTGAAGGTCTCTTCCAACTCAAACCATTCTATGATTCTCCCTTTTGACTGTAGCTCTGAGCACAACCACAGCCCCAAGCTCAGCATCCAGGCACTTCACACTGAATTTCACCCTGACCAACCTCCAGTACACTGCAGAGCTGGAGGCTCCAACTTCCCGCAGATTCATTTCCACAGAGAAAGTTCTCAACTATTATGTAAGTCTGGCTCTGATTTTGCCCATTTTGGGTTATGGTGATCTTAGTCTGCCTGCATTAAACTCAGGGCATGGATTCAAGTTCTCAGTTAAACTTCCCCCCCCCTCTTCTTTGTGACAGATCGACCCTCTTTTCAAAAGCAGCAGCATAAGCTCTGCCTACACAGGATGTAAAGTGATGAGATTTAGGTAAGATTCCTGAAAGTGCAATTAACTATTTCTTCAGCTGCTCTTATACACCTTCAATTTGCATAAGTTTTCACAGTTGCTCTAATGCCAGAAAGCAGAAGGCAGTGTCCATTATATTCCTGCTGGTTAAATCATTCTGGTGTCTCAATGTTATAACTCTTGAGAATCTGCCCCTAAAGATGTAGGATCCCAGTTGCACTGACAGGTTCCAGTGCCTGTCCTTCCTAGTCATACAGAAGACACAGGGTGTTCTGTGAGCATCAGCAGTGTCCTAAAGAATCTGACATTTTTCCTTAGGTCTGGGAGCAAGAGGGAGCACACAGGTGTAGATGCCCTCTGCAGCTACAAAAACAATGTCACATTTGACAGAGAAGAGGTTTATCACGAGCTGAGCACCATGACAAATGGTGTCACCAAACTGGGGCACTACAGCCTGGAGAAGAACAGCCTGTATGTTGATGGTAAGCATCTAGGAACAGTATCAAGACAGGAATTTGGGACCACCTGGAGATCACTCCTTGTTCCTCCACTCCTTTAGGGCTTGAGCACTAGTCAACTTCCCCTTTGGTTTGTGAATTTCTGTAGGTTTTGACTTCAAAACAAAACCAATCCAGCATTTTGCCACTCATGAAGCATTTCTGTCCCTGAAATCATACAAATTCCCAGAGAATTTCACTGTTACATTATATAATCTAAACAGGGACATGTAGAATCCCAGAGTGTTTTGGGCTGGAAGGGACCTTAAAGGTCACCTAGATCCAACCCTCTGCATGGGCAGGGACACCTCCCACCAGCCCAGGCTGCTCCCAGCCCCATCCAACCTGCCCTTCAACACTGCCAGGGATGGGGCAGCCACAGCTTCCCTGGGCAACCTGGGCCAGGCTCTCACCACCCTCACACTCCAGAATTCCCTCCTCATGTCTCACCTCAACCTCCCTCTTCCAGTTTTAACCCATTCCCCCTTGTCCTCTCCCTCCCTGCCCTTGTCCCAAGTCCTTTCCCCAGCTTCCCTATACGTATATAAATATATATACACACCTATATAGCTTTTGTGGCATAGATAGATCTGCTGTAAAACTAAATGCACTCTGCCCTTTTTTTTATTTAGGTTTCCCCCTCACAGACACAGCAGCTGCCAGAAAGCCTGTCTTCACTGAAGCTCCAGAGGGCTACAGATTGAGCTTTAGAATAGTCAATGAAAATCTAACTAACCCAGACTCTCAGTCTGCAGAGTACAAAGCAGCAGTGGAAAACATCAGTAACAAGGTGAGGAGCTGCAGCTTGACTACCATCATGTCTGCACTGGTCAATTTTTGCAGCAATTGCCATAGATTTAATTTTAATGAAAAAAAAAAAACAGTTGGGAACAAAAATTTCTAGGATCTAAAAGATGAAATTGGCCTTTCAGTCACTTCTGATTTCATGTTACGTGTGGTCTTAAGAGATTCTCTCCAAAGACACACACTACAAAAAGGCAAGAGGTTCAGGTCATCTGTTCAACACACACACACACTCAGCATTTCAGTCCCAGCTCCAGAAGTGTGTCCAAATCTCTGCCAGCTCAGAGCTCAGCAAACACAATTCCTTGCTGAGAATCCAACCCACTCCCTTCAGCACCAGTCCACCAACACAGCAACCCCACAAAGCCTCAATGAGGGTTTGCTTTTGAGCTGACGAGGTTACATGCCATAAGTTGTGAGGCTGTGCTGCCTGGGCAGTGTGGAGCAGGGTGACAACTGCCAGTCAGCAGGTTGTGCTGTGTGACCTTGGCATCTTGCTCAGGTAAGACAGAAAGGCTTGAAGCTGCAAGTCAGACTCCATCACCAGAAGGCATAATCTGAATTAAAAACCAACTCCCATGAAATCCAGCCAGCAGAAAAAAACCCCAAACAACCAAGTCTGGTGTTTCTGCAGCTAGAGGCCCTCCTGCTGCCCTGAAGCATCTACTGTCAGGCTCAGAACTCATTAATATTTAACATGACATTTTTTCTTTCAGATGAATCAACTGTTCCACCAGAGCAACCTGCGAGACCAGTTCCTGCTCTGCAATGTCACAGGGCTGAGGTCTGTCACAGTCTGGTTTTGTGTGAAAGCTTGCCACACCCTGGCCAAGTGTCATTTGTCCTCTGCAAAACATCTCCCCTCCATTCTCCTGTTGGAAATGGTTTGGTTTATGCCCTAAGGTGCCATTTCTGGGCTTCCCAGAATTCATCAGTTTGATTTTTGGGTTTTTTTCCTTGACTTGGTGTGGACATTTTCCCCAGGATTTCTCTAAGGCACTTCTAGGGCTCTGAATGACTCAGTAATTACTGCTTGCCATCCTCTTAATGAGGACTGAGGTAGTGTCCTACTCTAGATGGAAAGAGGCTTGGACAAGGGACCCTCACACAGGGTGAAAGCTTTAAGAAGTGCTGCTCTGTCATTGTGTCCATGCAGTGTGACCTCAGCTTGCAGGGAGGGGTGCTGCCATTTCATCTGTTGTCCCTGTCCAAAGGAAAAGCCCAAACCAGCCCATTCCACACCTCACACAAGCATCAACCATTAGCTTCAAACACTTCACACTCAGAATAGCAGGAACCCTTTAGGAAACTTTCCCACCTGAAGAAGTTTTATGACCATCAACCTCTATCTCAGACCCTCTGTTTCTCTATCCACAGGGCTGGATCCATCCTGGTTGACTGCATGTGCTTCTTCCAGCCAGAGCCCAGCATCAACAGGGCTGGGGTTGAAAAGGCTTTCCAAGATGGGACTTCAAATACCACTGGACTATGGCTGGGAAGCAGATACCAGCTGCAGGAACTCTCAGTCAACAGTATGTAGAGCTTAAATCAGTTTCCCCTCCAGACCAACCCACTTTGCCACAGCATACTCAGAACTCCCCAACTTCTGGTCTGTCTTCTGTGTGGGAATAAATCTGTTACCAAGTTGGCTCACTGAACTCAGGTCAGAGTTGGGCCAGTTGGGACTGAAAGTTTGCCACATTCAGGCTGGCTCAGTGTAGCCCTTTAGTCCTCAATGGCTTCAGGTGATCCTCAACATTAAATAAGAAGAAAATGAAGTGATGACTACTCTCCATAACTTCAGGCATTTAGAGATAAACAGCCTTTGGGCTTTTTTCAAATGTACAACTTCCCAAGAAATGAGGGGCCCAGTGCAGTGCTGGAGGACTGATTCAAAGGGTAGCCTGGGAATTTGCTGTCAGACCCCAGTCCTGTTAATTTATAAAGACTTCATGTTTTTCTAGCTATAAGTCTACATTTTAATGCCGCTTGGTAGAAGAGCCTTTGGTTTCTCTCTGCTAGAGTTTATATTGACTTTTCCTCTCATTTTCCAGGTTTTGATGTAGCATTTCAGGCAGTAACTTACAACACACCCCTCACGTCTGAGAAAGAAAACTTCAGATTAAATTTCAGCATCTCCAACCTTCCCTACTCCCCAGAACTGCAGGACCCCACATCACAGATGTACCAAGTGAACAAAGAGAAAATTGAGAAAGAGGTAAAACTAACAGCAGAGGTTGCCCTGTCCAGATAAAGGTGAAAATGACTCATTATTCCTCATTTGTTTTGTTTCTTCCCATCAGCTTGAGGTATTCAGGACTGGCAGCCTTAAGAAGTACTTTGCTGGCTGTGCTGTTGAGAGCTTTGGGTATGTCCTCCTTCCAAGGGGTTTTCTTGGGTCCCAGGAGAGCAGCAGAGGCTTTCAGAGGCACAGCATGAAGTTCATGCCTCCCTGCCAACCTTTGTGCTCTGGATGACACACAGGATTCACCTTCATTCCCGACAGTTTTGTCTTTACCACAAAAGGTTTCTGTCCCAGTGAGGGTGGATTTGTTGATTTGTTTCCACCATAAACAATTCCAGAGTACAACAAATACCTTCAGTCTCTCATTGAGCTTATTCAAATAAGTTAAAGCTCCACTCAAACACATTAGCAAAAACAAGCCTCAGAACTGACAAGCCTAAGAACAAAATCTACTTCTGTGTGTCCTCTTCAGCACCTTGTTGGAGGAAGAAAAAAAGCTGAGCTCATTTACCTCCTAAAAATGCCTCCCTGGGATTCAGCCAGTGGGTGGATTTCACAGGGCTGCATGAGCATAAAGATTCAGATTTAGGCTGGACATGAGGAGGGAATTCTGGAGTGCGAGGGTGGTGAGAGCCTGGCCCAGGTTGCCCAGGGAAGCTGTGGCTGCCCCATCCCTGGCAGTGTTGAAGGGCAGGTTGGATGGGGCTTGGAGCAGCCTGGGCTGGTGGGAGGTGTCCCTGCCCATGCAGGGGGCTGGATCTAGATGATCTGTAAGGTCTTTCCAACCCAAACCATCCCATGATTCTATGAAACTGCACAAACTGATCCCATGCTAATAAAACACTGCTGAGACATCTGCAAACCTCCACCTGATCCTGAATCCCTCTCCCTGCCTCTACTCTGCTCTACTTCTATTCCTCTTCTCCCATACCAATGACTCTGGCTGTTTTCCTTCAGGCCTGTCCATGGAAAAGCTTCCACAAGTGTTGCCTCCATCTGCAAATTCACCCTGGTCCCTTTCTCGGAGACTTTAAAGAAGCAAAAGGTGTATGAGGAGCTGAAACTCCTGACCCATGGGTTCACCAAGCTGGGCTCCAGCTACCAGCTGGAAGAGCAGAGTCTGGTTGTTGAAGGTGAGAGCTCTTGCACTGACTTTGTGGAAATCCTTATTAGTTTTGTTCCAATCACCTGCATCTCACCTGCCCCAACCTTTATTTCCAGGCTACTCTCCACTCAAGATAGATGAACAGAAGCCTGAAAGATCTGGTAAGTGCTTTTTGGGAGGGACTGACCCTACAACCACTTAGTGCTTGAACTGTAGGAAACTACCATCACATACCTAAAAAATGGACACTAGACCCCTGCAAGAGCCTAGAAAAATTTTAGGCCTCATGGTAGGCTGGCAGCAAACAGCAGGTACCATGAGAGCCAGTCAGGTTGAGGGCAATGGAAGTGAAGGACAGACAAAAGCAACACAGCTTGAGGAGCTGCTTTGGAGCTCTGGGGGAAATAAATTTTGCTAACTGTAGTATTTAAAAAAAAAAAAATCTACATATGGTGGTTTGAGCACAACCCCAGAACTAACAGTGAACAGGAGGAAAAGAAACAAAGTGCTCTGAACTGCTGCCTTTCCATGGGCTGCAAATACACTGGCAAAAGTAACTACTTCTCCTGACACATTCAGCCCTGTCCCCTTCCCCAAAAGTGCCCAGCCAGCAGCTAAGAGAGAACTTTGTCTCTCTGAACATCCATGAAACCATCTTAGAAGCCATCTGAGACCCTGGCCCAGGCTGCCCAGGGAAGCTGTGGCTGCCCCATCCCTGGCAGTGTTGAAGGGCAGGTTGGATGGGGCTTGGAGCAGCCTGGGCTGGTGGGAGGTGTCCCTGCCCATGCAGGGGGTTGGATCTAGAAGATCTTAAGGTCCCTCCACACTTAACCATTCTATGATCCTATGATTCATCCAAGGGCTCTGACTCCCAGTGAAGTGACATTTAAGGCTGTAGATCCTCAGCCCCTCCCTCTGTTCCACTGAAGTTCCTGTACATCCTGCCCTCTGGACATTGCTGGCACACATGTGCCCCCAGCCAGGGAAGGCCAGGGACTGCTCCCAGCAGTTTTGGCTTCACCTCAGCACTGTACAGCACTTCTGGACTTCACCAGGGCCAGATCTCCCTGTGTCCCATGTCCAGACTCCAAAAAACTGATGTGCCCTTATTTTGCCCTTGCAGAGCTTCAGTTCTGGGCAATTATCCTCATCTGTGTTTTCACCCTTCTGGGCTTCATTCTCCTCCTCTTGTTATGCTTCCTGGTAAGTAGCCCTTTTGCTGTCCTACCTCTCATTTGACTTAGGGGAGTTGCAGGAGGGACACAGACATCCACAAGCAGTTCCTGGCACACGTGGTGACAGCAAAGGACATGCCCAATCCTCCTTCAGTTACTGCCAACTCTTCCAAGGACTTGTGCACAGGAGGATGGGGAAGGGCTTTTACAGTCAGCTGAGTAGATTCCTAGGAAGGGGGGCAGTGGATCATGAATGAGAACCTGGCCCAGGTTGCCCAGGGAAGCTGTGGCTGCCCCATCCCTGGCAGTGTTGAAGGGCAGGTTGGATGGGGCTTGGAGCAGCCTGGGCTGGTGGGAGGTGTCCCTGCCCATGCAGGGGGTGGGACTGGATGATCTTTAAGGAACCTCCCACCCAAACTATTCTGTGATTCTATCAATCTAGAGAGAACATGGTCAGTCCTCAGAGGTTCAGGAGTAAAAATCACAGTCACCAAGATGTAGAAGAGGAAAAACCTCAGTTTCAGATCTGGGGGCTGTGCTGGTGTCTTGCCTGGGTGGCCTTAGGCAAGAATCTAACTCACCAAGTCCCTCCATCCCCACCTGGCAACAAGGTTTGGGGGCACCTAATGCAGACTCCTCTTCTTGCCATTAACATTGTTCTTCTCCCAACCAGATTGTCTCATGCCTAAGAAGAAAGTCCCATCTCTACCAGGTCCAACAAGGCATGTATGGGGTGTATTTCCCACACCTGAACACACGGAAAGTGCATTAACACCCAGCTTGAGTCTGTCCCCACAGACCTGTTCGTCCATTGATGAAGGAAAAAAATGTTTACAAATACTTGAAAAATCTGTAATAAATTATGTTTTAGCATTTTCTCTTGTCTCAAGCCAAATCTTTGCACTCTCCCCACAACTATTTCCATACTGTGGGAAACTGCCAATAATGCAGATACTGAGGAAAAATGTTTTCAAGCCCTGCAGTGTTTTATACAACTATTACACAAACATAAAACAGACTCCCAGGAGCTGCAGCTTGCAAGGCCCTTCAGTGTTAATGTCAGTTTTCTGAAGAAAAAAAAAAGACAATTATACTGATTTGTAAATTATGGGGGACTGACTCTTGTAAACTTTCAAACTTCCCCTAGATTTTAGCTTTTTCCCAATTGGGGTTTTTAAATGTAAAGACCTTAAATGGATTGAAACATTTGATCTATTTGTCAAGAGATGGATAAATCTGAGTCCAGCACAGCCACCCTGGGTCTGTTGAGACTGATACTGGTTTCAGTGGAATAAACACCCCTGTTATTGCCATGAAATTCTATTTCCTTGTATTTTTTTTTTTTTCCTACTACAACCACTGAGCTTCTGCTCCTCGCTTGTCTTGGGCATCCCATAGTGCAAGGGCTGATCTTCCAAGGATCAGAACCTTTTACCACCCCCTCCAGAGCACCTGAGCCTTGACTTCCTGCAGAGCACAGGAGATGGTGCTGATCTCTAGGTTATGATTTGATACTCTCATCAGGTGAGCTCTCGGCTGAAAGTGAAAGCACTAGAATTACTGAAACCACTAGAATTACTGAAACCACAATTAGTCATTAATCCTTCCACTGTAGGCAGCCTTTCCATGCAAACTGGCTCTTCATTTCCCAGGTCAAGCTTGGAAATGGTTTGGTTTATGCCCTAAGGTGCCATTTCTGGGCTTCCCAGAATTCATCAGTTTGATTTTTGGGTGTTTTTTTTTCTTGACTTGGTGTGGACATTTTCCCCAGGATTTCTCTAAGACACTTCTAGGGCTCTGAATGACTCAGTAATTACTGCTTGCCATCCTCTTAATGAGGACTGAGGTAGTGTCCTACTCTAGATGGAAAGAGGCTTGGACAAGGGACCCTCACACAGGGTGAAAACTTTAAGAAGTGCTGCTCTGTCATTGTGTCCATGCAGTGTGACCTCAGCTTGCAGGGAGGGGTGCTGCCATTTCATCTGTTGTCCCTGTCCAAAGGAAAAGCCCAAACCAGCCCATTCCACACCTCTCACACCATTAGCTTCAAACACTTCACACTCAGAATAACAGGAACCCTTCAGGAAACTTTCTCCATGGCAGGTTGGAGCAGCTCATCACTGCTTCCCCCAGCACCACCTTGTGGAGCCACCGGGGCTCTTCTTGGCCTTTCATTTCTCTTCACACAGCTCAGCTCAGAGTCCCCACAGCCACCAGTGTTTAAACTGGTATCTGGCAGCCCCAGATCCCCACTCTCCCTCCCCAGCACGGGAGTGGCTGGACCTGCCCAACACCTCCTTGGGAACCGCAAATGTAAGAGGCTCTTGATCAGTCTCCTTGTCAGCTCTTTAAGCATTTTGTGCTGGGCACGATAGAAGTTTCATCAGCTGCTTCTCCTCATTCTCCTCAACAATCCCTACTCGAGTTTGGCTCTTCTAGATAGAAAAAAACCCTGTTCCATCTGCTTTGGAGACAGCCACCAAAACAGCCTTTGTGCAGCAAGGGCACCACTCTGACACCTCTTCAGCCTCCTGTTCCCAGCATCGACCGTGTCCCAAGGGCAAGAATTCCATCCTGTCCCACCTTCCAAGAAGAGGAGGAGCTGAACAACCCGAGCTGCCCTGTCCAGGACCCCAACCACCCACCCCCGGCACAGACACCCCCGGCTCCTTGGGGGCCACATCCCTCTGCTCCTCCCCGATGGCTTCATCACTAATTGCATCTCATCAGCGTTTCTCCTGCCCTGCTCCACGGTGGAGGAGGGGGGAGCTGGGCCAAGCAGCAGGAGAGCTGCTCTGAGCCCCCCCCAGGAGTTTAATTTGGAAAACGGTTCCTTTTATCAGGAGCAAAAGCCTCATTTCGGCGGCGCCACGATTCCTGAGCTTTGTTCCCCTCCCTCCCCAGCCTGCAGGGAACGAGTTTCCCTCTGAGCCGCTGCCGGGTCTGATGCTCCGCTCTCCCCTGCACGAGGCCCCCCCTGCTCCCCTCCAGTTAAAAGCACCAGGTTTGGGGACAGCAGGAGAAAAGAAATCAGGAAATTATCACCTTATGCTTCAACTCGCAGTTTGCCCGACGCACCGGTGGAAGGAGGAGCACCGAGGCCGTGGGATGGTCTGGGTTGGAAGGGACCTTCAACATCATCCAGATCCAACCCCCCTGCGTGGGCAGGGACACCTCCCACCAGCCCAGGGCCGTGCAACCTTCACCAGCCCTTGTGCCCCCAGCACAGCCCGGGGCCCCCAGCTCCCACCTCCCCGCTGGGACACCAAGTCAGACCCGAGCTGCAGAGCCCGGCGAGCAGCTGCACCCGGCAGGGCCCCCCCAGCTCCCCTGCCCAGCACAACCCGCCCCAACCACCCTGCCCTGCTGCCTGGTGGCACCAGCAGGTCCATCCAGCCGAGGGCACCTCCCCAGGGCTCAGCGATGCCCACCGGGAGCAGGGGCTGCTCAGGGTGCGCCCCAGTCCCCCCGAGCCCCCCAGGAACAGCCAGAGGGGAGCAGCTCTGGGCACCCTGTGCCCCAGAGGGGTCCCCCGGGGTGCTGGCTTCTGGCCAACCAGCACAACAAGAACCAACCAACCACCAGCAGCTCACAAGCCGTTAACCCCCCCCCCCCCCAGCCACAGCGCTAGTTTCTTGTTTCCACCACCAAAAAGCAGGAGATACCATCAAAGCGTCGGGGTGTAACTGAACTTGCCCCGGACACAGAAGCAAGAGAACCCCTCGGCAGAGGCCAGAGGTGCCTCCTGCTCTTCAGCCACCCCTTCCAGCTGATCTTACCAGCTCTGAAGCATCTCCCTGCAGGCCGGGACCTCGACCCCCTGAGGCTGCAGCACTAAAATCCACGTTTTCTTGCAAGACTCTGGGTCCAGGGATGTTCCTCCACCTGCAGCCACGCTCCGGGATCTGCCGCCAGCAGGTTACTGGGAGGGTGCTGGGATGAGCAGCAGCCACCACCATCCCCCGGGCCCTCCAGGCACCCCCGCGCAGGGACAAACTGCCCGTGGGGACGGGCAGGACACAGGGGGCTCCACAGGACAAAACAGAGCGATTCGGTGCGGTCTGTAAAGAGGGGTGGGATATTCGCCCAGGACCTCCCACAGCAAGGCGGATCTCTGACCTTCTGGGGACGGGGCAGCCACCGGGCAGCACCTCAGACCGAGCTGATGTCACAGTCCCCTTGTCAATGGGTCTGTGCAAACCCACTCAGGGCAGGGGGGGGGAGTGGGAACCTCACAGGCTGCCCAGCTCTGCAGGGATGGTGGGATAGACCAGGACCACCTACCTAGGAGCAGGGACTGACCCCCCCAGATATCTGCTCCAGTGTCACCAGAACCAGGCAGCACCATCTCCACCAACACCCCCAGCTCCCCTGGTAGCTGCTCACACTTTTGGGGAACATGGGGTACTTGTTCAGCAACAAGATGGTCCATATGGTGGAAGACATCAAGCTCAAGTGCTGCTACTTCACTTGCAGCTTTGACAGCAAGTGCCAGGGCCCACCAGGTGCCCTCTGGACTATCAGTGGCCAGGCCATCAACCTCAGCAAGGAGAGGCTTCAATACCAAGAAGTGCTCTTCAACCCTCCTCCAAAGGGGAGCATTTCCTACAAGGGCTCCCGTGGGTGCCCACACCAGCCCAGACCCACCTCTAGCAGAGCCTGTGCAGCAGCTCAGACAGGACCAGAATTTCATGCCAGTTTGCAGAAAAGCCCCTGGTGCTGCAGCCCAGGTGCCCAGCAAAGGTCCTGTGCTCCTCACACACAACCCCAGGGGCCTCCCATCAAGCCACCAGCCCACAGAGTCCCCTGAGGCACAGAAAACTGGCCAGAAACACCAATATTCAGGCAAACTCTGGGCACTCAGAGCCCCCTGCCAAGGCATGAGGGAGAAAGAGAGAACAAAGCAGAAAACCACATCACAACACCTCTCCCAAACCACATGAAGGATTTCCATACCTGAACCAGAAGGCTGAGAAAGACACTACCATGTAGTCTCCTAGCCCTGGAGCTCTCTTCTAGGAAAGAAACTCCCTCTGCCCTCCAGGTGTTATAGGGTGAAGGTTTATGTGCTGCAGCTGCAGCTCCTCCACCCCTGGCAGCACTCAGGGCTCAATGTTCCTCAGCTGGGATCCCCAGCAGGGAACAGGGAACACTCCCCAGCACTGGGGCTTGGAGTCAGCTCACAGTGGGGGAAGGAAAATCCCCACCCTGCCATTTGTGTGGAGGCCAAGAGCTCCCCATCTCCTGCTGGGCACGGGGAACCTGCACCCACGTTAGTCATCCTCTCCCCATCCTCATTCTTCTCATCCAGCACCAAGGTCTTTATGTCCCATGAGGACCCTTTGATGCTCCCCAGGGGGGTTAAGCAGCAACACGAGGGATTTGATTTCCTTTCAGTGCAGCTGGGGGGGTCTGCTCCCCCCTCCAGCACTGAGAACACACAGGGGCTGGAGCAGTCTCTGTTCCCCCCTCTGCACTCCCATGAACACCAACACCCCACACGAGTGATCTCCTGATCTCACTGCCAAGAGGAGCAGGAGCCATGGACAAGGTGACAAACTGTCAACAGCAGCACCAAACCCTCCCTCAGACCATCCCCAAGGGAAATCCTGCCAAAAAAATTAACAGATCTTTGAGGAACTCCCCCTGAGCTGTTGAAGCTGATGCAGGGTTTGGTGGGAGGGATGTGGGAGGGATATGGGATGTGGGATGCTGCAGGGATGCAGGAAGGGGGTGACAGGGACACTGCAGGGCTGCAGGGTGGGTGCTGCAGGGATGGTGCAGGAATGTGGGAGGGATGCAAGGGGGGAGCTGCAGGGATAGAGGGGGGATGTTGCAGGGACACGGGGGGGATGTTGCAGGGAGGAAGCTGCAGGGATGCAGGGGGGATGTTGCAGGATACAGGGGGATGTTGCAGGGACGCAGGGGGGATGTTGCAGGGATGCAGGGGGGGTGTTGCAGGATACAGGGGGATGTTACAGGGATAGAGGGGGGATGTTGCAGGGACACGGGGGATGTTGCAGGGATACAGGAGTGGAAGCTGCAAGGACACGGGGGGATGTTGCAGGGACACGGGGGATGTTACAGGGATAGAGGGGGGATGTTGCAAGGACACGGGGGATGTTGCAGGGACACGGGGGGGGGAAGCTGAAGGGATGGGGGGGATGTTGCAGGATACAGGGGGGATGTTGCAGGGATGCAGGGGGGAAGCTGCAGGGATGCAGGGAGGTTGATGTAGGGATGCTGCAGGGATGCAGGGGAGGATGCATGGGGGGGGGGGGGGGTGTGCAAGAGGCACCTCGCAGGACACTTCCTCATGGCTCTGACATGCAGAGTGTTTGGCTCTCAGATTGACTCAAACTAGCCAATTCATTTTCCCCGAAACTTTCCGGAGAAAACAAGTTCTTATCTCACCAGAAACCCCGGCCGCAAGGTGCTGGGCTGCCTGGGAGGAACCAGCAGCTCTTGTCAGGAGGCAGAGGCACAAGCAGCCTTGGGCAGCGGCAGCTGCTGCCCCCGGGGTGCCCTGGAGGAGCGGGCTGCTCCGGGGGCTGCTCCGGGGGCTGCTCCGGGGGCTGCTCCGGGGGCCGCTGCTGCCTCTGCCCCCTGCAGCACCACAGCCCGTGTCCTGCAGGGCAAAGAGCTGCAGGTTCGTTTCCTGAAAGTGAATAATGCCAGGATGGGAGGAAATGGCCTCAAGTGGCACCAGGGGAGGTTTGGATTGGATATTAGAATGAATTTCTTTACCCAAAGAGGGGTGGGGCAGTGGGACAGGCTGCCCAGGGAGGTGGGGGAGTCGCCAGCCCTGGAAGTGTTGAAAAGAAATAGAGATGGGGTGCTGAGGGACATGATTGAAGCACTCAACAGGTAGATGAGGTTATGGTTGGTGGAGTTAGGTTATGGTTGGACTTGATCTTCAAGGTCTTTCCAACCAGGATGATTCTATGAAAGGGGAAACACGGGGGGACCAGGCAGGACCCAGGGTGACATTCTGCATCCCCGGCATCAGCTGGAAAGTCCAACTCTTGGCTCTCAGCTTACAGCTTTTTCTGTGAAAGGTTGAACAGGAGAACAGGAGGACAGGACTCTCCTTGAGGCTTTGAGCAGCCTCTCTGAGCAGGTACGGCTGCAGCCCCTGAACCAGCAGGCACGTCTGCAGCCTTTGCAGCTCATTAAATCCCCCCCCTCCTCTTGTTCCTGCTCAGCAAAAAGCCGGAGGGGCAGGATCTGCCCTCCCCCTGGGCCCCGGGGCAGCTCGGGGGGATGGAGAGCAGCAAGGCAGGGATCAGCTCCCTCCTCTGCCCCCCGGTCCTGCCACCCCTGCACATGCTCTCCCCGGCATGTCCCCTGCGGGTGTCACCACTTGCTGCCACCTCACCCGAGCTCGCTCCTGCAGGCACAGCAGAGAGCACAGCCACCCCCCGGGGAAGAAACCGCTCAGTGGTTAATCAGAAACCTCTGCCCCCCTCTGATTGTCCTGCCACTTGGGAGCTGTTCCCCGTGGAGCAGGACGGATCCAGCCACCAGCTCGAGAGCTCGGGAAGGGGCTGCACAGGGGCAGTGGTTCCCCAGGGGCTTTTGGCCTGGGTGTGAACTAAAGCCCTATCAGAGCCCCCCCTGGTCCCTGCCCACCCTGCCCCATCTCCTCCAGTGTGGGGGGAGCTCCTGGGTTAAGATCTGCCTTCCCTTGGTGGGCAGGGGGGACTTCTTGTAAGAGTGGTAGGAGAAGGGGGAAACGGTTTCAAGCTGGAAGAGGGGAGGTTGAGGTGAGACATGAGGAGGGAATTCTGGAGTGTGAGGGTGGTGAGAGCCTGGCCCAGGTTGCCCAGGGAAGCTGTGGCTGCCCCATCCCTGGCAGTGTTGAAGGGCAGGTTGGATGGGGCTTGGAGCAACTTAGTGGGCAGCCAGAGCCCTGAGCTCCCACATCCCAGTAACACACCAGGACAACAGTGGGATGCAAAGTCCCCTCATCCACACATCCCAGGGAAGTTGGAGACCAGGAAGGAAGGGATGGTACAATCTTGAGGTTAGTCAAAACGTTGCAGTTGTGTAGTGGAAAGTCTTTTTTCTGCCACAATCTCATTTTCATGCCACGCCAGGTTTTTCTTGCTCTATTAAAGAAAGGCACCGAGTGTGGGAGGTGTGAACTCACAGGGAAGGTGGTGACACCCTGAGATCACACCAGACTCCCAACTCAACATGGGTGTGAGCAAGTACAGTGGAAAAAAAAAAGGACATAATTGGTCTTTTAAGAAGAAACCCAAACCAAAGAGCTGTGAGACAACCTCGTCAGCAAATGCTATTTAAGAGCACAGACATTTGCCTCCTCTCCCCATAACCTTTAAATGCAGCCTCTTCACTCCTTTCCCTTTCACTTATGTGTTTTCTCCTCCACCTTCTCCCCACTTGCACAAGTCACTTGAGCTCAAGCAGTCTGATGAGACCTTCCTGCAGTACTGGGTCGAGGTCTGGGGTCCTTAACACAAGAAGAACATGGAGCTGTTGTATTGAGTCCAGAGGAGGCCACAGAGATGATGGGAGGGCTGGAGCAGCTCTGCTCTGGAAACAGGCTGGGAGAGTTGGGGTGTTCAGCCTGGAGAAGAGAAGGCTCCAGGGAGACCTGAGAGCACCTTCCAGGGCCTGAAGGGGCTCCAGGAAAGCTGGGGAGGGACTTGGGACAAGGGCAGGGAGGGAGAGGACAAGGGGGGATGGATGAAAACTGGCAGAGGGAGATTGAGGTGAGACATGAGGAGGGAATTCTGGAGTGTGAGGGTGGTGAGAGCCTGGCCCAGGTTGCCCAGGGAAGCTGTGGCTGCCCCGTCCCTGGAAGTCCCAACCAGTTGCAAAACAGCATGGGAAGAGGTAAACATGGAGATGCAGCAGGTCCTCCAACTTCTAACAATGGGAACCTCCTCTGGGGTGCTGGGCATCCCACCCTGGTGCAGGGATGTGGTTAACACGTGTGTTTCCTCCCGTGCAGATGGATACAGACACAGATGAACAATCACAACGCTCCTCAAACCTCCTGCCACACGGTCCAGGGTTCTTCTGCAAGCAAGAAATCTTCTGCCCAGCCCCTCCTCTCAGAAGGTGGTCTCAGGAGACTGTCACAGGCAGGGAATGCAGCTGGACAGCAAAAAAGTGGAGTTTTGTTTAGCCAAAGCAGCACTTGAACATAGAATAATTGAGTCATCAAGTCATAGAATCATTGAGTCATCAAGTCATAGAATCATGGAATGGTTTGGGTGTGAAAGGACCCTAAAGATCATCCAGTCCCAACCCCCTGCATGGGCAGGGACACCTCCCACCAGCCCAGGTTGCTCCAAGCCCCATCCAACCTGCCCTTCATCTGATGTTGTCCTCCACACCTTCATTACCATTCCAGCTGTGCACCAGCTGTGACAAGGATGTTGATCTCTGTGGGTATCAGGGCTGAGGCAGCTCCTGAGCTCTGGATCTGTGCACAGGGGGGGACAAACAGCAGCACAGAAATACCAGTCAAGTTCCAGAGTTAAGTCAATGCAGTAAGACTTGAGTTCTAGGGAGATTTGGGGGGTTTTACCCAGAAGAAATGGCATTTCAGGAGGTTCTGTGAGGGCTTGGGTCACACTCTAGTCCAAGCCACTTGCTGCATCACTAAGAAAAGGGATTTTGGCAGAAAGAAGCAAAACCTGAGACAACACAAAGAAGTCAGGGTAGAGGCACCTGGTCCACTCCTTGCTAAAGGTTTGGGGTGTAGGGTTGGGTCTGGGAGCAGATTTTGGTTACCCACCCCCAGCCCTAACACATCGCATTGGCAAGGACTTCTAATATCTGAAACAAACAAACCAACAAACCAGAAATCAGACTCGAGGGAGCTTTATTCATCCTCGAGTGTTGCTGCTGGAGTAGTTTGTTTGAGGTCAAGGAGTTGTAAAACCTCCTCAGCTCCCTCTGATGTTTTAGCAAACTTACCAAGGGTGGGTAACACTGCACGCAAGAAACGAAAGCTTGTGGTCTTCAGAAGAAGTGCTATCAGAAAGGCAGCCTGAAGATGATAGTTTGGTGTAATCACACTGTTCCAGTTGCCTTTACTAGCTCATATTTTCAGGCTAAGGGTGCATACTTTCTTTTTCTCTTTTCTTTTCTTTTCTTTTCTTTTCTTTTCTTTTCTTTTCTTTTCTTTTCTTTTCTTTTCTTTTCTTTTCTTTTCTTTTCTTTTCTTTTCTTTTCTCTTTTCTTTTCTTTTCTTTTCTTTTCTTTTCTTTTCTTTTCTTTTCTTTTCTTTTTTTTTATGCATAGTTGAGGAGATATTTAAAAGACAGGGTTATCTGCTAAGTTTTGGTCCTGCTCTGGCAGGGGAGTTGGCCTGGATGATCTCCAGAGGTCCCTTCCAACCTCTGGCATTCTGTGATCCTGTGATCCTGTGAATTTAGACAGCAGCTCCCAGTGTTTCACCTGAAGTGAAGTTGGATTGCTCAACTTGCTTTCTCCTTTTTCCAGCCACAGGATGAAGTTCCAGTTAAGGTGGCACAGGAGGCTGAAGATTGCCCCAGCCCATGGCCAGGGGTATCTCAAGACCATTCCTCCAGCCCAACCTTGCTGTGCAAGGATGGACAGACCGGGCAGACATTTGAAGTTTGTCATCCCTAAATCCTCATAGGACCTATCGGGTCAAGAAGTCATGCACATCACCACAGGACTTAGTCCCCTGGAAGCCCAAGCCCACCAAGGCACTGTGTTGTCCAACTCACTGTGCCCCAAACCATTGCTGAGGCTCTGATCATCAGCATGGTCAGGGGGTTTGCATCTTGGGCTGCCTGCCAGGAGAGCAGAGACAGACACTGCAGGGAGCGTGTGAAGGACACCTGGATATGAAGATAAGGGCAAAGCTCAGCAGGAAAGAAGGAGGGGTGCAGTCCAAGCAGCTCAGCACAGCAAGCACATCATGTCTGGAGCAGCTCTTGTGCAGCTGATAAGGCCAGCAAGAGATAAGGGGCAGAAATGTTCTCACTGCCTTTGGTCGCCCCACGCGATCTCTCTGCACGGGAAACAATCAAACCCCAGGGTCCAGAACCTGCAGTTCCCCACAAGAGTCACAGAACCATCAAATCATAGAATGGTGTGGGTGGGAAGGGACCTTAAAGACCATCTAGATCCACCCCCCTGCATGGACAGGGACACCTCCCACCAGCCCAGGCTGCTCCAAGCCCCATCCAACCTGCCCTTCAACACTGCCAGGGATGGGGCAGCCACAGCTTCCCTGGGCAACCTGGGCCAGGCTCTCACCACCCTCACACTCCAGAATTCCCTCCTCATGTCTCACCTCAATCTCCCTCTCCCAGTTTTCATCCATCCCCCTTGTCCTCTCCCTCCCTGCCCTTGTCCCAAGCCCCTCCCCAGCTTTCCTGGAGCCCCTTCAGGCACTGGAAGCTGCTCTAAGGTCTCCCTGGAACCTTCTCACTATGAACCCAGAGAACAATGCCATGTTCTCCTTCCCTCCCTCTTTCCCCATTGATCTCTGTTTATCTGGACACCAGCCCCTTCCCACTGCCAACAGCTCCCCAGGACTGGGATCAGCCCTTCCTTGACCAGAGTTTATAAAGAACTGGAGCCCTCCAGCCTGGGGGGGTTGCAAACCCACTGCTGCTTTGCAGGTTGAAGCTGCAGGCTCTGGCACTGCCAAGGGCACCTGGCAGTTCTGATGCTGGAAATGCCAACCAGGAACGTGACAATTACTTTCTTTTCCACTAAAAATCAACACACTTACCTAGAAATAACCTTCTAGGATTGATACAAGGTGAAATAGGAAGAATCCTACAAGATGGGAATGAGGGAACAGTGTTGGGGCCCGTGGCAGTGTCTGGTCTCCTGTGAGTGGTGGACACAAAGTGATGAAGGGAGCAGCTCGTGTTTTGTGTATGGTTTGGAATTTCCCCTCCTAATTATTTTATAAGGATGGAAATCTAGCCAAGAGTCAATTTAAAAGAGATTTTTGCAATGGCTTTGCCCTTCGAGGTGCACCCAGGGGCTCCCCAGTCTGTCGTGCAGCACCTTGAAGGCAGCATCTGTTTCCAGAAGTCATTGCTAACTTTTCCTTCATCACCAATGATTCAGCTCTGGTCCTCAGCCTGAGCTAAAGGTCACCATTAACTCATGCTCTTAAGGGAAGGCTCTGTAGTCATCTCTCTGCCTAACCCTGCAAAGGTGTGAAAACCAGTGCCTGGAATGCATGTGAGCTGTTGGGGGTTTTTGGCAAAAGCATCAAGCTCTGAATGCAAAAGGGTGGTGAGACCTTGAAGTGCTGCCCAGGCTTCACTTGGCTGCAGGAAGGGCTTGGGGGTTGTTGTCCCATGGATCTTCCTCAATGCTTGGCACCCCAACTTCTCAGCAGAGGGAGGAGGTTGCTCTGCTCCAGCTGCCCACCTAGGCAGTTGCCCTTCTGGTGGGAAGCAGTTTGGAATCCCTGCAGCCAGGGAAGAGAATTGAAGCAAAGTCTCTCATGTCTTGGGGAGAAGAGCTGAAATCACCAGCTCCAACCCAAAACAAGAGGCTGATACTTAGGTGCCATTTCTTCTGCTGCTGGTTGTGCTTTGGGATGGAAGTGTTCATGGTGGCTGTGCCTTGGGGCAGTCTGGGCTGGCTTGGAGCACCAGGACGTGGTGGCCAGAGAAGGTCCATGCTGGGCCCATGGTTGTGGTCCTGACCTCAGGGAAGGAGCAAGCAGAGCTTGCTGGGCTGGGCTGGGCTCCCGGGGACATGATGCTCAGGCTCAGGGGTGCAGGTACCAGGGGAGAAGCCTTGTGTCTCAGCCCTATTCCTGCCCCAGAAGCTGCCCAGGGCTCAGTGATGATGGGAAAACCCTCATGCCTGGAGGAGGGGAGCAAGCAGCAAGGAGGGGCTGTCCTCCTGTCAGCTGGCACCCTGAGAAAACTACATATTTTAGGTTATAAATGAAACAACTCTGCCTCAGGGAGCTGCAAAACAGAGCAACTGTGCAGTGCAGGCCTAGATTTAACAGCTCCTGCCTTCTAATGTCCTGCCCAAGTAACTTCTCCGTTTCACCTCTGCCCTAAGAGGAAACATCACCAAGTGCTGCTGAGAAACACAAGCCCCTGATTGCCAGTGCAAATAATGATGATATGGCATCCTGGCTTGTGTGAGAAATAGTGTGACCTGCAGCAGCAGAGAGGTGATTGTCCCCCTGTCCTCAGCACTGGTGAGGCCACACCTGGAGTGTTGGGTCCAGTTTTGGGCACCTCAATTCCAGAGAGATCTCGAGGTGCTGGAGCGAGGACAGAGGAGGGCAAGGAAGCTGGGGAAGGGCCTGGAGAATCCATCTGATGAAGAACCCTTGAAGGAGCTGGGAATGTTTAGTGTGAGGAAGAGGAGGCTGAGGGGAGACCTCATCAGTCTCTACAACTACCTGAAAGGTCATTGGAGAGAGGTTGGTTCTGGTCTCTTCTCACAGGTCATTAGTGACAGAACAAGAGGGAAGGGCTTCAAGCTGCACCAGGGCAGGCTCAGACTGGACATGAGGAACAATTATTCCACAGAGAGAGTGGTCAGAGACTGGAACAGGCTGCCCAGGGAGGTGGTGGAGTCACCATCCCTGGGTGTGCTGAAGGGTGGTTTGGATGTGGTGTTGGTGGAGATGGTTTAGGGGAGAACTTTGTAGAGCAGGGATGATGGTTGGACTGGGTGATCCCAAGGGGCTTCTCCAACCTGAATGGTTCTGTGATTCTGTGATTCTATGATTCTATGTGTGGCATTGATTTAAAAGTTTAACCATGGTTTGAATCAGCAGTGTGATCTTAAATGCCAGTGGGTACTGAATGAGGCTGTTGCTTTTGACCTTTCTGCTCTGGTGGGTAGAGAAATAAAATACCAGAATCAGTTTCCAAAGAGATATAGGCAAGAGGTATCTTCCTTGCCTCCCCTCTCTTAAAACATGCACATATTTTTAATTATCTAACACTCACCTTAGCAATTAACCAGCTTGAAAACAACGTGAGATTACTTTGGAACTGGTTAGTGAATTAACTTGTAACCCTGAGCAGGAGTGGAAATAGGTCAGGTCCCTTCCAGGCAAGCCTGGCAGGTCTCACCATCTGAAACAATCAGCACAGTAATGGCTTTTATTTGAAGATGCTATTAAATGTGTAACCTGGAGATGGGCTAATGGGTGGAGATGGCTGGATCTCCCCTGGGTGCCACTAGGAAACTCTCTGGGACAAGGCAGCAAAGGAGAAAGGCAAGTGTGGAGGGAGGGGAACCACCCTCCCCAGCCCCTCCAGGCAAGTGGCCCCAGAGGGGAGGGAAAGCAAAACCTGGAGCATGAGAAATAGTGGTGAAGGGGCTGTAGGATGAGCCAGGGGTGGGGCCAGGGCTGGTTCATCTCCCACATTTCCATGCTCTCCTGCTACATCCCACACGCAGGGTGAGCTGACCCACCAACCCACCCCACTGTCCTCTCCCAGCCACCTGCTGTGTCCTGCAATAGCAGCAGGCACAGGAGGCCAGAGAAGGGCCCTGCAGGGAGGTGACAAAAACTGGTGCAGCTGATCCAGAGTAGGGGGGGGGGGGGATGCAATTTTTCTAGCAAAATAATTTCTAAGCTTCTTCCTATGGGCCGGCCCTACCTGTTCAGAGGGCAAGTGAGGACAGAGGGAACAGGACAGGAAATGAAATCACTTGTGGTTTCTTTTGATCAGAAAGCATGACTGCACCAAGTTTCACACCCTGAGGAGGGGTTGCAGGCTCTGGTTTCCCTGCCTGCCAGTGAGTACAGCAGAGCTGCCCCCCTGGTGCTGCAGCCCAGGGGCTCTGGCCTTGGCAGCCTGAGGGTCTGCCCATTGCTCTGATCCCAGCACAAAGGTGCCCGAGATGGGCGGGCAGCAGGTTTGACCCTGGTGGGGTGTCACTACAAATGGTGGTGAGCTGTGTGAGCCCCCAGGCACAGCCCCTCAGCCAGCACAGCAGCAGCGTGGGAGCTGCAGGACAGCTCCGTGGTGGGGAGCTGAGGGTCCTAGTGTGAGCACCTGGACACAGAAACCACATTTCTGGAGAGAGGGATGGAGAAGGTGTGTGTCCCACACCTGCTCCACGTGCAGCCTGCAGGGCAGGGACCTGTGCTCCTGCTGGGCAGGACCTCTCTCCATGGAGTGTGGTCATCACACTGGCTGTGCCTGAAAAGGAAAGCTGGGTGCAGAGACAGTCCCAACAGGCCAGCACAACTTTCACAGCTTCTGGAAACAGAATTTTATTAGGCACAACATGTTGATAGACCTCCCCAGTACAGCTGTGCCCCATGTACAGCTCCCCTTAAGGACCCCCCTTTCCAAACTGATCTGAGGGCTCATTATATCCCATGTCAGGTAGCACAGTTTGTCCTTTTACATGGCTCATTGCTGGTGCATTTCTTCATTAGCTATAAAATGATTTCTAGAAAAATACTCTTGACAATTTCCTTAGTTTTCCAGAGTCTGAAATTTGAGAGAGGAGAGTGTAACATGGAAAGGAACAGGGTGGTCCTGTGAGCAGCAGAACTGGTGAAGCAGAGATTCCCAGGGGTCTGAGCTTGGATGCTGAGCTCCCCCTGTCATCTCTGGGTTCCAGTAGAGCTGAGCAGGTTTTCTATCAAATATGGAAATAATGTTTTGGAAAATACCTTCTTTAACAAGTGGAAGTAAATCTAAAATACTGTTTGTGTTTCAGTAAACCCCAAATATTTAGTCCTCCAAAACAATCATTGCAAAGATAAATGAAACTGTCTCCTGGAGAACAATGTGGCTGCTCAAATAGAGAGGTCATTCTCTCTGAATTATGATAAACTGGGAATAAAATGGACTGAGCTCTGCTCTCATTTCGTGCCAGCGTAAATCTCCTTTGTATCACTGTCCCTTTTTCTTGCTCCAGACAGCTGTGGGATGCAGTTGTTTCCATCAACAGTTTCCCATGTCAAGCAATTAAGACTTCAGGAACATTTGTGAGGATGAAGGTGGTGATGAAGCAAAGGTATTTAAAATGGCAGCTGTAGTTGTCCTACCTGGGGTGGTCACCACTTCCACCGTCTTAGCCTCTTCCTGCCTCTGGTACCTTCACACCTCAAATTTAGCCTGGTTGGTGAGCAGAGCAGCCAGGTGAAACTCAGACTTTACTCACCCTGTGACGACAGGGTCTGGCAGGTCTCCCCCAGCAAGAGAACATCGTGGGCAGCTGCAGTTGTGCTGTAGTGATGCAGCCCAGCCCCATCAACTCCCTCATCATTTATGCAAAGCAGAGAAAATGACTTCCCCCTTTGAAGCACAAGACACTCCCCCCCCACCCCTTCCCCTTCCAAACCCTTCATGTCTTTGGAAGGTCTTGCATGGCCCCAAGTGGGATGGTCCTCTGCTGCTTCAGTGGGAGTCCAGGCCACTCTCCTCCAAGCTGCTGAGGGCTTTGGTCTTAATCCTGAGCTTGTGAGGTAGGGCAGCAGAGCTTCGGCCCTTTGGGTGATCTTCTGCAGGGCAAGACAGGCTGCTCGGGGTTAGAGGAGAAATTTTGGGGACTTGTTGCTCATCATCTTCATCCGAGACAGCTGTGGTGCTTTCTTTGCTCATCGCAGCTGGGCAGGGGGAAGGGCACAAGAAGCAGGCACTGCCTGGCAAAGGCAAATGGAAAGCATACTTGTCTGGGCAGTGGTAATTGAGGAGTGGGGAGCAAACCGTGGATCTGAAGGCTGCATCAAGCCTCTTTGACTGCTGAAAGCCAGGTCTGTCCACGGGCGCTGGCTTTGAGTCACAGCCAAGGATGTTCCTGGATGAGCCAAAGGTTTTGCAGGAGAAATCAGCTGGCTCCAGCACTGCTGGCACGAAGCTCTTGGCTGTGAAGAAGCAGGACTCCCCAGCGAAGGGCTCAGCCTCGAGGCGCGGGGAGGCCGCTCTGCGCCCCCTGAAACAAACCCCCAAGAAGCCCTGGAGGGACTGACCCTGGTAGGTGCTGGCGTCTGGGCTGAGGAGCCCGAAGCGCAGCTTGAGGGCCAGCAGCTCTGTCCTGAGGAGGGCATTCTCCTCGCTGAGGGCGGCCAGCTGGCTCTCCATGGCGAAGTCGTTGAGGCGCCGCTTCTCCCGCGAGCGCTTGGCGGCCTCGTTGTTCTTGCGCCTCTTCTCCCAGTACATGGTGTCCTTCTTCTCCTCGGGCATGAACTCCCGCTTGCGGCGGGAAGGACCGCTCGCCCTGCCCGGGAGCAGCTGGGCTGGGCTCTGCAGGAGAGCCAGCTCACCGTCAGAGCTCCGCGGTGCCAGGAAGGTTTCCATGGTCAGGGGTGCAGCCGGGGGTTCCTGCCGGAATTAGAACGTACAGCGTTACCACCCCAGGGGCTGGTAATTAGTGCAACGGCAAATTCATGTCGCCGCGGGATTGGTTTCTCTCTGCTGCAGTCAGGTCAGGAACGCTGAGGACAGGACTGTGCAGACATGTCATCTGATGGACTCCTGGGGTGCACTCAGAAAGAGCGTGGCCAGCAGGTCAGGGAGGTTCTCCTGCCCCTCTGCTCTGCCCTGGGGAGGCCTCACCTGGAGCCCTGTGGGCAGGTCTGGGCTGCCCAGGTCAGGAAGGACAAGGAGCTGCTGGAGAGAGTCCAGCCCAGGGCACTGAGATGCTGAGGGGGCTGGAGCATCTGCCTGGGAGGAAAGGCTGGGAGAGCTGGGGCTGCTCAGCTGAGAGAAAAGGAGGCTGAGGGGGGATCTGGTCAGTGCTGGTGAATATCTCCAGGGGGTGGCAGGAGGATGGGGCCAGACTCTGCTCAGGGGTGCCCAGGGACAGGACAAGGGGCAATGGGCACAAACTGGAGCACGGGAGGGTCAAGCTAAACATGAGGAAACACTTCTTTCCTGTGGGGGTACCAGAGCCCTGGGACAGGCTGCCCAGGGAGGCTGTGGAGTCTCCATCCCTGGAGACATTCTAAACCCACCTGGACATGTTCCCATGGGATCTGCATCCCCATCTCATGGGGATGATCAACCCCATCTGCTCTGGCAGGGGGTTGAACTGGATGATCTCCAAGGTGACTTCCAACCCCACCACTCTATGACCCTCAGCTATTTCTGTCGTTCTGGAGCCAGGATTTCAAAGCCCTGCCAGCACAGCACTCTGCTCACATCTCCCCAGCGCCTGCAAACTGCACCAAGGGAACCAGAACCAGCTCCATGACTGAGCAGTTACCAAGTGCGTATTTTGCCAACTCAGAGAAGAGTCACAAACACTTTGCCAAACTAACTTCAATCAAGATAATAAAAATTACTCTCACATCCTACCTTATCTCCCACTGATCTGCAACTGCCTTACAAAGGAAATAAGTCTCAGTGCCCTGTTTCACAGATAAGGACGGCTCAGGGAGCAGAACTGATTTACTTCAGTCGCACGCCCTGGCAGCTGAAGCAGGATTACAAACCTACTGCATCTACTCAGTCCCCGTGTTCCCCTAAAATCCCTGATCCCACTCTGGAAAGATGGATTTGATGAAGTTTGTGATTTTGAAGGGCCCGTTAAGCAAATGTGGATGAACACCACCAAAGTGCTGTCCAGGAGCTTGTAAGTCTGAAGACAATGTGAAGATAATGACCATGGCACGTTCCTGACTATGGGAAGAAGGCAGCAGAGAAGACCAATGATACTGTCCAAGTTTTGGATTAAATGATTAAGAGATCACACTCCAGACATCCCCAGCTAAGATACAAGCTTCCTGTAACATGAGGAACTTCCAAGAAAACCACACCAGCCCTCCTGTCTCTGGGCAGACTGGAAGGGATTGTGCTGGTCTAGTGTGTGTGTCCAGAAGAAGGCACCTGTGTGTGGTCACCTCAGACACCTTCTGTACTTCACCAAGACCTAATGTGCTTAGCATGACATATAGCTTACCCTGAAGTAGTCACATTTGATCATCTGAGCAACCTGGACCGTTGACTGTAAGAAAGCCCAGAATGACTAATTCCGATTTGGATCTTGCAGGCATCTCAGGTTGGGTGAGAGGAATCACATCCTGTGAGCCTAACTTTAGTTTTGGGAAACTACTTTGGAGAGTCAAGAGGAGCCAGCTTGTTATGGCAGCTCTTCAGGATGGATAAGGAAGGAGCAGAGAAAGGACCCCACTCAGAAATGCTTCACTGCTGGACTGCTCAAGACCTAGGTGCCACCTAACAAAAAGCTGGGCCAGAGGGGGCAGCCAGCACCAAGCCTGACACGTTATCACCTCAACAGGATTACCCAAAAATGGTAAAGGGCACAATTGTTTCACTTTGATTAGCAACCAATGCACAGAAGCTTTGGTATTTGCCACGTTTCAGTCCCCACAGCCCTTGCACAAGGTCCTTCATTTTAGCCTCAAGATTTCATGACTGTTGGGAGCCACAAAGACCAACACACAAGGAGGGATGAAGATGCCCTCCACCCCGCCGGGCAGGTTGCAGGACACTTTGTCAGCACTGCAGTGCACTCATGGCTCACCAAGCAGCTGGAATAATGATCGTACCTGTTCATACAACTGCAAAGTGCTTCTCTGACTCATGGGGACAACACCACCAAGGTTCCTGGCAGGGCTGGTCAGAGGGTTGGGGGCAGGAGGGCCGGCTGATATTTTAAGTTGAAAACTTTCTCCCCCCCTCAACTTCCAGGGGAAAAAAAAAAAACAACAATGTTCCAGGCTGAAAGTTGCCCAAACTCTGAGGCAACAAAACGGACATAGCATCCACAAGCCAAGCATTATTCAGTTTTTAGCTGGCAACATTCAGTTTGAGCATTTTTTGCTTTCAAACAGCTATTTAGGAATCAAATGAAATGGACATATTCAGGGCTACAGGTGAAGTGAGGAGTCAAACTCCTTCAGAGAGGAGTGTAGGTGCCTGCAGTCAGAGGCTGTGAGCTTGTGAAAATCTGGTGTGTGACCTTGCTGAAAATGAAGACAGGTAATAATCAGCAGGACTAACAGCCAACGTTCTTGCTAAATCAATTTATTGCATGAGTGACATTAATCACTCTTTTCTTGACAACTGATAATCATCTACAAGAGGAAGAGAGAATTAAAAATGATTCAGGACATCCCTTTGGGCAGGAACTCTGGGCATGTTTCCATATGTCCCTGTGAACACAGAGGGGCACTGGTTCAATGAAGGACATAAACAGAAATTATGAAGAACCTTGCTGGGTTTCTCCACTTCACACCAACACTAATCCAAAGAGTTCACACATCTGTGAAAAAAAAATAATAAAAAAAATCCCAACCCCTAAACAAGGTGGAGTTGTAATTTACATCTAAAGGTTTTGAAGACTTGTCAGTGTTGTTCACTTTCCAAGTTTCACATAAAAGACCACATCTGAAGGGGCTGGTTTTCCAAGAATGACTAAGGAGTTCTTAAGAATCATAAAGAGGGAAAAATCTGCAAGCAAAGTACTCTCTTTGGTTTCCTGCACAGCTCTTTCTAAAATTCAGATCCCTTGTTAAGGTACCTCAAGGTAGAACCCAACAAATGAGGCATAAAAAGATCACAGGAGGAGTTTGAAACCTGAACAATATGAGAATGTGAGAAAAGGAGTCCCATCACGTGCACAAGGAGTTACATAGAGCAGAAATGTGAACCCTGAGCCTAAAAATGCTCATCTTCTGTTGAAGCTATTTGGTTAAATAACCTGCTGCTTGCAGATAATAACAGCTATTTATTTTTACAGATTTCGAGCCCTCCAGGATCAGCAGGTTGTCATCAGCTGTGATCTCTGCACACTGCAGACCTGCAACCCAGCCAAATCCACACCTCTTTGCTGTCTGGATTGGCTCAGTGTGACCCGAGTTTTGTTCTGGTTTCAACTGGGACCAGTTCCATCAAAGTATTCTCTGCCCAAACCAATGTGATTTTGTGATTAAACACATTTGGAAGGCATTTGTTTTGATTTTGCCACAAGTCTTTGCGATCTCAAACAAAGGTGCTGAGAGTAACTCAAGACCAAAACAGAGAATATCCTTTAGCATGTATATGTTTGGAGTAACTCCTCCTGCTTTTGATCAAAATTACTTCTCATGTCAAAGCATCAAAGGGAGAATTTCAGTGAGTGTATCTGTGGTTTCTGACAGCGTCAAGAGGCAGAAATATGCTATTGTTTCAGGGCTTAATCACTTATCAGGAATTTTTCAGGTTAGTATTTGACGTGACTTCTTTTTGAATGAGTCAAAGATCAACAGTTGGTTTTTTCACTGTGTGAATTTATCTCCCACATTGGGTAAAAGTAGCTTGTTTTCTCCCCGTCCTTCTCTTGCTCCTGGTGCCTGTCAAAAGGAGATCCTAAAAGTTTCAGGGTTGCTGTAACCAACACTCGCTGCTCAATCTAGCTGAGAGATATGGGAAAGGCTCAGAAAAAGAGAACAAAAAAGTAAAGATGAACCTGAACTCCTCCTTCCAGCAAACTCATCTCAGCACATGTTTATCCTTCCTACATCTGTTGGATCCCTCACACTCTAATCCACCATGCCAAGGTGGGAATTTCCTTCAGACCCCACCTTAATGCTGTGTGAAGTGAAGCAGATGGAGGTGAAATAGTGAGAAGGAAGGGTCAGGCCAGGACAAGAGGCAAGGTCAAACCAGAGGGAAAGCAGAGTGACACTAATTTGGAGGTGGGGAAGGCTTGGAAGGAGGTTGGGTGTGAAGTGGGACGTAGGGGCAGTTCTTATCGGAGGCAGGATCTGGCCTTTTAAGGGCAAGGAATGAAGATTTAGCTGGGCCAATATGTGAACGCATCAAGTTTTAGGCCACAGAGTCTAAACTCAAGCTGTTATTTGTACCTGCAGGCCACAAAGTCACACATATACCCACACGAGTCTTTGGGCTCCATGTGAACACAAACTCCAGCAATCAAGCACAGCCAGTGAGACACAGCTTGTACCCACAAGGTTGAGTGGAAACATTAATATTAGTACTGGTGGTAGAAGCTGTCTGGTCAACTTCATTATGCAACCAGTGTTTCCTTAGTGCATTGGTATCTACTGTTTCTGTGGCTATAAACACAGAAGACAACTATTAACATCCTGCCAGAACATCAGCCATGCTCTGGATTATCTGCAACCTGAAGAGAAAGCATCAAGAATATTTTACAATGATGGAGTTTCTTCATTTTTCACCTCTGATTTGCACCAAAGCTGCTAGTTTTGTTCAGATAGAACATCTTGCCAGAGCCCTACTTCTCTAGAGAAGCCTTGAACTTCACCAGTCTCTTACCCTTCTGAGCAGGTAGAAAGCAAGCCACGATTTCATGTAATGACTGTTAAATACATAAAGATATGCAATAAAAACTACCCTTATCAGTTCTACAAGGCAGCTGTGAAGGGCTAAATGTGTAACGTCCTAGTTTAATGTGGCACTAAATGATTTACACCCCTGTGAAAATGAGGATATATTTAGGTTTTTATACACGTACTCTGCCTACCTGGTCAAAGATCCTAATTTCTAGTAAAACCACTTTCCTCCCACTAAGAGAAGATCATGTTGGGGCTCAGGCTTCAAAGATTTGGTTCAGACCTATCTCCCTTTCTTTTATCTCCACCCTGAGCAGCAGATCAGAGCAGACTCCGATGAATTGTACTTTCCAGCAGGTTGTACAAAGCCCTCCAGGAGAACCTGACATCTCACAGGAACTGATCACTGCAGATCTCCAAGATGATGTGCACTTCTCTTCAGTCAAAACACTCTGCCTCGTGAAACAGCTGGTGGATCTCACTTTTCTAGGAACCTCAGTCGAGCCCTCAACCTTCAGATGATTCATTTTTTTTCCCCAAGGATGTAGTAAAATCAGAATAGATAATGTAAAGGGCAACCAGAACAGCCAGATGCAGAACAGCTGAGGTAACAGAAATGCTAACTCAATATTTTTACAAGAATAAAGAAGATAAAGGTCATCGAGTCCAACTCCTCTCTCCTCACAGGGCTACATAAAACTAAACCATCTGCCAGGGACAGATTGCAGCACATACTGTAATACTTGATTTTCAACATAACTTTAAACAAGCAAAGGGAAGAAAGCTTCCAATTTTCTTTCCATAAAACACATCATTCTGATATGAAATTAACGACCCCACAGACAATTTTTTGACCAAACTTTGATTCCCAGCTTCCTCAAGGCACTCACTTCAGCAGCAACACCCATAGGAGCCAATCCGTAGAAACACCACTGGAGTTTGGCTAAACTGGGAATAGAATTTAGGATTTATGGAGTTGAAATCAGCACAAAGTTTGAGCCGAGCTACCCTTGCTCTACGCTAATAGAAAGGAACTTGACAGCTGCCTATTTTTTCACTCTTAAATGATCTCATCCAAAACTAAATCACAACCCAGCTGTTCATCTCAAGCCACCATCAGTACCTAACCCACAGGAGTTATTCTGAATTAACACTGATAAAATGAGTTAATAAACAGGCCCCAGTGAGCACGGCATGATTTACAACAGGAACCTCTGAAAACTCCTACCAAGAACCCTGCGCTGTACAGACACTGCACTGCAAGCACCTGAGGGAACAAGCTGTGATCCCTGCTGCTGCTTCCTCATCAAGATTAAAAATAAGGGGATATTTAGGTTAGATATTACAAGGAAATTCTGGAGTGTGAGGGTGGTGAGAGCCTGGCCCAGGTTGCCCAGGGAAGCTGTGGCTGCCCCATCCCTGGCAGTGTTGAAGGGCAGGTTGGATGGGGCTTGGAGCAACCTGGGCTGGTGGGAGGTGTCCCTGCCCATGCAGGGGGATTGGGACCTGATAATCTTTAAGGTCCCTTCCAACCCAAACCATTCTGTGATTTTATGAATAATAATACAAAATAATCTGTGGTTTGGTAGTATCTTCCAACACTCTTAAACCTACTGGCCTATTTAAGAGAAGAGCACATCATCTAATCGCTCATATTCTTAAGTATTTCACAGTCATGCTGCAGCAGTGGCTAAGAGGTGCTATTGAGGAACAGTGATTATTACTCACTTTTTGTATATTGGAGGGAAATAGCAGAGTCTGTTGATCAAAACAGGCAGAAAAGCAGAAAACAGAGCAGACCCAATGACCTGAGCTCTGGAACAGCTCTTTCTGGGGCTGCTACTGCTGGAAGATTCACTCTTTCTGGTGAAATTTTTAACTCCATTTCAAAGCAAAACTGACTCAGAAACCATGACAGTGTGCCCAAATCACCATTTCCCAGCGTGTCTGTTTTGAAAACACACAAATGTTGTTGACTCAGAGCGCCAAATGTTGCTGCAAGTCTGTCAATGTCTGCCAGTGCCTTCACAGACAGATTTTCAGAATCAAACCTTTTCACCATTGGGCCAGGTTTTCTAAAGTCTGTTTTCCACTGCAGCTTCGCTCTCCTTTGGGCACTGCTTTGAAACTCAGACTCCAAGACCCTGCAAGGACTCTCTGAAGCAGATCACTTCTGAAACCTGGCCACAGCCACAGATGCTGAAGTCTTGAAAATTAAGATTTTCACTCTAAACTCCGAGTCTGAAGGATACATTGAACTTCCTGCTGTGCTACGATTCTAGGCTCGGAGATATTCAATCACTGCCTCTGCAGCTTAATCACAACAGGTTGCTTGGTAGAATTACTTTTGCTCTTTGAGGTATGAGATTTCAAACCATGTGAACCCACGCCAAGTTACCAAACTGCCTGCAGCAGAACCACTGGGTGTCACAGCCTGTAAGCTCTGTCAGCCTTCCTGGATTCCTCAACTCCTTGTGGTCAAAGCCCACACCACTGAGGCTGCACTGCTCATGGTAACAAGCCTCAAAACCAGCTCAGGCATTACCCTACTTGGAACAAATTGACCTGTAAACTCTATTGTGGGTACACAACAGATGGTAAGACTGGAAATTGTGCTGCAAAACCCTTCAAACCCCTAAATTACTAATGATTCTTTGCATTCCTTGGTCTGAAAATGCCTCAGTATGTGCAGCTGATGAATAATGAAGTCATCACAGTGTTTGCTCCATCCAGTTGGCCTCTGCACCCAAGAAAGCTGAGCCCATCACACCATGGCTCAATGTCAGGTACTTCAGAATCTACATGGGTTGTTTTTTTTCCCCTGGGAAAGGACTTCAAGGAAATCCTTTTTTCTTCCCCTGCCTTATTTCACAGTTCAAAAGTATTGGGTCAAATGTATATTCAAAAATATAGGGTCAATAGCATTGATTTTATTCAGATTGTGCATGGCTGGGGCAGTTTAGCTAAATTCTGAAATACTGGAATCAGAAATTCAAGTGTTTCAGCTGAAGACTCAAAAAAATTCAGATCTTAGTACTTGCTGATAATTTTTAAATAATGTTTTCCTTGGAAAGCCAATTATGGCTGGAAAACGGTCTGGGTATTTCTGAGCATTTTACAGACATTGTTTAGTTTTCTTGTTCCTTCAGTTTCATCACCTACTTGGTGGACTCTGCTCCAGGAACATACAAAGCACAAAGCCCAGACTTTTCCCCCTTGCCATTTCTTCAGGGCACAAGGCAGGGTAGCACAGAGATCTCTGAGCTACTTCATTTGGATGCAATGATGCTGAGACTGGAATTCCCCCTGCTGCCTCATGCCAACAAGCTCCATTGGGCACTGCTGCCATGGCCAGACTACATTTGCTACTGAAGCTGGCTTGGTGTGAGCACCCTTAAGTACAGTCACAGTGCACAGATTTGCAGGACCAGACCATCCTGTGTCAGATCAGTGTCACATTGTTTAGAGAAAAGCAGTAAATAACACAGAAAACCATCATAGAATGATTTGGATTGGAAGGAACCTTAAAGCTCATCTCAATCTGCCCCCCCTGCATGGGCAGGGACACCTCCCACCAGCCCAGGTTGCTCCAAGCCCCATCCAACCTGCCCTTCAACACTGCCAGGGATGGGGCAGCCACAGCTTCCCTGGGCAACCTGGGCCAGGCTCTCACCACCCTCACACCCTTATTTTACAGACCTGTGTGTCCCCAACAGACCTTCCCTAGGGTCCTCAGAGCTGCACAGACTTTCTGGGCACCAAGGGTTTGGTGGCTGGGCTCAGGGTCAGCCTGGGAGCAATTAAAGCTGTTAGAAGCTGTTCCAGGCTCTCACCACCCTCACACTCCAGAATTTCCTCCTCATGTCTCACCTCAATCTCCCTCTGCCAGTTTTCATCCATCCCCCTTGTCCTCTCCCTCCCTGCCCTTGTCCCAAGTCCCTCCCCAGCTTTCCTGGAGCCCCTTCAGGCACTGGAAGGTGCTCTAAGGTCTCCCTGGAGCCTTCTCTTCTCCAGCCTGAACCCCCCAACTCTCCCAGCCTGGCTCCAGAGCAAACCTGCTCCAGCCCTTAGATCATCCTCATGGCCTCTCTGAACTCCCTCCAGGACCTCCATGTCCTTCTGATGTTGGAGGCTCCAGAGCTGGACACAAGCTCCAGCCACGCAGCGGCGCAGCCGGGAGGCAGGAACCCGCTCCCTCTTGAGCGTGGATATTTGAAATGGCAGCTTTTGCTCTGCTGTGCTAACGGGAACCAGCAAGGAGTGGCTGCATTTACCTTGGTGTAACTCAGCAGCAAGCCTTTTCCAGTCACTGGACCTCCAGAAGAAGAGAAATGAGCCCAAGAACTCACAGGTCTGGCTGCAGTTGAGTGGATGGAAGCTGGTGCACAGCAGCCACGGGCAGGACGTGCAGCCCTGCATCCGCTCTCCACCTCTCTCTGCCTACCCAGAGGGATGGAAAATTCCATCTGGTTCATAATGAATCTGACAAAAACTGCTGTCGTAATAGTTTTTTTGGTTTTTTGCCTTTTTTTTTTTTTTTTTTTTGAAAGTGAAGATCAATTCACAAAGATAAAAGCTCATCATTATCTGAAGGTTACCCCAGATGTTACGGTGATACCTCATCATGAGAAGCACAAGAATGTCACTTCAGGCTGTGAAATCTATGAGACCTCAGTATGTGTTTAAAAGCAAGAACAGGCCAAAAGCTCTTCCTGAGACCAGGCCAGAATTACTGGCTTAAGCAGGGCTGCTATTGATGGTAGCAAGTCAGTGGGTTTCTGTCTTGGATATTAGAAGTGAAAAACCACCAGGAAAGAACTGAACATGTTTCTGACCTTTCCTAGATGCAATCATCCATGGTTACTAGGTCTTGAATCCCTGTTTTAAAACCAGAGTGGACTATTCTGCAACTGACAAAATCCCCTGCTCTGGAGAAGCTGAAAGGCACCCCTGTCACAAAGGCTGTAACGATACTTGAAGAGGAAAGGCAGAGCAAACCCCGACAAAAAAAAATAGGGACCTTCCCCCATTGTCAAACTCTGCAAACACCAGTCATGAGGAAATTCATCCTTCTCCTATATTTGGTATTCCCAATTCCTTTCCTCATCTTTTCACAAATCTGTTTCAAAACACCCAACCCAAAAGATGTTGTTCAGGCAGTAAAACTTCCAGGACCTGCTTCATTCTCCTGCTCATTGTGTGGTCACTTAGCTCAGCAGTTGCAATTTATTCCTTATTTAGCAAACTGAACCAAGCCCTCAGCTTATGGCAGAGCCAAGGGGACACACAAATGCAGCAGAGCCCCCTGGGGTTTTACTAACCCAGCAGTGCTGTCATCCAGATCCCAAAAAAATTAAGAAATTATTTTGCTTTAAGTAGACAAACCAAAGCCAAGCTCTCCTGCTGTTTCTCCCAAACTTTTCCTCCTCCAAGCTCCAGCCCAGGCACTTCCAGAATGCAGGTCAGATCATCCGGTTTCCAAAAGGTTTTTTACAGAACCTAAATAAAACTCATCTCATGACTTACCCTCCTGCTTCAGAACGAGAAACTGATGATCACAAACCAGAAACTATTCACACCAAGATGTATGGAAATACTTAGCAGATCAGGAGGAGTGGAGCACATCGAGGATCACATTCCTCCACATGGTGTCTTTCTCATCATGTTCTGGCAGGAGGATTCCCATCCTTGTGTTCTTTTGCAGAAGTCCTATCAAAGGATCTCACAGTCCCTTAAAAACTCTCCTTTTTCTTTTTCAAGGCAGATGTTTTAGAGTTGCTGAGGGAAAAAATCCTGAAGATTGGGTTGTCTTGAGGAGAGCAAAGGGCACTCATTGTAGAGCATGACCACATCTCTCATTCATTAATTGTTAATATCAAGATTTCCTGTCAGAGGTTTCCCTTTCACTCTGCTGTCACAGGAAATAAATGAAACTTTTGAAGATTTTTGCAAGGCAGAGTCATGCCCCAGCCACTGCTGCCCAAGTTTCTATAATATACAGAGCTGGTGACAAACCCACTGTGCTAAAGCTGAAATTTCTGATTTCAGACTCTAATCGAGTTTCTCTGAGCTCAAGCAACACGTTGCTCAGCAGTGCTTGATCAGATTGAAAACACACAGGTCTGGGGAACTAAAGGGAAACATGTACATTTTTAGGGCCATGAAGATGATGGGAGGGCTGGGGCAGCTCTGCTCTGGGGACAGGCTGGGAGAGTTGGGGTGTTCAGCCTGGAGAAGAGAAGGCTCCAGGGAGACCTTAGAGCAGCTTCCAGTGCCTGAAGGGGCTCCAGGAAAGCTGGGGAGGGGCTTGGGACAAGGGCAGGGAGGGAGAGGACAAGGGGGGGATGGATGAAAACTGGCAGAGGGAGATTGAGGTGAGACATGAGGAGGGAATTCTGGAGTGTGAGGGTGGTGAGAGCCTGGCCCAGGTTGCCCAGGGAAGCTGTGGCTGCCCCATCCCTGGCAGTGTTGAAGGGCAGGTTGGATGGGGCTTGGAGCAGCCTGGGCTGGTGGGAGGTGTCCCTGCCCATGCAGAGGGGTCAGATCCAGATGATCTCTAAGGTCCTTTCCAACACAAACAATTCTATGATATGAAATTCACATGGTCCAGCCCTAAAAATAATTTTTCCAGGCTCAAACTGCTGCAGTTTCCTTTTTAAATAATCAGAAGAGAAGATAAGGCTCCAAATTTGGACTTGGGTTTTGTCTGAAACTACCTTAGAGTCAAATCTGGAGTGCCTCCTCTGATGCTATACATCTTATTCCAGATTTCTGAAAAAGCAGCAGAAATCAGCAGCCAGACTACAACACTTTTAACAGAGACCAGCAACAACGACCAATCTCTTCAATCCCTTGGGTTATTCCTTGCAATGTTAATATCCAAGATACTCTCTCCCTAGATTGAAACAGTGGGAATTTCTGCTTGACTCCAGAAGGCAAGACACAGTTCTTCTCAAAACATAAAGCCAAATTCTGCTGTTAACTGCATCTTATCTGACTCTTTGCTATTAATTGCATCTTGTCTGACTTTCTGCCATTAACTGCATCTTCTCTGACTTACTGCACGGGTTTGGAGAAGGAGGGAGCTGTGACCTTGCCACAGATTTCAGCTGGGCACATGTCAGAGTACTCACCAAAACGTTTTCACCTGCCTGGAGCTCTTAGGTCTGAGATCCCCAGGAGCACAGGACCAGTCCTCAGCTCCCTGAAGATCAAAACTCAGGGGCCACTTCACTGCCCCAGTTGCCAGGGCCACAATGACATGGCAGCACAACGAGTGCACACGTCAAACCAACACCACACAATCAACTAGCCAGGAAACAGAGAGCAACACTGCAGCCAGAGGAAACTGCCAGACAAATCCCCAGGAGTGAGAAAGGGTCAACAGCAAAAACAATATTGTCCTCTAGAGGTTTGTGTTTCTGTGAAAAATGTCAGGGCAGGAATCACAAGGGTGAGGTTGGGTCCTTGCTTGCACGTGGACAGATGCTTTGGAGTTACTCAAGCAAAAAAAAAAAAATCCTGAGGCCTAATAAGATTTTCACAACATTTGCTGTTTTCCAGTGCCCCCAAGAAATTTAGCCTGCCACAAGCCACCCTACAGCAAAGTTCAAATCTAGAGTGATAAAAAATGCACCGTACCCAGATGTTTCAGAAAGACTAAAATCTTGTATGCTGTGTGAGGCAGCAGGGGCATTTGCCACATGCAGAAACAGGAGATTCCAACCTCCTGGTGGGCTCTAAGTGCTCACTTCTTGGTCTGGGGGAGCCCAAGAAATGTCCTTTTCACAGGCTTTTTTAATCAACAGAACAGTTCTTTACTGTCTCACTCTCTTCATATCAAAAGCAATGCTGGCTACCAATTATTTTCAGTATTATACAGGGAAGAGATTTAAAAACAGTGATCCACTTCAACATGTCCACACCTCATAGAGAAAGTCATTCTGGAGAGTGGCTAATTGAATGTTTCAGCTCCCCTGACATGACAGGACCAGCATCCTTCATCCCAAGCTTCCTTTTCTCCCTTCCCACTGGGCTGGATGCAGCAAACTGCACTTTCCCATTTTACACTGCTCTCTAGACTCACAATATACTTCATTTTGCATGTTGCATCAATAAATACAAGGAAAATGTAGATATTAGTGCCGTAAAAGCCATAAAGACTGGAGGTGCAAAACCTGCTCTCAGCCATTACCTTTCCACAGGTAACTTCCTCCACTCCAGGTCCCACTGCTGCAGAGCAAATGGTTTTACTGGGAATTTAAAAAACTGCACAGAATTGGGTTGCTCTCCCTGCAGCTGCAGTTTTGATCTCATCCTACTGCCTCCAAGACTCCTGTCCCTCTATTTATTTATGGACCTGAATTCCCTCTTCAGATGCCATTTGGCTTGGTCAGTTTGAAGTGGTTCAGAAGCATTTGGAGTCTTCCTAAAAACAGTTTCCTTTTTTTCTGTTTAGTCCAAATTATTTGCCAGGTGTCCCTGCCCATGCAGGGGGTTGGATCTAGATGATTTTTAAGGCCCCTTCCAACCCAAACCATTCTATGATTCAATGAACTCTTAGGAAAAAAAAAACAGTTTTAGGGTCACTAAGATGTTGGTTTTTTGAACATATTCCCTTGCACAAAATGGATTCAGTCGTAATCTGTGAGATCTAAGAATAACCAAGGGCTCAATGCCAAATGCTCAAGCCCAATGAGATTTTGCAAATTCGACTTTTAAGGGGGAAAAAAAAAAAACCCAAACCACAACATTTTTTCATTTCTCAGCTAAATAAGCACATGCCCCTGGCATTGAAAGTCAGTGAATGTTGTAGGTCCTCCCACGGTCTTCATTTATTTATTTAATGACATAACTTCTCAGAGAATTTCTTTAAACAATCTGCACGAGAGTTTTTTTAGCATGTGTTTGATGCTAGTTTACAGTTACTACCTGTCTGTTACCAACAAGATTCTGTAGCTGGATTCTGCATTTTATGTTGCTTATATAAATAACCAAGAGATGATGAACAGCAGATTGAGGTTTGGCAGGTTTGCAGCATCCAGATACTCATCTCTGTCACACAGACCCATCAGCTTTTTCAACAAACATACAGCATTTCATTAACTTCTAGTGAATATCTACAATCTTGACACTGAGGTAGAAGGGGAAACTTGGTTAATTCCACAGAATTCAGGATGGCAGTTTCATTTTCTTTTCATATCAGCTTTTCTCTCTCGAGTTTTTTCTGGTGTATATTTCTGGTGATGGCTTTAAATATACAAAGAATATTGGACTTAACATACAATCATAGAATGGCTTGGGTTGGAAGGGACCCTAGAGATCCTCTAGTCTCACCCCCCTGCATGGGCAGGGACACCTCCCACCAGCCCAGGCTGCTCCAAGCCCCATCCAACCTGCCCTTCAACACTGCCAGGGATGGGGCAGCCACAGCTTCCCTGGGCAACCTGGGCCAGGCTCTCACCACCCTCACACTCCAGAATTCCCTCCTCATGTCTCACCTCAATCTCCCTCTTCCAGTTTTCATCCATCCCCCCTTGTCCTCTCCCTCCCTGCCCTTGTCCCAAGCCCCTCCCCAGCTTTCCTGGAGCCCCTTCAGGCCCTGGAAGGTGCTCTCAGGTCTCCCTGGAGCCTTCTCTTCTCCAGGCTGAACACCCCAACTCTCCCAGCCTGGCTCCAGAGCAGAGCTCAGAGCATCTGCATGAGAAGGAAGAAGAGAAAAAGCAAAGAAAGGCCATTGCTACCACAGAGACCTGAAAGAGCTTGAATGTACCATGACTTTTGTGTGGCAAGGGATGCACGTTGTGCCTGAGGAGTCGAATACTTCAAGGCAGCAGGACCTGTGTACAGGTGTAATTCCCAAGGCCTATTGACAACACATTCCCTATTCTCCTGGTATTGGTAACAACATTGAGGAGAAGCTCTGGGGATACCTTTGCCAGCAGGGGAGGAAATGCTGTGTTTTGGAGCTCACTGAAAGCCAGTGGGAAAAGGGGCTTCAAGGCACAGCCTTTGGTTTTGTGCTGCCAGACCCTGCAGTTGTGTTCAGCCCTGGCTGCAGATTTCCCTGCCACTTTTAAGTGCTTCTAACACCAAGGACTCCCTCTGAAGTAGAGGTTGGTGAATCCTCTTAAGTCCATGACTGTGTCATTTACCACTCTCCTCAATTAACAGAATTAAAATATTTAACTTGTTCATCACTGTAAAATTGTTTTCCTGAAGCAAAACAAAGGCAGTGAATCTTGAGCAGAAAAAAGATTCAATACACTTTCCCTTCAAATAAAAAATGTCATGTCTGTTGTCAGCTTTAAAATTCAAAACAAGAACTATGCCACCACCAGCTTCAGAAACAACACAAAATAACTTTACAGCTTCCTCCAGGTACAAAAAAATATGCATCATCTGCCTCCTAGAAATCCTGAGTGCCTTCAGAATAGTTTTCTCTCTCTCTCAAACTTGCTGCAGAAGGGGAAGTCGGAGAGGGAGAGGGGGAAATGACAGCAACCCCTCCCCATCTTTGAAATGAGATGCAAAAGGGTTTTCAAACCAAGAGAGGAAAAGGCTTGTCCCCAGAAGCCTTGTGAATTGAAGAAACCACATTACAAGCTGAGCAATGATAGAAATAAACAAACTGTCCTACATGGTGTTAATAATTTTTAAACAGTTTTCAGTGCCTGAAAGGGCAGATACATCAATGTCTTCTCCAGACAGAGCAAGCAAAAGGAAAAGCCAGTAACACTTTCAAATGTTGTGTTTGCACACAGACTTTGACGTAAAGGATGAGCTTTTCCCAAGAGGTTTGCATCTAGGGACTTCAACAGTGTATAAAACTGGCCAGAAGTGTCATAGGAGAAATTTAGACCAGGAAAGGAGAGGATGAGGAGGCAGGGAGATGGAAGCAAAAGGTTTGAAGCACATCCAGACCAGCTGGAACAGAACAGGTTGTGCTTCCAGGGCAAGCTCACTAGCTCAGGAAATTCAGCACAGAGTTTGCCATGGTTTAAACATGAATTTGAGCAACCACAGGGACCCATGCAGGGTCCTCCGTGACAGGAGTTGTTCCTGGCCAGGACAATCCATCGCTCCATACTACACACTGGAAAGGCCAACTGCTTTTCCTGGCCTCCTCATCTCCACAAGCAAAACTTTGGGCAGAGACATGGAAAGGGCTCCATCCACTGAGAGGTGGGTCCTTCTGCCAGGGTGGGAGCCATGGCAGAAGGTCCTCTTCAAGGAAGCCACCTTTTGACTGTGGCTTCTCCACAGAGATGGTGCCAACCATCATTCAGGGCTGCAAATCCAGCACCTTTCCATTACTATGTTATTGCCAAGCTCTGCTGCTGTGCTGGCTGCCACAGACACCAGGTGATGCTCCAGGAACAACAGAAATCTGCCCAAATCAGGGCATAAATCCTTCCTTAGCCTCACAACTACATGCAAGTTCATGAACGCTGGTGTTTCTGATGAGGAGATTGAACCAAAAATAAGTACATAGGAAAGAACAGGCAAAAAATAATATGCCCAACTTCCAAAATTAGTCAAATATAGTAGAAGCACAGAAAAAAAAAATCTACATATACAACCAGCTCCATCAGTCCCCCTGAGGATGGGAAAAAAAATTGGGGAGGATATGGTGAGGGTGTGAACATTCATGTGTGTGCACATACAGGTGTCAGGGTGTTGGCAGGTGTGGCAGGGGAGTGTTGCATGTCAGATGGTTAGAGAGAGAGAGGAATTCAGGGATAGGTGGGGAGAAGCACAGAGTGCACAGGGATAACATAGAGAGGAGAGAGAAAGAAAGGAAGGAAAGAAAGGGAAAAGGGGAAAAAAAAAAGGAGAAGAAAAAGAAGAGATTAAAAAAAAATTTAAAGGGAAAAAATATTTCAAGCAGGAAAAAAAAAAGATGTTCAGATCTTTTGAAAGATTTAAAAGGATAAAGATTTTTTTTTAAAGTTAAAAAAAAAAAAAAGAGATGAACAAAAAAAAAAAAAGCCAGCAGTTCTCATACCCCAAGTAACCAACTCCCTCTCACTAACCTGTACTCAAGAGCCACCCGAGCGAGGCGAGAGGGAGACGCTGAACTTCTGCCACCTCCTACTCAGCCCTGCACTGAAAAACATGTCAGTGGGCCAGTGAGGGCTTTTTTTTTTTTCCCCCCCCCACTTTTTTTTTTATTGTGTTACGTACGCAGGTCTCGGGGAAGCAGGAGTCATGTCATGATTACGTGAGAGGCAGTGACCGAGCAGGTGGCATCCCCGGGGGGTGGGGAGCAGGAGGCTCCCACCACTGCTGCGTTTGAGCTTCCCCTTAGCATTTACACCTCAAAAAAAAAAAAGCACGTCAGCCCCGTCAGCCAAGGGGGTGGCCTCCCTGCAAAGCCTGAAGTTTAAAAAGCTGTTGCAGGTGTTGTTGAGTCACTCAGAACGCCGGGCGAGGTGGGAACAGCAGCGCCAGGCAGTGAGGGTGGCACCGGGAGCCCCACCGTGGGGTGGGGGGCACCAGTGTAGCAGCAGGGTGAGGAAGAGGAGGGCTGGATGGGTGCAGCCAGATACATCTCACTTCACATAGAATCATGAAGGTTAGAAGGGACCTTCAAGATCATCCAGCTCCAACCCCCCTGCCATGAGCAGGGAACCCTCCCACCAGACCAGGCTGCACAAAACCTCCTCCAACCTGGCCTTAAAAACCCCCAGGGATGGGGCATCAACAACCTCCCTGGGCAGCCCATCCTAGTTTCTCACCACCCTTAGAGTGAAGAATTTCTTCCTAATATCTCACCTAAATCTCCTCTCTTTCAGTTTAAAACCATCCCCCCCCTTGTCCTATCACTGCCTTCTCTGAAGAAAAGCCCCTCCCCAGCTTTCCTGCAGGCCGCTTTCCAGGGCTGGAAGGTGCTCTGAGGTCTCCCCGGAGCCTTTTCTACTCTAGGCTGAGCACTTCTCTAACCTGTCTCCAGAGCAGAGGCAGAGCCAGCCAGCACGGCACAAATGAACGGGTCTGCATCCCCTCTGCCTCCCTGCCCTGCCTCCTGCCCCGCGCCCACCCTCGTCCCTTCCTCCTCCTCTCCCACCCTCCGGGATTTGCCCACCGGGGACAAGGAGCCCGGAGCAGGCTCAGGTCTGTCAATGAGCAGGCTCACACAGATCCCACAGCCAAGCAGTTTATTTACACTCTGGCAAGAATGGGTGACCTAAACAAGCAGGCACACCCACAGTCAGGTGAATAACAGTTTATATTCCCTATTCCCAAAGCTCCCTCCCCTGTTTCCCCCCTGGCTGGGCACTCCAGGGTTTACAGCCCATCTGATGCTTCTAATGACCCTATAAGTTTCCTGCCCCTGTTCACACATTCCATTCTAGCAGGTCACTTTGTACCTTTCAAGGTCTCATTCTGACCATTCCTGCCCCCGTGGCTGCCTTCCCAGTCCCCATCATGACCCGCACCCGCTGGTGTCCTCCTGCCCCGGGGAGCAGGGCAGAAGGGGCTGTGTTGGGTCTGGTCTTGGCATCAATCCTGCTCCGTCTGGGGACCCCCCGGGTGGAGCCCAGTTCAGTCCCTCGGTTGCTTGGACTGTAAAACCCCCCCAGGGGTCACTGGAACCTGCAGAGATCTCCCTTCTCTTCAACAATTATATCCCTAACATGAGGGTATAGATAGAAAAACCCCAACAATATCCTTCTAACACTAGGATGTGAAAACAACACTAAACCCAACACTCTGCTGCTGACACTAGGATGCACAAACACCACCACATTGCATTTCTAACAAAATGATCTCTACCTACTGGTGCCATCCTGCTCCTAGGAGCAAGATAGAAGTGGTTTTGTTCAGTCTTATCTTGGGCCAGAAATCCTTCCCCATGTTCAGATCCCCCAGATGGAGCCCAATTCAGTCCCTCAGTTTCTTGGGCCGTAAACCACTCCTGGTGTCCTTGGAATGTGCAGATATCTCACTTACCTCAAACAAACTATATATTCCTAACACTAGAGTGTGTGTATATATATATATATATATAAAATCATAGAATCATAGGGGTTGGAAGGGACCAACCCCCTGCCAGAGCAGGGTCACCCAGAGCACATCACACAAGAACGCATCCAGGTGGGTTTGAATGTCTCCAGTGAAGGAGACTCCACAGCCTCTCTGGGCAGCCTGGCCCAGGGCTCTGTCACCCTCACAGTAAAAAAAATTTTTTCTGATGTTCACCTTAAACCTCCTATGCTCCAATTTGTTTCCATTACTCCTTGTCCTATCACTGGTCATCACTGAAAAAAGCTGAACTCCATCTTCTTGACACTCACCCTTTACGTATTTGTAAACACTGATGAGGTCACCCCTCAGTCTCCTTTTCTCCAAACTAAAGAGCCCCAGCTCCCTCAGCCTTTCCTCATCAGGGAGATGTTCCACTCCCTCCAGCATCTCTGTGGCTCTGCCCTGGACTCTTTCCAGCAGTTCCCTGTTCTTCCTGAACTGGGGGGCCCAGAACTGGACACAATACTCCAGATGGGGCCTCACCAAGGCAGAATAGAGGGGGAGGAGAACCTCTCTTGACCTACTAACCATCCCCTTTCTAATGCACTCCAGGATGCCATTGGCCTTCTTAGCCACAAGGGCACATTGCTGGCTCATGGTCATCCTCCTGTCCACCAGGACCCCCAGGTCCCTTTCACCTACACTATACATGAACCAAACCCAGCACTATGTTTCTAACACTAGAAAATCAACAACATCAACACTACATTTCATTTCTACCAGCGCGGAGCCCTCAGAGGAGCCACCTTCAACCTCCTGAGGCAGCCTCTGTGGAGGCAACGGCTGCCAGACCTGGTGACCCAGCCACCCCAGCCTGATCTCCTGTCAGGAATGAGGGCTGGGATTTGCCTTTAAATCCCCAGAGGCTGATAAAAGCACCTGTGCCGGGGCCTCCTGCTGCTGGTGTGATGAATGACTCGTTCCCAAGTGGGATCTTTATCCAAATTAGTAATTTATGAAGCGAACAGAAGCAAACAAACAGTGCTGGGCGTGCCGGGACTCTCTGCTCCACCAAGACGTGCCCCAAACAGTTCCAGCTCTCAGGTTTTATCTTTTTGACTCATACATATGCATTACTCTTTCGAGAAAAGGGTCGGCTTATGTTAATTATTTCCCAGAATCTGCTTTATAACATCCTCATGGTTAACAACAAAGCCGGTCTATGCTAAAAAAATAACTTTAAGATGTTTGCCCAGTGTCTGCTGCACAACACAAACATCACATGCAATGCAGGCAGAAGATCCACAACACAAACATCACATGCAATGCAGGCAGAAGATCCACAATACAAGAGCAACATGCAATGCAGGCAGAAGATCCACAACACAAACATCACATGCAATGCAGGCAGAAGATCCACAATACAAGAGCAACATGCAATGCAGGCAGAAGGTCCACAACACAAACATGACATGCAATGCAGGCAGAAGATCCACAACACAAACATCACATGCAATGCAGGCAGAAGATCCACAACACAAACATCACATGCAATGCAGGCAGAAGATCCACAATACAAGAGCAACATGCAATGCAGGCAGGAGATACAAATTTTGTTGCACTATACAAAAAAAAACCAGGCAGCACAAGCAAAGATACTACACACAAAGAATTATTCTTCATTCTATGACTCTAACATTGTTCCACAAAGGATTATTCTTCACCCTGTGACTCTAACGTTGTTCCATATTGACAGGAAGCAGGTGAACACGTCTCACACCAGCACCTGTTGGGCTCACCCAGGTGCTGCCTGCCCTGCCAGCCCAGGGGACGGGGCTCCTCACTGAGGTGGCTGCACCTTGAGGTAGGTGAAAAGTTTTCATGTGCTGTTTTTAGAAGGCATTGGGAGTATTTGTGGCACTGTTCCCTCACAGAAATGTTAGAAATGCAATGTGGTGGTGTTTTTTGCATCCTAGTGTCAGCAGCAGAGTGTTGGGTTTAGTGTTGTTTTCACATCCTAGTGTTAGAAGGATATTGTTGGGGTTTTTCTATCTATACCCTCGTGTCAGGGATATAATTGTTGAAGAGAAGGGAGATCTCTGCAGGTTCCAGTGACCCCTGGGGGGGTTTTACGGTCCCAGCAACCGAGGGACTGAACTGGGCTCCACCCGGGGGGTCCCCAGACGGAGCAGGATTGATACCAAGACCAGACCCAACACAGCCCCTTGTGCCCTGCTCCCCGGGGCAGGAGGACACCAGCGGGTGCAGATCGTGGTGGGGACTGGGAAGGCAGCCACGGGGGCAGGAAAGGTCAGAATTAGACCTTAAAAGGTACAAAGTGACCTGCTAGAATGGAATGTGTGAGCAGGGGCAGGAAACTTATGGGCTAATTAGAAGCATCAGATGGGCTGTAAACCCTGGAGTGCCCAGGCAGGGGGGAAACAGGTGAAGGAACTTTGGGAATAGGGAATATAAACTGTTATTCACCTGACTGTGGGTGTGCCTGCTTGTTTAGGTCACCCGTTCTTGCCAGAGTGTAAATAACCTGAAGGATCCGTTTGGGCCTGTTCCTTGGCACCACAAACGCTTCTCACATCGCTGAGGTGGCTGCACCCTCAAGGTATGTGAAATGTTTGAATGTACCATTTTTAGAATACGTTGGGAGTATTTGTGGCACTCTTGCCTCATAGAAGAACAAGTTGGCACGACGCGAAGCTGAGGAGGTGTCTGGATTGTGGGGTGTGATGGGAGGGGAAGGCTGCCCGGCTCCCTGCCCGGCTCCCTGCCCGGCTCCCTGCCCGGCTCCCTGCCCTGCTCCCTGCCCGGCTCCCTGCCCTGCTCCCTGCCCGGGTCTGGGGGCTGGCAGCAGGATGAGGTGTCCCTGCTCCCTGCCTGGACAGGCACAGGGATGACAGTATGGCTCAGACAGCTTGAGGGAACAGGCTTTTGTCACCAGGGGAAAGTAGAGCCCTGATTGTGACACTTACTGATGCCTCTTGTGCCTCATCTGTGATGTGGGAGATGTTACGTACTTACATGCCGTGTTAAATCCTCCAAAAGCTGATCTGTAGGACTTAGAAATGGTTACCCCTCCAAATGGTGGGATGAAACTTCCTAGGTTTTGTGCAGGAACTCTCAAATCTGTGTGGAGAATACAAGGAAAAAGAGTTCTCTGGGAGCAGCAGCAGTGTGACAGATGTGTGTACCCGTGGGCAATGCTGGAGACTTGCTCTGTCACACGGGACGGGGTGTTGGTTCCTCATGGCTCTCCTTCACACCACTGCTTTTTGATATGTTTCATGACTGATGAGTGAAGTGCTAAATATATATAGTAACACTGTGCTGAAGACAGCCACAGTTAATTAATTGATTCTAACAAAATACATTCTTCCTCTGAATTCTCCAGCGCAGCAGATCACAGCATCCTTCACTTTTTCTGCTGCTGTTTTAAGCAGGTGCTATATCTTGTGCCCTACAACTCGCAGGTTTACTCATGGGTGGTAGTTCAGAATGAACCAGCTTCTTCCCTTGGTGAGGAAATCCAGATACAAACAGGCAATAGTTTGCTTTGGGTCAGAACTCACCCTGCAACACGTGTCACAAAATAGGTGGTCACGGGTCTGAGGCTGGAGGCCAGTCAGTGCTATCCCTCTATAGATTTAAATTCTAGATGGATAAAGTGATCAATTCCAGATCATGGTTGAGATGGCAGATTTTGTGGTGCACACACGGTACGTGCTGCCTGTGCCTTGGCAGCACCAGGATCATATTTGTGCTTCTGGGTTCTGACGTTAGTACAGTGATGAAACTGTTGATACAGGCATGAGACCTGGCGGGCATGCCCTGAGGACAGACAAACAGGGAAGCAGCTCTGCTAAGGAGTCGGTGCAGTCCAGAAAAGCAGCAAGCACCTTTGTGGTCTGCTGCCCCATTACCTGTTTGTGAAGCCTGCCAGGAGCCTGTGCCACCTGGTGGACACCAAAGAGGAAACACTGAGCCGCTCTGGAGCGAAATGATTGTTTGCTGAGGGCACAAATACTGGCCTGAGCCCCAGGTGTCCAACCCAGCCTGCTCTGATCCCTTGCAGAGGGTGAAGAGCAGTGAGGGCTGAACCTCCCAGCTGGAGGGGTACAAAGGGGGTTGGAGCCAGGCTGGTGTGAACCTTTCAAAGCTGCAGTGTGGGGAAGGTGGCCTCATATGCTGCTCAGGGTGAACTGTTCTGTAGAAAAAATTCATGTCCCTCTTCCCAGGCAAAACCACCTGGCTGTGCACAGCAGCGTGCAGTGCCTCAGCTAACCAAGCCCTCCAAGGGCAGGAAGGGACAGGAGCCTTAGCAGCAGCTCTGTGTTTTCTGATTGGGTTTAAACCATCCCACTTGCAGGGAAAATTCGTATCTGTTCCAGTTTCATCTTAACAAAGCATGTTCGTTTTTACAGAATCTTGCTTTTTAGTCAAGTGAAGTTAAAATTGCCAGAATAGAGCTTGTTTGCCTTTTAAGCCAACAGGAATTAAAATTTGCAAAAGCATTGGAGGAACCAAGGAACCCAGGTCTTAGTCTTCTGGGTGACATCTTCTAAAGTCTCTCTGGATGTTTGGCTTGATTTTATTTTTAAACTGTAAACTTTCAGCCTGAGTGCCACAGCCACTTGTATATCTGAAGTGTATCTGGAAGTTACACTTCTGTAAGTTCAATATTTAATTGTTTTTTCTTTCTGGCTCTGTCAGGATTAGTGTGAGTGAATCCTTCCCTCCAGGACAGCAAGCCTGGGAAGGGGCTGAGCTGTAGAGGTCACTCTTCTCCTTCATTGCTCCCCAAAGTGGGAATCAGGATACTATTGATCTCATTTACCTTTAGATCATAGAATCGAATGGTTTGGGTTGGAAGGGTCCTTAAAGATCATCTAGATCCAACCCCCTGTATGGGCAAGAACTCCTCCCAGTAGACTGAGTTGCTCTAAACCCCATCCAGCCTGGCCTTGAACACTTCCATCATCCTCCCCCATCATTCCCCCTCATCATTCCAGCAGTTCCTGGGCTGGGGGAGCAGGCTGATGCTGCTGGCCCTGCTGTGCTCCTGTCCCACTCCCAGGGGCAGTGGGACTTCCTTGCAAACCCCGAGTCCTGGGTTTATTTTCCTATTCTGGAGCAACCTGAGGGGCTTCACATCCACAACAGCCTGCTCACAGCAGGTATTAGGCTGTTTCTGGCTGGCATTCCTGGCTCTAATCTCACAGCAGGAACACAGGCCCATCTGCCAGCACTGCAGCTTTTGTCCAGATCAGTCACCTCGTGCTGCCTCCACGCCCAGTGCAGAGAAAGATGCTAAGGTGTTTTTTACCTTCTCAAGATCATAATAATCTAAAACAGATCAGATCACTCACACCCTACAAAAGTCTCTCTTCACTATAAGAAGAATCCTAGAGGATAGGGCCACATCTAGAAACCCTGCTTTTGCAGAGCAACCTGGGCTGGTGGGAGGTGTCCCTGCCCATGCAGGGGGGTTGGATCTAGATGATTTTTAAGGTCCCTTCACACCCAAACCATTCCATGATTCTCTGTGGGCTGGGTTCCCCAGCAGACCCTGTTCCTTGTGCAATGTGATGTGGTGGTTCAGCCAGAAAATACTCCAGGGACAGGACTGCCAGGGAGCTGTGCCAAAGGGGGAATGAGGGCACCAGGCATCTGCACCAGGACTTGTTAACGAGCAATGGCCAGGGCATGTGGATGCAGTTCAAAGCAGAGTAGAACTGAAAATTAATACTGCAGTTAGGCTTGACAGACCAAACAATATTCATTTTAACCATGCTGAGAATGAAATATTTAGCTTCATTTTTTCCACTGGGAAATAATGTTGTGGGTTTGATTGTTGGGGTTTTGGTTTGGTTGTTTTTTTTTGTCTGGCAAGATAGAATTTTTTCCTCAGAGTTCTCGCAAAAATCAGCATTTTCTGGTTTATGTCTGAAGAAATAAGATCCTCACCTTAATCTCTCATCTTCCAAGCCATTCCCCCTTGTCCCATCCCTCCATGATCTTGTAAAAAGTCCCTCCCCAGGTTTCCTGCAGCCCCTTCAGGTACTGGAAGAGCAGATCCTGTCTACAGCTCCCCCTCCCATTCTGACAGTTACAGCAGGGACTTAATAATGAGACACTGAACATTTTAGACTAAATGAAGTTAAAGGCTTCATATAAGAATAAGCTCTGGAACTCACTGCCACTTGAGCTGTTGAAATGCAGCCAGAACTGGAGAAGGATGGATGGTGATTTGGATTTGGGCTGCAAGGATGATAAGACTTAGCTGGGTTCTCACTCCAGTCGTGGAGGTTTTGGGCATGAGGATGGATTTTGCTTCTCTCACTGCCATCCTGCACTTTCAGTCAAAGATTTTAGCAGGACTCATCCCTGGGAAGTAGTTGGCTTGAGGGGCTTGGGAAGCTCCTTGGTCCCTTCTGTTGTGCCTGAGCCATTGTTTAAGAGTTGGCAGGAGCTTCTGGTACCAAACCCCTCTGACATCTGCAGTCTCAGTGCTCTCTGGGACCAGGCTGTGCCAGTGTTTTACCACGCCCGTGCTAGGCTGAGGGATGATGTTATTCAGGCAACTTGGGATGAAACAGGGGCAGCACCAGAGCTGTGTGGTTTCCTGACTGCAGCTTTTGGAGAGAGGCAGAGCAGAGGGAGGATTTTTCACTGCATTGTTCATACCCACGGGACACCCAAAGGGTCCCCTTTGCCCTTGGCCAGCAGAGAGGATTCTGTGAATTTGGTGAGACAAAAACAAAGGTGCTGCAGGAACCTTGTAAACTACAGAGAGAGGAGCTATAGGTGCTTCACATGGAGGCTGTGTGTCCAACCCAGCATCATCAGGAAGAGTGTGCTCTTCTTACTCTCTTAGGAAACCCTTTGTCCCTCCTCCCTGTACCTGTCCTCACCTTCTTGGCTTTCACAGATGCAGGACACAGTTTCTGCTCTGCAGAAATGCACTCAGTGCTCTAAATCAAAGCAACTCCTGAGGATGAACTGAGAACCTACTCCTTTCCTGTACAGGTGTCTGCTGAGAAAATCACATTCTCAAAAACCTACTTAAGGGTAGATGTTGAAAGGAACAGATACTTCAAGCACCTCTTGATGTGGGAGCTGAGGCCTGAAGTTCCATTTATGATTCTGCAACTCTCCCCTTGAATTCAAAGCACAAAATTATAACATCCCATCTAAATAAATAGGCATTTCTGTGCCATTTGTGTGTGCTGGTGCTTTTATATGGTTACTTTGTAGATTTTTAAGTGAAAATAGTATAAACACTGTTTCCAGTCAGTGGTATCTCCCCATGGTTCACTTAAATCTTTCCTGTACTCATTGGAAAAGCCTGTTGAAAGTTATTTTTCTGCATTGGTGGGATGTTAGTGCTCCAGCACAGGGGCCAAATTCTGCTTCCACTTGCAGCAAAAGAAAAAAAGAATTAAGATTTGCTTGAGACTCTGAGCTAGCTGGGAAGTGGGGACCTGAAGCTGGAGGCCTGACTGCTCTCCCAGACAGGGCTGTGGCATAGTGGGTGACTGCATGAATATCCTCTGTTATTCATGAGTAAGTGCCAGCATTTGTCCACTTCTGACCTGGAATTTGTATAATTTAGCAGGTTTTTTTCTTTTAAAATGAAAGCTGAGTTTACCCACTTGTATATTTTATTGCTACACCACTAATAACTGTATTTGAAATATGCTGCCTCATTGTTTGCAGACTTTTCACTAAAAGAAACAGGAAAGATGGACTTTTTATTACCTGCATCAGGGAAGTTTATTAATCAGTTCATGCAGCTTAATAAGGTAAATAGAATTTTAAAACAGGTTGGGAAGTATGTGGGGGAAAAAATAGGTTTCCTCATAAAAATTAAATCCCAGACACCAGGAAAAGCCCAGTTCACAATCACTGCAGTGATGAGGTTGAAAGGACTGGGAGGTTTCTACTTTGGGTAGATAATAACTAGTGTATGAAGAGTGCAAGCAAAAGTAGAGCCTTTGTTACTGTGGGCATGGAAATACAGCCCTGCCCACGAGTGTCTTTGTGTCCACAGCCCCACACACAACATATTCTCTACACCTGCCAGGGCATGAACATGCCTGGCAATTTCTGCACCTGCACCAAGTGCCTCAGAGGTGTTACTCTGCAGCTTGAAGGGTCGAAATCAAAGTGCAGAGAGGGAAAATGAAGATTAAACTTGTTCTGACTGTAAGTCATATTGTCCTTTGGAAACTGTTCAAAAGGAACATTTACAACCTCCTTCCATTCCCTTGCTGGGAAGAACGAGCTCCACAAATTCCCATCACTTAATCCCCTCTTCATTTGAACTCCACCTATGAAATCTATTTTCCCTTACATTGGTCTTTTACAGCCTGTGGCTGTGCTAAGCCACCCTGATCCCAGTGACAGAGGGAGAACTGGGGAAGTCTGTGTCCTTCTCCAACACTCTCAGCTTCCATCACGTCAAGCTGGATTTCTCCATCATCTTCTGGGCTCTGACCCCTGCATAGAGGAGGGCAAAGCAGGTGGGGTAAGGGAGCAAGTGGAGCCCCTTCTAGCAGCCTTTGCCTGCTCTGCTGCCAGTGTACAGGGCAGTGAGGTCAAAATCCCCTAAGTCATAGTGAAAAGAGCAGGAGCTCTTGATTAGAGGAAGCTACAATCAAGCAGGGTAATTGAGTTAGAAAACTCAATAGAGAAAATCTAGAGGGGAGATATTTGTTCATTTCTAAAATCACATTAATAAAGAGAAAGCAGGTGATTTGACATGAAATGGAGGATTAGAGATCACAGAATCATCTTAAAATGGTTTGGGTGTGAAGGGACCTTAAAAATCATCCTGTTCCACCCCTCCTGTGTGGGCAGGGACCCCTCCCACCAGCCCAGGTTGCTCCAAGCCCCATCCAGCTGCTGTGCTCAAACTTGCAAATAAATCATTATTTTCTAGAAGACTTGCTACAGTAAAACACACTGTGTGAAACCTGGGCAGGGCATTGCATGGAAGGATGAAGCAAATCCACAAAGGATGAGGTTAACTCTCTGTTTCTGGCAAGCACTGCTCTGGGGAACAAAAACAAGGCAAGGAGAGAGCTGAGGGGCAGAGATGGCCCCTGCTCTGGCAGGAGGGTTGGACTAAATGATCTCCAGAGGTCCCTTCCAGCCCCCACCATTCTGTGGTTCTTTGGATGTCCCCATGCTTCTCCATGCCTAGCCAGGGGTTCCTATTCACTTTAGGTCCAGGGCTCTTGACTGTCATTCCAGCCTGTTTCCCAAAATTCACTGAAGTGGGGGCCAAAATCAGTTGCTCAAGTTTGTCCAGGATGACATGACAGACCAAAGCTGTAGGTCAGAGAAGGGAGCTGGTTCTCCATCCCGTTACACCACGTCCCTGTTCACCTCCTGCCAAAGGATGTGGCAACTGCCATATCTCTGACATGACTCTGCTTCACACCCACATTCTGCTCATCAGCCCCAGGAGTAAATTACTTGAGTTGGATGGAAATTTTCCTATAGACGAGTTTTCCATCCAAAAATGCTGATTAGACTTAACTGACGTGCTCTGTGGAAAGGTTTTGATTCCGTCAGAGCTTTCAAAGGAAACAAAGTGAGACCTGGCCAGGCTGGCTGGGGGGGAGCTCTGCTCTGCAGATTGTCCATCTGCCTACATGTCCCTGGACTTTCTGGCTCTGTGGCTACAAGATTTCCCAGCTGACTGGCTCATGGAGGCCAAGACACCAGTTGGGTACCAGCTTCTGCAGCTCTGTCCCTACATGGGGGCAACCCTGGGACCACACATTCTCTGAGTCCCAGAATCAGCTGGTTTATTTTTTAAAATCTCTTTGGATTCCTTTGTCATGATTTTTCATGTCACTGAAATTGTCCATGTTTTATTTTGCTATTCACTTCAGAATAACTGTCATCATCGCTGTCTGCAGGGCACGTTTTGTGCAGCAGGAGGTGGTGTCCTCTCTGTGTTGGTAACATGATTTCCAGCTCCGGGCACAAACTCTGCAAACAAAGCAGGGGAAGGGGATTTTTTTCCCCCCATTTTACCCTGCCTGCTCACAACTGCCACCTGCATTAAGTCCCCTAATGCTTTGGTCCCTCCTGACCTTCACACATAACCCTGCTCTGTGCTTCTGCCCTCTTGCCAGGGGCAGTTCAGCCCTGCACAGTGACCTGTTGGCACTTGCCTTTCCATCCTTCTGCCCACGGAGGGTGCAGCATTGCCCTGGTGCAGCTCCCCCCAACATCAGTGGTCTCTGCAGCCAAGCTTTGGGCTTCAGCAGTGAAGGCAGAGACCACAAGCCAAGCTCCACCTCAGGCCAAATGTCCTGCATTGTCATAGCTTTGCTTCTCCTTCCTGCACTGCTCAGGAGATGAGGAGGATGGGGCCTAAGGGGACCTCAGATCAAGAGGCAAATTGCTGGGTATCCATAAGCCCTCCATATGAACAAGTCTCTGAAGGTGCCATCTTACCAGAGCAAGGCTTGAAGAGGCAGTGGCAGCACCAGCCACCACGCCCTGCTTTGCCAGTGCAAAGCAAATGGAGCAACATCTCACATTGACCAGAGCTGATCATAGAATGGTTTGGGTCGGAAGGGACCTTCAAGATCATCCAGTCCCAACCCCCCTGCATGGGCAGGGACACCTCCCACCAGCCCAGGTTGCTCCAAGCCCCATCCAACCTGCCCTTCAACACTGCCAGGGATGGGGCAGCCACAGCTTCCCTGGGCAACCTGGGCCAGGCTCTCACCACCCTCATGGTGAAGGATTTCCTCCTCATGTGCAGTCTAAATCAGCCTTTTTGAAGTTTTAATCCATTGCCCTTTGTCCTCTCAATTGCTTAAGGCCACAAAAAACTGACACAGAGAAACCACCTGTCACTGCTTGGGCTGTTTGCTGACAGCCAGGGACAAAACCAGCCCCTGTGCCATGGTGTGTCTGATGCTGCTCTTCATCTCCCTGCCAGGCCTGACTCTGTGCCATGGCTCCAGTGGATCAGGCAGGCAGGGGCTCGTGCCTGCCCTCACACCCCAAGGGTGCTCCTGGCCCCAGATGGGATCATTTGATGTCAGAAGAGACAAGTGATGCTGAATTTCCTACCGCTCCCCAACAGCTTCTCAGCCGGTGCCAGAACCTCTCTTATTTTCCAAGATTTCTGTTGCTGATCAAAAAAACACAACCCCTTGTGAAGACGTGATGGCAGGTTTCCCCTGCCAGAGCAGAGATTTTTATCTGGCAGGCAAAACCAAGGTGACATTAAAAAAAACTAAAGACAAAAGAAGAAATGGCCTTTTGGCTCAGTCCGAGTCCGACCTCGGATTTCTTGGTGGCAAAATAAATCATTTCCTTCTGCTGTGAAAAGAGGGGTTTTTTTCCTCAGAACTTGGATTGTTTGGTAATACCTAAGCCAGCCCCATCCCTTGCACTCCTCTTGTTAGTGAAAACCATCTCATTTTTCATCTAGCTTTGCACCTTCCAGTGCCTTGCACATCCTTTTTTCTTGATGTGGTTGATGGTAAAAGCCTCTACAGTAGGAGCTGGCTAATTCTGGGCCACTGCTGAGTGAGGATGTTGGTGCATGTGATGACACTCTCTGTGCTGGGGCATCATTTGGCTTGTTCAGCTTCTTTGGATGGTGAAGGCCTTTGGACAGAAGAAGGTATCACCTGGAGATGGAAGTATGAAAGCAGACAGAGGTGGATGAGGGCTTTTCTTCCCCTGTGCACTCACTGGCCATTCATATCCTTCCCTTGTCCCACTTCCCTCTGCTGCAATTAGAAACAGGCTGATCTATCACGGAGGAAGAGAAGGGAACAGTGTAGGATCAGTCATTCTACCTGACTTATACACAGGAATCTGATTTTGAGCTGTATTTTATCAGGGCAGGCATTCTGTGACTTGATGGGTGCCAGACATGGGGTGACAAGAAGGGTGATGACAGGCAGCAGGTCTGTGTCCTGCCCTTGCAGTGACTCCAAGTTACCAACAGCTGGACAGAGATCTTGAAAATGCAAACCTGCCCTTTCCCCAGACACAAGCAGCTCTGAGTCCTGCAGCAGCTCAGCTCAGCAGTGGCTGCATGGAGACATCTGCCCTGGGGCCTGCCAGTGCTTCCCTGGGGCTGAGCCCCTCTCTCTGCCTCGTGCTTCTGGTTCTGCCTTCTTTGCTGTAGGGATCTACCCAAGGCCCAGACAGCAGCCAAAAGCAAGCAGCTCAGCTGCTGCCCAGGCTCATGGCAGAGAGGGCAGCCCAGCAGCAAAGCAGGAATCCCCTTGGCCTGAGGAATGGCCTGAGGAACCTCAGAGGCAGCACTCCTTGGGGTGGGAGGGGAGGATACCCAGTCCTAGCTGTGCAAACACACTTTTGCATCGGTTCAGTAAATTATTTAGGGATATGATACAAAGGGCAGTGAGCACAGAGCTGTGTTAGTCATGGAGCTGCTGTGCTGCTGAACAGAACAGAAGTGCCTAGATAGCTGAGATAGAAAAGCCAGAATGTGCTTGTGATATCGCAGTACAGTTGATAAACAGGCATGTGCTGGTGATAAGATAAGCTTATTGGTGATAAGACAGGTAGGAATGAGATAGATCTGGAGTGGTGTGTGATACAGTGTTGATCAGACATGGTTACCAATACGTGGCCATGTCTCGTTATCACTGTGGCTGCTTATTTAGAAGATGAAGTTGATCTTTTCTCTTGCAAGATGGAGAGGGCAAGAGTCAGAAAAGCTTGAAAGATTCAGGTAAAAGAGGGAAATGGGGCGAGTGGAGAAAAGGGGGTAAGGAGAGGTCTGCAAGAAAAGAGAGGATTTGGGGAAGTTTGAAGCAGCCAGAGAGCACTGAGCTCTAAGTCTGTGCTGACTGCAGCCTGTACTTCATCTTATCAGCTTGAACACCCAGTGTCTCTGGGATCAGGGGGCAAAAGGGCTGAAAGGTCCAGGAAAGCCTTTCAATATTTGAACCTGGCAGCAACGGGTGAGGAGAGAGGACAGGGCTGAATAGATCCATGATATGGATGATGGAGAGGCTGTTCTGGTCTGCAGGGCTGTTGCCCTGAGCCACCAGAGGTGTGAGCCCCCTCTGCCATGGCAGCCTGGGGATGCCCAGGAAGGGGCCAGTGCCTGAAGTCAAAGAAGATTCCCCTCAGGAGTCACAAAGATGCAGGAGTCACAAAGATGCAGGAGTCACAAAGATGCAGGAGTCACCGAGCCCTGAGGCTTCAGGTCCTGGTTGTCTCATTCCCCCACAGCAACTCCTGACATTTGGTGATGCTATTGGAACAGCCAGAGGAACATCCACAGCCTGGATGGCTTTCTGGAGGAGAAGCCCCTGCCTCTTACTCTTGTGACATGATCTCAAGGGATTTACATTCTGTCAGGGTGTGTCTCACACACTCACTTGGAATTGTCTCCAGCTAAACCAGAAGGTCCTCAGGGGATATGAGTTCTCTGGTACTTTCTTTCCCCATTTGAAAGAAATGCCAGCAGCCAGTTAGCTGAAAATGTAATATGAGAAATAATTTCAAACTGGAAAAGGGATTTGTTTTGAAAGAAAAGTCTAAACAAAATGTCCTGGCAGTGTTATTCAAGCAGAAAGCACATTGATCCTTCTTTTTTCCAGTAAAAGAGCTGCTTTCTCTGGGGGAAAAACATGACATAGGAGAGATTTTTTCTTTTCCTGACTCTGCCACTAACTCACTGAACAAACAGGAACAAGCCATTTTCTCCTCTAATACCTCTGTTTTCCCCTCTACTGGCAGGCAGGACAAGTTGGTGGGATGCAGGGAGGAAATGGTTTGGTGCATAATGAATTGGTATTCCAAGCAAGGAGACAGGAACACTCTTGGTTTTCACCAGACCTTGGTTCTCTGAGTGTTTCAACAGGCTGTACTGAGAGGGTAGTTTAGGCCTCATACCTGAATGCTCCCCAGGAACCAGTGTCTTCAGATCAAATCCACCTCCCATTAAGGTTTTAGATGAGGGCTGTGCCCTGGCTTGGGGTGTAGCTGTTGATTTTACCTCCAGGACAAGGTACTCTTGTGTGAGCTACTGTGTGGCTGTTGGACACCAGAAGATGGTGAGAGATACGTGTTTCTGTTCACTGTATCTCAGGGCTCTGATCTTCTGCTTGCCCCACTTCCCCAGCCTCCACAACACTCTGCTCTCTGCAGCAGGGCAGAGCACAGTCCCCCCCAGCACGGGCAATTCACTGCCTCTGGGGTTGGGGGTGACCAGGACAACCCTGGAATCAATAGGTGGGTTTCCACACTGGACTGGGCTGAGCAGCTGTGTGTGCCAGGAGCTGCAGTAAAGCTCCAGCCCCGCAGTGAAGCCCCAGGGATCACCAGGCTGGTGTCTCTGCAGGGTTATGGAGAGCATCGAGGAGGGAAACCCTGGCCTAGTGGAGGGAAATGACAATTATTTTCTTGCCAGCTTGCAGCAGTTGCAAACATTTATGATAGTTCAATAGTCTGAGTAATAGGTACATTAAAAAATATAGAATAGTTTATTTACAGGGTGACCAATTTTCAGGCTGGAAAAGCAAGATGCTCATTTCAGTGGCACAGAGGGGCCAGATGGGATGCAGGAGGTGAGCTGTGGGCCCTGGGAGCTGAGTTGGTTCAGGAGCCATAAGCAGCTTGGAGGGCTGTGGCAGTGCAGGGGGTGTGCCCTGTGCCCTGTGGCAGTGCCCAGGGTGTGAAAGCTGCAGCTGGCAGGGGACAGGAGGACAAAGCAGTGGCACTGTGCAACTCTGCCCTGCTCTTTCCTGGCAGCAAGCAGCACACCGGCTGCTTCTTGCCCTAAGCCAAGGGAAAGGAGACTTGATGGCTCCCTGTCCTGTGTCCTGCCTCATGCAGACCTCTCCAGAAATGTGTACTTGGTGGTTTCCTGTGAAAGAAGTGTTGTTTAAGGGGTCTAGAAAAATCTGGGTGTGCTGCAGCCAACATCATCTTCCTCAGTGAGCCTGGCAGGGATTAAGCTCTGAGGTCCTGGGCTAGTTTTGGGAGTGGGTAAGAAGAAAGCATGACACTGTCTGTGCTGTCCTGTGCTGGGTCAGGCTGGAGGTGTAACTCATGGCTGGCTGTTTGGAGGCACAAGGCACAGCTGAGCACCCTCATCTGCCCTGGCAGCCCCATCTCCCCAGCCCTTAGTTCTGGAACTGTTGAGAAACAAACCCGGCGTTTGAGAGATTAAAGCAAAAATTCACAAAGAGCCTTTCCAGGTCTCGTGCAGGAAGGGTGTGTGTTCAGGAGCAGAGAGGGGAGCTCAGGGGAGAGTTGCTTTTGACTTGTCCTCTGTCTCTGGCCCATTTTCTGTCTTGGTTGCAATGCTGTAGTAGTAGGAGCGGATTATGTTTTCCACAGAAATAAATCCTGGACGCTCTTCCGACCTGCAAGGGCAGAAAGAAACAAGTAAGAGCCACCAGAAGGGACAAGAGTGGACTGATGCAATGAGAAGATGCCAAGCACAGAAGAACCTGGGGAAGAACTGCAGCCTGGTTGTATTAGGGCTTAGGAGAGCAGCTGAGACTTTGATGGGCAGGGGCAAAGGCAACATCTCCCAGGGTTGGTACGGGCAAACAGAGGGGTGTGATAATAAAGAAACAGGTGCATTATTCATCACAGACTGGAGATTGTGACCAAGGCAGGTGACATGATTTGCTTTGTGTTGCCACCACCCGTGTGTGCTGGTCTGATGGGCCTGTGGAAGCCTCACCTGTAGGTCCAGCACTGCTGCATGAGGCTGTAGATCTCTGCGGGGCAGCCCGTGGGGCAGTCCATGCGCTTGCCTTGCTCTATGAAGCTGATGACCTCTGGGCCTTTCATTTTCTAGGATAGGATCAAGTGAGAAGACACTTTCAAGTTTTTGGAGAGGGCAGCAGGGTTAGAAGAAACAGTTTAGAGCTGGGCCTGGGGTAACGCTTTGGATCCCTGCACCAGGCACCTGGTACCAGGCACCATTTCCAACCCGGCCACCCAGCAGTGGTGTCTGGTGTTGAGCCAGCCCAGCCTGCAGCCCCCAGCCCAGCCTGCAGCCCCCAACCCAGCCTCGAGCCCCCAGCCCAGCCTGCAGCCCCCACCCCAGCCCCAAGCCCCCACCCCAGCCCCAAGCCCAGCCTGCAGCCCCCAACCCAGCCTGCAGCCCCCAGCCCACAGCCCCCAGCCCAGCCTGCAGCCCCCAACCCAGCCTGCAGCCCCCACCCCAGCCTGCAGCCCCCAGCCCCCAGCCCCCAACCCAGCCTGCAGCCCCCACCCCAGCCTCCAGCCCCCAGACCAGCCTGCAGCCCCCAGCCCAGCCCGCAGCCCCCAGCCCAGCCTCCAGCCCCTAACCCAGCCTGCAGCCCCCACCCCAGCCCCCAGCCCAGCCCAGCCCCCAGCCCAGCCTGCAGCCCCCAACCCAGCCTGCAGCCTCCAGCCCAGCCTGCAGCCCCCACCCCAGCCTTCAGCTCCCAGCCCAGCCTGGAGCCCCCACCCCAGCCTTCAGCTCCCAGCCCAGCCTGGAGCCCCCACCCCAGCCTTCAGCTCCCAGCCCAGCCTGGAGCCCCCAGCCCAGCCCACAGCCCCCACCCCAGCCTTCAGCCCCCAGCCCAGCCTACAGCCCCCAGCCCAAGCCTGGGCACAGCAGTGGCTGATTTTTCAGCTCTGTGAGTGGAAGGATCAAAGAGAAAAGCTGCTTTGATTCCAACCCAAATTAATTGTTTGTTTTTAGTTGTGGGTTTGTTTTTTTTTTTGTTTCTTCTCCCTTGAATGAATCCAAAGCTGCAGGATCCAAACAATCTAATTTGTGCCTTTTGTGAAGTGGAAGTGAGTCTGTCTCCTTTCCCCTCTGCTCAACAGTGGGAAGAGCTCCCATTCGAGGAGACAGAAATTGTAGTTTCAGGTTGTGTCAGCCTGTTGGAGAGTGGGACTGGACTGTGGCATCCCTCTGCGGTGGCCCCAGCTCTGCCTCACCTTGTATGGTTTCTGCCCAAAGCTGAAGGCCTCCCACATGGTCACACCGTAGCTCCACACATCACTCTTGCTGGAGAACTTGTGGTAGAGGATGCACTCTGGGGCATACCATTTCAGGGGCCACTTGCCAGCTGTCCTGGCCTGTAGCAAAGCAAAGAGGAACATTTCCACTCTGAGTCACAGCCTGCTCTCAGCTGAGCAGTAATTCTGCTCTGCTGAATGGTTGTGTCATATGTAGGTCCACGCTGCTGAAAAAATCCCCTTGCCCTGGGCTAGGAGCTCATGGTCCTGAGCCCTGAGCCTCAAATCCTAGCCCAGGCCCTGCTGTCTTGCTGGCCCTGCTCAGCCATCCCTGGCTCCTGGGAATGAAAAGCTCCAGCCCCTACCTCTGGAGGTCTCACCCCCCAACCAGGAGGGCTCCTGCTAGCTACCTGCATCCTTTGCTGTGCTTACACTTACCTTGTAGTAGCTGTCATCAGCCCCAAGGGCCTTGGAGAGTCCAAAGTCACTGATCTTGGCATAATGCTGGTTGACCAGCAGGACATTCCTGGCTGCCAGATCCCTGTGCACAAAGTTTTTTTCCTCCAAGTACTTCATCCCCATGGATACTTGGTGCATCAGCTCCACGATATTGCTGACTGTAATCTCGTCTCTGGGGAAGATGAAAGGACAAGGCAGGAGTAAAGGACCTGCCATCACTCTGTACACCACGGTCCCCTCCAAGCTTTCTAGGGAGAATGAACGTGGACATCTCTACTCCAAAAGCATCAGTCCCTATTACCTCACATGATATGACATCTCTTTCTGCTGTTAGCAGCTTCCCTCCACCTGCAAATCCAGGCTCCCCTGGCAGGACAGTGTTTGATGAGAAGTGCAGAACATCAGGCAGCCACATGTTATTCAGTACTCACTTCCTGCAGGCCAAGAACTTGTTGAGTGGCCCTCCAGAAGCCATCTCCATCACAAGCATCAGGGACTCTGCCTCACAGACCCCAATCATCCGGACAATGTAGGGGTTGTCCAGCTGATGCATGATCTGGGCTTCCTTCATCATTTCATCCTTCACTGTTTTCTCATTGTTGCTCTTCAGGACCTTTATGGCCACGTCGATCTGCTTCCTGCACGGGGCACAAGAGGAACACACATGGGATGAGCCAAACAGCAGCAGGACTTGTGTCACAGCCAGGAATGCAAACCACTTCTCATGTGTTATTGTTTGATCTCTCAATGACAATCTCAGTGCCTGTTTGGGTGGGCACAGCACTGGTATCCCAGGCCAGCTAGAAGGCTACAGAGAAAAGGGTCACCTCAGCCTTCGAAGTCACCTCACAGGCCAAGATCTGCATCAGCATTGCCAGCTTTCAAGGGGGAAGCTCAGGCATGAAGAGGGCAAAAGCCATCTTTGTCGACTCACAGACAACCTAGCCAAGGATCTCACAGCTCCTCAGTCTCTCTCCTTTGCCCTGACATGGACCAAGATGACCTCAGAAGCTTGGGCTTGCTCCTCTGAGCCCAGCAAATGCCCTCAGAAGTGGCAGCCCTGTGCCCAGGAGTGTGCAGTGCAGTTTGCACTCTCAAGGCAATGAGGCTGTCACTGGACGTTTCCATGGAAAGTCAACGCTGACCTTCCAAAGTAACTCTTACACCTCCACCCCATGATCACTTTAGGGTCCATCTAGCTAGAGACAAGGTAGCTGGGGACTCCCCTGAGCTCAGGCTGGAGCACCCTCCTCCCACTCCCTCAGCACCCTTTCAGGGCAGGGCTCACTTTCTCATTTTGTAGACTCCTTTCTTGACGCAGCCAAAGTTTCCTGCCCCCAGTTCCACTTCATCCATCATCAGGTGGTCCCTCTTCAGGAAAAGCTTCTTATCCTTCAGTTCCTCGGGGTCACTGTAGGGGCTCTCATAGACAGTGGTGTCCATGGGTAGCAGGCGTGACTTCCCTGCCCCTTCCCAAGAGAGACAGTTTTTATAGCTGTAAGCAACATATCCTTCCCCATCTCTTCCTCCCTCACCACTGGGGAAGATTTTCACTAGTCTCTTGGGCAATTCTCCTTCAAGCTCCAGCATCCAAGGGCATCATTCAAAGGCTCCACCCGGGGCATTCCTCCCTTTCACAACCTGTGGCCTCTCCTAGTTACAGCTGCTGAAGCAGCTGGGATGGGGAGAGATGTTGGGGCATTCCTGCTCCACCCATCAGGCCCTGCAGGACCTGGGCACCCCACTGAGGTGGGACCAAATGCACCAAGTACTGAGTAGGCAGGGTGCAAGGTAGGGAATGGGACAGGGCTGGATTTACTGGGTAGGATGGGGAATGGGACAGGGCTGAATTTACTGGGTAGGATGAGAAATGGGACATGGCTGGATTTACTGGGTAGGATGGGGAATGGGACAGGGCTGGATTTACTGGGTGCCAAGTGTGGGCAAACAGTTTTGCAATATTCCTGTCTCAGGGCCCTCAAAGGAGCAGGATGCTCCTGTGTGCCTTTATAAGAAAGGGGCTTTGTAGCAGAGCCCAGAAGGTGATGCAGATGTGTCAGGTAATCCCTGTGGCATCCCCAGGTCCTGTGTCCTGTTAGGAGGAGAAGGATTTCAGAGATGCTCACCTACAGGCTCTGGTGTGTATCCGTCTGCATTAAGAGGCCCAAGGTGTCTCTGGAAAGGAAACAGGGATAAAGTGAATAAAGGAACCAGGGAAATTTGCTTCAGTGTAAAATGGAGGAGGAGAAGGACAAGGAGCCTCTGCAGCCCACAGAGCCCTGGCTGGTCACTCCTTCTGCACAGCCCTGAGGTGGGCACAAGAAACTGGGCTGGTATTGAGCTGACTTTGCTCTCCCAGTCCCAGCTGGCAGGAAGCCCCACTGCAGCTGCACAGCAGGGATTAGATCCTGGGGGAATTCCCTGCCATGGAGCCTGGGTGCAGCATCACCCTGCAGTGACCCAGCCTGTGGGCTGGGCAGGTGAGGTGCTGAGGGCTCTGGAGTCACCCAAGCAATGAGGGCCACACACACAGGGCTGCATTTTGCCCTCTTCCCCCTCTGCTTTCCCCATCCCAAAGGGACAAGTCTCCTAGAGGAGCAAAGTCATCCCAGCCAAGTGTCTGCAGCTGGTTTTGAGGCAGGGAGTGAAGAGAAGCCTGGAGGCATCTCAGCTGGCAGCTGCCACACCTGCCCCAGGAGTGCAGTGATCCCCACGAGCACAGGACAAGCCTAGAGGAAACGGCCTGAGGTTGGGGCAGGGGAGGTTTAGACAGGATATTAGCAAGAATTTCTTTGCTGCAAGCGTGGTCAGGCCCTGGAAATGGGCTGCCCAGGGAGGTGGTGGAGTCACAATCCCAGGAGGTATTAAAAAAACCCACGTAGATGTGGCACTTCAGGAAACGCCCTCATGGGCGGGGTTGTGTTGGTTGGTGTTCGTTTGGGGGTTTGTGGTTGGTTGTTTTTTTGGGTTTTGTTGTGTTTGTTTTTTTCCTGCTGGGTGGACGGTTGGACTCGGTGAACTCAGAGGTCTTTTCCAACCATAATGATCCTGTGATCCGTGACCCTGTGTTTCTGTGACCCTGTGTTTCTGTGACCCTGTGCACAGCCTCCATCCCACAGCCTCCATCCCACAGCCTCCATCCCACAGCAGACAGGGGTACCCTTGTCCCGCACACCCCTGAGCGCCGCTTGCAGCCACCACGGCATGGGAGCCCACCCTAGATTGTGAAAGCTCTCTGAGAAGAGCTCAGGCCTTTCTTCAGCCTCTGCTGGGCTCTGGGATGGGCTGCTCCGACAGCCCAAAACGAGCTGGTTTCAACACAGCTCGGCACACACGGCAGTGACTGAGCACAGACGTACCCCAAGGCCAGGGACGCAGTGGGAGCACAAAGACCTGGCTGGTGGCCAGCAGCAAGGCTGAACATTCCCAGAATCCAACCACGTCTTCCTTGCTCCTGCCTGGCAAGGAGGGCAGGGGGGGGGGGGGAGAGGGCTCCCTGGGGACAGGCCCACATGTTGCAAGGAGCTCAGTATGAATGGAAACCATTTTCAGCTCTAATGGTAGCTGTGCCCAGCTATTCCTTGTCCCCATCCAAGCTGGAAAGGGAACAGCATTGCAGCTGGCCTTAATATATTCCATTTGAGTTACTGCCTTTTAGAGAAGAGCAGAGTTTGATCAGCAAGCTTGAAATGCAATAACATTAAACCACTGAGGTACCAATAAACCGGACCCTGCCCAGAACTTACGCTCACAGAGGGGTGGGTTGGTGGAACCGGTGCTGCAGACGCTGTGAATCAGGAGAGAGAAGGTGTTAGGAAGGGTCTGCCTGTGCCCCAAGCAGGATCAGAGCATCCTTGAAGGACTGTGTGGATGCCTGGGTGTAATGCACCCCCCCAAAGGCTGGGTTCCACAGCCTTTACCAAAAAAGGTGTGGAAGTGTGCCTGGCTACGGGCATTATTCCCAGAGCAGCCCTCAGGGGAGGTGCAGGCCCCACTGAGCACCCCACAGTCTCCACTGGTCCCAGAGTGGGGATGGGTTGAGCTGTACCCCAGAGCCCCCTGCCCAGGGGTCCCACAGGCAGGCTCTGAAGAGACACTTGTGATACTTGGCCCAGGAACAAAGTGACCCATGGCTTGAGCGTTCAGCTCAAGAGAACCCCCAGGAGCCAGCCTTGCAGGACGTGTTGTTTTCTGCTGCCTAAAAGCAGGTCACTTTTTCAGAAGCCATCTGTTTGGCATCCAAAGTCCCTAATCTATTTGGAGCACTGAATCCCCCATCTGCTCCTGTCTTTGGGCCAGCCTAGGCCAGACCTGAAGAGCAGCCACTTTCAGCAGACAACCTGGCATGGCACTTGCCCAGTTTCTAGAGGAGCAGAGACCTCACTGTTCCCTCACTGCCAGGATCTGAGCAAGGTTGGACATGCTAAAGTAAACCTGGGTTGGCTCTGCTCAAACTGGTTCTACTGGTGGTAAACTGAGGCCAGGGATGGCTCTGAGAGATGTTCGCTCACCTGGCATGTTGGGGTTGGGGCAGGTTTCCCTCAGGTAGAAAATCAGCCCGTCTGGTTTGAGTTTTAGGTACTCCACCAACTGGGAAAGGAATTGGAGGAAAAAGAGAGGAGAAAATTATGATTGTGAGGAGAAAACAATCTCTTGGGGTTTTTTTTTGCAGGCAACTTGTGTGGCTTATGGTAATAATTTCTCTCAGATTTATGGCAGATGGGAACTCAACTCTTTTCTCTCCCCCTATCTGTGCACTCAAGGATCTCCTAGAGCAAGGGCTTGCATACCTGATTATCTGCCAGAGCTGGGAGGAATTTGGGAAGTTAGATAAGGACCAAAGAAAGCCAAAAGGCAAATGTCCAATAGGAGAGCTGGGTAGGGCATTTGCAGTGCAATGTTTTTGTTGTTCCAGCCAGAAAGGTTTTTAAGTCGTGTTTGATAAAGCATGAAAGAAACCTTTGGCTTTCCCAGAGGAAGCCCAGGGTTAGCTCTGTGATTCCCAGGCAATTTCTCACTGCAGCAACAACCAGTTCAAGCACAGTGAGGACTTGACTGGCTGGAGACAACCAGACCAGTCCCTGGCCACTGGACCACAAGGGGGCCAAAGCTTTCTCCTCCCCTTCTGTCTGGCTCAGATTTCATCTGCAGTTTGGAACCTGGCACGGTTCTGTTTCCATAAAAATGCCCCAAAGTCTTTGTTTTCAATCACATTCAGAGTGAAAACAGTCCTGGGAATTTAAAAAATTCAGCAAAACAGAGTTACTGTCCCCAAGACAGCCCTGCCTCGGAAGAAGCGCTGGTCTCCGTCCCCTGGCGCAGCTCTGAGGTGTGTGCCATGGGGCAGAGCTGGGCTCTGGGGGGACAAGTGACTCCCCAACAGTACCAAGAGCTGCTGGGCCATGTGTCACATTCCCTAAAATCCCTGCCCAGCCATCCAGTTCAGCCATCTCCACTTCCCAGCACCCCTGACTCCCAGGAGCGATGGGATGTGTCTCCTGGTGTCTGGATCTCCTGTCACGTAAAGATTTTTGGCAGCTGGCTCAAGACCTGTGGCCTCCCCTACTCTTTGCACAGCAGTCAGTCCCCTGGCAAACAGAGGGGCAATCTGCACCCAACAGTGCTGCCATCCCAGGGGGACAGATGGGGGGACAGCCTGGGATGAGCAGTGCCATCAGGGATCAGCCATGCTATCAGGGCTTGCTGCAGGCAGGGGTCTGAGGTGCACCCTGGGGCTGAATGTGGTGTTTGCTCCTGGGGTGCAAGTGTAATGAATACAGCCATCTCAAGTGTCCTGGCTTAAAGACAGAAATTAAAAGCACTAATCCTCTTGTTTCCTTGGAGAGGCACCACACTGGTGTAAGGCATGGAGGCAGTGGCAAAGCCAGCACCATTTCAGTGCTGAGTTGGGGCTATTCAGCCTGGAGAAGAGAATGCTCTGGGGAGACCTTCAAGCAGCCTTGCAATACCTGAAGAGGCTACAGGAAAGCTGGGGAGGGACTTTTCACCAGAGGGAGAAGAGATAGGAAAAGGGGTAATGGTTTTAAACTGAAAGAGGGGAGATCTAGGTTAGATATCAGGACAAAATTCTTCACCATGAGGGCAGGAAGGCACTGGAACAGGTTGCCCAGAGAAGCTGTGGCTGCCCCATCCCTGGCAGTGTTGAAGGGCAGGTTGGATGGGGCTTGGAGCAACCTGGGCTGGTGGGAGGTGTCCCTGCCCATGCAGGGGGTTGGAACTGGGTGATCTTGAAGGTCCTTTCCAACCTTCACCATTCCATGATTCTGTGAAATCAGTCAGGTGAGCTGATCGACAGCCAGACCCAGGGAATATCAGAGCTTTCTGGAAGGGGCTTCAACCACCCATCTACAGTCTTAAAGCCTTTCAAGCTCCAGGAGGCTTTTCAGCGTTATAACCTCAGGGTTATCACAAGGGAAAAGCACCTTCACTTGCTCAGGACACCAGTGGTCAGCACAGTACCTGCCAGAGTGTGTCGAACTTGGTGCCCTCAGGGATGGAGTACTTGCCAGACTTGTCCTGGTCTATCCGGTAGTGATAGACTGTTTTGCCATAGACCAGGGAGAGAGCATAGGCACTGTTCTCTTTCCTTTGTCTCAGCCTGGGAGGAAGAAGAACCATTAAAAGCAACTCTAGGTTTCGCCCTGCAAATTATCATGGCTGCAGCAGTGGTGGGTCACTGGGTGAGCACTTGGCAAGGTGTCCCTGCACCCCAGTGTGGGAATTGCCACCTCGCTGACTTCCCTCTGACCCTTTACCTTCAGTCTCTTGCCCTTCTCCTCCATCCTCTCCAGCTAATGCTTTCTTTCCCTAACTCATTCAGGAGATAATTAAATGAAGGGCTGTCTGACCTCAGCACAGATGCAGAGCAAATGCTTTTCCTGTATTGCCATACGTGGTCTAACATGTCAATATTGAATCTCTCTACTCACTGAACCCAATACCTTGTAGAATCTGGTGCATGAACAAGCATACTTCATAGAGATATCTAAACATGAGAAACAACAAAGCTCACGATGGACTCTTCAGGGAGGCCAGACACTGCCTGGACAATAAAAGGGTTGGGGTGTTGGACCCTGTCTGTGAAAGATCTGTAACCACAGCCTGACCACATTAGGCTAAATCTCCTCTGAGGAACTGTCATATGAAACAAATTGCTACAGGGTGGTGGAGGTGGGGAAATGGTAAAAAACACAGAGGTCCCAGCATCTACCAGGGGTTTGTGTACTCACAGGAACTTCCCATCAGGTTGTGCCCCAGAGTAGAGTCTCCGCTCAGCTTCATCCCGGGCGATGCTGCCGTGGTACCAGGGCATCCTCTCATGGGCTGTGGTGGCAATCAGCTTCTCCACCTGGGGAGCCTGGCTTATGATGGCCTGTTCCAGCGCATCGCCCTGCAAGAGGGTGAGCAATGAGACCTCCTGCCAGCCTTCAGGCTTCAGCACGGTTCATTTTGCACCCTTTTGGGCTGATGATGCAGGAAACCTGTAAGATTTTCAACTGAAGTTCCTGTGGCCTTAATCATGCCTATAGCAATAGTGGGTTGAAATCTCTTCTGCTGCAGAGAATTCCTTGCTTATCTAAATTGGTCCCATCCCTCAAATCCAGCTGAAGTCCATTGACCTGCTGCTGGGGGAAGAGAGAAGATGTCATCCTGGCCCCACACAATTTATAAACAACTGTAGATTTTCGTTTGCCAGTAGGTGGCAATGTCCTTTGTGTTATCTGCCAGTATCCACGGATCAGCTTTAAGCAGAAACCCTATGGGTAACCTCATTCTGCCAAGCACCTTTGGTCTAAAATCAGCCACATTTAGAGATGTTTTGTAGAGAGTCTCCATAAAGGCAGAGTCTGAGCCATCTTCTGTGAGGACTTGGAAATGTCTGAGTAGCTACTCTCAAGGTGACAGCAGATAGAAGGAAATTAATTACGTGGTTGCCAGTGTGTCCATTTACACTGTTTTGCTTTATGCAGATATTATATATGTTCCAGTCTGCAGTAAAATGCAGGGACCTGTCTGTAGCTATTTTTAAATTTAAATAACTCACAGACCTGACCCAGTACCTCAGTTTCACAGGCAAAACCTCCACTGACTCCAAAGAGGGAGGAAAATGTGAGTGAGAATTTAAGTCTAAGGCATTACAGCTCCAGCTCAGTGTTACGGAGAGATGGTCCCGTGTGCTGCAGAGGAGCAAACAGCACACGGGGAGCTGCTTTGCCAAGCGTGCAGGAGCTCCAGCACCCTGCAGAGCAGGCACAGCACCAGCTGTTCACGGGAAGGGTCTGAAGACTTGGGAAGATGTTTAGACCTGTTCCTGAAGGAGAAACTGGAAAAGAAAGAGATTTAAGACTACTCTTAGTGCCAGCAGCCTCTGAGGAGAAGGACCTTGCTTTGCCATGCTGTGAGAGGGGGCTGGCAGCAACAGAGGAGGCAGAATCATAGAATCATAGGGGTTGGAAGGGACCTCAAAAGATCATCTAGTCCAACCCCCCTGCCAGAGCAGGGTCACCTAGGGTACATCACACAGGAAGGTGTCCAGGTGGGTTTGAATGTCTCCAGTGAAGAAGACTCCACAGCCTCTCTGGGCAGCCTGTCCCAGGGCTCTGTCACTCTCAGAGTAAAAAAAAATTTTCTGATATTCACCTTAAACCTCCTGTGCTCCAATTTGCACCCATTACTCCTTGTCCTATCACTGGTCATCACTGAAAAAAGCTGAACTCCATCTTCTTGACACTCACCCTTTACGTATTTGTAACCATTGATGAGGTCACCCCTCAGTCTCCTTCTCTCCAAACTAAAGAGACCCAGCTCCCTCAGCCTTTCCTCATCAGGGAGATGTTCCACTCCCTTCAGCATCTTAATCATCTCCCTTCATCAGAAAGCAGCAGCAAGCCCCCCGAGGAGCCCTCCTTGCACCACCACACACCACCTTGGCCAGTACCTCTAGTTTCCAGGTCTGCCGCACGTATTCCCGCACCATGTTGTCCCTCATGCTGTCGAAGACCCCGGGCTGGGGTTCCACCCCGCTGGGCCGGTTGCAGGGCTTGCGGAGGGGGCAGCAGAGCCCATCAGCATCTTTGGAGTAAAACTCGCAGAGCTCCTCGGGCCCGCAGTGCGCTTTGCCCCCCGCGATGGCGTAGGTGCCGTTCATCTGGCGCTCGATGGCGTAATGGTAGAACTGCAGGTTGCAGACCATGGAGAGGACATACCCCCCCAGGCTGCGCAGGCACTGCCGGAGCAGGAACAGCCCATCTGACATCCCTGCCAGCTTCAGGTGCTCCTCAGCCTCCGACCTGGCGATGCTGCCGTAGTAAAAGGGCAGGTGAGCGGCAGCATCTGGCATCTCGGCGCTCTTCCCGGGGCTGCCCGGGTCGGGTCACGCTGCTGGGGCTCGGTCTGGAAGAGAGAAGCAAAAGTCTTCACTGACACAAAGTTTTAGGAAAAAAAGGTGTCCTCGGAAATCAGCCTTGTCTGCCTAGAGGTTGTTCAGCCTGCAGCTGGCTGCCTGGAGTGGCACTTCAAGCACCACCTGGAGAGCAGCAGTGGGGACGTTCATATCCCCAGCCAGAGAATCCCACAGTGACTCCTCTGTCCCACCCTGAGTGCACTTAGAAAGTGTAAGCACAAATCCATCTGATCTTGATTCAAACATTTCAAGCAATAGAAAATGCACAGAATCCTACAGTGAACTGCTCCAATGGCTAATTACCTTCACTATTAAAAATGTGTTTCTTACATCCATCCCAAGGTTTTTAGCTTCGACTTCCTACCATTTTCTCTCCAGCTCTGTTCACAATAAAAGGAAATTCTTTTGCCTCTCTGAATAAATTCGCTTTGCCATGCAGGTCTATAAGGCCAAAATCTTAAATGGAGTAAGATTAAAACACAGGATGGATATTAAATACCCAAAAAAACATTTAGATAGACAATTGCACCAAACACAGCAAAAGGAGATAAAGATAAACCCAAGTGCTTCTGGGCAGACATGAACCATCAGTTGATAGAACAAGAAGAAAGCTTCCTCTAATTGTCTCTTTAAAAATTAATAATTCTTTTCCCACGATACCTGACTCTGGCTGGGTTCTGAATTTGTCCAACACTCTGATCCTTTTGGCAGTTCCTGTCTCCACCTCATGAACGTGCTGCAGAGAAGGCCGGAGCTCAGACGTGTTCAGCCATCACCTCAAGGCCAGTTTAATCCCACTCTTTCTGTTCAGCTTCACTGCGCAGGCATCACTGGAGACCCTTCTTCTGAACAGCCTCAAACCCAAAACAAACCTACCACCGTGCTGCTGCAGCTCCAGCTCGTGGTGGGAACCCAGAGAGAAATGGCTCTTTATTGACTGAGCCCCTTCTGCCAAGGAGCTATAGATCTGGTATCAAATCATCTAAAATCCCACCCACAAACAGACGCCAATTTCTGATGATTAATGGAAAATTTATCGTATTCAAAGGGTCTCATTTGTTCCCCGGAACCTTATATTTGATTTTGTCATCGTGCAGATGCTGACTCCAAAAAGTGTTTGTCTCTATCCACCTTTCCCACAGATGTGTCACTTGCTTTCAGAGTAAGGAATCATGGAATCATGGAATGGTTTGGGTTGGAAGGACCTTAAAGAACATCTAGATCCACCCCCTGCATGGGCAGGGACACCTCCCACCAGCCCAGGTTGCTCCAAGCCCCATCCAACCTGCCCTTCAACACTGCCAGGGATGGGGCAGCCACAGCTTCCCTGGGCAACCTGGGCCAGGCTCTCACCACCCTCACACTCCAGAATTCCCTCCTCATGTCCAACCTCAATCTCCCTCTGCCAGTTTTCATCCATCCCCCCTTGTCCTCTCCCTCCCTGCCCTTGTCCCAAGCCCCCCCCCCAGCTTTCCTGGAGCCCCTTCAGGCACTGAAAGGTGCTCTAAGGTCTCCCTGGAGCCTTCTCTTCTCCAGGCTGAACACCCCAACTCTCTCAGCATGTCTTCATAGAAAGAGAACACTGGCTCTTTGGCCAGCACACTGGGAATTTGCCCTGATTCTTCCCAACATGAATCTTATGTCTGAACATGATGAGAGAAGTCACTGCCTGCTGGGTCAGGCCCACTGCTCTATCCCAGAAGTTGTCCCTCCTCTCAAGCAGTGGCTGGAGCTGGTGGCCAGCCCTGCTCCATCTCACCCGGCTTGCTGCAGCCCACGCAGCAGCAACAGGGCTGCCTCCTGCCAGCCTCTGGGACTGCTGGAGCTGGGAAGGGGTTGGTTGGATCCGTGCTTTGAGTGGGCAGGAACGGGATGAGGGTCAGGAAGCAACTGCTCGGGAGAAACCCTCCTGCTGCGCGCACCCCGCGCTGCCCAGCCTACCACAGCGAAGACCCACGGAGAGCTGGGTTTATGGCAACCAGACTCCGCTCTGTTTTGTTTGTTGTCTTCATTAAGACCAGAAATGGCCCTGATGAGAACAGGAAGGGAGAGCAGGCTCTGTGGAGGAGGCGTTGCAGCCGAGGCAGGAAACCGCAGCAGGAAGCCGTCAGTGGCGTTCGCAGCTCGGGTGCGGGACTGGTGTAACCCGGATCAGGCACAGCACAAATAAGCCTGAGTTGTGAAGCCCCTTTCATCAAATGCATCAAATGAAGCAAAGTGAAGTCTTGGCAGACTTGCTAGACTGGGACACAGAAGGCAAATGAAAATGAAAACACCCTCAAACCCAAAGTGGAGTCAGTGCTTGGCACCAAAGCGAACGTCCTCATCCCTTGATGCTTCCAGCAGCCCCAGCGCTGGACAGGCAGATCCCCCAGGTTCAGCTCCTGAGACGAGATCACTGCCAGGTCTTCCTGACCTCAGCCTGGTTCACAGGGAGGGCAGGTCCCAGGAAGGTGGGTTGAAGCATCTGAGGAGTGGGGATTGCAGCTCTTGGTTTTAACTGCAGAGTCAGGCCCATGAGTCATGTTCATGAGTCAAGGAAGAGGAAGCGCTGAGTGGGCAGTGGAAGGTTGATGGCCTTCATGTGCTGCTAATTTCCACTGCCTACCTGGGATAAACAGTGATTAGGTACAAGGATGCTGCACCCAAACATGCTGATTCCCTTTTCTGGAAAGTCCGGGACCAGAACATCACAGCAAATGGAATTTGTTTGACAATTGTTCATACAGGTGAAAATGAGAAGGCAAAAGTCACTGATCACCACTGAGCTCCAATAAAGTTTCCAGCTGCCTACACAGGTGGTTCTTTTACAGACAGACTGGTTTTCCTCTCCAAGCACAGGACTGTGAGTCAAGACAGCCTCGTGGAGACACAGGAGTGAACCCAGGGACCAGAGGCTGGTTCGGGCTATGCCACCTCTTTCATACAAGCCTTGCTGCTACAAATGAACTCTGTTAGATAATCACACTTACTGGAAAAAAAGTCTGAAGTCTCAGCCATGAGGGAAGGTCACCCCCTGGTCTGAGAGCAGGTGTGAACAGGGTGGCTTATATCTCCTCTAAAGCTCTTGCTTTAAAAAAGTTTGTGCTGCCATCCTGGCTCTTTCTGTTGCCCATACACCATCTCAGGGCCTTCTGGGCATAGATAAGCTCCTCTTCCCAACCACAGCTCTGTGCCTGAGCTCTCCCTTTGGCTGGACCTGAGCAACCCTGAGACAACCTCCACAGACCTGCACAAACCCTGAACAGCTTTGTTTTCCCACACTGTAAAACGCAGAGGGAAATGAGACCTGATTTCCTGGACTGCTTTCCTGAACATCTCAAACTAGTGCCTGGAAGAAGCTGTGCAAGGGACCCCTCCATCACCAGCCATTTCAAGTGACAGGACCTGATGTTTCCAGCACCTGCTTAACCTCTGTCCCCTGGACTGCAGCGACCCAGATGCTGGGTGTTCCTGGTGGCTTCAGGAGCTCCTCCCAGGTTAGAAACAGGACTCAGGGAGAATGGCCATAGGAGCAGGGGGGCTGTGAGGATGGCCACGCTTGCAGGTTGGCATTACCCTGTGAAAATGCGCTGAAAAAACCAACACCCACGTAAAGAAGTAATCGGATCTGTGCACCATGACACACAGGAAAGCCAGGCAGGAAGCTATTGAGATGTCAGTCAATCAGATCTATATATAGCTGGCCACTTGTTTGTACTTAGATTAGACAAGTACTGTCAGGAACTGGTTGGATTTTATAATTTCTCAGAAGAGCAAAATCACTTTCTGCAAATCCGGAGCCAGTCCCCGCAAGCAGCGGGGGGTGCTGATGAAACTGGAGGAGGCACTGGCAGGCTTGAGCATCCTGTTAAGACCACATTTTCTGTCCTGGCAGAAATAATCCCCTGTAACACAGCACTGGCTGGGATGGGCTGTCCCTTTAAGGTGGCTGGGTCAGCCTGGGGTAGAGGAGGGATCTGCCCGGGGGAGAGCAGAGAGGGCTGGAGGATGGAAACCAGCCTGGAGGGGTATAAAGGGCCATCAGGAGGGGCATAAAGAGGCATCAGGAGGGGTATAAAGGGGCATCAGGAGAGGTTGTGTGCTTTGGAGGTGGCAGAAGGAGCTGCTGCTGAGGTTTGTGTTGGCAGCGTGGGATGGAGTGTTTAATTGGGAAGGGGGGAGAGGTGGCTGAAAGTAAGATCTGCTATGGTAAATGTGCCCGTGGCATTGCTGGAAGGTGAGGTCAGCCTGTGTGTTAGGGGCTGGGGTCTCTGAGCTGCTCTGTGGGTCACTTCTGCTGCCCCCCAGGGCTGGGGGGGGTCTGAGCTGGGGTGCAGGCAGTGGGGTGGGTTGCTGGAGAGCCCAGCCTTGGGGGCTGGCCTGGCAGGAGCTCTACTGGGTGGGTGCAGGGCAGCAGATCTGACCTAGGCTACTTCCTCATCTCCTCCTGATGAGCACTGGCCTCTTTTACCACCTCATGGGAAGGAAAGATGCTTCTCATTGGGCCTTGCCCTGACCCACCTGCAGCTAATGCAAGAATAAAAGTGCTTCCTTATGCTGCTGCTTCCAGGCTCCTCTTCTCAGGGCTTTGGGAGAGCACCAAGTAAAGGTTTGTACCCCAGATTATCTCAACCCTCCTGTTTACTGAGGGCTGCAGCAGCCCTGCTGGTCGCCATGGAGGGCTGGAGGAATGGTGCTGAGCCTGCTGAGCAGTGGGAAGGTGAGGGCAGGACTGAGAGGTGGGAGCAGGGTGTGAGGTGCAGAGAGGGATGGCAGAAAGCAGAGCAAGTCTCAAGCAGCAGCTGCTTCCTCTGTGCCTGCAGAGGTGATGGGCACATCCAGCTGCAGAGGAGCAGCCATCCCCCATCCCTGCCTTTGGATCCCCTTCCCTTGTTCCTGATTTTAACAGAGAACTAGATTTACAGGTGAGAGCCTGGTTGAAGATGTGAAGGGCTGAAAAATGCCTGCAGTGTACAAGTCCTCTTTCCAAGTAATTCTTCCCAGGAGTAGCTGGCACTGTGCAAGAGGATGAGCTGAAGAGCTGGTTCCTGGGGCACAGGCACATGGGGTTTTTTAAATCTTAAATAACGAAAAACTTGAAATTGCTTTGTTTAAGTTTGAAATGCTCCTTAGTTTAAAGAAAAACCTGAAAAACTTAACTTTGGCTTGGCCTGCCTACAATCTTCTAATTGTTCTTGACTAATGTTTAATTCTTATTTATGCACTCCATGGCAGCTCTTCCCAAGATTTCCTCATGAGCACTTACATTCCTGGCTATAGCTGCTTTCCTAACCTCCCTGCTGACTACTCATTAAAACCTCAGCTACCCAACCATTTATTAACACTTGACTAATGTGTGAGTGGGAGTTTATGAAAGTGTGAGCCCATTTATGTTTGAGCTCATAAACAGTGTGCCTTCTGCTTGCATGTGCAGATAATAATCTTTTCTGCTTCTCAGTGAGCAGTACTGACTTAGTCCTGCCTGAAATGGTTGTGTTTACAGAAACTCCACAGAAAAACCTGCCTGATTTCCACTAAGGACCTTGCCTGCTCTTGAAGCAAGCAGGTAGGTCCCAACTGCCCTTCCACTGCCTGTGGATCCCAGGCCAGGTGCAGAAAAGCTTCATAAACCTCCTCCCCTTTGAAGTGGAACACGGGAGCCATTTCCCCCCAGGGTCAGGCCACAGTCCTTGGAAGGAAAAATGTTAAATAAAGAGCAGCAGCTTCGAGGCCCTTGGAGGGACCTGGTGCTTCTGTGAGGCACTTGGGGTGAAGGCTCCTAACAGGGACAGCATGTTCCACACAGGCTTTGAGACAAGCTGGTACTGTGGACATCAGTACCTCTCTTCCCCCTTCTAAACCCTTAGGCAGAGACCTGGTACCTCTGGAGATAAACTGAGGGAGTGGTGCTGCTCAAATGTCTGTGGCCTTGGTCTTGGTGTACATGTGTGCTAGCAGCAGGCAGTGCTCACCCAGTGGCTGGGCTCATGGGGAGCTTTTGTGTGTGTGTGGCTTCTTCCAGGCAGGATCCAAGCCAGGCAGGCTGCCTTGGGTCCCTGCAGCTCTGATAAAACATTCATCCCTGCCAGCCAGGGCTCTTGCTTGCAGTTAGTGCTTGAGGGCTCAAGGCACAAGCACATTGCTCACAGTTTGTCCTGCAGAGCCAGCCTGGCGCTTGTATCTGTGCCCAGAGGCTCAGAAGTTGCCATGTGTCCCCTCTGCTCCCATCTTGCAGCTCTTGGAGCATTCCTGCTTGCTGCTCTGTTTTGACTTGGCCACTCTGAACCTGCCCGGGCGAGGGGGCTCATCCCTCTCCAAAAAGGGAGAATGGTGTAACAGAGCATGGAAAATTGATGACATGCTTGTTTGGTGCAGTTTGATGGCAATAAAGGCCTGGGCTCATTCATATCCTGCCGGGGACTTGTTTTCCTTCTGGGGTTATTTGTCAAATGCTAATGAGCGGAAGCAATTTGCTCCTCTAGCTTTGAGAGCAGGAGGTGGGGAGGGGGCTGGGGAGGGAGAAGGCCACCTGCGTGGGGCCTGCTGGCTGTAACTATCTGCCTCTTTTGTTCAAGGTGTTGTTTTAACGGCTGGGACTGCCTTGTTCCCAGAAAGCAGTTTGCTGCTGTTACCCTGCTTCCTGAGTGAAGCCCAGTGCAGCTGCCCTGGGGGTGGCAGGAGGCAGGGTTCCCTGCTGGAGAATAGGTAGATGCTTCTGCGGTGCCACGGCAGGGGAGTCAGGCAGAGCAGGGTCCCCCCGAGCCAAAGCACATGAGAACAGTCCAGTAGAAACCACCAGTGGGTCTCTGAAGCATGCAGATGGTGTGTGTTCCTGCTTCGGGATTCACAGCGGTCAAGCCTTGTCTGCAGGAACTTGTTTCTTATCTCCATGTGGCTGTGCCCGTGGGGTGTCACATGCTGCTTCTAGCAGAGAGCACCTGTCTCACTGAAACCTTGTCTGGCTGTGCGCTGCCTGGGGAGCGTGGGTGGAAAGAGACAACCACAGAATCAGAGTGGTGGGGGTTGGAAGGGACCTTGGAGATCATCCAGCCCAACCCCCTGCCAGAGCAGGATCCCCTAGAGCAGATCCCACAGGAACACATCCAGGTGGGGCTGGAATGTCTCCAGGGATGGAGACTCCACAGCCTCCCTGGGCAGCCTGGCCCAGGGCTCTGTCACCCTCAGAGTCAAGAAGTGTTTCCTCATGTTTAGCTTGACCCTCCTGTGCTCCAGTTTGTGCCCATTGCCCCTTGTCCTGTCCCTGGGCACCCCTGAGCAGAGTCTGGCCCCATCCTCCTGCCACCCCCTGGAGATCTTCACCAGCACTGACCAGATCCCCCCTCAGCCTCCTTTTCTCTCAGCTGAGCAGCCCCAGCTCTCCCAGCCTTTCCTCCCAGGCAGATGCTCCAGCCCCCTCAGCATCTCAGTGCCCTGGGCTGGACTCTCTCCAGCAGCTCCTTGTCCTTCCTGACCTGGGCAGCCCAGACCTGCCCACAGGGCTCCAGGTGAGGCCTCCCCAGGGCAGAGCAGAGGGGCAGGAGAACCTCCCTGACCTGCTGGCCACACACTTTCTGAGTGCACCCCAGGAACACGTTGCTGGCTCACACATGCCAACCATGCAGATCTATCTTGTCTGCTCTTCAGCCCCCAAGGGGTGCAGCACAGGGCAATGCCAGGGGCTGCTGTTCATCTGCTGTGCACTGGCTGATCACACCACAGACTGACCCCAGTTTTGCTACCAACTGTAGGAGCTTGGGCTGAACACTTGGCTCTTTCCCTAAGGAAAAGGGTATTGGTTCTTTTCATAGTTGTTCTTCTCCATGAAAAAATCCATGAGCAAGTCTTTTTACAAGGGCTTTTAGTGAGAGGACAAGGGGGGATGGATGAAAACTGGAAGAGGGAGATTGAGGTGAGACATTAGGAGGAAATTCTTCCCTGTGAGGGTGGTGAGACCCTGGCCCAGGTTGCCCAGGGAAGCTGTGGCTGCCCCATCCCTGGCAGTGTTGAAGGGCAGGTTGGATGGGGCTTAAGGTCCCTCCCAACCCAAACCATTCTATGATTCTATGAAGGCAGGAGCTCCGCAGACCCTGATAAATGAGAACATAAACAACCGTGTTTCCAAAAATGCTGCAATGAGGGGCACAGAGGGTTTTTAACTGAATGTGGTTCTTTGTTTAAACTCAAGCTGACATGAGTATTTCAGGAATATCCAGTGATGCAGACAGGCACAAGTACCATGAACCTTGTGTCCTGCACAGGAGAGAGCTTTGTTGTAGGCTTCAGTGCCTGGGTTAGTGCAAGAGCAGAAACCTGAGTTTTGGTGCTTCTTGGAGCTGACCCTGCTGCAGGTTTTTAGTAGCACCCTCTCACAAGCCAAATGTCCCTGGTGAGCAGCTCTGGAGAAGGAGGAGGGTGCTGGGCTGGGCTCCACGGGCAGTGGGAGCACTGCTGGGTGGTGGGGTGAAGCAAAGCCACCTGAGGCAGCTTGTGCTCAGCTGGTGCATGTGGATTTCGTTTGGAAGGCTGTGAAAACGCCCTGCTGAGCCTTTGTCAGGGCACTGAAAACACTCCGGGCTCCGGAGCCATTGATCCTGAACTGCTTTTAATTAGGGTCTGACATACATAGTTAAACACGGTACCTGCAGCTTCCTGCCTGGTATCCCTGACTGCTCCTGTGGTCTGGTAACTCAGCTATGGGTCATGGTGTCTAAACAAATGATGTCAAGATGTTTGTCCCGAGGGATGAGTGAGCACAGAGCTTGTCCCTGCCAGCGAGGTGGACCTGGTGCTGACAAGGAAGCAGGGAGAAGAGTCGGTGCTCCAGCCTGACCCTCTGGGGTCTGGGCACAGCAGATGGTTTCATGGAGCCAGCGGCAGAAAACTGCAGCAACTTAGGCAGAAGTTGGAGGAGAAGGGCTCTGGTTTTTTGTTTGCTTCTAGCTGTCCTCCCTGCTTTACCCACTTGTGAAGGGCTTTTGCTGAAATAACAGCACGCGATGTTGTGGGCCCAGAGATCGAGTCCTGGCAGTGCAGAGCACCTGGGGAGTGCCAAGCTGCAGAAAGCTGAGAGGAGATACTTATCTGAGGGGCTGGTGCTGAGTCTGTGGCTCAAGCCCCTTCCTTGGCACCAGCACTACGAGCTGTGCAGCCCTCAGCAGGGGCCAGGAAAGGTGGCAGAGCTCAGAGCAGCCTCAGCGTGAGAGCACTGGCCATGATTCATCTTACTGGAAATAAGTGAATGGTGTCCTGCCTGGGCTTGGGTCCTGCTGGTGCTGAGTGGGTCCCTTCTACGGAAGGACTGAAACTTGTTGTGCAAGTCTGATGTGGCTCTGAACAACGTGCCCTTCTCACCTTCCTGCTCCAGGGAGTGAAGTGGCTGACAACTCTTATTTCCAACCACCAAAGGACAGTGTTTTTGTCACTTAAACGTCTGCGTTTATGCTTTGCATTTGTAAAGAAATGTAATAGCTGACCTGAAAGTTTAGCAGTGGGGGTTTTTTGAGGGTTTGGGGTTTTTTTTGCAATGCCTAGAGACTCCCTTGGAGATCACAGCCACTGTCTGCACTGCATCCAGTGCACAGTCTTTGTCCTGGAAAGCTCAGGAAGAAGAAGAGACAAGGGGAGGAAGAGAGAGAGGCAAATTAAGGAGAGGAGGACTGTGCGGTTCACAGTTGTGATCAGGTCAGGTGTAGAGCTCCAAAATCTTGTTCCTTGGCTCCTGGTGTACAGGGCTCTGCAGCCACTGGGCTGTGATGCCTTCCTGATGGGGTGCTGACTTTTTGTCCTGGACTTGGTAGGGTGCTGGCTTACCAGGTCTACCGTGGGGGAGACAAGCTGTCTGGAGGTAATACTGGGGGTTCACCCACCTGCTGACCAACCTTCCCTTAAGAGTTCCTCTGAAATGCTTCATATGAGTTAATCAGGTTGCTGAGCTGCTGAGGGGTAGTTCAGTCCTTTAATCATTCTGCCTTAATTTAGCTTTGAGAGGAAACAGTTCCTGTGTCTCTGCCAGGAGCAGCTCTCTGCTGGGCACAGGGTCCTGTGGGGCTGTTGCCCGTGGTGGATGCTGTCAGACATTGCTCTGTCCAAACTACCTGGCTTCTCCTCTCTCTACCACACAGGAGGTATTTTTAAGGTATTCTCAGTCTGGACAATGTCTGTGCAGATGTGGCACTTCATAAGTTGATAGTCCTCTGAAGGCATCTCTGCAGCTCTGCAATTCCCTTTTGGAGATGGGTGAGGGAAGCAGGCAGTTCCCATTCAAACCAGTACCAGGTTGTACTGGTGCTGTGTCAGTGCCACGTGTGGGTCACCTGAGCTTTGACCCAAAGGCTTCAATGTGCCCTGAGCTGCCCCAAAGCTTTCCCTGGCCACTGGATTGAGGGTTCTCCTGAGGACCTGTCACAGCCCACCTGCACGGAGGGAGCTGCTGCAGGGGCTCTCCAGACAGCTCTGGAGCAGAGCTCAGAGATGGTTCATCCTCATCTTCCAGTGCTACTGCAGGAGCTCTCCAGACAGCTCTGGAGCAGAGCTCAGAGATGGTTCATCCTCATCTTCCAGTGCAGCTGTCCCCAGCGTGGCACACAGCAGCTTTTGTGCTCTGCAGTGCTGGCCGAGGAGTGCCTGAAACAGGGAGACAACCTTCCCCAGCACTGCTGGAGGGGATTTAGGCAGGCAGAGAATAAATACCCAACTCAGAAGTTGGCTGAGACACCAAAGCAGCTTCTCTGTGCTTGCAGTAAGTGCCACGGGCTCTAATGGCCGCGAGTCACAGAGTTTCTCAATCTCACTTTGATAGCCCAGGGAAGAAGGACTAGCAGCAGCCCCAGAGATGGCAAAATGCATCTGCTGGGCATCTGGTGTTTGCCACTGGTGCTGCAGCTGTAGCACTTCTTGTATGAACAGAATATGACTAAGTAGAGTGGGTGAAAGCTGCTGCCAGGCGGGGAAGGAGCTGGCAGAGCCCTGGGTGCACTCGTTGCTCCTTAGACATGCAAAGATGAGTTGTGTTCACATGGAAAAGATCTCAAACAGTTCCTACAGTTTAATAATAAAAATAAAAGCCACCCATGTGGTTCAGCAGAGTGAGGAACAAGGTCCCAGCACCTCGGTGCTCTTGAGGTTACTTCTTTCAGTTGGTGATTTGGTACTAGAAGTGTTGGAAACATCTCAAGTCCAGGAAAGAACAATGAAAGTGATGAAGGGTCTGACTGGGCTGATTAATGATAATCCTCTTAGGGATGGAACATGCACATGAATTGTTGGTGAAGAGTGATGGGGGAAAATTTGAGAGCAGTGTCTAAAGAGCATGATCATCTTTCAGGGAAGAAAAGCTGTTTTGGATGTGCTGATAAGGTGATACAGGGATAAAGGAGACGATATTAATGAGTGGAAAGTATAGTCTGGTTTTCTAAAACCAAGTTCTAACAAGAAGATCCATCAGGATGTGGAACAGGGGGTATAGTGGAAGTCCCATTGCTAGTCACTTAACACTGGATCAGAAAATGTGCTGTAGGGAACAATCCTCTACAGCAGGAAGAAGCTGGGATGAGTAAATAGGACTTTCCCATATCTAATTTCTGCAATTCTGGGTTCCAGTAGGGAAAATAATACTTTCAGTTTCTTTCTCTGGCCAATGTAATTTCCAGTCCAGCCAATGTTCTGTGGAAAACTGAAAAAAACACTGAAAGCAGAAGCATTTTGTGGTCGTTTGTTGAACATCAGTGTCTGAAATGAGAATGGAGTCCTCTGCTTGGTGGCAGACTAAGGTTACATGCACAGCAGTAAATATTCTCCTGCACATTTTTAGAATGTGGTTCAGTGATCAGCTGTGACAACTAAGGTGAAAAAATAGCTCATTCTCCCTGGTCTGGTGAGTTCTCAGCTTTTGTCCTTTCTGGGCTGTCAACAGGAGGTCACATTAATCACTGTCTGCCCATGCTCAGGCTGTTCTTACCATGGGCAAAATGCACTGTGTCCCTCAGCACTTCCACCAAGCAAAACTAACTTGGAACTAACCTTCCAGCTGAACATCCTGGTGCAAGCACCCATAGAATCAGAGAACAGTTTGGGTTGGAAGGGACCTTGAAAATCACAGAGTCATAGAATGGTTTGGGTTGGACGGGATCCCAAAGATGATCCAGTTCCAACCCCCCCACGGGCAGGGCCACCTCCCACTAGACCAGGTTGCTCAAAGCCAAATCCAATCTCATCTTCAACACCTTCCAGTACCTGAAGGGGCTGCAGGAAAACTGTTGAGGCCCTTCTTACAAGGGCATGGAGTGAGAGGACAAGGAGGAATGGGTTAAAACTGGAAGAGGGAGATTTATGTTAGACATGAGAAGGAAATTCTTGAGTATGAGGTTGGTGAGACACTGGAGCAGGTTGCCCAGGGAGGCTGTGGATTCCTCTTTTCTCTCTTGGATGCAAAACACTCAGAAGCAGCAGAGGGTTAATGACTTTGCTTCACCCTCCTGCAGCCTCCCCTTGTCAGCTGGACGGGTGGGATGCCAAAACCCATCAGAACAGACTCTCCAAGGAGAACACTGTGGTCCAAGGAATGGGGCTTTGTGCTGTGGAGCCCTCTAGGCTGCTGGATTGTGTCCAGCCATGGTGGGACAGGCTGGATGCTCCAGCCTGGCAGTTGTTTGGGCCCTGCCAGCAGAATCCCTGCTCTCCCAGACCGCTTCATGGCGGGTGTGTCTCGGCAGCAACAATTAGTGGGAAATCAGCTTTTCTTCAGCACTCCCAGCAGAGAGACCCAGTGGAAAACTTTCCAGGTCCCCTGGAAGCTGTGCAGGGCATGTCCTGCCCAGCGTGGGCCCAGCTGAGTCCCAGCAGTGCCTGGTGCTCCTGGAGCCTTACAGTGTGATGTTGGGGCGATGCAGGCAGCTCTGAACACCCCTGAAAACGTTGCCTGTGCCTCTGGCCCCTGTAGCCACGTTTTGCTGTGGTTGTGGGGCTTTTCTCTAGGCTATTGTCTGTTCCTGCATCAAAATTATGTTCCTGGGGACAGGGTTTGCTGGCTCCTCTCCCAACTCAGCCACAGCACCCATGTGCACAGCCTGACCCTGCAGGACTCTCACTGTTTCCCCTCCATCTTCTACCACTTGATGTGGCTACAGCACCTTGAGCAGCTGATGCAGGAGCTGGGGAGGCTTCTTCTTCCACTGGTTTGTAGAAATGTGCATTATCTCACACTCCTCCCTAGAGCTGCATTAGTAAAATTAGGCTCTAGTTAGGCATAGAATAGTTCTGCTGGGTACTCCTACCTCTGCCTTAGTTCTGTGCATGAAAGATAACCACCTCAGATAAGAAATGAGGGGCAAACCATAGGTGTGTATCTTCACCAGTAATCTTCAGGATCTGCACAAACATCTGATGGGAAAAGGGTCATGATTTTCACTCAAAAAAACCCCCAAACAACCGGTCTTGCAAACTTTTCCACCCGCCCAGCAGATCACAACAACTTTGATTCCAGTGTGATCTGCTCCAGAGCTGCACACTGGGATTTTCTAATGAGATGGAGGAGAGACAGGTAGGAGCAGGACAGCAGATGGGCAAGGAACAACTGAATCATCTGCTCTTCACTGGTCCAAACCTACCATAACTTTGTTGCTTCGTAGACTTTTGCTGAGGGATTATTCAGAAGCTTTTCAGAAGCACAAATAAGATGTTTGGGTTTTGCTTTTTTGTTTGGTTGGTTGGGTGTTTTTTTTTTAAAAAAAAGACTGTAAGGGTTTAAAATACTCATCTGTGTGATTCTGTTCTTTTTGGCCAAAATGAGAGAGAACCTGGGCAAAATGTAGTTGTCTGAGGCAGCTCAGATCCAGAAGGACTTTCTTTGGTACTTGAGCTCAGGATCTGAGCCAGTGACTAAGAGATGATGGGTCTGGTATCTCTTCCAGTGTTGTCTCTGCCATCTGATTCTCTGTCCAGTTAATCACTGACCTGCAGCAACAGCTCTGGGTGCTTTATTACAGCCAACAAGGCTGAGAACTGAAGGTTCTTGTGCTCTTTTAAAATCCCATGGAGTTTTCAGAAAAATGTGGCATTATCTGAAGTCTCTTACCCCATTTAATGTGCCAGAACCTTTAATCTGTTTGTGTTATTAACTTGCTGCAACAATTGAGTGTTGTCTGGTCCCCTCAGGGGGCAGGGATCGCTGAGTGGGGGTCTCATCAGTGCTGGTGAATATCTCCAGGGGGTGGCAGGAGGATGGGGCCAGACTCTGCTCAGGGGTGCCCAGGGACAGGACAAGGGGCCATGGGCACAAACTGGAGCACGGGAGGGTCAAGCTAAACATGAGGAAACACTTCTTGAGTGTGAGGGTGACAGAGCCCTGGGACAGGCTGCCCAGGGAGGCTGTGGAGTCTCCATCCCTGGAGACATTCCAACCCCACCTGGATGTGCTCCCGTGGGATCTGCTCTAGGAGATCCTGCTCTGGCAGGGGGTCAGACTGGGTGATCTCCAGAGGTCCCTTCCAACCCCACCACTCTGGGATTCTGTGATCTGTCCCTGCTAGAGCAATTCTGTCACCAACTGAGAGAAGTTTCATCCCTCCAGGTCCAGATTAGCCTGGCAGTTGCTGAGAGTTTCAGAGAAGGAGAGAAATTCTGCAAATCCAGCTGAGCCTCTGAAACTGTAGGTGTAAAATATTGTCCTGGTGGTAAATGGCAGTCCAGGCCTTGATGGGTCTTCATCAGGGTGGGAGCACAAGCCCTTTCTCATCCCTGCTGCTCAGGATTGCTTTGAACATTATTTCAAAGCAGAGCGAGACTGTTGCTTTATTGGAGTATTTCATATAAAATGTATTTATATATTTTGGAGTATTAAACATAAACTTCAGACTGTGCAGGATTACTGGGTGGTCATAGGAAATTCCTGAAGGGAAAATTCTGGAGGGGAAAATTAATGCAACTGGAGGCAGGGAAAGCTGAAAACTTGGACTTCTCCAGCTCTGCTCTTCTTGCAAAAGCTGATGAGCTCAGGAGGGTGAGTTTGTGATTGCCTGGGACCAGCATGTGCTGGGAGAAGGTGTGGGACTTGGTGGTGGTGCTGGAGGTTTGCATTCTCAGTCATTTCCTACATTACAAGGTTAGAGTGTTTAAATACACCCTCACAGGCCTCTATTTTCCAAGTATAAAACTGAGGCATAGAGAAATAATGGGCTAGATCTGCACAGGGCTTTTAGTTTATTTTAAATAGCAACAGTAAAAGCTTTTTGTTCCAAATATTTGAAGAGGATTTAGGGAAGGAGAGTTATCTAAGGCCTTAGTTCATGCTTTATCCTTACTATAGTAAGTAGTGGCTGCAGCTTTGGCTCTGTATGGAGTTTGTAGAAATCTGCCCATGTTCCCCATAGCCCCCTGGATCTGTCTTATGTTCTGGGCTCTCTCTAGCCTGGCCCCCATCTCTGCTGTGCCCATTCAATTGCAGCCCCAGCAGGGCCTTTTCTGGCACCTCTGGGAATATTACAAGCCTTCCTGAGCACGTTCAGTGATCAAAATGGTGTTTAAAAATGTATATTCCTGCACTGGTGAGGAAAGGACTAAACAAGTAATATACTTTCATTCTTAAGACTCTGTTTGATGTAGCCCATTTAATGCTACCATACAGGTTAGCAGAGATGCCTGGGAAAGCAAGTGCTAAGCAAAATGTGTGGGGTTTAAAATTACATGGGAAGTTACCTGTATTTTTTGTGTATTTCCAGCCCTCCAGCTTAATTCTCTGCCCCTTGATAGTGCCTGCCCTCCCAGCAGCTGCTTCATGCATCCCTCTTCACAGTCGTGTTACTCAACTCAGACCCACACAATTGTTAGAGGTGGGGGGGGGGGAAATATCATCTCAGTGGCACCCTTTGCCTTTGGCATCTCTGCTCCTGTGCCACCCATCCCACCTGCTCAGGGCTGGTGTGACCCAAAGCTTGGCTCAGTTGACACATCTCTTGGCCCTTCTGACCACACTGACCCTCTCAGGCTTTTGCTGCTTAAGCCAAATCTGATGTTGCTGGTTGAGTGGGCTCAGGTGGTGAACAGAGCCTGGGGCTTCTGAGGTGTCCTGCTCCCTGTGAAGCTGGCTGAAGCTGTCAGAGTTCTCAGGAAACCCTCTTTCTGGTTCAGGTCTTCATGAGAATTAACTTTTTAAAAAGCCAATAACCACCCAGGTGTGTATATGTGGGGATTCTAAATTCTGCTGGGGCATCTCCCATCATTTCTTTAGGAAATCCTATTCCTGGGAGCATCACCAAGCTTTTCAGAGCCTCAGGCCCTTTCTCTTATTAAGAGGAAAAAGGATGATGGGAGGTTGAAAATACAAAAAAATCCTAAATGTATCAGAAAGCAGGACCTTGTCGATCAGTTTGTTCATCCCCCAGCAATGAAGGAGCTTTCTGCCTGATCCCTTCTCCAGTCCCCTCTCCAGCTCTGCCCACGTGCTGAGTTTCCCCTGCGTCTCCACACGTTTATTCCACAGCCTAATACATCTGCCTGTTAGGAAATGTTTTCTGAGGTTTAATCTCAACTTTCCTTTGTTCTAGTTTATTCCATAACACCACAGACTCTGCTTGAATTGATGGGCCTGGGAATGGTGCCTGTTTGCACAGGAAAGTGCTGAACAGTAACAGAGGAGACAACAAAGAAATCAAAGAAAGTAAAGGTGAGTTTGCCAGAGGCCTCTGCTTTTGAGTACAGCTGCTGTTATATTGTCCCTGCCCATGCAGGGGGGTTGGAACTAGATGATTTTTAAGGTCCTTTCCAACCCAAACCATTCTATGAATCTATGATTTGTCAGTAAGAAGTCTCTGAAGTCTTTCTAAAATATTGGAGCATTATTCAGCAGGTACCAGGTATCCCAAGTCTTCCCACTGAGGCTCGTAGGCAGTTTAAAGAGAAGCTTCCAGAGAAGACAAGTTTTCATGTCACAGAGTCATTTAAGTTGGAAAAGACCTTGAAGATCATCAAGTCCAACCATTAACCCAGCCCTGCCAAGGCCACCACTGCCCCATGGCCCTCAGCACCACATCTACAGGGCTTTGAAATCCCTCCAGGGATGGGGACTCCACCACTTCCTTGGGCAGCCTGGGCCAGGGCCTGACAACCTTTTTGGGGAAGTCATGTCTAGAGCTAAGGGAAGAGAAACCCGAGCACCAGACTACAAACCATCATTTCAGCATCTTCTGACCTATCTAAATCCCCTCCAGCTTCAAAAATAACACGACGCCCCGAGATTACACCGGTTGTTTTTCATGAACCCGTGGAGTAATCAGTAGAAAAGCCAGAGTGGGCACATGAGGAATTCACCTGGGCCTGTTAACACCAACGTTTGCCAGGATCTCCCCTCCTGACACTGCAGCCCTGATGCCACCAGGGTGAGCAGGAAGGTACGAGACAAGGAACAAAGCAGCCATGTCGTGTAACAGCCACGGGAGGTACCGACAGCAGAAAAGTGCCTCTTACCTGGTGTGCAGATGAGCACGGTGCCTCCCCGGGGCTTCAAAACAGCAATTTTGAAGAAAGGAAGGAAAGAAGAGGGAAAATCTTCTTCAGTGGGTGAGAAACGTGTCGATTTTGGAAGGCGAGAGGGGAAGGGGCCACGCCATCCAGTGAGCTGCCTGGCATTCGCTAACCTCCGCTTGCTGGTTTCTTTGAAATGTGACCTATTTCCTTGTTGCACAGGAAAGGAAAGAAGAGAAAATAAAAGCTGTGTAGCTCTGAAGGGTGAAAGAGTTGTGAGACCTTCTCAGCGCCAGGATACGGGTCTTCTGTGGAAGCAAAGGGAGCGGAGGAAGGTGCTGAAGAGCTGTTGTTACCTAAACAAACGTGCTGGGGAAGGACGTTGCCTGGAGAGCAAAGGCCTCGTCTTGCCCCTTGAAGAGATGTTCATGGGGACGTGAGGCTGCCTCTGCCATGCCATCCTGTGTCCCTTAGAAGTCACAGGGGGGTAAGGAGGGCTTAATTTCCTTGGATTTGCCACATCCAGGCCAGAGGCTTCTGAGAAAGGCCCTCTGTGTAGAGCTGCCTTGGAGTGGTGGTTTGTGATGGTCAAGAACTGGGCTCAGTAACCCAAGAATCCTCTCCTAGGCTGGTTTTCTGCTCTGCTTTCTGATTAGCTCTTTGTGGTGCCAACATGGCCATAACACTAACAGCTGGGCTGGGAACCATCAACACCAATCCCACCAAACAGTGCTGATTTTTGGCAAGGTTTTCAGCTGCTCCTCAGGGACATGTCTCCCTTTCCAGAAGGGACAAGTTTCCATGGTGAGCTGCTCATTGCCACCTGGCAGCTCATTACCATGGAAGAGATGGGTAAAGGGGCAGTGTCCAGTGCTAGCTCTTGGTGACTGGGGAGCAAGGCTACCCTGGGTCACTGTCACTTGTTTCTTCTGAATGCACAGAGGGGCCCCAACAGGATGGCTGGGGAATCCCAGAGTGTCTCACTGTTACAGGGAGAAGACTCTACTGTAGAATTTGTGACTTGGGCCCTGATTGTGGCAGGTTGAGCTTGCTGATGTTCAAGACTGATTGGAATAAAACCATAGTAACAGGGTTAGGGATGCAAAATGGAAGCTCTCCTTGAGCATGCCTCAGCTGTATGGCATCTCATGGCCAGATCCCCCTTGAGGAGCCCTTTGTTTACATTTGGCCGTGGAGCTCTACATGCTATTTATTCATAAATCCATATTAAAGGCTTTTCCAAGGACAAGGTGAGATCCTGAGATAGAAGAGGTGAGTCACTCAGGCAGTTCCCAGCTCACCCCAGCCTGCTGTGAGGGCAGAGAGCTCTCAATCCTGAGCCCCCACCAAGGCTCACCTGCACATTTGTCCTTTGCCCAAACCTCCCAAAGTTCAATTCATGTAAAGGATCTTGATAATCACTTTCTGATGGCTGTGCTTTCAAAGCCAATGGTGGCTCCCTCAAGCTGGAGTTAGAAGATTGGGAGACACCAGCCCAATTTTATCAAGCACCTGGGATTAATTAAACTGGGTTTCACTGCTGGGCAATTAGTTGACGTGTCTCTACCCTAGTGGGAAAACAAACGTTCTGTTTACAGCTGGTTTTGCTTGCAGGTTCTCAACCTGCAGTATTTGGGCTACAAACAAAGCAGAGAAGTTTCTTTGTTCCTGCAGTAGCTAAAGGGCTGAATGGAGCGTTGTCCTGTTGGGTGCTGTGCAACCATGAAAAGAATTAGTCTGTGGCTCAGCAACTCGTCCCAAGATGGACTTGGGGCCAGGCTGTGATGTAGAGCCAGAGCTGGGAACTTTGCCCAGGCCCTGCAGTTTAGACATAGCAAGAGAGAGTTGCTTTTTATTTTATGTACCAAATGGTTCTACAAAATGACTCCATCAGGCCTCAGCATTGTTCCCCATGTGGTTTAGTGGCCACCAGGTCAGAGCTTACAGCTTTACAAGCCTTCGGATGAGCACTGGGCTCAGTGTTGTGCAGGGTGCTGCTGCAGCTGGGCACGCTGGGCCATGAAGAGGATCCTTGGGCTGGAGCAGCTCTGCTCTGGAGCCAGGCTGGGAGAGTTGGGGTGTTCAGCCTGGAGAAGAGAAGGCTCCAGGGAGACCTTAGAGCACCTTCCAGTGCCTGAAGGGGCTCCAGGAAAGCTGGGGAGGGACTTGGGACAAGGGCAGGGAGGGAGAGGACAAGGGTGATGGATGAAAACTGGCAGAGGGAGATTGAGGTGAGACATGAGGAGGGAATTCTGGAGTGTGAGGGTGGTGAGAGCCTGGCCCAGGTTGCCCAGGGAAGCTGTGGCTGCCCCATCCCTGGCAGTGTTGAAGGGCAGGTTGGATGGGGCTTGGAGCAACCTGGGCTGGTGGGAGGTGTCCTTGCCCGTGCAGGGAGTGGATCTGGATGATCTTGAAGGTCCTTCCAACCCAAACCATTCTATTATTCTATCCTTTGTGCATGGGTCAGCAACACCGAGCGGCCATGGCACCAAGTTTGCCTGGAAGTTGCTCTTCCTGCCTCCCCAGGGTTTGGTGCTTCATCCCTGCAGGTTCCTGCCAGCCTGGTGCTGAGCCTGCAGCTGGCAGGACCCGAGTGCTCAGCCTCTGCCTCGTGCAGCCACAGGAGGGTGCAGTGTCACCAGCTGCAGGACTGGGCCCTGGTGCTGTGCTGAGCACTGTGCTCCTCTCCATCCCAGAAGTGAGGGAGGATGCAGGAGAGCGGGTGGGAGAGGATTTCAGGTGTCTCCTGGAAGTGCATCCTCACCCTAGAAAGAGAAGAGGCAATCAGCTGGCACTGTTTGGTGTTGGAGATGAGCTGTAGTGGCTCAGTTGTCTGCAAAACCCTTTTTTTCAGGGAGAGTCCAGGTACCCTCTGCCTTTTTTCTGTATCTCATCCTTTTACCTTTCCCCATTTCCTGGGTGTTTGTGTGAGTGGTGGAGGCCTTGGCTTGGGAAAGTGTGTGCAGCTCCAAGGTGGCTTCATCACCCCCTCAGCACAACTGAATTAATTACTGAGCCTTGTTTGCATGGCCTGGTGTGAGAGGGTCCTCAGAGAAGGTCTGGTTTTGGGTACAGGGCTGGGGGGGTGACGTTGGCCCCCAGGCACAGAAATCGAGTGTCCTTGTATGTCAAGAGTCTCTAACACTACATTTATCATCTGAGAGGGACTGGAGACCCTGCACATCAGGGAAAAGCAAATTTCGCTGGGAAGGGGGAGGGACAGGCAGCCAAGAGCTGCTTGTTGCTGAGCAGGAAGGTTAGGGGGGTGTCTGCAGCCTCTGTCCCTCTTCCTTACACACCAAGTGTGTTTGGGGACAAGCTCCAGCAGAGAGACAGCCCCTGGTGGGGCACCAGGCCACACCTTGAGCAATTAGTTTTTCCCTGCACAGAAGCAGCACAATTCAGTTAAACCCCAAATATTTGGTTGAGTTGCTCTTTTTACGTATGTGCTGTGGGGGCTCAGACAATGGCCTGCACGGCCTGGGGAGGAAGGAAACTGCTCTTTCCACCCAGCCAGGGAACCAGCCAAAAATCCAGCCCAGCAGTTTTGCAGTCCCTTTGAACTCTGTTTTCAAACGGAGAGCCGGGACCTTCCAGTGTGACTGCCTGTAAGGAAGAGTGGCCCTTGTGCTTGTGTTGGGATGTCCCAGGGGCTGGAGAAGCTGGGAGTGGAGGTTCAGGCTGTGAACTCCCACTGACAGGCATCTCCTGGGAGCACAGGATCATAGAATGATTTAGGTTGGAAGGGACCTTCAAGATCATCTAGTTCCAGCCCCCTGCATGGGCAGGGACACCTCCCACCAGCCCAGGCTGCTCCAAGCCCCATCCAACCTGCCCTTCAACACTGCCAGGGATGGGGCAGCCACAGCTTCCCTGGGCAACCTGGGCCAGGCTCTCACCACCCTCACAGGGAAGAATTTCCTCCTAATGTGTAACCTAAATCTACCCCCTAAATGATAGTTTTCGTATAATTGAATGTCATTTTTTCCTTCTTTTCTCAGATGAGATGAGCACATCTGCCAGGCAATACCAAAGACATTGAGACCAGAAGAGGCACCTTCTGCTCAAGTCACACTGTGGATCCATCCAAGGAGCCGAGTCCAAAAGGCTTCAATAAGTGTTTACACAAATCCATTGGAAGTGAATTATGACTGTTAAGTGCAAAGAGACAGCTCCTGGCTCAGGTTCAGCTCTGCACTTTGTTTACTGATAGCAGAGGATGTAGGAGGATACACTGCAAAAAGTACCAAAGGTTCCTGCTTTTTTCTTAGTCCCTTTTCCTAGGCTTGCCATGGCCAGCATCCGAGGAGGGCGTAGGGCTGGTTAGGCCTTTGTGGCTTTTCCTTTCTCTGTTCCCATCTAATGGTCAGATGGTTACAAACCAGTGCTGGGTCAGCCTGGGTGGCAGCCAGGACCAGTGCCAGGAGCCCTGGCTGCTTAGTCCTGCCCCAGGGCCAGATCCTGTGGATTTGGCAATGTAGGTACCTAGAGAGGTCAGGGCAGGACACGGTGTCTGGAGGGGCTGGCTGTCCTGCAAGCTCTAGCCACCCCACACCTCAGGGAGCTGCAAACCCTCCAGCCCCTTCCCACAGCTCCCCTTGGCAATCTGCTCCTGGGCAGAGGGGTCTCATGTTCAGGGAGCTTGGTCTAAGACTGCGTTTCCATCTTCCCCCCACAACTTTTCACCCCCTTAACTCATAATTAAAATCCTCTTACACGAAAAAAGCTCCTTGGAGATGATTTTTGGGTCCTTCTGTGTTCCCTGCGAGGCTCTGGCTGGAGATCCCCTGCCTGCTTTGCTCCTTTCCCCATGTTCTCCTCCAGGGCCCCTCTCTGTATCCAGGGCAAAGCAGAACAGTGCACGGAGATCTGGAAGAGCCCATTTTTATAACATCTACAGAACTGCCAGGTAATTCCTTACCAAGCCTCACAGATTCAGCTTTGTCATCTCAGAGACGACTTCAGGAGGAAGGAAATGGGCTCCTGCCCTTTCTTGTTTCTAATTGTTTTGTGTGTCCTGAGAGGGCTTTGGTTTTAAACCAGCAGTATTTTCTTCTTTGCCATGTTTATTCTTGACTTCAGCAGTGCATTGTCTTCTCTGGGCCACTCCACGGTGGCAGCAGGACAAGAGGAATTATGGCCTGGCAAGAGCCAGCAGGGCGAAAATGATGTAACTGGGGAGGGAAGGGACTTCTTAAAACATTAGCAAATTCTTGAGGGCTTTTTTTTTTTTAAGCCAATACCTAAGATTACTTGCCTTTGTTACGGCTCTTCCATCCCGTGCTGGCTTTTTTAACAAAGCTGTGAAAGCTACGGTTAAAAAGGAGGATGGGAGTGTGTTGTTCAGTGTTTGGGGGAAAACCCTGGCTTGCTTTATCTGTTGTGTCTGCTGGCTGCCATCCTCAGCCTGACCTCTTGGCTTTATCACTTTTATCGGGGTGTTTTATCAGCCCGGGAGCTGCCTGCATAGCCCGGGGAGGATCTGCCTGCTCCTTTGCAGAAAGGTTTAGCTGATTAATTTTATACTGGTTGCAGGCAAGACCTGCCTTCTACCCTGATGTCAGCAGTCAGGGCGGGACTTTTACTGCCTTGTGGCTTTGAGGATTTTTTTTTTATTATTATTTTTTTTTATTTTTTTTTATGATCCTGGCAAAATTCCTGAGCAAAGTTGTGGTTTTTTTTCTGGGTTTTTTTGTTTTTGTTGTTGTTGCCTTTTTTTTTTTTGGAGCAGCCCCTATACATGCTGCCTCCGAGCTGCTCTCTTATTACTGCTCACTTCCTGAAAGGAGACTTTTTAGCAAAGCCTCTAGCTCCAGCTCTGCCTGGGTCTGACAGAAGAAGGTTATTGAGGAAGGCGACATAAACTCTCAGCTTGGAAAAACTTTCTGACCCGCGCAGGACTGAGAGAGGAGCTTTTTTGGCTGCTGCTGGGAAAAAGGAGAAAGAAAGAAGAAGAAAAAAAAAAAGCTCAAGGAATTAAAAGGGGGGAAAAAAGAAGAAAGAAGGGAAAACGCTAGAAAAGGTAAAACACTCTTTAAAATAATTTTTCCAGAGAACACTCTTTGAGGTTGGAGTGGGGTGGTCTGGGGTGGAGGGAACGCGAATGTTCTTTGAAATCAGAACCGTCTCCCTGGAGAAGGAATGAGCCTGAAGAGCGTTGCACGCTGGAAAAACATTTATGAGAATGAAAACCATGTTCACCCTTCTCCAACATTCAGAGTTTCCATAAAAATGCAGGGTTGTGTTTCAAAGTGTCTGCAGACAGCAGGACTCAGGCATCTGCACTCGCACTGTCTCCCTCACCTCCCCCTATCCCCACACTGCTCCACTTTTTTTTTTTTTGCTGCATTAAGCCATCTGATCCCATGTTTGCTGCTCGAAAATGCAGCTCTTTTCTTGCACAGCTGCCGCGGGCAAAAGTCTCAATTACAGAAAGCAACAGCTCTAATCCCTGTCTCGGAATTAGATGTTCTTTGCTGTCTTCATTCTTGAGCCTGAACACATTTTGCGCTCCCTCTTTCACTGCCTCTCTCTGTCTTCAGGAGCTGCCAGTGCCTCTTTACCTCCTGCACGATGTGCTCAGGGGATTATAAACTGTCTGCCCTGAAAAAGCTGCAATGTCATTAACTTCGTGTGCATCACCAGGCATTTGGCCCCCTTGCCCTGCTCCTCTGTTTCTTTGCTTTGATGGTGTTTTAAAGGGTGTTTGTTGTTGTTTTGTTGTTTTTTTTAAAAAAAAAGATCAGTCCCTCAGAACATGTTATTTTAAACATCAAAGTAAATATTAGTGATGGTGAAATGCCAGAAGATTATCTCATTAGAGCTGAAGGAGCTTGTGCTATAAATAGAAAGGAGTTTATAGAATAACCTTGGCAAATATCTTCCAGAGGGGAAGAATCAAACCAAGAGGGGGACTGGCCGGGGCTGCTCCAGGGCAAGTACCTGCTCCAGCACCAGCCCCGGCTGGGCAGCAACATTTAAAATTCCCATCAGAGGGGCTCAATTTTGGGGGCTTTTCTGGCCAAACCTATGCCGGGATATAAACCTCAGGGGACGTTTGTTTTCTTCTTTCAGTCCATGCCAATTCCCATGTTGGCTGGAGGGAGCTGGGCCACACCAGAGATCTGCTTCTGATTCTGGTGGTTACTGCTCCTGTGAGCAGAGCTCACGAGGTGACAAAGTGAGACCTGCATGAAGGGTGAGAGCAGGAAGATTTTTTGAAGCCTTTGTTTGGCTCTGGTCTCCCCCCACGCTGGGGATGGTAGGAGGGGAAGTGCTTTGTTGAGAGCCCAGGTAGTTCCCCAGCCTGCACGGGGGGTGTTCCATCTGCTCTGCTTGCCATGGCCTTGCCCAGACTAGTCTGCAATGCCTCTTGTCAGTGAGGTTTCCTCCAGTTCTTGGGAGGTTGTTCCAGTGTCGTGAAGTTTCTCCATATATGGAACGTGCCGAGTGCTCCGGTTGCTCCATCCTTGGCTTCCCATTGTTCCTGCTTTGCCCCACGGCAGCACCCTCTGCTTTCCTTCTCCTCCTTAGATCCCTAAAACCTCCAGAGCTGCTCAGTGTGTCTCTAGTTGCATTCCCCGAGCCGCTGCTTGTTGGGTGGAATGGGAGAGGTCCTGTCATCTCCTGTACATCAGGCTTTTCCCAGATAAAACTCAGGGGCTGAACTGTTTCATTTGGCAGAGGAAGACCCCGATGGGGTGAAGTGTAGGCCTGAAGGAAGGCAGTGCCTGCCCAACATAAACAGTGTCTGCTACTCAGGGGAAAGGCCTTTTAAGGACCAAGATGCAAACCTGTAAGATGAGAGGCTCTGTTATCACCCATGGGGACTTTTTGGGGAAGGGTCACTGCTTATCCCCACATGAAGCCCTGCTCCATGGGCTCAGCTGCCCCAAGGAGCAGCTCTGAAGAGGCCTTCTCAGCACAGGTTGCATCAGGCCCACCCAGGGGATGACCCTCTTCAAGTACTTCTCAAAAGCTTATCTGAACCCCCCAACTCCAAAAACCACTTTTCTTGCCAAGTTTCCAGCAATTAGTTCATTCTAAGCCAGAAACACTGCAGGATGTGTTTGTCACGTCCTGTCCTGCCTAGATCTCAAGTTAACACAAATGAACTTGAAACAAACAGAATTTGGACCAAATTTGTCAAGTTTTCAATTCACTAGTGCTTTGGGTGATGTCAGCTCAGATGTGCTGAAGACAGGCAAGTCAAAAAGCTTCACTTGACCCCACCCCCATAGGAAACATATGCAGGGCAAACATTTCCTGGGAATCGCTAAGCAGGTCAGACCTCATGCACTGCTGAGAAACATGGAAAACCACCAGCCAAGATACAGACTTAATTTTTCAGCACTAAAGGAGGTTTTAAAGGGACACCATCAGAGCAGGTTTTCCCATCTTGGTTATTCTGAGTGTCCTCGATTCAGTCTGCAATCAATTCAGCAACTGGGAGATTTTCCACTGAGAAAACCCTGCCAAAATATTTATCTCCATCTGACTCCAGTGGAGCAGTGTCAGTGGCATGTGTTAAGTGCAGGGTCTTCATCTGGCTGCTCCAGTGCTGCTGCATTCTCCCAGGCTGGGAACAGAATCCTTGGGCTATGCCATGTCCAGCTATTCAGCATCTTTACATTTCTCTTTGACACCCCAACCCACTGTTACTGCTGCTCTTTCCCACTTTTTTGTCACAGCCTCATTTTTAAAGGCAAAATGTGTTCAAATTAATCTCTCTTTGAGTAGTCCTGCAGATTCTTCTGAACTCAAACATTCATGAATGTTGGTTCCAGCTGAGCTGAACTGGCAGGTGAGATCCTGGCCTTCTACTGTTGGAGTTGTGCCACTGAGCTCAACAGGATGGAGGGTTCACCCCAAAGTGGCTTTGATCAAAACCACAGTGCACATGATGAGTTCAGTCCTATTGGGGTTAGCAGCTCTTCATCCCTTGGCCATGAAGGAAGGCACCTCCTCAAGGCACAGAAGAATGTACTTGGTGGCCTTTGGGCTGCAAATTCCCCGTTAGGAAGCCACACGTGCTCGTGAGTCGGCGTTTTTTCTGTTGCACCCTGCCCTTCCCCACCAAATCCAAACCATCTGGGCCATATGTTTCCCTGAAGAGAGAACCTGCAGGGAGGGGAAAAAAGGGGCCTATAAACTCTCTGCAGAGCAGATCTCATGGAGCTCCGCTTAAGGAAGCCAGAGCCTGGAAAAGATCTGCAGATCTTTTGGATCTGTACGGGCTGGAGGGAGCCCATAGCCTGGTGTGGTCTGCAGGACTTCATCCAGCTGCAGAGCTCCCCTGGCACGTTCCTTTGTGGTTACATGTCTTGGGGTCTGTGGGTTCTCACTGTCATGGTCCTGCCTTGCACCAAGGGGTCTCAGGGTGCTTGCATGGGGGACACGTGCTCCTGCACTGCCTGCTTAGCTGCTGCCAGGTCACTTCTCCTTGGTTTGCCCTGTGAACGAAACCAGGAGCATTTGCCAGCTTGCAGGGAGCCTTTGAGAGGCTCCAGGGAGAGGCAGAAGCTGGGCTGTGGGTTTGGTTTTGTGCTCTCCTGCCCAGGGGGCTGGGTCTGCCTGCACAGCTGCAGTGGGGGTCCCTAGGGCTGGGAGCACAGAGCCAAGCAGGCAGCGGGGCAGGTAGAGCAGATCAGGAGGAGCCACATCTCTGGCCAACCAGGGCTCCTCTCCCTTTCTCTGTCACCACAATGCAGCCACTTCAGTTTCTGGTTTCTTGGAAGGACAGCATGGTCCAAACTGACTTTGATGCTTCAGGGTCCTGCTCTACAGCTCACTGCGTTTCCTCCACGCCACTCCTGTATGTGACCCCCTGAGACAGCATGGGTTTTGTGATCCAAACCTGATCCAGTGTCTGAGCTAACCCTGTTGTGGGAGTGAGGTGGGACCAGAGCTCCCCCCGAGTCCCTTCCAACCTCAGTTGGTTCAGTCTGGCAGGACTGGATCAGCAGTGGGTGCTGGGGGCAGGCAGTGCCGTGGATCCCTTCCCCTCTCCAGGATGGTGCCACTGCTGGATGCAGCATTAGACACTGCTGTGCCATGGGGATGCTGTGCTGTGGTGGTGGTACAAGGAGCTGCTGACCTCTGTGCTCGCTGCAGGTCCTGTGGTGCTCCCCACAGCCCTTCTGGGTGACAGGAGTGGCCTCGGGTGCTTGTCTTGGCAAGCTCAGCACGGCTCTCTTGTCTCTCCAGCTTCAGCAGTTGAGCCTGTGCTGGACTGTGGGTGCACGTGGGGTGGCAGGTGATGAGGGGGGCTGTAGTGGGCTCTGCTCCCTCCTGGCAATGCACATGCAGTCTGGTGACCAGACATGACTTTGTCAGAGGGTCCCAACACAGGTAACAGCAGCACTGTGGATGTGGGGGGGTGACCTGAGGCTGGGTTAACAAAGGAGTCAAATCTAGGGTGTCACGCTGGGTGTGTGAGCTGTGACAGGACTTTGTTAAGCTGGAACTGTATAAAACCTGCTGCTGCCTGAGCTGGGAGAAGCAGCAGTGGCAGTTCTGCAGGTGAGTGGAGCTCAGTGTTTGGCACAGGGGGGTGTTTGTCTTTATGCAACCCCAGGGCTCGGTGCCCTGCCGTGCTGTGTGGTGTTGTGTAAGCACCGGGAGCGCTGAAGGGCTGCAGCTGGAGCCAGCCCTGCTGGGATCAGGATGGCTGCTTCCCTGCTGCTTCCCTGCCTGCTTCCCTGCTTCTTCCCTGCTTCTTCCTTGCCTGCTTCCCTGCTGCTTCCTTGCCTGCTTCCCTGCTGCTTCCTTGCCTGCTTCCTTGCCTGCTTCCCTGCCTGTTTCCCTGTCTGCTTCCCTGCCTGCTTCCCTGCCTGCTTCCCTGTCTGCTTCCCTGTCTGCTTCCCTGCCTGCTTCCCTGCCGCTTCCCTGCTTCTTCCCTGCCTGCTTCCCTGCTTCTTCCCTGCTTCTTCCCTGCTGCTTCCCTGCTGCTTCCCAGCTGCTTCCCTGCCTGCCCAGAGGGGTGAGTGCTCTGGCCTTCCCAGAGCCTGGGGCAGTTTCCTGGCATCCCAAGCACAGCAGAGCTGTGTTGCTCCATGCTGGTGCAGAGGCAGCAGCAGGAGCTGGTTGAGCAGAGAGGCCCAGGAGATCTGGATTTCTCTCCTGGCTGTGCTTAACCCTGCAGAGAGAAGAGGTTTATGAAGGCCTGGAGATGCCTGATATAAAACCAGCATTTATTTGTGCATGGTATATCTAGAGGGATTGGTGGGGCAGGATGGCATGCAGAGAGGGGTGTGGGTATGGAACACTGGTGTGCCTGCAGATAATGTGTATCCTTGTAGGGATAGTGTGTATCCTGGTAGGGACAGGGTATATCAACCTGCTCTGGGGATCCTGCTCTAGCAGGGGGTTGGACTGGATGATCTCCAGAGATCCTTTGCAACCCTGACCACTCTGTGATTCTGCCTGCATGCATGTGGATGGCATGTTCATACCTACATGCGTGTGGTTGGCAGGGGCACTGTATGGCAGGGGAGATGTGCTTTCTTTTAATGACTGCTGGGTTGTCTTTTTTACTCTGCTGGTTTGTGCATGGCTGAAGCCTGCAAGGAGAGAGGTGGCAGGGGGCCAGCAAGTCTGGGTCACATGGAGAGCCTCCAAACTATTGCATAAGGCCCGTCTGAAAGTGGACCTGCTTGGTGGAGTCATCTCCTTAACGTAAAACAAGTCCCAGGCTGGGAGCATTTTGGTTGCATCTGGCTGAAGTTTTCTGAGCTAGCAACTAGTTTTGGGCTCAGCCCTGGGGCTCATGCTGCCCTGTGCCCAGCACCCCTGATGGATGATGATAGGAGCTGGCACTGCTCTCATGCTTTCCTGTTGGGGACCTCCAAGCATTTTACCACACTTGGAGAAATGCAGTGACCCCCAGATAGGGCCAGATCTTTATGTAACACAGAGATAGGATTTCCAGAAAGCCAAGCAGTTGGTGTCAGAGAGAGGTCAGTGCTCCCAGCTCCCCGCTCGTGTGCCCTCACTTTGCCATGGGTTTCTTTTTCCCCTTTGCTGGTGAAATTAAAGATCCCAACTAATTGTGGAGAGGAGCAAGGGGGTCTTTCAGTCCTTCCCTCACTGAGCTTGCAAGGAATAGACTTGACTGTAAAACAATCCTTGTGTTTTGTTGGTTGTTTTTTTTAAAAAAAAAAAAAAACAACCAAAAACCCTACTCCCACACAGTTCTGGAGGGAGCCCAAGCCCCTGTGAAGCTTGTACAAAGGGATGGAGGGTGTGCCCAGCTAGAGCTCAGCAGGGCCCAGCCTGGGGGGCAGCAGCCAGGCTGTCAGAGGGGGCTGGTTGTCCCAAGGCTGTGAGAGGGTTCCCCCTGCTCACCAGGCTGATACTGGGGGGCTGATGGGGGGGGATGAAGACCCAGGCTCAGCCCCCTCACCTCTTGGGTTCAGCCTGGATTTCCCACATTGCTGGTAAGCACCCTCAGATGGGGTTGGATCTCATTTTAAGTGCAAAAGCAGCATCTCTCCTGCAGGCCAGCTCTAACTTTGACCCCGCAGTGGCTGGGATGGGCAAAGAGCTGCTCTTGGGGTGAGATGCAACAGCCCGTTCAGGCACAGGGGCTGCAGGGCTCAGCCTGGTGGGTGTCAGCAGGAAAGGGAAAGGCAAAAGCCCTGGTCCTTCCTCCAGCGTGGGCTTCAGAACAACCAGAGGGATGGTGAAGGGATCCTAAAGGGTTGCTGTGGAGCAGCTCAGGCAGTAACCACCCCCTGGCTGGAGGCTGCTGTTTTCTGGTGAGCAGTGATAACTACATGTTTCTAATTCCTTGCTTGCCGTGCCCCCAGAGAGGCCAGGCGTGGAGCAGCAAAGCAGATTAAGGCTCAGCCTCTTGTTTTCTGTTCTGCAGACCTGTGACTTTAACCCATTTTTCACATTCTGTGGCTGATGCTTCTTAACTGCTGAGCAGTTCACGCTGATTTTTCTGTTTTTAACCCATAACTCTGCTCCAGAGCTGAGCAATGACTTCCCAGTGGAAGTCCTGTCGTGTTGGCAGGATGACTGCAAAAAAAAAAAAAAAAAAAAAAAGGCTTCTGCCATTTGCAACTCAGCATGTTCTCAACTTAGCAGTCCAGCCAAGTATTTTGTCGGGAATATCAGGACAGGCTCATGCTGCAAGCCAGGGAGGTCTCGGGAAGCTTTGCATCCACCCACGAGCTCAAATCCCGCCCGGCATCTGGCCAGGAGGTGCAGCATGGCCCAGGGGAGCACTGCTGTTTACTCTGTCCTCAGGAACATGCAGGAACCTGCCAGGAGCTGGGGTGGTAGCATCTCACACATGAAAAGCCTGCAGCTCCTGGGGGGCACAGCCCAGAGTGGGGGACTCACCTGTGCCAGCCCCCGGGGTGTGGAGCCAAAGGGGGTGAGAAAGAGGGAGGTAGGAATGGTGAGAAGTGTTTTGGGAGAGGTTTCAAGGAAAAGGAGGCAGGGGTGTTGGTGGTGGCTTTGCTTGTCCCCCACTGCTCTTTCCTTCCCCTCCTTATACTGCAGACAGCAGGAGAGGCCAGAAGTGCTGGTGGAGATGGGAGGGCTGGTGGTATAAGGCTATCAGGTTGGTCAAACATGACTTCCTCTTGGTAAAACCACGTTGACTGTTCTTCATGACCCCCTTATCCTTGATATGCCTAGAGATAGTGCCAAGAACAAGTTGTTCCATCACCTTCCCAGGCATGGAGGTGATGCTGACAGGTCTATGGTTACCTGGGTCCTCCTTCTTGTAGACTGGAGTGACATTTGCTGTCCTCCAGTCCTCAGGCACCTCTCCTGATGCTGTCATTCTGTGTATGGAGAGCAGCTGGGTGCAGTGGGGGCAGAGCAAGGTGTCCCCCCTAGGCCATGCACTGCAAACAGGCCCTGTCTGTGCCTGAGCTGAGCTCTGATTCCTTTGCTATGGTAGTGACTGGCTCACTCCTCTGATCTGGTCCAAGAAACCTGCTAAACATGCAGGTCAGCTGCACTGAGCCTGCTGGTTGTTGGGCTTGATTGAAAGCGTGTGAAAACGTTTGATTTGCTTTGAAGACTCTGGAGTTTTTTATATCTGGCCAGAGCCATCTGACTGTTTTCTTATAATGAAAAGGCTGGCCTGAGCCACCAGGGATGGTCTTCTGCTGGCTGCCCTTGGATGTGTGCTGGAGACCTGGGTGCTGGAGGTGGCCACCAGCACATGCAGCTCTGCAAGGCTGACCAGACAAAGGTGCCATTGAGTTATCTTGCTTTTAAGACATTCCAGTCCCCAATTATTTCCTCAACCCTCACACTTTCTGTGAGGCCCCCCCATGTGCTGATTCTCACAAGGAGGTGGAGACAGGGCTGGTGGTCTTGGTGTCCCCTTGCTGTGATGGTGCCTGTCTCCATGGGTCAGGCAGCAACAGGCATGTGGCATTTTTCTGAGTGTCCCCTGGGTACAGGAGCTTGGGTTGAAACTAGGACAGACCCTGGAGACCACGCAGAGGAGTTGTCCATCTGCCCTGTGAGAGTATTTGGGAAGCAGATTTCAGCCAAGGGTTTACAGACCAAACTTGTGGGCCCCCATGAAGCAGCGACAGCAGGTGAGAGGGGAGGTGTGTTTTTCAGAAAACGTGGCAATTTTAGGATGGACATCCAGGAGCTGCAAGCACTGTGTGGCCGTGGTGGGCAGCTGTGGTCACGAGCAGGAGGTAACAGCCCACGGTGTGGAGCAGGGGTTCTGGGTTCTGAGAGTTCTGGTGATGCTGCTGCCAAGTGCTTCTCCATGGCCCTGGCAGGGCCCAGGAGCTACATGTTCCAGAACCCTGCAGTCCCCACCATACTCAGCTTGGTTTCCAAAGAAAATAAGGCCCATGGAGCAAGCCATGTGTTTGCAGCTTTTCACCCCAGTGATGGCTTTTGAACTGGTAAGACCATTTCAAGTTGGAGTGGCTGGAGATGCAGGAATCTCTACGGTGCTGTGTTTGCAGGGGCTGTGGGCAGTGGCCACGTAGCTGCTGTCCTGTGGGTTTGAAGTCCAGCTGAGCCCATTAGCAGGGTCAGGAGGGAGCTGGGCTCAAAGCTGGCCAAGCTGTGGGACATGGCATCTCCTATGAAGACAGGCTGAGAGAGTTGATTTTGTTTAGCCTGGAGAAGAGAAGGCTCCAGGGAGACCTCAGAGCACCTTCCAGTGCCTGAAAGGGCTCCAGGAAAGCTGGGGAGGGACTTAGGACAAGGGCAGGGAGGGAGAGGACAAGGGGGGATGGATGAAAACTGGCAGAGGGAGATTGAGGTGAGACATGAGGAGGGAATTCTGGAGTGTGAGGGTGGTGAGAGCCTGGCCCAGGTTGCCCAGGGAAGCTGTGGCTGCCCCATCCCTGGCAGTGTTGAAGGGCAGGTTGGATGGGGCTTGGAGCAACCTGGGCTGGTGGGAGGTGTCCCTGCCCATGCGGGGGGGTTGGATCTAGATGATCTTGAAGGGTCCCTTCCAATCCAAACCATTCTATGATTCTGTGACTCTGTGCTAACCCCGGCATGGTTAGGAAGTGCTGGTACCCCATTTTTCAGAAGAAATAAGTAGTAACGAAGGGGCTGGTGACTTTCATTGATTCATTTGTGCCATCAGTAACAGCACAGCCCAGAAATGCTGTTGTTGGGGAAACGGTGCAGCCGTGGGGACCTTCCCTGCCCTCCCTCCCTGCTGGGAAGGTGTCAGTGGAAGGGCTGAGACCTGGCAGGTGAGCTGCCAAGTATTTCCTCCCACCGGGAAAAGGTGGAAGCAGAAATCTGTGTTTGTATTTATTTCTCTCTGAAAAAAAAAAAAAAAAAATATATATATATATATATATTAAAAAAAAAGGGAAAAGGACACCTGAGCTCCTAATTTGCAAAAGCTGGATGAGAAACCTGGAAGCTGCCGGGCCCTGCGTCTTTAAAAGCAGTTAAATTCCTCTTCCCTGCACTAGGAGGCACCTTGAACCTTCCTCTTGGCCCCGAGCAGAGCCCATCTGCTTCCTATTACCTTCCCATAAAGCTGCCTCCCCGGCCAAAAAGCCGGGCTTTCAGGGAATTCTGTCTGCAGCCCCGATGTTGAAATTAGTAACAGTTGTCATCTGTTGTGGGGTTTTTTTCCCCCCCTCTTCTCTTTTTGCTTTATTCCAGCTTGGTTTTTAAACCTCCTCCCCAGCCCTAACACCCCCTGCCCGCCCCCCCCTGCTTCTCCCCTGGTTTGTCGTGGTTTTTTTTTTTTTTGGGGGGGTCGGTTTTTCGGTTTTGGTGTGGGGAGAGGTGACCTTGAAGCCACCCCTTGTGGCATCAGCCCCTGCTCCCCTCGCCCCGCAGGCAGCTTGGCGCGGGGAGCGCCGGCCGCTCGCGGGGCGCCTGCCAAGGGCGGCGAATTCCTTGGGAAGGAGCAAATGGGAACCTGGCCCGAGCCAGGGAGGCATGAGACTGTGGAAAGTCCCCCGTCCCCCCCCAGCTCATGTCCTGGGGCTCCCAACAAGACCCCTGGTGTTCCTGCCCCCAGCACAAGCCTGAGGCCTGTCCGGGCTTGCCGCGGGTCAGGAAGAAAATCTGCAAAATGAGGTGATGGAAAATGTTATCCGGAGCGATGCGGCCGCAGAGCCCACGCTCCTCCAGCTCTCCCGCTGGTTCCGGGTCCTTCCCTGGCGGGAGGTGGGCTCGCTGGGGTCTGGGAAGCTCCGCTGGGAAGGGGCCATGTTTTCCTTGCTGTGTGCAGGGAGGAATGGAAGCTGGGCCCTTCCCCCAGCCCAGCTAACGGGAATTGTGCAGCTGTAATTCCTGCCTCCGAACGTGGCTCCTTCCCCCCAAGGTCGGGGCTGCCTGCAGCTTCCTCCTGGCGCCTGCTCCGGGGGATGCTGAGGAGCTGGGACTGAAGGGGAAGGGCAGAGGGTGGATGAGGGGATCAGCCGTGGCTGCCACAGCCTCGGGGTCGGGGAGAGGCGGAGGAAGGATGGGAAATAAGGACAGGCTGGAGGAAGCGAGTTCAACAGCTGGAAAACAAGAAAAATGAGCGTGAAGCCCAGGAGAAAATACGCTTCAGCTGAGCAGCTTTCTCTCCGCAGGCCTTGGAGCTGTGACAGGATATAAAAGCTGGAATCTCAAACTTGAATAGATGCTGAAAAAATGCTGACTTAGGAGAGGGCCACAGCACGCCCGGCTCGCGTTCCGCATTCTCCCTTTTCCAGTTGACTTCCCGCAGCCCCGCCAGGAGCAGGCACAGAGCAGCTGGCAGCATCCAGCACCATTGGCCCCCTCTGCCCCACAGCCGGGGGGTGACACTACAGAGATGCTGTCCCCAGGTGGACGTGGCCTTTTGGACCCAGAGGAATTCCTGCCCAACCCTCTTGCCTCCCCTGCCCTCTTCACTTCACCCATCACGGGTGAGTGGAGCAGCCTGGGATGAGATTTGGGCAGTTTTTTCCCTGGTCAGGCAGCTGATTCTCATGGTTGCTGATCACTTGTTGCTGTCTTCAAAGATGCTGTCACAGGGGTAGTGCCTGGGCTTTGCAGAAACAAACTTGGCAAGTGGCATCAGGTGTGACTGGGGAGACCAGCCCAAGGCCTCACTGTTGATCTTTGGCCATTTTTAACTGTCAATAGATTTAACATTTAAAATACGTCGTTCCAAATTGTGATTTAAAGATGCATGATTAATCTTCCAGCAGGGAAAAGTCACTAACTTACTTAGATTAATTATTGGGGCAGGAATCATATCTCTGATTTCTTCTTGTACCTTACCTGTGTAGTCTCTGGCCTGTGGTGGATGTTATTCCAAACCTCCACGGCACAAATAACATTAACTGCGTAGTAGAGATGGGAAAACAGAAGTAGAGATAAATTGCAACCTGCCCTGAGGACATGAGGTGAGGGGGAGTGTGGCAGACCCAGGAGGAACAGGGCTCCCCTGCTCTCTAGCCAGCAGTTAGTCTTTGCTACTTAAAGCACACAAGAGCAGAGCAAAGCAAGGGTTAATGATGTTCTTCCCAGTGTTTTCTTACTGGGATGAGGACCACACACGTGGCTGTTGACACCTTTGCAAAGAGCAGCATCCTCCAGCCCAGCCTCATCTTCCCAGCAGTTCAGGAGCATCCCTCCTGCCTTCCCTGCTGTGCAAGCCATTGCTGGATCATCTCAAGCCAAACTGCAGTATGTATTTATCTGTCACCTTTGCAGGAACCTTTGCATTGTGCTGTGGGGCTGCTCTGGAACAAGAGAATCACTTCAGATATTTGGGATTCTCCAGGCAGTGTTTAGGTATGTGCCATTTTCCTTACATACATCATCTGAGGGCTGGATAGCAGCAGAAACCACAGGCTCTGTGCAACTCTCCAGCACTCTGTGAGTTTTGTATAATTGCCTCAGACTGAGTGGAAATTATCTGCAAGCCAGAAATCTTTCACTGGAGCAATTAGCAAATCATTTTAAATAACAAATACAATTGGAATCTCACAATCCATTTGTGGATAGAGCTGAGGGTAAGGGTGAGTTCACTCAATGGGTCCTTTGTTTTCAGTCACTGTTTTAGGTTTAGCCAATGCACTCAGAGAGCAAGTTCTCTCAGTGCACTGATGGTCATTAAAGTGTATTTTAAAGCCAGAAACTGCAGCAGAAAGGGTATCTACTGCTCACTGCCACCCCACTAATGCTTTTATTTCATGCTCTCCTTGAAAAGATCGGGTAACTGAGACCAGGTCACTCTTTGGTCTGCACTTTCTTGTGGGTATTGTCACAGGACAAAGAGTTCCCATTTATTCTGAGCTCCTCTCCTCTGGTACAAGGTCTGTACCAGCCCTTCAGTGCAGGGTTGTGCTGGGAGCAGAGTTTGCATCCAGGAGAGCCCCCAGCTGTCCCTGCAGCAGGACAATGTGGTTTTCTGATGCTGTGAACTGACGTGGTTAATTGCATTTGCGTTCGTTTCCCATCCTTTTCTCCCCTTTTCTTTCCATCCCACTCCCCCTTCTCTAAGATTGGGCTTTCCTCCTTTACCCTGCACACCCTTTTCTCCCCCGTGTCCTTCCTCCTCCACCCTCTTTCCCCTCTGTCTGTCCCACTGGCTCATCCCCACCCTCTCCTCCACAGGGGCGATGCCACCAAGAGCCTGCAGTTTGGATTAGCCCATGGTGACCCCGCAGTGGCCCGGGCACAGCACGTGGCACAGACATCGTGGGCCTCTCTGCTTTGGGGAGAGCACAGAGTGGCCAAGGATGCCTGCGGAGGGACCCAGGACTCCTGTCTCTACATAAGTGGTGGCTGAGGGAGAGACATGTTGGGACAGTGCCCCTCCAGCTGGCACAACACTCCCTGCGCCGAGACAAGCGTCGCTAACCATGGCAATAGCTTGGAGGCTTCTCACGTGGACTGTCATCTTCACTGCAGCCCTGTGCAGCTTTCCAGGTTACAGCTTCCAGTCCCAAGGTAGGGATTGCTGGGGGGGGAGGAGCTGGATCCACCCACCTCTGCTGGCAGAGACTCTGGTGCTGTGGGAGGGAGCTTTTGGGGTAATGTTGGGGAGTAGGTGGAGACACCCCAAACTCTGCTCGTTGCACTGCAGCAGAGCTCCTCCTGCTGAATGTGCAGGTGTTTTCCCTTGGCCTCCAAGGAAGGGGAACAAGGAGAGGACACTGGCCCAGGTTGCCCAGGGAAGCTGTGGCTGCCCCATCCCTGGCAGTGTTGAAGGGCAGGTTGGATGGGGCTTGGAGCAGCCTGGGCTGGTGGGAGGTGTCCCTGCCCGTGCAGGGGGGTTGGAACTAAGTGATTTGGGGTTGGACTAGATGATCTTTCGAGGTCCCTTCCAACCCCTATGATTCTATGATTCTATGATCCCTTCCAACCCAAACCATTCAGTGGTTCTATGAAAGGCTGTGTTCTGCTCTTGGATGTTTCTCTCCCTGATTTTCTGCGGAATCCGGAGCTGTAGGGTCTGTTGTGAGAGGACAGCACGGAGAGGCTTAGAAAGCAAAGGAGATGTGGTAGGACAGAGGAAGCTCCCCTTCCAGTGGGGTGGAGCAGCGCATCCTGGGATGAATGGAGGCTTTGTGAGGAGGAGGCTGTGTGTGTGCAGCCAGCCAGCAGGGCAGGGAGCAGCCCTGTGGAGCAGTCCTCTGCAAGTGCAGGGACCAAGCTCTCTGCTGGCAGACACTCTGCAGAGCTGAGCCTGGGCAGGCATGTGCTGCTGGAGGAGCAGCTGTAGTTTGCACACACGTTTCTCTAAGTGTTACCATTAGAAAATGCCCAAACCAAAAGGTGTGAGCACTTTGTACCCGCCTGGTGTGTCTGTGTGTTTTTAGTGGTCTTGTGTTTAAATACAGAGCCACACAACCAAGGGACTGCAAGGAAAGCAGAATGTGGGGCTCCTGGAGATAGATTTGTGCCTCTGTACATGATTTTCATCCAGGTTAGGAGTGAAGGAGCTGGAAAGTGAGGTGGGGCTGCCTTGTACCCAGCCCGGAGTGCAAATACAGCACGGGCAGGTAACACAGGGTGGCTAAATTGCTTAGTACTCATTTGCTTTCATGACCATTTCTTAAGAGGCAGTATGAACACTCCCCTCAGGCACCAAAGGAAAGAAGAAACTCCAGAGTTAGACATTCAAGGTGTTTAAGCCTCAGCAGAGCACTTGCACAGCCATAATCCTGCAGTACCAGGTGTTGCCCAGGTTAAGTGCAGCAGGACCAGTGATGTCCCTGGGCTGTAGAGTGGTGCAGCACCATGGGCTTGCAGTTATGGGTTGTCTTGTGAAGCAGAACTGGAAAGAGGAACAGAAGCAACCAAAAAGCCTGGTCTGAGCACCATCTTGTTGCTAAATGTGGGGCACTGCTGTGCTGCAGCTTGTGCTGGGTGACACGAGGGGGAGGCAGGCACAGAGGGTTTGCTAGGCAGGCACTGTGCAGCATTCAGGGTTACACAGGCAGGTGTTGTTTTTTTTTGACTCTGAAACAAACAGAGGTTTCTGGTCCTTTCCACCAAAGGCTCTGGCAGTGCCTGGGGTGGCTGTTCTGGGCCTCCCATCCCCATCAGCTCACACCTCCCTCCATCTGCAGCACAGCCACGCGCTGACCAGCACTTTGCTGCCAGACCCCCTCAGTTCTGCCCACGGCAGCTCAGATCCTCCCTCACCCACCAGCCTCCTCACCATGTGCTAATGACACCTCAGCCCAAACCCAGGAGCTCACCCAGATGATGGTTAAAGCATTTGTGCTCTCCTAGGTGCTGCCTTCCCCTGGGGGATGAGTCCCAGCTGGTGGTGTTGCTGGGAGCACCAGTCTGAGAACTGAATCCCGTTCCCTCCCTGGTCCCTGTCCAGGGTCAGGCTGCCCCTTGGGCCCCTCTTGCTGTCCTTTTTTAGGCTCAGAGTCCTTTTTTAGGCTCCCTGCATCCGGAGTGGGTGGCATCAGGCTGTTGATGTTACTCAACACTTCTCTTCACCACGCTGCTGAGGCAACAAGTGCATAATCCTCACAACACCCTTTGAAGAGGGTGAAAGGCTGTTATCTCCTCTTAGCAGCTGGAGGCACGGAAAATAAAGGCCAATGCTTTCAACAGGCACAACTGCAGATCAGATTCTTTGTTTCATGCAGGAAAAAATGAAGGTATCATAGTCATGAGGTGTAATTATCTTTGTGGTGCACAGCCCAGGGTTGAAGGCCCCTTCCATCCAGCAGAGATGTAAGAGTGTCAGATGTAACACGTACAGTCAGGCTGCAGTTTTTAACAGTGCAGGAACCAGCAGCTGAAACAATTGACCAAGGACTCGGCACGTGCTCACTGAATGGTTTTTAATCAGGAGGGAATTTGCTGCCAACCCTTTGGTTTAACTGTAGTGACAGATTATTAGATATCCCAGTTTTTAGAGCATTAGGTGAGGCTGGCCTCTCTGCTCCTGGCTCACATGTAAACCCACAAACCCTCGAAGGACACAGTGGGACTGCACCAATGCCAGGGCAGCCTGAAGTCCTGGGGTCCCACAGTGTTTTCCACAGTCATCCCCTAGGGATCACGTCTGGGCTGCAGCTGCAGCTCCTCTTTTCTCTAGTGACAAGACCAGAGCAAACATCTGCTTCCTTTCCATCCTTCAGGCAGCTCTGTAATGAGAGAGGCAAAGGGGAGCATTCAAGGAGGGGACAAAAACCTCCCTCCTCCACCTTTACCACCTTCTTTTCGTTCAGCTTACCCCTCTGCCTCCCCTGTGCCCTTTCCCTGCCATCCCTGCCCCCTCAGATCTGTGCTTCCTGTACATCAAACACGGGGCAGTGAGGGACCTCTCCCTGCAACCCATCCCTCCTGCTTCCCAGCTTTCTCCTGTGCCTTCTCCTGAGAGCTTTGAGATCCTTCAGGGGTGCCCAGAGTCCTGCAAAGCCATGGAGCAGTTTTTCCAGGAGAAAGGCTTTTTATAGCATCTTTTCTGAAGCAGTTTGACAGCTCTCTGGAAACACCAGGCTGCTTATCACCAGCACATGGGGCACTGCACTGCACATTGCAAGGCAAGGTCTATTAATACAGTGTGAAGTGGCTGAGGGGGCAGAGGGCACATGGTGGCTTTTCTGAAGGGAAGGAAGAGGCAAACAGTGCTGTTCTTGCTGTTGGGAGCTCCTGGTATGGTCTGTAACCTGAGGAGCATGACTGAGGCAGAGAAAATTAGGGAACATCAGTGATGTTGAGTGGAGCACACAGGGTTAGGGACTGAAAGAGATCCTAATTTCTTAGGAATCCAGCCTTGTATGTTTTTAGGGGAGAGGAAGGAGCCAGCTGGAACACTGGATGAGGACACTTGGTTTCTTCCTTCTGTTGAAAGTCTGTCTTCATTATTTTCCCATTTCTGGCATCTCCACCCTAGAACATCACTTCCTAAAATGTACATGTGATGCAGGGCACTGCTCTTAGATCTTTATTTCTAAGATCTTAGATCTTTAATTCTGTGCCTCAGTTTCCAGCATGACATCCCTGAGAGGATGCAGAGCACTACAGCAAAAGCAGGTTCTCACACACAACCTCACCCCCAAGCTCTGGACCTTTGTTTTCCCCCTGCAGATTCCTTGCAGGTCAGGATCAGAGACTCAGCCCAGGGTCCCAGGCCCTTTCTAGCCACTGGATGCACAGACCTCCTTCTGATTGACTATTTTGCAAGCCCACGTGGACTGCAGGGAAGGGAAAAAGAAAAACAAGACACTTCCGATGGCAAATTTTTCCAAGCCTGAGGTCATTGCTGCAGTGCAAATAGTCACTCTTGTTTGCCTGGCCACATCACACTCAAGGAGCTGTGATGCAGGAGAAGCTGGAGCACAGGAAGTTAAAGAACTAATAATTATTTCTGGCTTGTCAAGGCAAGGGAGAGGTGCCAGAAGTGCTTATGGTTTGGAAGGATGGGAGCTAACCCCTAAACCCAGCTGGTGGGAAGGACTGTCCCATTACCAGTGGCCAAGGAAACCACTCTGTCAGTCTCCCACACTGGAAAACACACTAGAGGAAAAGGAAACTTTCCAGTGCTGCCATGTGGTAAGAGTGTAATTTGGAGTCCAAATTTATGATGGCTGGGAAGGCTTTGAAGATGGGTGCTGTGGAGCCAGGCAAATTGCAGCCACCCTGGAGCAGCCTGGCCCCTCCTGTTTGCTTAGGAAACAACTACAAATAGGATGCAAAAAGGACAGGAAAAGTCTTCCAGGGTGAAAAGAAAGCAAATCTTCTCCCACTCCATGAGCAAACCTCCAGCCATGAGGGGTCCAGGGGAACACACTGTGATGAGGGAAGCTCTGCTGCCCCGTGCGTGGTTTTTTACATCTCCTCATGAAGGCTTTGGTGCTTGGGGCTGTCAGAGGCAGCTCCAGCTCCTGTCAGATCCAGCCTGGCAGTCCCTGGGACGTTTTGCTTGGGACATGAGAAATTTCTGTCGAGGATGCAGAGTGCCAGCTCCTGTGACAGCCAAAAGTGTTGTGTTCCTGTGTGAGTGCAGGCAGACGGGTTGCACAGGGACCTTGTCAGAGCACATTTCCTAAGTGAAAAACACAAGTGCCCCAAGAGAAGGTGCTAAGCCAGGCTGATAGGATGCAGAGCACCAAGCTGGGAAGGCAGGATGGTGTCATAGAGAGAGACTTGGCTGGGGAGCTGGGATGTCTGACTTGCCTTCTCAGCACAGATGGGGAATTCTGGTGACCCTCTTGTCTTCTTTTGATTGCAAGAGTTGCATTGCAAGGACATTGTGCCCCTGGGGAAGATGCCCAGTATTGCACCAAGGTAGCTGTGGTCAGGAGGCTGGTTTGGTGCTGCTGTTATGGGAGTTGTCAAGGCAGAGTTAGCAGGTTTATGTGCAGCAGTAGATGTTCTGAAGAACCCCACAGTTCCTTAGTGAGACTCTCCTCTCCTGAGACAGTGTTGTCCCAAGGCTTGTTCTGGCTCATTTTGAAGACACCTGATTGATAGTTTTGGTACTGAAAAGCTCCAGGTTAAAATAACCCTCCAAACCACAGAGTGTGAGTGTGCACAGCCTGGAGTCCCTCTGCCCAGTGGAGATGGAGGGATGGGGGATAGTCCAGGTCTAGAGCTGGAATTTGGGTGTCCTGAATGCCCCCTGGGACTGGTTTGTTTCTCTCCATCACCTGCAGAGGAAGAAGATTACAATCCATAGGCTCGAAGCCTGTTGCTGCCCCAGGGCTCTGTAGGCTCTGAGCCTTTGGGAACACCTGAAGGACCTGCAGCCTGGACAGAGCAGGACCCTGTCCCCCCGTTGTGCTCAGGCTCCATGCTGAACTCGCTGGGTATTTTGCTCCCTTTGCAGAATGTCATTCCTGTCTTTGCTTTCCCTTTCCAGAGGAGTTCCTCTCCAGCCTCGATCACTATGAAATTGCATTCCCCATCCAAGTGGACCAAAACGGGGACTTCCTCACCTTTGACATGAGAAGCCAGCTGAAGCCCCGGCCCCGCCGCAGCCTGGGCTCCTTGCCCTATGAGCCATCTGAGCAGCAGGTCTTCTACAAAGTCTCTGCCCACCGAACCCAGTTCCTCCTCAACCTGACCCTGCACTCCAACCTGCTGGCTGAGCACTTCACTGTTGAGTACTGGAAGCGGGATGGCATGGACTGGCAGCACGATTTCCACGAGGACTGTCACTACGCCGGCCACCTGCAGGACCAGCACCTCAACTCCAAGGTTGCCATCAGCAACTGCAATGGACTGGTGAGTCCCTGGAGTCTGCCCAGCCAAGGGCAGTACTAACAACAGCTGGTGGGAAAGGCACAGGGTTGGTGTGAGGCTGGAGTGTTGCACACTGGCATCAAAAGTCACCTGAGGGTGAAGAAGGACAAGGGGCAATGGGCACAAACTGGAGCACAGGAGGTCCAACTTAAACATGAGGGAAAACTTCTTGACTCTGAGGGTAACAGAGCCCTGGGACAGGCTGCCCAGGGAGATTGTGGAGTCTTCATCCCTGGAGACATTCCAAGCCCACCTGGACATTTCCCCTGGCATCTGCTCTAGGGCATCCTGCTCTGACAGGGGGTTGGACCAGAAGATCTCCAGAGGTCCCTTCCAACCCTGACAACTCTATGACTCTAAAGCCACATCCCTTCATTACATCCCATGAGGTTCCTGATCCATGTTTCACTTGCAGTCCAGTTTCTGCCAAAGTCAGATCATTTTTCCCTTGATCCTAATTGGAATGGGATAATCCAGGCTCTAGACCATTATTCTGGCTCTCACACAACTCCTGCCTCCCCTTCCAAGAGCAACAGCAGAAGATGTTTTGCATGTGCTAGGGAGGAAGAAGTGCAGGAGGGCAGGAATTTCACAGCACAACTGGGAATATCAAAAGTGCATTCGGGTCCTTACAATTGCTGAGACATTCCTGGGGTTCCCAGTCATTTCTGTCCAGGTTTCAGGAGCTAAAAATGTGACTTAAGGGAGAAAAATGGGAATAGTCAGTTTTTCAGTATGAAATAGAGAACATCAAGAGGAGACAAAGCAACATTCCTCAAAAACAGCAAGGCTGCTGCAAAGAGGGTGGGAGTGATGGATTTTGCATGTCCTAACAGCTAGGACTAGACATCATGGTCTTGAAATGGTCTTTAAAAGAAGCTGAGCTCTGGACTAGGTTGCTTGGAGAGAACGTGGCCTCTGCATTGTTGGAGATCTTTAGCAACAGGCCAGACAAATGCCTCTCAGAAATACCCCAGGTATGATTCATTAGGTCTTCCAGCACTGGGAATAGACTAAGGACTTCCATCCATATTTTTTTGTGTTTTTCTGGTATTTCTGGCTCACAAAGCAGGTTTCTCAACCTGCCAGATGGAGGGATGGAGCAAACATACCCTGCTAGTGAATCCCAAGGATGATGGCTCCCTTGGAGGAGTAACATGCAGCAAAAGCCTCTGTAGATCAGATTGATATTTATGCTACAGTCCCAGCCCTTAGCAGTGTTCTGGCAGTGTGGAAGAGCTTCCAAATGGGAATGAATTCACGTTTGATTTATTGCTAAATTACACTGCCAGAACAGTGCTGTGGGTTATTAACAGAAATGAGAATCTGACTCATTATATCATAAAGTCTAATGTTTCTATCTCACGGCCAGAAATCAGAGCTGCATAAACTCTTGGTTCCCTAGTTAGCCCTTTGTTTAGAGATGGGAGCTCTGCTGAAGTCCCAGATGATTTGCTGGTGTTCACAAGAGCACTGAAGGGTGAGCTGGATGCTGCTGGCTCAGAGGGGTCTTGGCCTGCCTTCCTACTTCAGAGAGCAGCAAGTCCAGGGCAAGCAATGGCCCCAGCAGCCCTTGTACTGGGATAATTCAGTCCACAGGCTGTTTAGCTCTGGAGAGATACCAGGGGCTGTCTGGAGGAATCTGCAGCCAGGCACAAGGAGGAACGGAGGGTCATCCAACAACCTCTGATTCCTGAACTCTGTCCTTCTGCCCTCCAGAGCTATGGACAGCAAGGAGGGGGGAGGAGGTCTTCTGGGGTAGTGAGGACAGTAGGGTCAGGAATTTGGATGAGAGGAGCCTGGAGTCTTCTGAGCTGGCAGAGTGGAGGCTGTAGGTGCCAGCAGGGAAGTGTTGCAGAGCTGTGCTTGGTCAGTGACAGCTGATCCCCTGGTTCCCTCCCTCAGGGCTGCTGTCAGTGCACTTTGGAGGGGACATGGGGGGCAGAAGAGGGTCTCCACTGCTGAGCTCTCAAGGTGCAGGTTCATGCTGACACGTGCTAAGAGGGGGACTGCACGTGGTGACCCACTTCTGTGCAGCCCTGCCTCCCTGGTGATGGCAAGGTGGCTGTGTGTTGGGACCAGTGCTGGTCACAGGGTGAGCTGTGCATGAGGAGGAGGGAAGGGGACAGTTGCATCCACAGAAGTGCCCAAAACAAAGCTGTGAAAAAGAGTAACAAGCCCCAAGCCATGATCCTGTCCTCAAACTCCCACACCCCTGAGCAATGTCTGTGTCTGCAAGCTGTGCTGCTGCAAACCAAGTTGTTTGCAAACACCCTCGACACAGCTCACACCTTACAGCATCCCAGCTTTGGGCTGCCAATACCTGGGCACACTCACATCCACTTGTCTTCCCAGCCACACACACCATCACCCCAGTGCCAGGGCAGGCAGGCAGTGTGGCAGCTCCTGGGCTGGGTGGTGGGGAAAGTCACCAAGGCTTGAGTCACCCAGGCTTAAGTTGTCTGAAGCAAAGGGCAAAATGGTCCATTTCCCAAAACACTCAGAGCCAAGAGCTGCCAGCAGGGCCAAGCACAAAGCAGCTGGAGCCTGCAGGGAGCAGCCCAGGCAGCTTTGTCTCAGCCTGGCCAGGAGCTGAAATCCCTGTCTTAAGCAAAGCCATGTTTCATCCTCAGCTGCACAAGATCCCAAGGACCTGGGTCCTACCATCAACAAAATAACAGCAAGGAGAGAACAACTTCAGGAGAGAAATGCAACTCTTACCTCTTGTGCCAGAGCCCATCAAAGGGCAGGTTAAAGGCCAGGTTTTCAGCCCTGTGTGCTGAAATGGTGCTTTCAAACTGGGCAGCCCTCCTGGAGCCAGCAGGAGCAGGGAACGGTGGAGCGAGGCAGGTGGCCCCGCTGCTCAGGGTGCCCTGGAGCTGCTCCTGTGGGAGGAGCTGGAGGAGCTGAGCTGCAGCATGTGGCTGTGCTCTTCTCCAGGGTGGTTCTAAGCTGACAGCAGAAACCAGCCCTGCTCTGCAGATGACCTGGGTGAATCATAGGCAGGATATCCAGTTTAGCTCCCCCACAAACCACAGGGATCTCTCCCAGGGCCTCTCACCACCCCCTTTCCACAGGCTTGTGTCACATCCATTGCCTGGACCTCAGGGCTGGGTCTCTGGGGTCAACCATGGGGCAGGTTCCAAGCTCCCCTGCTGGAGGACACCCAGAGCCTCCTGCCTCTCACACTCCACACAGGCTCTGGGTTTAAATCAGAACAGCCCTTTTCTAGCAGTTTTTGGGTTTGGGGGCAGGACACGCTCTCCCCTCCTGCTCTGCCCCACACCAGGGCTGACCTCCTCCTCCCTGTCCCACCAAGCCACACTGGGCTTTCCGCCGGAGCCCTCGCCAGGCTCACCTCACAGTCCCTCACTTGTCTTGGGAAAGGTGGAGCTGAGCCAAGAGCAACAGAGCCTGGGGCAGGAGGAAATCCCCTGGCACTCTGGAGACGGGGACTTCGCTCTGCACACACTGCCCTGATTCAGCTGTTGTGGCAGGGAGGGAGAGGGGCAGAGACCTCAGGTGGAGGCAGTGTCCATCCCAGTCAGGCTCTCCACCTCCCCCAAGGGGCTCTCCCCCATCCCCAAATCACAGAATCCCAGAATCACCAAGGGTGGAAAAGACCTTTGAGATCATCAAGCTCATCTATGACCTGACACCACCACATCTCCAGACCATGGCACCAAGTGCCACCTCCAGCCTTTCCTTGAGCACCTCCAGGGATGGTGCCTCCACCACTTCCCTGGGCACTCCATTCCAGTGTCTGATCACCTCTTCCATGAGGAAGAGCTTCCTGATATCCAACCTAAACCTCCCTTGGAGCAGCTTCAGGTTAGGCTCTCTTGTCTTCTTGCTAGTTGCCTGGAAAAAGAGTCCAACCCTACCTGAGCACAACCTCCCTTCAGGTAGTTGAAGAGGGTGATAAGGTCCCCCTTGAGCCTCCTCTTCTCCAGGCTAAACAAACCCAGCTCCCTCAGCCTATCCCTGTAAGTCTCTCCCCAACCCCTGAGAGGCTCCCCCCACCCCAAAGAGGCTCTCCCCCATCCCCAAAAGTTCTTCCCCACCCCTGAGAGACTCTTCCCCAGCCTGTCCCAGGGCTCTGGTACCCTCAGAGTCAAGAAGTGTTTCCTCATGTTTAGGTTGAACCTCTTGTTTTCCAGTTTGTGCCCCTTGTCCTGTCCCTGGGCACCCCTGAGCAGAGTCTGGCCTCATCCTCCTGCCACCCCCTGGAGATATTCACCAGCACTGATCAGATCCCCCCTCAGCCTCCTCCTCTCCAGGCTGAACAGACCACTGAAGTCTGGGCTCACAGCTGAGATGCATTCAGCAGTCACAGAATAAAATAAGGTAGAAGAAGAAAAAAAGCAGACAAGGGAGCAGAAATAAGATCATCTGACCAAGGGGGCCAGTCAGAGGTGTAAAAGGGGCAGTGATGCCTGCTGAGCACCACCCAGGTTTCAGGCTGCAGAGGAAGGTTGTGGCTCCTGCTGGTTCCCTCACTGCTAACTGGACTTCAGATTTTAAAGGTTCCTTGTGTTTCTCAAGAGCTTCTGAGCACCTACACTTCCCTGCAAGTCTGTGCCCAAGTATTCCAGCTGCTGGTAATGGTCCTGAGCTGCTTTTGAAGGTTCTTTGGTAAGGTTGAGAGGTATAGGAGGTAGATCCCCATGCTGAGCTGTGCTGCTGTTGGAAGGTGTGGTGTTTAGGATCCCACAGACAGCTCTCAATTAGACTGAGTGGGTGGAATAGGAAACAACTTATTCATCATTTTGCAAGGGAAGATTGTGATTTCCAGAGCACTTCAGTGAACACAGATGTGCCAAGGCATCCACGACCATCTGGCTTGGTTTTCTCTGGTTTCTTGAGTTCAGTCTTTGTGAGTAAACGGCGGATTCTGTCACATTCTCACCAGGGTTTGTCAGGCCCCAGAAATCCAGTGGTTAATCACCACAGAGCTCGTTAGGAGATGCCACTGGTGTGTCCCCCAGTTCTCTCTCAACCCCTTTTGTTGCCTTCTGTCTCTTTCCTTCTGCAGCACGGGGTGATTGTGGCAGATGAGGAGGAATATTTCATTGAGCCCCTGAGCCCAGGAGCCAACGTCAGCGCGGGGGGCGAGGGCAAGGGCAGCCCCCACGTCGTCTACAAGCGATCGTCGCTCCAGTACCCACACATGGATGCAGCCTGTGGAGTGCTAGGTACCCAAACTGCCACGTTTCCCCCTCTGCTCTGCTCCTGTGAGACCCCACCTGCAGCACTGTGTCCAGTTCTGCAGCCCCCAACACAAGGAGGACATGGAGCTCCTGGAGAGAATCCAGAGGAGGCCACAGAGATGATCCAAAGGCTGGAGCAGCTCTGCTCTGGAGCCAGGCTGGGAGAGTTGGGGTGTTCAGCCTGGAGAAGAGAAGGCTCCAGGGAGACCTTAGAGCACCTTCCAGTGCCTGAAGGGGCTCCAGGAAAGCTGGGGAGGGGCTTGGGACAAGGGCAGGGAGGGAGAGGACAAGGGGGGATGGATGAAAACTGGCAGAGGGAGATTGAGGTGAGACATGAGGAGGGAATTCTGGAGTGTGAGGGTGGTGAGAGCCTGGCCCAGGTTGCCCAGGGAAGCTGTGGCTGCCCCATCCCTGGCAGTGTTGAAGGGCAGGTTGGATGGGGCTTGGGGCAGCCTGGGCTGGTGGGAGGTGTCCTTGCCCATGGCAAGGGAGTGGGGTGGATCTAAATAATCTTTATGGTCCCTTCCAACCCAAACCATTCTAGGATTATGATTACTAATACCCACCAGCACATCCTCACTCCATCCCAGTGCAGGCTGGGAAAGGCCTGGTAGACCAGGCTTTGAAGATCCACACTATATGGCAAAAAAACAAATTTATCTCCTGCCTTCGAGAAAGCTTTCTGGATTTAGTTTTACCCATGTTAAGGATTTCTGGTGGCCTGGTCTTTGGAAAGTTCTCCTACTCCCTTCTTCCCAGCAGGGCTTTTAAATTTGTAAATAGAGCATGGAACAGAAGAGAAAAACACTGCCTCTTATTGTTCTTAAGAAAAATCCTCCCAGATTTGGACAATTTACACGGTATTGAGCAATCATAGCTTGTGCATGCTCAGCAGAGACTTGTCTTTGGGTTTTAGGCACTGAAGGTTGTGTCCACGTTGAGTCATTTCCACACTGACTGGACTTTGAGTTCGTAAAGGACTCACACGGGTCTGCCCTGGCCTTTCCCCAGGTGCCTGTGCAGTCAGACTGTGTCCCACAGCCCAGCTGAAGTCCCCAGCCCTTGGGAAGTGTCTCCACCTACCCAAAAAGTTGCAGGCATACAGGGTGCTGCTCCCTCTTTCCCTGAGGATGAGAGGAGACGCCAGCCCTGGGGAGGGGCCAGCTTGTGTTTTATGCATTGGAGTTTGTAGGTTCAGAAGCAGAGCTGGTCCCCTTGCTCCTGGAAGGTTTGTTTGTCATCTCAGGGTGTTTATCCAGTGTCCCAGTGGTGACACTTGATCAGATGAGGAGTCACTGCTGGAAGGGATGGAGCCTCTGGAGACAGCAGGACACTGCCAGCCTGCTCTGAGCAGGCTCTGAGTGTCCCCAGCCCTGCCAGCATCTCTGGAGACCACTTGTGCTTCCCTGGCCCAGCTCCCAAAGTCAGGTTAGACAGAGCACCAGCAGGCTCCCCTTCTGCTGACTCCCCCTCTGCTGACTCTTTACCACATTCCCCAGCTTCCAGGTGACAGTTACCCTGTTCCTAACTGCTTCTTGGAAAGCAAAGACCACGCAGCGAGAGCCACAGGCCAGATATGGCTCAGAAAAACCACAGCTCAGATGGCCCCAGCAAAGCCACCCTGTCCCCTTGCCCCATGGGCTGACCTGCCCCGCATGGATGAGCCCCAAGCACCCCTGTGAGCTCCCTCTGATCAGCCAGAGGGGTCAGAGCTGGCAGGCTGTGGTCTGCCCATCTTCCCTGTCTGGATGTTTGCTGATCCAGCATTAGAGCAGAGGAGAGGGGGTTCAGCCATCTCTCCTGCCCCGTGGTGGCCTCCAGGCCATGGGTTTGGACCTGATGGCCCTGCTGGGGACATCTCTAAGTTGGGTCAGTAGCACTTGAACCTTCAAGCAAAGTCCTGCAAACCTGCTGCTTCTGCTTTGGAGGCTGCAGCCATTTCTGTGGAGGAAAAGCAAAGTCCTAAATTCAGGTCCTGTCAGGAAAAGGAGAGGGGAAATGATCTGCAATGGCTTTGTTTTCATATTATGTCTGTGTAGTTTGTGAATCCACAGCTCTTCCCTGTGACAGAGGCAGTGGGATGTGTGAGGTCTGGGCTGGAGAGCAGGCAGGAGCACAGGGACAGCCCTGGGCTGCAGTAAGAAGAGCTCAGCAGATCCTGCTGATGGCAGTGGGGACATCTGCTGGGTCTGCACATGGTGCATAAAGACCCTCACAGAATCACAGAATGTCCCTGGCTGGAAGAGACCTCCGAGATCATCCAGTCCAGCCTCAGACCTAACACCACAAGCTCACCACTAACCCATGTCCCTGAGCACCAGGTCCACGCGCCCCTTCCTCCCCTGAAGCCAGGCTCACACTGCTCACCTCCGTGCTGCTGGACCTCAACAGAAGATTCTCTTTTCCCCCCCTCAGATGAGAAGCCCTGGAAGGGGAGGCACTGGTGGCTGAGGACACTGAAACCCTCTCCTCTGAAGCCATCAGGCAACCACAGCCAGCGTGGGCAGCTGCCCCTGAAGAGGTCGGTCAGCACCGAGCGCTACGTGGAGACCCTGGTGGTGGCTGACAAGATGATGGTGGGCTACCACGGGCGGCGGGACATCGAGCAGTACATCCTGGCCATCATGAATATTGTAAGTGTTATAACCACAGCACGACCCCTGGGGGAACCCAGAGAGCAAAGAGGGAAGCAGTCCTGTTTGTCACCCCGCCTGCCTGGATTGGGCAGAGGGTCTCATGTGCTGTTGCTGCTCGGAAGGCAAGAGGGTTGGGAACACAGTGAGGAAAGCAGATCTGTTCCAGGGTGGGAATGGCTTCTCCTCATGCCCAGAGCAAGACTTTTGGATCAAAAATCCTGACCAGCTGCTGCTCCTGAGCAGTGATACCCTGCAGGGACTCGGTTGTAGAGGGCAGCTCTGTAGGAGAGGTAAACTCTGACCACGCTGCAGCCCAGATCTGGACTGGGGGAACAAAGCCCTTTCTTTGAGCAGCATCTCTCATCTCAAATTAGCATTGCAAATAGGGCCTGCCAAGCTGAGAAACACATGGGAAAGCACAAGGACACTGAGCTCTCACGCTTGGGGGCTGCTCAGCCTGAGGGGTAGGGAGGAATTCCCCTGTTTCCCCCACACCCACTGCCCATGCCTCAGGGTTACTGTGGAGGAGCTTCCTCAGCACCATCAGATGTGGGTCATTGCTGGCAGCAGGATACCAGCCTAGATGCATTAACAGCCTGAATTGGCCTTGCTGAACCCTCCTGTGAGGTGAGACAGGCTTGGAAGTTATCCATCAAACCACTGAAAGCCCCTCTGTGATGGTTCTTTGTCCTGTCCTCTGCAGGATCTCTTTTCCTGGCTTGCTCTGTTTGCATTTCTGAAGCAGATGCCAGCTTTTCAAACAATACTGTTTCCAAGTGTTTCATCTGCTGTACAACACCCATGGTGTGGTGGCAGATTGCTGTGTGGTTCCCTGCCCCTGGGCAGCCAGCAAAGCTTCATCCCCGTGGCTGCCTCATGACAGGACCATGGGGCTTCCCCACCTGAGCTCCAGGCATGGAGCAGGTGCTGTGGGATGGTGGCTTCACTGCTCCAGTCTCCCCAGGAGGAGACACTGAGGCCTGAACACATTTTATAAGGCTCTGCAATCCAAGTGGTAGGGAGTCCCAAACATGTCTCTGCTTTCTGAAAGGTTCAGACCCTGACAAAGCAGCCCTGAGTGCCCAGCACGTCCCAGCTCGCCCAACTGCACCATCACTCAGCCAGGGAGCTCATTTTTAAGACTTGTCTTTTCTTGTTTCTTGGAGGTCAGGTTGCCAAACTTTTCCAGGACTCGAGTCTGGGCAATATTGTCAATATCCTGGTGACTCGGCTGATTCTCCTCACTGAGGATCAGGTAAGTCGGGCTTTGCTGAGTCACTTCCATCATGTGTCTGCACCTCCTGGGTGTCACCCCAGGAGGTCCCCCAGTGCAGTTTGGGATTCTGAGGACTGTTGCTTTGATAAGGTGATTTTAGGGAACTTTAAGTCTCTTCAGTCCCTCTAAAGTCTCACTTGCCCATGAAAAGCAAGAAGTGGGGACACCTGGGCTGGTGTCAGTGTCCTGCTGGCACAGGAATAGGTGGTGCCTTCAAATCAGAGCTTTCCTGGGAAGACACTCTCCTGTTGCTTCCATTCCAGCCCACACTGGAGATTAACCACCATGCTGGGAAATCCCTGGACAGCTTCTGCAAGTGGCAGAAATCCATCGTGAACAGGAATGGCAACGGGAACGCCATCCCGGAGAACGGCATAGCCAACCATGACACTGCAGTGCTCATCACCAGGTAAGGCTGAGCCTGCCCCTGGCAGCCCTGTCCCCACAGGGGGTGGTCCTCTGTGCAGGTGTCCTCTGTCTCTGTCCAAGTGGCTCATCCACTTGGATTTTTTTCTCTTGCAGGGAGTGTCAAACCAAAGCCTCCTCCAAAGGCTTTCATGGTATTTGCTCAAAACAAAGCAACAAATGTTTTTCACTTACTTGGTTTCCTGCTGGGGTTGAGAGGTTTGGACACCTCAGAGAGCACCAGGGAGCCAAAGGGACAGAAGGCATCACCAGGAACATGTTACACTTAACCCATTGTGTGCTGTCACCTTCCTCCCTCTTTCCTGTGAGGGTGACAGAGCCCTGGGACAGGCTGCCCAGAGAGGTGGTGGAGTCTCCTTCTCTGGAGACTTTCAAGACCCACCTGGATGTGTTCCTGTGTGACCTGCCCCAGGGGATCCTGCTCAAGCAGGGGGGTTGCACTAGGTGATCTCCAGAGATCCCTTCCCACCCCTGCCACTGATGACTCTACGATTCTATGAAGTGCTGTGGATGTGAACTCCTCAGTAAAATGGAGATGCCCCATTTTGGAGCCGCCACAGCCGCACGTGTTCCTAACGCCGCTTTCTCTCCTTCGCAGATACGACATTTGCATCTACAAGAACAAGCCCTGTGGCACGTTGGGTAGGTTGGATTTGGATGCCCCTTCCCAGCCCTTCTCACCAGCACACGTGTCTTTGGGAGCGTGGCAAGGGCAGGTTGTGCCAGCCCCCTTTCCCAGGGAGCAGCCAAAGGGAAGAGCCAGGAGCAGCCTGGTGCTTTCCAGCCCTCTGCACTGACTTCTGTAAACACTCCAGGCAGCAACCCGGAGGACAGATGGGCTCTGGAACACTTCTCCCTTATATCCCTGGGTCAGGTCCAGCCTGATGATTAAGAACCACTTGCATCTAGGGCTGGTCCACAGCCTAGTGGAGTATTCCTGGCTTAGCAGAGAGCAAGAAGACTGTTTTGTGATGACTATAAAGGGAGTTCTTTATTTAACCTGCGAGACGCAGACGGAGCCTGCAGCTCTCTGGCTGGAGCTCCTAATTTGTCTTGCCCTGGTCTAGACTAAGCAGTCAAGGAGGGATTTATGCTCTGAATCACTGCAGTTGAAAAGGAAAAGTTGGTGGATCTCTGACCTGATGTGGCTGCAGATGAGGTTCTTGGGAGGGAGCTTGAGGCAGGAGGTGCCATAATGGCTCAGTTCCTTCATTTGACAGTCTCTTCCTTCCTGGCCTGATGCAGCAGGCACGGCCTGTGGTGGTGGGACAGTGCTTGGGCAGAGGGTAGGGGGAACCTGCTGCCATGATTCAGGGGGGTTTTCTGCATGATCAGGCCCTCCAGATGGAGTCAGGTTGGCTGCCTGATCATGGCAGGTGTCAGCCAGAGCCAGGCAGGGATGGATCTTGGCTTTCTCAGTTGTCCAGGCTGCTCTGACCAAGTTTGGATGTTCAAGTGCTCATGCAGCTGGTCTCAGATTCTCCTGCCAGCAGTGCCAGCATTGTGGCAAGGACTGCTCCCCCTCTGCACACAGTCTGGGTATGAAATTCAGAGGATTTTGACCCGTTCTTAGCATTTCTGAACCTATTACTGTTAACTTAGTTGGCAGCGCTGAGTGACCACGTGCCCTGGGTCCCTCCCAAAGCCCAGTGAGAAGAAACTTTTTATGGACAGCAGGCTATACTCAGTGTTAGTGAGTGTGCAGGGCATCTGTTAGTCCCCAGATGCCACCTGTGTCCCCTGCAGGTGCTTTGTGCTGACCCAGTGTGACAGCTCTGTCTGGCTTCCCTAGGCCTGGCTCCCGTGGGCGGGATGTGCGAGCGGGAACGAAGCTGCAGCATCAACGAGGACATTGGCCTGGCCACGGCCTTCACCATTGCCCATGAGATTGGCCACACGTGAGTACTGTGCCAGAAGAGCCCCTGGGAGAGGCCATCACAGGGAGGGGGACCCCTCTTGGTTTGTTCCTGAGAAATCCTTCCATCCTGTGGATGACCCAGATGTGCTGAAAACGCAGCAGCTGATCGTCTCTCTCTTGCCTTGGTGATGCTCTCTAGGTTTGGCATGAATCACGATGGGGTTGGCAACAGCTGTGGCTCCCGTGGGCAGGAGACAGCCAAGCTCATGGCTGCTCACATCACCATGAAGACCAACCCATTCGTGTGGTCCACGTGCAGCAGGGATTACATCACCAGCTTCCTGGAGTAAGGAATCCATCTCACCTTGCCCTTCCTTCTGCCTCTCAACCAGTAAACACCTCCAGCCTCTCACAGTCACTTGTGAGGAGTGGGTAAAGCCAAAGAAATGACCCCAAAACACATGGCTCATCCACCTTCTGTCCTGTCTCCCAGCACCTCATCCTATCCCAAGAGGCATGTGCTTTCCTTCCTTCCTTTAGATGTTCCCATGGCTTGTTTGCCTGCTGAAGATACTGACCCCATTTACCACACAGCTGTGAGAACTTAATTTAGGTTCTCCACTTCCAGAAACTTCACAAATTAAGTCAAGAGGTCCTGGAGGCATTTGGATGTTTCTGAAGTTCAGCCAGGAATTGCTGAGAGGGGTTGGGGAAGGAGGACCTGGAGTCTAGGTCTGCATGGTGTCTGCAGCTTCTCCAGACACTGAGGAGTTTTCAGGTGTGAACAAGCAACATAGGACAAAGGTTTTGGTGGTGCCTTTCCAAAGCACCTTTAGGCTTCAGGAGAAGGGATTTAGGCTCTTAAATCCCAAAGTTTTGATATTGTCATCTTGCCTGAGTCACAACTCTGCAGCCTGAAAGAGCTTCTCGACCAGGGTTCAGGCAGTCCCCAGGGATTTGTCACGAAATGAAGGTGTTCAGATTGGCCTTCTCCAGGGTTCCTGCTGGTCCCCCCACCAGAGCGTGGCCCTGGGAGCCTCTCTTGGGCCAGGATCATGGTGTGCTCCAGACCCTGGGATTTGGGGCTGGGGGCGTGGTGACAGGGATTTAGGGAGAAATCAGGGAGCAGCAAGGGATGGGCAGGGAAAGGCTTGTTTCTTGGACCTTCCCACGAAGCTCTGACATGCAGAAGGATGGGCTGGGAGAGCAGGGCTCTCCATGCCCCCCACCTCCATGTGCTCTCAGCTGGGACCCTGCAGCCATGGGGTGGAGAGCAGCCCACACACCAGCCTCCACGCAGCTGCCTGCTGACCCCACACCCCCCCTTGGGACAGCCAAACCCTCAGATGAAAACTTCTGGAGTTACCTAGGAGCCAGCACGTGCTTCCCAGCCCTGAGGGCACAGGTAGAAAGACCTCAGGACACTTCCTCAGCCGTGGTTTTGCCCAGAAGAGCCCAGCAGAGTTATCCCCCCACCACGCAGCCGAGTGTGCAAGAGCTCAGCCCCACGCTGCTGGTCCTGCACCACCACTGTGACTAGTGTGAGGAACATCTGTCATGCCCATGAACAGGCTCTCACAGATCCTGCAGCCAAGCACAGGTTATTCACACTCTGGCAAGAATGGGTGACCTAAACAAGCAGGCACACCCACAGTCAGGTGAATAACAGTTTATATTCCCTATTCCCAAAGCTCCCTCCCCTGTTTCCCCCCTGGCTGGGCACTCCAGGGTTTACAGCCCATCTGATGCTTCTAATGACCCTATAAGTTTCCTGCCCCTGTTCACACATTCCATTCTAGCAGGTCACTTTGTACCTTTTAAGGTAAAATTTTGACCTTTCTTACCCCCTTGGCTGCCTTCCCAATTAGCAAAATGACCTATATCTACTGGTACCATCCTGCTCCTAGGAGCAAGGTAGAAGTGGCTTCGTTGGGTCTGATCTTGGGCCATAAATCCTTCCCCATGTTCAGATCCCCCAGATGGAGCCCAATTCAGTCCCTCAGTTTCTTGGGCCATAAACCACTCCTGGTGTCCTTGGAATGTGCAGATATCTCACTTACCTCAAACAAACTATATATTCCTAACACTAGAGTGTATATATATATCTATATATGAACCAAACCTGACACTACGTTTCTAACACTAGAATGCAAAATCAACACTACGTTTCATTTCTAACACTAGGAGCCTTTCTGAGCTCTGATTCTCATCTCTTGTTTCCAGCTCCGGGATGGGATTGTGCCTGAACAATGCTCCTCCCAAGCAAGACTTCATCTACCCAACGGTGGCTCCCGGCCAAGCCTACGATGCAGACGAGCAGTGCCGCTTCCAGTACGGAGTTAAATCTCGCCAGTGTAAATACGGGGTAGAGAGCCTTCCTGCTTTACTATCGGTTCCCAGGGGGTGGAGGAGGTCCCCAGGGGGCTGGAGGAGGATCCCAGGGGGTGGAGAATTCGGGCTACAAGGGGAAAGGGGCCCTTCCTCTGCTGCTCATGTCTCTTTGTTGTCCCGCTTCAAGCGGCACTGGCAGTTCCCTGTCAGCTTTCTGCCTTGTGTCCCTGTGAGATGACAGAGGAGGTTGTTCCCCATCCACAAAGGTTGAGCCCAGCTCAGTTTTGGCCAGACTAGTCCCATGGAAGGAGATCTCTTGCCTCTGCTTGATGCCTTGGCAGCTGCTGGTCCCCAAGGGTTGCAGCTGAGAGGCAAACTGCAGTCCCCTCACCCCGACTCCCCTCTCAGCAGGGCTTTGTACACAAACATGATTTTCATGATCTGTACTAGAAGTCATGATGCTGCCTCCACAAATGAGGAGGAGAAACATCTTTCTTCCAGGGAAGGTGGGTCAATGTGCTGTAGGTATGTCTGAGGGACAGCTGCCCACCTAAGCCTCCTCTGCCATCGCGCTGCCACCCCCTGAGCTTTGAATCCAGGAAATCTCTGAAAGGAAAGGTTGTTCCAGGAGAACAGTCTTCCTGGATCAGACATCAAACCTGATGTTTCTTGTTGCTGACTTACTGAGTGTTGCCAACCACCTGAGCATAGTGGTGAGGGGGAAGCATCTGCACTGAAGGGCTAATTGAGCTCCTAAATGTGTCCACTTTGCTCTAGAGCAAGCAGAGGAGCCAGCATGAGGTGCAGGGGCAACTGTGTTGTCTGATGGACACACACATGTGTGTACCCCCCCCCAGGGCCAAGCCCTGGAAAGCTGTGAAGGAGGAACCATTAAATCAGGGTTTAGTTTCTCTTGCACCCATGTAAACACAAGCCCAACGCTGCCATTGAAGTGACCTGATGTGAACCAGCTTATCCCTCTGAGTGTTCCTCTGTTTAGTATTCATCTCTTCAGTGTGGTTAAACACTAAACCACCTCCTGGTGCTCTCCCCAGCTCATTTTGGTACACAAAGGGCAAAGTTTGGCTCTCCTTGGTCCAGTGCTGTCTTTCAACATGGCCTGAGAACCCAGAGCCAGCTGGAGATGGGACAGATGCAGTGTCACAGGGTGCCCAGAGCAGCAAAGGATCTGGGTCTGAATAATGTGGTGGATCTGATGCCAGGTGCTACCAACTGGGGTCCCTGCTCCTCAGCTGAGGCACTAGAATGGAAACTTTCCACGTTTACATGCCTGTTTCCCAGCTAATTTTTAACTTAGGCAGGCACTTCCTGTATATATACAAGGATAACAAAAGCACAAGATGTCCTTGTGATGACCCTTCTAGCCCAGCCTGTCTTGCCTGTGGTTTGGGAGAAACCCAGGAGGCATCAGGGCTCAAGTGTGTGCAGATAAATCTGGGTAAATGTGGAAGTCCATCCATCCTGTGCCCCAGATAATCAAACCCCAGGGTGATGGTGAAAGCACAGCAGCATCCCTCCTTCCCTCCCTCCCTCCCTCCCTCCTTGCCTCCTTTCTTCTCTCTCTCCCTCTTGGTACCAGCCTAGAGGATTCCCAGTCATTTAATCAGTTGGTCTGGTGGGGGTGTCAGGTACTGTCCAGAGCCCAGACCTTGGGGGACAGAGGAATACCCTGCTGGAAGGCTGAGCACTGGAACAGGCTGCCCAGGAGGTGGTGGAGTCACCATCCCTGGGGGTATTAAAGAAACATGCAGATGTGGCACTTCAGGGCATGCTCTGGTGGGCATGGGGAGGGAGGTTCAGGGTTGTATGTTGGTTTTGTGGGGTGTGTGGTTGTGGTTTTGTGGGTTTTCCTTTTTTTCCCCCCCCTGAATGGTGAGTTGGAGTCTCTGATCTCAGAGGTCTTTTCCAATCATGTTGATCCTGTGGTGAACAGGCTGAGACCTGATTGGGAAACTCAACTCTGGATTGTAGGTGTTGCTTTGCAGTTGCAGGTGTTGAAGTCCAGCCTGGTTGATTAGTGGTAGAGCAGGGTCAAAGAACCTGGACTTTCTGATGTAGCAGCTCTGACAACTTTGCAGAATCTCTTTGGCGGACCTGACTTCTGGGTGGGTTGTGGAACAGCCAAGGGAAGCTTTTTGTTTGCTAATCTTCTGAGAGGTCAGGAGGGGCTGAAGCTCAGGAGACCTCCTGGAAAGAGGTCTGGAGTCCTCAGCCCAGTATCACTCAGTGGACCCAACTGGCAGAGACAGAGAGAAGAAGTGCTCTGAGAGCACTGAGTGCTTCTGGAGCTGCTCAGGGGCTTGCTCAGGATCTGGCATCATTTTGATTATTCTGAAAATGGGTCTAAATCTCCCAGAGGAGTCTTCTCTTTAGGACTGAGGCTGGCTGGAGATTCCCAGTACACAAGGTAGTCACACATGACCTGCACTGCCTTCCTGTGGCAGGGGGTGACAGATGGGCCATGTTGATGCTCCCAGGGAGTCCCAGCTTCCCACAGAGTCAGATCCAGATCCACGAGGTAGATCTGGACCCAGATGGCACAGGGATGCTAATGGCAGGTGCTAGGAATGGGTCCTTGTGCTTGGCCTCCACTGCATAGACCCAAAAGAGAGAACATCCCTCAGCCCTGGGGCAGAGATCAGGTGGAGCACAGTGGGATGAGCTCAACTCACTGGGATGCCCAAGGAGAGGTGTCCTCTGTGGCACAAAGCCCAGGTCTGGCTGCACAGGGGGACTGGGGAGGTGGCTCTGGCACCTGAGAGCAGTGACACCTCCAATCCAGAGAACCTCAGCCCCAGGAGGAGTGCCTGGGCTTAGTCCAGAGAAAGGGATGAGCTGTCAGTGACCTGCAGCTGCCTACACCTTGCAAGATTGGATCTCATTTTCCCCCCACCACGCTGAGGACACTCCTGGCCCTGTGTCCCAGCTGGTGCTTCTCGAGCACACCAGCGTGTTGCTGCCCCAGCCTCACGGGCAAATCCTAATCTTGCCTTTGTTTCTTTCTCTCTTTCTTCCTCCCTCCCTCCCCCTTTCTCCCCCAACACCTCCCTCTTTCCAGGAAGTCTGCAGTGAGTTATGGTGTCTGAGCAAAAGCAACCGCTGCATAACCAACAGCATCCCTGCTGCCGAGGGGACCATCTGCCAAACCAACACCATTGAGAAGGGGGTAAGGAAGCCCAGGGCACCAGAGGAAGTTGACAGTGAGTGGTTGAATCCCTCTTCCAGCAATAACCAGGATTGTTGTTTGCCTTGGTGGGCGTGGAGTTGATTTAAGAGCACCCACTAGCCTGTCCTCCCTGGCTCCCAGAGCCTGGAGCTACCCCAGCCTCCCACCAGCACAGGGAGAGGCTGGGATGTGCCCAGGTACCCCGGGGCAGGATGTGAAGTCCCTGCTCCAGTCAGCTTCTTGGTCTCACCTAGGAGGCACAGGAAGGTCACCTCAAGCAGTGCCACATGCTTTAGATGAACATCTTGTTCTGCTGAGCTCTCCTGGCCATCCTGAGAAAAGTTATTTTTGCCCCAGTTTCCCCAGCAGGGACAACGGGTTTGCAACATGTTTTCAGAGGAACTGGTGAGAAACTGCCTTGCCAGGCTAGATATGATGAAACCTTCAGTTTTCAGACTCGGCTGAGAGAAGAGGATGGGAATTTTGGATTTTTCATTATTTTTTTTGCAAACAGGTGTCTTAGTTCTGCTGGGAATTAGATTGGAAAGGAGCAGACAGCTCCTGGGGCAGAACATCCCTGCTGCTGAAGATCCACCATGTACAGTGGCATTTTTTTTCTGCTAGCCATCTTTTTTACCAGCTTTTCCCACTTTCAAATATCTCTTTTCCCCCCACTCACTAGTTGTTTAACCAGGGTTCTTCAAAAAGTCCTCAGTGAAGTGACAAGCAGTTGCAGTCCCCAGGACTCATGGGAACTGTTCCCAGTGAAGATACTGGCTCAGTTGGAATCCCCAGTTACCTTCCCATCCTTCTGTTTATCCTTTTGTATTAATTCTGAAGTGACTTGATATCCTTGGGTGAAAGAAGATCCACCTTTGTATGAAGTTTCTGCACCTCAACCAGCTGGAGCTCCTGGCTGGTGGCTCCTCTGCTCTGCCACCCCCCTGAGGAAGCAGTGGAGGGGGAAGACTGATCCAGGCTCTGTGGGGTGATGGCTGTGCCCACATTCCAGGCTTCTGCTTGTTTTCTTCTCCCAAATTATCTCTTCCCTTTTCCCTTTCCCCTTTCCCTTTTCCCTTTTCCCTTTCCCCCCTCCCTTTTCTCCCCTCCCTTTTCCCCTTTCCCCCTTTTTCCCCTCCCCCCTTTTCGCCTTTCCCCATCTTCCCCCTTCCCCCCTTCTCCCTTTCCCCTTTCTCCTTTCCCCCTTCCTCCTTTCCTTCCCTTTTCCCTGATCCCCTGTGGCTGTTGTGGCTTCACCTGTTTTACCCCAAGTACCCACAGGTGGGGCCTCCATCTGGTGGCAGTTTCTGCTGCCTTAGGGGTGACCCCAGCGGGGTCACTGTCCTGCTGGCTCCTTCCCTGCTTGTTTTTGTTTTCTGTTCTCTCTCTTTTTTTTTCCCTCTTTCTAAATTCCCATTCATCAAGCACTTGTCACACAGGTTATGGCTACCACAGCCTGTGGGGATGCCTTTCCTTAAGGATCCTCCCTCCTCACATGTCCCAGCTGGTCAGGCAGTCGGCGTGTGTCCATGTGTCCTGCAGGACAGGGAGCCAGGATCTGCTCCAGGCCAAGGGCAGAGCCCATCCCTGATGCTCTCAGGAGTTCTGAGGGCATGGGGCGGGGGGGGTTGCAGGGGCTGGTTGGGCTCCTGGACCCAGATCAGCAGCCCCAGTTCCTCCAGTCAGGAGCATCAGCTGGGCCAGCAGAGCATCCCCTTGGCAGGGGTTGGGACCTTGGGAAGGGCGCTAGGGTGCCAGGAGGTGGCTGGCTCAGTGTCCATGGCTCATTTTTCCCTGCCAGCTGTGCTGCCCGTGGCCAGCCTGGCTCAGAAGGAGCTGGGAGAGGCTGTGCCAGCAGCTCCAGGGTGGGTTTTCAGCCCCTGGAAGGAGCATACAGCAGTTTCTTCCTTCCTGGGATTATCTCAGCCCCCGAGGCTGAGCGTCCGGCTCCGTGCCCAGAGAGCGGCAGCTCTGGCACAGCCCTGCTCCTTGCATCACTGCTGACCCCAGGGGGTGCAGGAGCCTTTCCAGGTCTGAGGGAAATCTTTCACAGGCAAGTTTCCCTGAGCATCTGTCACCCAATGGAACAGGGACAGGAGGGTTCTTTATGGATCCTTGGCAGGACAATGACACAACAACGTTGCTGTTACAATCCAAACTTGATTTTCAGCAGGACCCTTTGCTGGTTGCAGCATTTTAACACATTCATGACAGCTTGAGCTCCCAGTAGACATTAAAAACTCACTCTATCCTGGGAGGTGGAGGTGTCTGTGTTCCCCAGGGATCCTGGCCCTGCCACCCAGGAGCAGCAGCAGCTCCAGTCCAAGTGCCACCTGGGTCTCACTGTTGCTGAGTTCTCACGTGTCCCTGTTTGCAACATGTCACTCTGATTGACCAGGTGCCCAGGACCCCTTTAGAGGAGAAGTGGGGACGTGACCCAGTTGCCCTGTGGCCCCACAGGGTGGTGACCTGGGAGCTGGGAGTGGGGGCACTGGTCCCAGCATCCCTGCGAACCCTGAGCGCACAGCGTGTGCGAATGGTGACAGTGTGACTCTCAGGAGGGGGTGTCTGGGGAGCAGTGGGTGTCCTCTGCAGTGGAGGACTTGTCTCCAAGGCCAGCACAGCTGCCAGCTCATGTCTCACAGGATCAAACCAGCTCTGAACTGGCAGCCATGGCCCACGGAGGCTGGGGAGCCCTCTGGGAGGAGGAGACCCGTGCTCAGGGTATTGAAAGCTCTCTCTTTCCACAGTGGTGCTACAAGAGGGAGTGTGTCCCCTTCGGCACCCGGCCGGAGGGTGTGGATGGTGCCTGGGGAGCCTGGTCATCCTGGGGGGAGTGCAGCAGGACCTGTGGTGGAGGTGTGTCCTCATCCCTGCGCCACTGCGACAGCCCACGGTAGGTGTGCGTGGCACGTGTCCGGTGCCCAGGAGGGTCTGTCACACAAACCCCTTGCCCTGCTGCCACAGCAGCTCAGTGCTCTTGCTTCTCTGTCGGACCTGCAGCCACAGACCCAAAGCCACCTCTGCAGTTTGCACAGCTGAGCCTATGGGGGTCTGCAGGGTTTGTACCCCTGTGCACACCGGTGAGGCTGCACCTCGGGTACTGTGTTCAGTGCTGGGCCCACCACTACAAGATGAGGTGTTGGAGCATGTCACCAAGCTGGTGAGGGGTCTAGAGAACAAGTCCTGAGAGAACTGGGATTGTTTAGTTTGGAGGCTGAAGGGAGACCTCATTGCTCTCTATAAGTACCTGGAAGGAGGTTGTAGTGAGGTGGGTGCTGGTCCCTTCTCCCAAGCTAATAACAACAGGACCAGAAGAAATGGTCTGAACTTGTGTCAAGGGAGGTTTATACTGGGTATTAGGAAGAATTTCTTCACCCAAAGGGCAGTCAGGCCCTGGAACAGGCTGCCCAGGGAGGTGGTGGAGTCACCATCCCTGGAGGTGTTCCTAAAACGAGTGGACATGGCACTTCAGGACATGCTCCAGGTGTTTAATTTCTGGGTTGATGGTTGGACTCGGAGATCTCAGAGATCTTTTCCAGCCCCGAGGATTCTGCGTAACGGCCCCCCAGGCAGGACCTGCCCTTGCAGCAGAGCAGGGTTGGGAAGAGCTGGGGGTGTTCCTGAGTAAAACTGGGGCAGCCAGCAGGGCTCGGTGCCCTCAGCTGGTTGTCCCACCTCGTTCCTGGCTTGGCAGGCCCACCATTGGAGGGAAGTACTGCCTGGGCGAGCGGAAGCGCTACCGGTCCTGCAACACCGACGTGAGTCCGGCCGCGCTCGGGGAGGGCAGCAGCTCTGGGCTCCAGGGCTTTGCTGGCTGTGGGGGGGGGTGGGGATGAGCCCTCTCCACACTCAGGTGGAGATCCACAAGGATTCGGGGTGTTACGTGGAGCTGTGGGACCCCCGGGAGGAAGGGGCTGGGCGGGGGGAGCCTGGGGTGCTGGCGGAGCGGGGAATGAAGCGGGGTGATGTATGGGGGGGGGTGGTACATATCTGAAGGGCTTCAGCCTGAAGAAGGGGCCCAAAAAGATCACGAGGCAAAGGAGGAGAAATCGGAGGCTTCCAGCACTGACATGGCAGCGATTGCCTCAAAGTGCAGGCCTGGCCAGGTCAGAGCAGCTCAGAAAATGCCATGGAGCAGCCTGCTTCCCAGGGCTGGGGGTTACACCTCCAGGGGAGCAGAGAAACGTGAGCTGTGGGGAGGCTCAGTCAAGCTTTGGACCTGGGAAATGGTAGTTCTAACACCCACAGGCTGGCAGTGAGGAAAATAGATGGTCTCTGCTGCTTCCCTTGGGCTTTGCACCTGCTTTTTAAATCATTGCTGGCAAGAGCAAGTGCTGCATCTGCAGCCAGGCCAGCTGGGGCCCAAGAGCTCCTGCCTTTAGTCTTCAGAGTGTCCAGCTTTGCAGGAAGGGTGCTCCTGCTAGGCTGTAGCAGTGTCCAGTTGTCCAGGGACGTGTCCATCACCTGGAAGGGCTGGTGCTGGTTGCAGCTGGGAGCCCTGCAGCAGCTCCTGCCCTTCCAGCAGCTGAGGCAGGCTGCTCCCCCCCCAACACCCTGACCCTGGCTGTGTGGCTGCAGGACTGTCCACCAGGCTCCCAGGACTTCCGAGAGCTGCAGTGTGCTGAGTTTGACAATGTCCCCTTCCGAGGGAAGTACTACACCTGGAAAACCTACCGTGGAGGTGAGTGCTGGGGCTGGGCTGAGCATCATCCCTCTGCTCAGGCAGAACTGGAGCAGGGCTGGGCAGGGCTTTGCTCTCCCCCATTTCTCTGCAGGGACAGGTCTCATGGTCCAAGTGGGCAATTAGTCACTATCTCCACTAGTCCAGGTCCCCAGGCTGCCCACTGTGTGTTCCTGGGATGTGCTGCCTCCCCCTTGGATCAACGTGCATCCCCCCCAGGCAGCTGCCCCCAACTGTCCTGCTGTGACAGTGACCCTGTCCTGGGTCACTCACCCTGAGCATTGCCCTTCCCACTTCATTGCTCTGCCAGAAACAAATTCCAGCAGCCCTGGGGCTGTTCAGCTTCTCAAGTCTGTTTCCTTAACTGCTGCAGGAGCAAAGAGGAGGACAGAGAAGGGAATGGAGTTATTAGTGTCTAGTACTTGATGGGGAGCAAACAGGGCAGCCCCCCCTGCACAGGCAGGTGAAGCTTCCAGCTCCTCCAAGGTGGAAGGGATGTGAGCTGGTGGATCCTCCAAGGAGCTCCTCCCTCCTCTTCCCCAGTCCTGTGTCCTGCAGAAGTGTCCAGTGAGGAGAGGGGGCAGGAGAGGGGGCAGAAGGAGCCTCTGGGGCAGAAATCTCTTCATGACGAGAGAGAACAGCGCGTCTCCTTCGTGGAGTTAATGAACTTGACTGGGGAAATCCTTCACAGCTGTGTAAATAAGCTCCACCTCCCAGCGTGGAGCAGATGTGCTGAGCCTGCAGGGGATGGATCAATGAAAATGTAATAAAATTGCAAAGCAGCAAGTGACACAAAGACCCCAATGAATTCCAAGGTGGAAGGCAGCCCCGCAGGCTGGACCTGCCCTCACTTGGATCTCACTCTGCCCCCAGCATGGCCCAGTGGTTGGAGTCCAGGGGATGGTTGGCCAGTTGAACATCAGCCCTTGAATCTGGCCTTGACAGGGATTTTTGCTTTGGCTTTAAAAAAAAAAAAACAAAACAAAAACAAACCCTTCCTCTCTCTGTCCTTCAGCTTCTTCTGCCATAAAACCAGGTGATGGAAGCTGTCCCAGGATTGTGGGCACACTCATGTCTTGAAGGGATCTGGGAGTTCCCTGTCCCAGCTCTCCAGGTTGGCTGTGGGTAATGGTGCTGTGATGTTTAGCAGGTGTGTGTTGTTCAGTCAAAGGTGTCACTCTGTGGGGGCCAAGGTAGGGAAACTGAGGCATGTTGACATGAGTAGAGAGTTGCTGGAAGCTGCAGCTCCTCAGCACACTCTGGGAACCAAGCCCCTGGCCAGGATAGCACCCATCTCCCAGCTCTGGAGAAATCATGGGTGCTGACACCTGCCTGGGACTTGTCAGTGAGTGATTCCTGCTGGGATTAGCAGGAGCAGCTCCTCCTGGCATGGGCTGTGCACACTGGTCCCTCAGAGCAGCTGGGACCATGGGGGTGAGAAGGTGTCATCACTGTTCCCTCCCCACCTACAAACTTCTTTGCGGGGGTCTGGGGGCTCTGGAAGGACTGGGGAGACCTGGGGCTTATAAGAAAGATGGAGAGAGACTTTTTACCAGGGCCTGTAGTGACAGAGCAAGAGGCAACAGCCTTAAACTGAAAGAGGGTGGGTTTAGAGTGGACATAAGGAGGAAAGGGTGTGCAATGAGGGTGGTGAGAGGCTGGAACGGGGTGTCCAGAGAAGCTGTAGGTTCCCCATCCCTGGAAGTGTTCAAGGCCAGGTTGGATGGGGCTTGGAAGGTCCCTTCCAACCCAAACCCTTCTGTGATTCTGCATCTGTGACTTCAGCAAGGTGCTTTGCCCTCAGGACCTGTTTTCCCCCAGCAACCCCTGTGCCAGCAGGGTCCATTTACCCCAGCATCAGGGAGCTGGTGAGGGTTGACTGTTGTCTCCCTCCTCCCCTCCTGGGTTCCTCCGGTGGTGCCCAGACAACTTTGGGGTGGTGGGTGTCAGTCCCTCCCTCCCCACAGCCCCCCAGCACCCCTCCTTCTTGGCTGCCCTGTCCCTGGCCAGCCTGCCCTCCAGCTGAGAGCTCCTCAGGTTGCTTTTGGGTACCTGTCCCTGTCCTGGGAGCTGTTCCCCTGCTCAGTTCAGCCACTGCCTTGGGCTCTGCACCCTTGGGCCACCTCCTTGCCAAAGGGTGCCCTGGCCCAGGGGTGTCTGTGCTGTTTGCCCATCAGTCACCAACCCTTGGGGAAATATCCCAGGACTGGAACACCCCTACCCAGAAGACAAGGAATACCCCACTGGCTTGGATGTGATCCCACAGGGAATTTGGGAATGGAAGGAGCCACCTGCTGAAAGCCTGACTCTGGGTCACTGGCAAGTTGAGGTGGAGTTTTGCTCGGGGCTGGTAAACAGTGTTTTCCTGGTGGGATTTGTGCTGGACCTGGAGCCCAAAGCCTGGATCACAGGACACAGCCCCAGCAAGAATCGCTGGGCTCAGCCCTTCCCAGCTCACCAGTCAGCAGATACCTCGTGGAATGTGCCCTTAATTGTTTGTTTGTTTTGCTTTATTCGCTTAGTTATTCATTTTCCTCTTGGCTGATGCAGGAGCCAAGGGAGAGCAGAGCAGCTCGCAGGGCTGGGGGAGGGCTGGGGATGGGGGGGGGACTTGCAGAAAACAGGAGATTGCTCATCAGTTGTCATGTGCTTTAACTCCTGATGGGATCAGGGCAGGGGGAACAAAACATCCTCTGAGGCACCGTGTAGCCAACTGAAAATAGTCTGTTCTCTTGTAATAGCTGTATTAAACTGAGAGAGGGGAGATTTAGGTTAGATGTTAGGAAGAAATTCTTCACTCTTAAGGGTGGTGAGGAACTGGAATGGGTTGCCCAGGGTGTTTTAGGGGTCATGCCTGTGCTGTCCCCCCTGGTGGCCCTGGAGCTCCCTTCCCAGGCAGGGCAGAGCCCAGGTTGCTGTGGAGGGGGTTGGCTCTGCAGATGGAGGATTGATTGAGCTCCTCTAGGGGCTTGCCCAGGCATCCACAGCATGCCCCCAAGCTGCTGAATTCCCCTCTCGTGTCTCCTCCTGTTCCTCCCTCTCCTGGCTTTGCTCTTTCTTCCCCTCAGCTATGTTTGGGTGCTCCCAGGCCCAGCTGGGCCACCCTCCCCTCCATCTGCCCCTTTGATGTTCTTGTTGAGCTGCAAGTTTTGCAGGATTTCTTTGCTCCCAACCAAGGTGCTTCCCAGCTCTGGCACACTCAAGGCTGTTGCTGCTGCCTGGTGCCTACAGGAGCAAACTGCCACAGCTCAGATATGCATCTCTGCCATGTTCCTGCAGGCTGTTGGGTCTTCTTGGGATCATAGAATGGTTTGGATTGGAAGGGACCTAGTTCCAACCCCCCTGCATGGGCAGGGACACCTCCCACCAGCCCAGGTTGCTCCAAGCCCCATCCAACCTGCCCTTCAGCACTGCCAGGGAGGGGGATGCTCACTAAAGGCAGCAGGTGCCACAATCTGCACCAGTGTTTGATAAAACACAATGACAAGAGGCAATGACTGCTCTGGGGTCTCCTTCCATAACCATCCCACATCCAGATATCCACCCTCTCTTCCCCAGATAGAGCTTTGGCAGGGGGAGTTGGGAAGCAGGTATTTCAGCTGTAACTTGAGCATCCTTCCCCATCATCCTTGTGCTGCTGTTGGTGTCTTTGCTGTGAAAAACTCAGTGTCCACCAGCCTTGAGCAGAAAGAAATGGTTGCTCTGGCCTAGTAACTGGTCTAGGAAGTGAAAACCTTGGTTGCCTTGGTCTAGAACCCTTGGACAAGATGCTTGAGAGCTGCTCCCTCAGTTTCTCTGTGTGTAAAATGGGCACAAGGTTCTTGACAGCCCTGGTAAAGTGTCAGGAGACCCAGAAGTGACTGACACCAGAGAGGAACAAGTCAGTTGTTCCCTTCCCCATCACATAGAGCAGGTGTTTCCCAGGCTGTGTAGAAGGGATTGTGTCTCACCACCATCAGTGTCTGGTTCAAGGGTGTTGACTCTGATCAATAAGGAGGGTCCCTGGGTCCCTCCATGGGTCCCTTCACTCAGCAGGGACACCCGCTCCGGGCCCGGAGCTGTGCGGGATGCAGGCGTGGGGAGGCTGAGGGCAAGGCAGCCCTTATCCAGCTCTGGTTCTCCACATCTTTCCTCTCTCTCCTTGGTGGCATCTGTTGAACCTCTGCTTCTTCCTCAGGGGGTGTGAAAGCCTGTTCCCTCAACTGCCTGGCCGAGGGCTTCAACTTCTACACGGAGCGAGCAGCAGCCGTGGTGGACGGGACGCCGTGCCGGCAGGACTCCAACGACATCTGTGTCAACGGGGAGTGCAAGGTGCTCTGGGGGCTGGGACAAGCTGGGGAGGGGGGGAAAGCAAGGGCAGACCCCCAGGAAGGAGAGCACTGCCCTCCCTCTGGCCCCAGGGACACGGGCATCCCTCTGCCCAGCACCCTGCAGGAGCAGGAGCGCACCCACCTCTGGGCTCTGCTCTCGGTGCACTGGCTGCCACGTTGGTCTGTGTTAGAGACCCCCAGATGGGTCTCTGCTTTCACACCCTGGGCAGCCCCAGACACTTGGTATTTCCCTTGAAATGGGATCTGGAGGGCTATAAAAGTTTAATTCTAAGGAAGCACTGTGGGAGTGGTGACTGTTCCCCAGCAGGCAGACTGGCTCCCTCTCTGTCTGTCTTCCTTCCTGTGTCTCTGGGATCCTTTTGTCTCTGAGGGGCTGAATGTGCTGTGGAACAAAAAGGGGGGTTGCAGCCACAGCCCTGCTGGTGACCCTCCTGGTGACCCTCCTGGTAGCCCACCTGCTGTGGCAGAGGGCAGAGCTTCAGATGAGCTCACTGTCGCGATGCTGATGCTGAGGGACATGGCTCTCCTTGGGCTGCCACAGCTCCACCAGCTCCACTCAGCACCCTGCCCTCTGCCTTGCCCCCTGGCCCAGGATTTCTGCCTTGGAAAGAGAGAGAGAGAGACCCCGAGGGCTGTCCCTGGAGACGGGTGGCAGAAGGATGGGGCTGGGCAGAGGTGAGGTTGTTGAGAGCTGCACGATGTGATGGAGCAGTGAGGTGGAGCCCAGGGGTGGGTTCCCTGGGGTGCTGCAGGTCAGGTGTGGGGAAGACCAGGCCCCCACCAGGATGGCTAACTCTCTGCTGCTCCTTCCTCCAGCATGTGGGCTGTGACCGTGTCCTGGGCTCTGACTCCAAGGAGGACAAGTGTCGTGTGTGTGGGGGAGATGGCAGCTCCTGTGAGACCATCGAGGGCGTCTTCAACCAGTCCCTGCCGGAGGGAGGTAGGGAGCAAGCACAGCATCACCCACCCTCCAGTCCTTCCTCAACTTCACCTGCCCCTGGGGACACACAGGACAGGCAGGGACGTATCCCAGAGAAACACCCCAAAGGGAACAACTGGGTGGCAAGCAGGGAGCAAATCCCTCCTGTTGGCTGACCAAGCTGTGCCCCAGCCACCGCTGGCACCCAGCTCCTTGAGAGAGGCCCAAGCCCCTTCCTCCCTGGCTCAGGCTGCTCTCAAGGCAGGCTGTGGAGATGCCCGTGGAGATCCCAGCCCCACAGAACCTCCCCAGCACGGCCAGTCCCATCACCAGAGGCTGCACTGCAAAGCAATTGAGGTCCTGTCCTGGCAGGACATGGTGCTTTTTCCTTTCAGTTGCAGCAAGGGCTGCAGAAGCACCTCTGAGCTGCCAGCATCTCAGTTGGTGTTTAACCCACGGATGACAGGGTGGGACACGATCCCACCCAGCCCAGGGTAGACTTGGCTCTAGGCTCCGAGGCTGAACATCACCTGGGTTGTCTCACAGGTTATGAGGAGGTGATCCAGATTCCCAAGGGCTCCGTCCACATCGACATCCGGGAGCTGAACCTCTCCATCAACTACCTAGGTGAGATGGGCTGGGCATGCTGGAATCCCAGGCACACACCCCTTCCTCTGCCTGGGGTCAGCAGGGCCTGGGAAAGGCCCAGCAAGGAAAACCTCCCACTGCAGCAGAGGATGGGCTTGGGGATCCCAGCTTGGGCTTGGGAGAAGGGAAGGCAGCAGGACCTGCTGGCAGGGCAGGGTGGCCCAGGCCAGTGTGACCCATGTCAACGTGTCCCACAGAGCCCCTGCCTGGCTGTGGTGCTGCCTCTGTCCTGCACTCACTGGTGGGCAGCCTGACCCTGAGCAAACCCCACACCTGGCATTCCTGGCCCTGCCTGGGGCTCCTTGGCATTCCCCCCTCTGCCAGCATGTTGGGCTGGGGATTAAAAATAGACCTGCTCACAGTTTCCTTGGCCTTAATTTTCCAGCCAGACTCTGGCTCATTTTTACAACGGGCTTTTTTCTTTCCTGTTGTCTTCTCTTTCTGTCCTCCAAGAGATGGGCAGTGGTGACAGAGGGGTGGGCAGGGGGGCTCAGTGCTGATCTGGTGCCTCCACAGCAGCTCTCTGGGAGCAAGACCATGTCTAGATGCCATCACTGGTGGGAGGTTGCAGCATCCCTCCAGGCCAGCTCCCTTTGTTGGGTTCAGAGGTGCCAACACCCCTCCCTGCCCAGCCCACGTGCACCAGGGGCTGCTCCTGTCTCTCCAGACTGGATTTCTGTGCACAGCCCAAGCTTGTGTCGCTATCAACTGCTGCCACTGGTCTCTCCCACTGTCCCTGCGCCCCGGAGGGAACATTCCTCATCCTTATCAGTACCCACAGCACCATGGCAATGAGGTCACTGGCAGCAGGGAGGGCCGGGGTGACCGTGTCGATGGCAGAGAGCAAGCAGGGAGAGCGTGGGAATGAGATGAGCCGATCCCCCTCTAGTGACTCGCTTGGGCAACCACAGCTGAGCTCCCAGGGACCAGCCTCCTCCAGTAGCCCCAGCAGCCAAGACCCAGTTTGCACAGCTGAATTGGAGCCCGGCTTCAATGGCCACGGCTTGTCACACTGCCAGGTGGCCCCATCCCCACCCCAGGCAGCCGGGCAAGCTCCCCAAGCACATCCAGCCCCGATGGGCAGGCTGAGCCAGGACAATGGGCACATTGATCCCACATCTGCTGGTGACTCTGTGTGATCCTGACCCAGGCACCTGCTCTTTTTCCCCCACCTCTCCCTTCCCTGCAGAATGAGGCTGATGATGGTCACCCTGAGAAGCACCTGGCCAAAGCTGGTGCCTTCAGCCTCTCTGCTAACCCTGGTTCCCCCTCCTTGCAGCTCTGAGAGGGGAGAGTGGTGACTATTTCATCAATGGGAAGCTCTCCATCGACCCTCCGCGCCGCTTCGACATTGCAGGCACCACCTTCCACTACCAGAGATCCCCAGAGGAGCCTGAGTCCCTGGAAGCCTTGGGACCCACCAACATCACCCTCTTTGTCATGGTTGGTAACGTGGTTCCTTCATACCCTCACCTGGTATGGGCCTGGGCTGGGCTAAAGAGACCTTGCTGTGACTACATGGGAATTGGAGCTCAGCAGCTTCTGTCCTTGCTGTCTGGAGTAATGGGGCACAGAGACCAGAGGTAAATTGGGCTACATTTCTTTTCTCCAAAAGGGTTATCAGGCAGTGGAACAGGCTGCCCAGGGCAGTTTTGGAGTCACCATCCCTGGAGGGATTTCAGAGTCACACAGGCATAGCGCTCAGGGATATGGTTTAGTTAAGGACTTGTCAGTGTTAGGTTAATGGTTGGACTCGATGATCTGGAAGGTCTTTTCCAACCAAGGTGATTCTGTGAAAAATCCTCAGGTCTCCCTCCCCAGCCTGCCAGGCTTTGGATGAGTCAATCTCTAAGTGCACAGGAGCATGTTCTCCGTCCATGTCACCTCCATGGCTGCACCTCTGCCATCACTGGTGGCTGCCATGGCAATGCTGGAAGGGACTGGAAAGGGAAGGAGGGGGTAGGGGGTGGGAAGATTTCAGCTGTGCTGGATTTTAGAGGTTGTGGGACACCATCCTGATGGTCAGGACCATGCTGGACTTGGGTGGCACTGATGCCTGGGTGGTCCCTTCCTCCACAGGTCCTGGTGCGCACGGAGCTGCAGGGGATCCGCTACAAGTTCAACGCGCCCGTCGGCAGGGACACCTCCAACCAGTATTCCTGGCACTACACCCCATGGACCAAATGCTCAGTGCTGTGTGCAGGGGGTGAGGTTTGACCCCATCTGGGCTGGGGGGACACTCCTGTCTGCACTCCTGTGGCTCCCACACACTGGGCCAAGTGAGGCCACGCACAGACGTGAGCGCCTGCTTTGCTGTAGAGTTCTCAGGCTTCTAGATGTTCCCACCCTGCACTGAGCCATGTGCAAGGTAGTGTTGGCCCAGCATGATCTTGTGGGCAGAACATCAGGGCAAAGAACCTGAGTGCTGTTTTTTTGGCTGAACCACACGTGTAGGTGGTGGAGGTGATGGAAGGTGGTATGAAAGGCTTGAAATTCATTTACCTGGGTGATGCAGGACAGGTTTGCTGGTTGCAACGGCCCCTCTGGCCTCCAGCTCTACCTGTCTGTGAACTGAAACACTGCTGAAGCTTCCATGAATCCCTTGGGCTGGTTCCCATGGGGATTGACAGAAAGGTTGTGCCATGTCTGGTGGCTCTGGAGAACCTGGCTGCAAGTGTCTGAGCTGGTGTTGAGAAGAAGAAAGAGGCAGTTTCAAAAGCAAGACTTAATAATGTTCCCTGCTTAAAGCTAAGGGCCCTGACCTGGTCCTGAGTGCTAGGCCTTGACAAAGTGTTGCCCCTCTTGTTCCAGCCATTCCCCCCAGTGCTGCACGGACAGTGTCACAAGACCAGGGCTAGAACAGGTTTCTGTGAGGAGAAGGGATGTCAGGAATGCTTTGATCCTCCATGCACTGCACATTCTGCCAGGTCCTGTCCTGGCTGGTGAACCTTCACCCCATCCATTTTTTCCTGAAGATGTTAGAGGCAAAGGAAGCCTTGGATATGAATAGAGGGGCTTGACAAGGAGCAGTGACAAGTGACTGCCCTGTCGTGTTGCCCACAGGGGAGCAGAGCCACGGAGCTCGTACCTGCATCCTGGCTCAGCTCTAGCTCAGCATCCTCCTCTCTTTCCACCCTTCCCTCTTTCTCTTGGCAGGAAACCAGATCCAGTCTGTGGTCTGCAGGAAACTTTCTGATGGCTCAACTGTCCCCAACCATTTCTGCAGCCCTGAAACCAAAATGCCAGAGAGACAGAGGCCGTGCAACTCCGAACCGTGCCCCCCGGTGTGAGTAGCTTGGAGCAGATCAAGGGAGCCTGTGTGGAAAAGGGTGGAGGAGGGTGAAATTCCCCCCTCTCTGCCATTCCCAAGTTGGAGTCCCCTGCCACAGTACCCAGGGGTGACACTGCCTGGCTGGGGCAGCTCTGGTAGGGAGGAGGGGACAGTTTCCTCCTCTGTGCCCCATCATGACCATGGTACAGCCACAACCTGCCCAGCCCAAGTGCCTTGCTGGGCAAAGGGGCAGCAGGGGGAGCAGAAACGTGTCTCCAGAGCAGTGCTCTGAGCTCGAGGCTGCCCCAGCCCACCTTGGTGAGAGACATGCTGAGCACCTGGTGTGTGGGCCAAGGATGGTCTCTGTAGCGTGGCCTCCTCCCTGTGCTGCTTGCACATCTAGTCTTTTGGTGCAGAGTCCCTCAGAACCTGTCCCAGCCCCTGGGCCTTGTCCCTCTCTTGAAGGGAAAAGGGAGCTGTGGAGGAACTCTGTGGTTCAGCCAGAGCTGCCTGGGAGGCTGTGGCCACAGTAGGAGCAGAGCTGTGCCCAGGAGGATGGGGACAAGCATGGTCCAGCCTGCCCCTTTCGAGCTTTGCTGTTTTCCCTGTCTGCAGCTGGGTGACTGGGAACTGGTCTGAGTGCAGCCGGAGCTGCAACGAGGGCGTCCGCACCCGCAGCGTCTTCTGCAAGCGCAAGATCTCTGCCACGGAGGAGAAGACCTTGGATGATGCTTCTTGCACCCACCCACGCCCCAAGATGCTGGAGCCTTGCAACAACCAGACCTGCCCTCCAGAGTGGGTCGCCCTGGACTGGTCTGAGGTGAGTGCTTCACATCAGCCCTCCCTGATGTCACCGATCCTTAGGGGGGCAGCGCCAACCTCCAGGGCCTCGGTGATGACTGATGCCCATGGAGAGCAAAAAATGTGGGAAACGTAGAGCAGGAGACAGGCAGGGTGGGAGCACTGGTGGGCAGAGCCAGTGCTGCCCCTCCCTGCCCTTGGCAGCACCCCCTGACCAGGTGTGTCCCTCTCTCTCTGCAGTGCACCCCGAGCTGCGGGCCGGGTTTCCGCCACCGCATCGTCCTCTGCAAGAGCGGGGACCACAGCTCAACCCTGCCCACCTCCCAGTGCCACGAGGGCTCCAAGCCCCCCACCAGCATCAGGTGCAACCTGCGGCGCTGCCCACCCCCGCGCTGGGTGACTGGCGAGTGGGGAGAGGTAGGGATGAGCCTTCCCGTGGTGTTCCTGGAGAAAACTCTCCCTCCCCAGCCCCTCAAATCCTAGAGGGCGTGAGGGTTTAAGCTGCCAGCAGAACCTGATGTGGCCACCACAACAATCTGGGGGGCAGCAGGTGGGGGTGTTTTTGCCTCCCTCTTGGCTCAGGAGGCCATTGTGGTGGTGGTCCAAGTGGATGGCTGACTCAGGGAGTCTCCTGGGCCTATCAGAGCCTCACAGAAGTCATTGGAGGGTCCCCACGGGAGTCTGGGGGGCAGCAGGGTGGTGGGAACGGGCAGCAGTGCAGTGTGGTGGGAGTGATGAGCTGCAGAGGTGGGCTGGGCCAGCTGCAAGAGGTATCCCTGCTGGTCCACCTGCCACAGCCCAGCCTGGCACCCACAGCAGGGTCACACTGACAGTCCTGTCCCTCTAACACCCCTCGAGCTGCAGGGTGATGTGGAGATGCAGGAGGCCTGTGATTTAGGGCTGGATGGAGGGACCTTGGCTGAATCCTGGAGGTTCAGACCAAGGGTGTTTGGGAAGTGGGACCCTGGTGCTGAGCTGGGCCCTGAGGTCCCTCCATCCAGCAGCCCCTGCAGCTCCTCAGCCCCCCCGTGCCCCCCGTCCCCGCTGTCCCCCCGCAGCCCCGCTCTGCTCTGTCCCGCAGTGCTCGGCGCAGTGCGGCCTCGGCCAGCAGAGGAGGTGGGTGCAGTGTCTGGCCCACACTGGGCAGCCCTCCAGCGACTGCCCCGACAGCCTGCAGCCCCCCAGCACCCAGCAGTGCCAGAGCAAGTGCGAGTCGGGACCTACGGACAACCCTGAAGGTGAGGGAGAGCTGGGGAGGGAAGCGCTGAGACCCCCCTGGAGAACTTGCCAGCCCTGGGGGCTTCATGGGGCAGGGTTCCCAGAGCCAGTGCAGCCTGGGGTGGGCTCTGGGGGCTGTGCTTGGGATGGGACTCTCATGAGGACACCTGATGCTGTCCCCTCTGATCCTGGGCCACGCTGGTGTCTCGTGACCCCAGTGAATGAAGTAAATGCACCTTGACCAAGAGAGGCTTTCAGTAGAGAAGGCTCCAGGGAGACCTTAGAGCACCTTCCAGTGCCTGAAGGGGCTCCAGGAAAGCTGGGGAGGGACTGGGGACAAGGGCAGGGAGGGAGAGGACAAGGGGGGATGGATGAAAACTGGCAGAGGGAGATTGAGGTGAGACATGAGGAGGGAATTCTGGAGTGTGAGGGTGGTGAGAGCCTGGCCCAGGTTGCCCAGGGAAGCTGTGGCTGCCCCATCCCTGGCAGTGTTGAAGGGCAGGTTGGATGGGGCTTGGAGCAGCCTGGGCTGGTGGGAGGTGTCCCTGCCTGTGCAGGGGGTTGGATCTAGATGATCTTGAAGGTCCTTTCCAACACAAACCATTCTATGGTTCTTCAGCAGGGCTGCATCTTGCTGGAAACCGTCCCCAGGAGCCGGGCACGGGGGGTGCAAAGGGCACTGGTTAGAAGTTCCCCCGGGGGCCCCTCACCCCCAGGCAGCCGTAACCCTGCTTCCCTCTGTTCCCCCATCCAGAGTGCAAGGATGTGAACAAGGTGGCCTACTGCCCTCTGGTCCTGAAGTTCAAGTTCTGCAGCCGGACCTACTTCCGACAGATGTGCTGTAAAACCTGCCAGGGGCACTAGGGACACGGCGGGACCCCCGTGGGAAAACTGGAAGGCAGAAGCTGCGCCGGAGGGGCCGCCGAGCCAGGCCCTTCCCCTCCGCCCCGGGCATCTCCCCTGGGTCCAACACAGACACTGCTCGTGCTTCCAGTGGGAGCTGGTGTCACCCAAACCTACCCCCCCTCCCCAAAGACACACGCACCCTTTTGTCCCCCGAGCTCCCCAATGGCAGGTTCCCAGTTAAACCACTGCCCGCCGCTGCAGGAGCCGGCCCAGGAGCGGTGGCGGAGGGAGCAGCTGGGCAGAGCGTGGCAGCAGGGACTTTACTTGAAATTCTGACCTTGTTATTTATTAGTAGCAGACCCAGGGCCTGCAGGTGCCCAGAGAGCCACCCCGGAGGCACCAACTCACCCCGTGCCCGTGTCCCCAGGGGCCACCAGAACGGAGCGTCCCCAGGGAGGCTGGGCGAGCTGGGGGCTGCTGCCTGGCCCTGGGGGGCCCCTGGGGAGGCAGGGAGAAGGTTTCGGGGGCCATGGGTGACAAGCGTGGCTTGTGGCTTCTGGGTGATGGATGGAGATGAGCTGCTGTGGGGTTGGAGCAGGAATTTTGGTGTCTTGGTTTGCATCCTGTCACCTCGGCCACGCAGCAGGGGACAGAGAGCAGGCCACCCAGTGAGCAGGGCGGTGACACCAGTTTAACTGGGAGAGGGGGTTACTCAAACTCTCTTCACAACCTACTTTGGATGGGGTGCCCCCCTATTTTTCCTTAAAGCCCTTGTCACTATTATGATCCTTTTTTCTTATTCCAGAAACACCTGGAAGCTGGAGCTGAGGTCAGGGCCGGGGTGTGCTTGGGGTTGCAGTCACTTAACGGGCATCAAGGAAGCCAAGGAGGACATGGGACAAGAACTGTCTTGGTCACAGTGTCCCCATTGCTGAGCTATGACTCGGGACCAGTCTGTTGGTCCTGGCAGGGCCTTCTGCAACAAACCCCACAGCCTCCAAGGCTGCTTTGCCTCCAGAGGTGCTTTACTTCCAAAGGTGCTTTGCCTCCAAAAGGTGCTTTGCCTCCAGAAGGTGCTTTGCCTCCAAAGGCAGCCTCACCACATGCTGCTGTGGCCTCGGGGTGCTGGTCCCGGTGCCACCCACTCCCCTGCCCCCAGGAGACCTCCAGTGATGGGAAAAGAACAGGCTTTAAGTTCCTTCAGGTCACCTCTTGGCCAGATCTGGGCCAAAACAGATCTTCTCCACGGGCCAGCACAGCCTGCAGGGGAGACCTGAACTTCAAACCTGCAAAGCGTGTGTTTGTTATTATTATTTTCAGGACTTCCTTGTCCAAAGCCATGTTCACTTCCCTTTGAGGGGGGGTCATCCATGGGATGCAGGGAGGTGGGCAGCCCTCTTTTCCCCAGAGCAAACCCCTCTGTCCTGCCAGCCCTCGTGTGTTCCTCCATCACCTGGATTTTTACCCACTCATCAGCCGGTCGCAGCTTCTCTGGTGCTCAGCAAATCCTTGGCTGGCTGGCGAGTGGGGCCCTTCATGTGTCTTCCTTCCTGGTGCCATGCTCCGTTCTGACGTGTTGGTGAGGGGAAGGGGGTGTTTTCACCTTTTTATATAGATATATATCTAATGAAAAAAAAAATAAATGTTTAACATACTAACTCTGAGGAGGAGCAACGTAACAGCATGAGTTATAATAAAGGAGTAGCTACCATCCCGGGCGCAGCTTCTGGTCCCAGTCTTGTTTCTGGAGTGACAAACCCAGGCTCTGGGCAGCCCCCACACCACCATGCTCCTCGTGCTCAACCTGGAGGAGAAGTTTGGGCTGCAAGGGAGGGTTTTCCCTGCAGGTTGAAGAGGTGGAGGTTGGCCCAGAGCTGCTGCATGACAAGTAGGAAGAGACTTCTCCTTGGCAGAGCCCTGGGTGGTTGGATGTGACACACAGCCCCGTGGTGACAGTGCTGGCTTGGCTTTCAAGGAGGGGGTTGGTTTGAAGAACTCAGTGTCTGAAACATGGCTGGTGCTTCCCTGATTGCCTTGGGCTGGTTCCCGTGGGGATTGAAAACAAAGGTTTGTGCCCCGGCTCTGAGAACCAGAGGACCGGACTTCTCAGCAGGGCCTGCAGTGGTAGGACAAGGGGGAATGGTTTTAAAACCAAGCAAAGAGTTTCCAGACATCCTCAAGGGCTGGGCAGCTCTTGTAGTTGTCCTGGGTAGTTTCATTGGGCTGCAGGACCAGGAACTGCCCATCCCTGCCCAGTGTCCTGCTCCATTTGCTGGTCGTGCAGATGGGAGCAGCTGGGGAAGTGGTGGCCAGGGGCAGGGCTGCCCTTTGATAGGCCAGGGGACAAGGGGCAGTGAGGAGGTGGCTTGTCACAACAGGAGGCCGTGGTGGTGGTGGTGGTGGCCCAAGCACAACGAGCTGGGGCTTGCACAAGTGTGTCTGCACACCAGGGTCTGTGTGTGTGCAGGGTTTGCAGGAGCAGCAGCTCTGCAGTGGCAGTGGGGACAGCAGGGTGGCTGTCCCCTGCCCAGCCCCAGTGATGGCCTTTCTGAAATGGCTGCAGCTCATTTGCAGCCTCAATATTTCCTCCAGGGAGGCCTTCTCCAAAAAACCTGGGGGGGGGGGAAAAACAAACAACAAAAAAAAGCAGCAACCCAAAGCATCTTCCTCCTAAACCCACCTTTAACCAGAGCATCCTCCAGCTCTGCCTGCCCCTGGAGGGGACACATCAAATTGTCACCTCAGAGCAAAGAAGGGGAAGGGGGGGGAAGTTTTGTGGAGGCTCTGAGAGCATCAGTGCTGGACTCTCCCCAGCAGCCACCCACTCACCCAGCTCGGTGACCCCCAGGAGCACCCATCTGCAGCAGAACTGGGGTCACCCTCGGCAGGGCCACCTCAAGGGTCCCCAAGCCCTGGCAGAAGAAAGCCACCCTGGTCCTCCCCACCCCCAGCAAACCGGGGTGAAATGAGGAAGTGGGAGGAGGAAAAAAAGACACACCAAAAACAACACGACCCACCGTTTAGTTGCAATTTGTAGTTGCAGCAGAAAGACAAAAGCCAAGGGGCTGGGGATGGGTCCTCGGTGACAGGAGCCCCCGGAGACGCAGGGACACGATGGTGAGTGTGAGCAGGGCCCTGCTGGGCTCCCCCCACCCTTTTTCCCTTGGGGGCCCTGGGGATGTCACCTTCCCTTCCTGCCACCTCAGGGATGTCTCAGCCCTGTCCTCTCCTGCACCTGTTGTGATCTCTTGCTACTTTCTGGGGTCTGGAGCCCACCCCGTGTCCCTGCTGGAAAGGGACGGTGCTGCTGCAGCTTGGGGCTGGGTGAGGGGCAGGGTGGGGGGCAGCCAGGGAGGGGTGGGGGGTCCGTGCTGGACCAAGCAGGATGGAGAGCACCAGGCAGCCAGGCTGGGCCCACACGAGGGGTTTGGGTTTTGTTATCACTGGTGATGGTACCCACAGGAGAACCTGCCTGTTCCTCTTGGCCCAACCACCAGTGCTGCTGGTTCCAGGGCTCATGGTGCCCGCAGGGTGTGGGCAGGGAGAGGAGCAGGCAGAGCTCAGCAGGGTGGCAGCAGCTGCTGGGGGACAGATCAAGGCAGGAAGGGGCTGGAGCGTGTCCAGGGAAGGGTGATGGAGCTGGGGAAGGGGCTGGAGAAGGGGCTGGAGCACAAGTGTGAGCAGGAGCAGCTGAGGGAGCTGGGGGTTCAGCCTGGAGACAAGGAGGTGAGGGGAGACCTGCTGGCTCTGCAGCTGCCTGAGAGGAGGTTGGAGCCAGGGGGGTCGGGCTCTGCTCCCCAGGAACAAGGGATGGGACAAGAGGAAATGGCCTCAGGTTGTGCCAGGGGAGGTTTAGATTGGATATTAGGAGAAACTTCTTCCCTGAAAGGGCTCTCAAACCCTGGCCCAGGCTGCCCAGGGAGGTGGTGGAATCCTGGTGGAACCCCTGGAGGTGTTTCCAAGCCCTGGAGATGTGGTGCTGAGGGACACGGGTCAGCACTGGACTGGGCAGAGTTGGGTTAATGGTTGGACTGGGTGATCTGAAAGGTCTTTTCTAACCAGGAAGATTCTGTGATTCTGTGCCCCTCAGGGTGCTGGGACTCGGGGTCAGACCTTGCACCTTGGTGCCTGCAGGGAGCAGGGCTGTGGGCAGGACCACAGGGCTGCAGGAGCAGCAGCAGCCAGAGCTGGGAGTTGATCTGGAAATCAGGAGAAGAGGAAGATGAAAACGCTCAGAATGAGGGAGATGCTGAGGTGTGGAGTGAGGGTCTGCATGGGGTGGCCACAGCCACGTCCTTCAGCTCTGCCCCCTCCCTGCCTCGGGGTGATGCTGTGCCCAGACATTTCCACCCAGCCAGGAAGGGGATGGTGGCCCAGCTCAAACAGAACCTGCTCCCACCCACAGTCACTGTTGCCACTTCTCAGAAGCTGCTCTGATGCTGTCCCCAAGACACAACCACTGTCCCCATCTCACCCGAGACCTGAAGATGTTTTGTGGCTTCACAAAGGGCTGTGCAGCCACAAGCCCTGCCAGGTCCCATCCCCCAAAATGCCCCATCCCCAAAATTCCCCATCCCCAGATGCTGCCTGTGCCCAGGAGCTGGTGGGGTTGGGAGAGTGATGAAACACACCCCCCCCAACACATCCCCATGTTGCTCTCCTCAAAGCTTCCTGTGGTTTGAAGATGTTGGCTGCATCTGGGCTTCCCCTGCCTTGAGACAAAAGGTGCCACCTTGGGCTGTGTCCCCTCCCTGCCCGGGGCTTGCAGAGGGGTTTTGGTGGCTCAGACCTGAACTTTGAAGAAAAACAGATGCTGTTTTGCAATCCGTGGGGCCACTCCCCTCCCTGGCTCTGCCATCCCCTTGTGAGTGTGAGTACTGGGTGTACCCACAGCCCTGGGCACAGGTGGTGGCCATGGTGGTGGTGACAGTCCCCGTGGGACTGGGACACTCCTGGGGGGGTCCTGATGGGGGTCCCCCATGTGTGCAGCCCTGATGCATGGAGCCAATGGCAGAGCAAAGACAGTGTGTGAAGCAGCTGCCAACTGCACCTGCTGGAAGCTGAGGATGAAATGGCCTCTGGTCCATCAGTCCCCTCCCCTGGGGACCCCTCAGTGGTGGCTGCCTGAGCTGCTGCTCTCCAGCTCATCCCTGGCTTGGGCTGGGAACAGCAGAGGGGTGTGAGGAGCTGCTCCCCCAAACCTCTGAAAGCAAATGCACTTTGTGCCCCTGCTCCCTGCAGGAAGCTGCAGCCCCCGGGGGCTTGGCTGGGCACTGAGCTCAGGCACTGCTGTGGTTTTTGGGGACCATCACCCCTCTTCATCCCTACCCTCCAAGGCTCTGACCCAGCTTGACCAGCCCTGGCCCCCCTGGGAAGGAGCTGAGAAACACCAGGGAGGCTTTTTGCTCCCAGAACCAGGTGGAAACAACCAGGGGCCTCTAGATATCTGGGACAAAACTTTCCTTTGGAGGCAACTGGTGTTTTCCCCCCAGCTGGGCTGAGCCAGGTGCCTGGCTGGGCCAGGAAAGCACCAAACCTGTGCCTGGAGGAAGAGGAGGAGGAAGGCATGTGCTCACTGCCTGTCTGAGCAGGCGTTTGGCTGCGGGAGAAACTCGGGGTGTCAGCTCACAAGCACCAAGTTTGCAACACAGGAAACGTTCATCTTTGCCTTAATTTGGTGTCCAAAGCAGCCACGTGAGCCCAGGGTGCCTGTGAGGGCTCAGGGTGTGATGGAGGCTCAGGGTGACAGAGGGACAGGGGACAGGGACCTGACCCCACTCCTCCTCGCCTGAAGCAGGAGCTTTTGTCCAGGTTGGGTTGGAGCTGGGAGGCTCCTGGGGTCTCCAACAGCTCCCTGGGTGACAGCACAGTGACCTGGAGGGAATGTCTGAGCCCACCTGCAGTTTTCTAGGTGGCCTTCCTAGGGTTTTGTTAGGAGGGAGAGGAGGGGAAGGCAAGAAAAAGGCCCCTAAGCAACAAACAGGAGGAAGAGGAGAAGCTCCCTGGGTGGTTTCAGGCTGTGTGAGAAACTCCAGTCCCCCCTGGACCCCTGAGCTGAGCCAGCTCCACGTGTCCCAAGGGAAGGTGGTGGAGCAATGAAGCCAAAAGCCCTTCTGCCAGCTGGAAGGGGCTTGATTTGCACTTGGGTGGCATTTTGGGTTGCAAAGCCCATCGGGGAAGCTGGGGGAGCAGCAGGAGGGTCCTGAGCTCCTCCCAGCTCCATGGGGGTCCTGCTGTCCCCGTGAGATGGTGCCTGGTGGTGCTGATCCCAGGGGGGTGGAACCAGGGGAGGGTGGGAGGGTGTCGGGGTCTGGAGGCCCGAGATCTTGAGACCCAGCAGGAAAATGGAGCAAAAGGGGAAGAGGAGAAAAGGGAAATGGAAAGAGAAAGAGGTCGGGGGCGACGGGGAGGGGAGGAGAAGTGAAATCAGTGCTGGGAGCAGAGGGGTGAAAGCGGAACCGTGGGGGCTGAGGGGTGAGCTCAGAGGAGCTGCAGGCAGGGCTGGGCTGGGGGGTCCCCTCCAGGGACAGGTCCAGATGGGGGGTCCCCTCCTGGGTACTGTGCCAGGGTCAGGTTCAGATATGGGGGTCCCCTCCTGGGTACTGTGCCAGGGGCAGGTCCAGATATGGGGGTTCCCCTCCCAAGCACCACACCAGGGTGCATGAGCAGTGGGCACTGGGGTCCCTCTGCAGCACCAAGAGGACCAGGACCAAGGGGCCTTGGGGCAGTTCTCTTCTTGCCCAGTGAAACCACCCTCCCCTCCCAGCCCAGATCTGTCCTTAGCCCCCAAGGGCTTAAAGCACAGCCCAGTTTTCCTGCTGCCCTGGGGCTCTGGAGGACAGAGCTGGGCCAGCTGGGGGGCAGCTGGCAAGGGGGTGTTGGTGTCCCCCTGAGGGGGGAGGAAAGGCTGATGGGGGCACAGTCACACTTCTACCCTGCTGTGAGGGGATGTGGGGGAGCAGAGGATGCTCAGTGCCAGGGACACCCCCACCAGCTGCCATTCTTGCCCTTCCTCTGGGTTTTTTTTTTGCTTCCACTTTGACTCACAAGCCAAGGCTGTGCAGTCATTGCTTCATTAGCCCTTCATTTCACCCCACGAGGAGCAAAGCTGAGGGTACAAACCCACCCTCAGGCTGCCTGTGTCCCCCCTGCTCCTCTCCAGGTGCTGGCCCTGCAGTGAGGGGGGATCCAGAGGGATGGGGTGGGATCCAGAGAGATGGGGTGGGATCCAGGGGGAAGGGACAAGCCCACCACTGGGATTTGAACTTTGGAATTTCCCAGCATGGCCCAAACACCACTTTGCACCACCTGAAAATACCTATTTAGGAGGCCCAGCTGGGACCAGTCAGAGCTACCAGCAGCTTGCAGGGAGCTGGGGCCAGACCCCAGCCCAGAGCCCCCCCTGGCATCGTGGTGGCCCTGGGGCAGTGGCTGAGACCTTCTCCCTGCAGGGCAGCAAGGAACGATTCCACTGGCAGAGCCACAATGTCAAGCAGAGTGGTGTGGATGACATGGTCCTGCTCTCCAAGATCTCCGAGGACTCCATCGTGGAGAACCTCAAGAAGAGGTTTATGGATGATTTCATCTTTGTATCCTTCCTGGGCAGGAAGTTTCCAAGCCCTGGAGATGTGGTGCTGAGTGACATGGGTCAGGACTGGACTGGGAAGAGTTGGGTTAATGGTTGGACTGGGTGATCTTAAAGGTCTCTTCCAACCAGAACACCTCTGTGCTTCTGTGACTTGAGGTGCAGAGTTCTCATCCTGCTCATCCCACCCTGCCTGGGGACGTGGCCACCTCAGCACACACCGTCCCTGGCACCACAGCACCCGTGAGGACACGTGTCCCCTGCTCTGGGATGGGGACAGGGCCGAGCATGGGGGGCTCAGGGTGCTGAGCACAGCAGGGGGCTGTGGCTCCCTGAAAGTGCAGCTCTTCCTTACAGGGCCGTGCCTCTCCCTCCCTCTCCCTCCCTCTCCCTCCCTCTCCCTCCCTCTCCCTCCCTCCTCATCCTCCCTCACCCTCCCTCCTCTCCCTCCTCATCCTCCCTCACCCTCCCTCCTCTCCCTCCTCATTCTCCTTCACCCTCCCTCCTCTCCCTCCTCTCCCTCCCTCCCTCTCCCTCCCTCTCCCTCCCTCCTCCCTGCTGTCCCACCAGCCCTGGGGCTCAAGATGCTTTTAGGGCTTGGCTGGTTGGGTGATTTTTGGTTTTTTTGAGGGCAGGAAAAAACCAACCACCCCAGGCAGCCTCTTTCTTCCTTTTCTTCCTCTCTGCTGCCAAGTGCAGGGCCCATCTCCCTGTGACCCAACACCCCAAGCTTCTGCATTTCCCCAGAGCCCCCAAACCCCTGAGCCCCCCTCTTCCTGCCCACCAGCTGCTCTCCCCCCAACCCCACTGTTGGGTGGGCCAAAAATAGTCCCTGGAGGTTTGGGGGTGATGGCACCTCCATCTCCCTGCCCTGGGGTGCTTCATCCCCCTCCTGCATCACTTCCAGGTGCAGTTCCCTGCTTTTCTGGTCCTTGCCCTGTTCCAGGGTGACTCAGGGGTGCTGGGGCAGGGCCGGGGGGTGCAGGGAGGCTGCAGGGATGGGAAGAGGCAGGAGCTGGTGGCTTCACTCCTCTCCGTGCCTCAGTTTCCCCGGTTGGGAACCAGAGCCCGGCGCTTGCTGCAAAAGGTGGAGCGTGAGCAGCAGAGGGTGAATTCCAGGGGAGATGCTGGGAATGCTGCTCCTGGAGCTGATCCCAGGCAGAGGTTGAGGAGCTGAGGGGATGGTCCTGCTGTGCCCTGAGCTGGTCACACTGGGACATCCTGGGGCCGAGGGAGTAAAGCAGATGGGGAGCACTGAGTCCTGGCAGTGGCTCTGCCGGCCTTGCTGGAAATCCTTGTGGTATTCCTGGAGCAGCTCCCGGGATTAGGGACCCCCCAACCACCTTCCTGCCTTGGCTCTCCCTAACACTGCCTCCAGGGCAGGGGGGGGACATGGGAACTGGGGGACATGGGAAGGGGGAACATGGGAACAGGGGGACTTGGGAAGGGAGGACATGGGAACAGGGGGACTTGGGAAGGGGGGACTTGGGAACAGGGGGACTTGGGAAGGGGGGACATGGGAACAGGGGGACATGGGAAGGGGGAACATGGGAAGGGAGGACATGGGAACAGGGAGACTTGGGAAGGGAGGACATGGGAAGGGAGGACATGGGAAGGGGGAACTTGGGAAGGGAGGACGTGGGAACAGGGGGACATGGGAAGGAAGGACATGAGAAGGGAGGATATGGGAACAGGGGGACATGGGAAAGGGGAACATGGGAAGGGAGGACATGGGAAGGGAGGATATGGGAACAGGGGGACATGGGGAAAGGGGACATGGGAACAGGGGAACATGGGAAGGGTGGGACATAGGAATGGGGGGACGTGGAAAGGGAGAAACATGAAACGGGAGGATAGGGGAAGGGAGGGTCTTGGGAAGGGAGGACCTGGGAAGGTAGGACACGGGAAGGGAGGACCTGGGAAGGGACAGAGACCTTAACCTGCCTCTCAGACCTACATCGGGCCGGTGCTCATCTCAGTCAACCCCTTCAAGCAGATGCCCTACTTCACCGAGCGGGAGGTGGAGCTGTACCAGGGGGCGGTGAGGCTGCTCTGCGGGGCTGAGGCTGCTGCCAAACACCGGGAGGGGGGGTTCCCCGTGTCCCACGCGTGTCCCACGCGTGTCCCCAGCCTGCCCAGCCCTCCGGGCGCTGCAGGGAGTGCGGTGCTCCCAAAGACACCCAAGGAGCCCATGAGGAGACTGGGGGCAAATCCACATTCCTGGGAACTTCAGCTTAGAAACTGACACCAAAACAACCCAAACACGGGGAGATCCAGCCCGAGCGACCAGCCCTGCCCTGAGCAGCAACCCGAGGAGGGAGGAGGGTTGATAAAACCATCTGACCTGCTGCTGCTGAGCTCAGGGTTGTGACAAGGGACTGAATTCCCCACCCCTGCTGCCAGCACTGGGTGGGCAGAGCTAGGGGGGGGATCTGGGGAGGGGGAGCTGGTGGGGCTCCCTGCTCAGCTCCTGCTCCCCCTCTTTAGGCTCAGTATGAAAATCCCCCCCATATCTACGCCCTGACGGACAACATGTACAGGAACATGCTGATTGATGGGGAGAACCAGTGTGTCATCATCAGGTAGGGGCTGCGTGGGGACCCCCTGGCACTGCCGAGGGGTGGCTGCCCCAAGCAGCCCTTGCCCTGCACCTTGGGGTCATCCCAGTTAACCACGGCAGCAGGAGGTGGCCTGGCCAGCAGGAGCAGGGCAGGGATTGTCCCCCTGTGCCCAGCACTGGTGGGGCCACACCTGGAACCTTGGGGTCAGTTCTGGACCCCTCATTGCAAGAAGGACATGGAGGGGCTGGAGCGTGTCCAGGGAAGGGCAGTGGAGCTGGGGAAGGGGCTGGAGCACAAGTGTGAGCAGGAGCAGCTGAGGGAGCTGTGGGTTCAGCCTGGAGACAAGGAGGTGAGGGGAGACCTGCTGGCTCTGCAGCTGCCTGAGAGGAGGCTGGAGCCAGGGGGGTCGGGCTCTGCTCCCCAGGAACAAGTGATGGGACAAGAGGAGATGGCCTCAGGTTGTGCCAGGGGAGGTTTAGATTGGATCTTGGGAGAAACTTCTTCCCTGAAAAGGCTCTCAAACCCTGGCCCAGGCTGCCCAGGGAGGTGGTGGAATCCCCACCCCTGGAGGGGTTTCCAAGCCCTGGAGATGTGGTGCTGAGGGACACAGGTCAGCACTGGACTGGGTAGAGTTGGGTTAATGGTTGGACTGGGTGAGCTGAAAGGTCTTTTCCAACCAGAACACCTCTGTGTTCTGTGAAGCCCAGTGGTGGGTTCCAGGGGACACAGTACGTGGGGATGCCTGGAGGGACCTCAGTGTCCTGGGCCATTAGCACCATTCAGAGCTGTGACCATAACCATGTTGTCCCTTGTGCAACGTCCCTTTCCTGCTGAGTGTTGCAAGGGAGATGGTCAGGATGTGGGGCAAGGCCAGAGACTTCCCCTCGAGCCTCCCAAGTCTCCCTCCTCCCCTCCAAAATCCAGCAGTGAGAAATCAAAACACCTCCTTGTTGGAGCAGCTCCTCACCCAGCCTGGCTCCAACCTGGCTTCTATCCCAGAGGACTCCCCAGGCATCCAGGACCCCATCCCTGGTGTTAGAGCTGCTCAGAGCCCCTGTCACTCAATGTCACCTCCAGCATCCCACCCTGAAACACCCTAGGATGGGGGACCCTGGTGGGGCCATCTCACATCTCCTTTGCTTTGACATTGATTTGCACAGTGGAGAAAGTGGAGCTGGGAAAACGGTGGCAGCAAAATACATCATGGGCTACATCTCCAAAGTGTCCGGGGGTGGTGAGAAAGTGCAGGTATGGTCAACTCCATCCCCTCAACACCATCCTTCACCTCCCAACCCACATGGAGCAGGATCCAGGGCTGGGGACACACCTGGGTGTCTCCAGGGACACTGCGTGGACACACCCAGGTCTGTCCCCAGCCCTGAGGCAGGGCTGCTGCAGTGGGGTGCAGATCTATGAACCCCTCTGGCTCAGCCCTCTTCCTCCTCTGCCCCCAGCACGTGAAGGACATCATCCTGCAGTCCAACCCACTGCTGGAAGCCTTTGGAAATGCCAAAACCGTCCGGAACAACAACTCCAGCCGCTTCGTAAGTCTCCAGGGCAGGTGCAGAGGGTCAGCACTGGGGGCAGGATCAGTCCCGGGCTGGGTGAGGGGTCCAGGGCTGTGATTCTGAGCAGGAGCTGTGCTGGAGCAGGGGAAGTACTTTGAGATCCAGTTCAGCCGGGGAGGTGAACCCGACGGGGGCAAGATCTCCAACTTCCTGCTGGAGAAGTCGCGGGTGGTGAGCCAGAACGAGTGCGAGAGGAACTTCCACATCTACTACCAGGTACCTGGGGGGCTCGGGGGAGCCAGCCGGTTGGCCAAGAGGGTCAGGAACCAGGCAACCACAGCTCCCATTTCTGTCCCAGCTGATCGAAGGGGCATCCCAAGAGCAGAGGCAGAACCTGGGCATCATGAGCCCTGATTATTACTATTACCTGAACCAGTCGGACACGTACCGGGTGGAGGGCACGGACGATCGCAGCGACTTCCACGAGACCATGGTGAGTGTCCAGGAGGGAGAATCCAACAATGCCAGCCAGGCTGGGGCTGATGGGCTCCCCCATGTCCCCAGAATGCCATGCAGGTCATTGGCATCCGGGGTGAGGACCAGCAGCTGGTGCTGCAGATCGTGGCTGGGATCCTCCACCTGGGAAACATCAGCTTTCGGGAGGAAGGCAACTACGCTCAGGTGGAAAATGCTGACTGTGAGTAGCCAACTCCATCCTGCTCCAGGGCAAAAAGTGGGGATGCTCCCAGAAAGCCCCGGCAATGAATTGCAAACTCTCCATAGCACAAATCTTCCCCACGTTAGACATGGGGAAATTGAGGCAGAACCACAGAAACGTCCTGGTTGGAAAAGACCTTTAAGATCTTTAGGTGAATGGTTGGACTTGATGATCTTGAAGATCCTTTCCAACTAAGGTGATTTTTTGATCATTGAAATGGCACAACCAGAGCTTAATTAGCAAGGGGATGGATGCCAGGAGGGGCTTGCTGTGACTTAGCACAGAATCACAGAATGGTGGAGGTTGGAAGGGACCTCTGGAGATCACCGAGTCCAACCCCCCTGCTTGAGCAGGATCAAAACTAGGGCAGGTGACACAGAAATACATCCAGACAGGTCTTGAAAGTCTACAGAGAAGGAGACTCCACAGCCTCTCTGGGCAGCCTGTCCCAGGGCTCTGTCACCCTCACAGGAAAGAAGTTTTTCCTCATGTTGAGGTGGAATTTGTTGTGTTCCACTTTGCATCCATTGGCGCTCGTCCTATCACAGGGCACCACTGAAAAGAGATTGACCCCTTCTTCTTGACACCCACCCTTCAGATTCTTGTAAGCATCAGTAAGATCCCCTCTCAGTCTTTTCTTCTCCAGACTGAGCAGCCCCAGCTCTCTCAGCCTCATCAGACAGATGTTTCTTCATCATCCCTGTAGCCTCCATTGGACTCTCTCTGGTCCATCCCTGTCCCCTCTTGAACTGGGGAGCCCAGAACTGGACACAAAATCCAGATGTGGCCTCACCAGGGCAGAGAGGGAGGAGAACCTCCCTGACCTGCTGGACACAGTCTTCTTAGTGCTCCCCAGGAGGGCACTGACCTTCTTAGCAGAGGGAGGACAACATCCCATGTCCACGGTCACTGCACAGACCCTCAGACCAGGCTGGGGGTCCAGCTGCAGGCAGCGTGTGGGGGTCCTACTGGGAGCAGTCAGCCCTGACCTGCTCTGCTCTGCTCTGCTCTGCCCTGCCCAGCCTTGGCCTTCCCTGCCTACCTGCTGGGGATCTCCCAGGACCGCCTCAACCAGAAGGTGACCAGCAGGAAAATGGACAGCAAGTGGGGCGGCCGCTCCGAGTCCATCACCGTCACCCTCAACGTGGAGCAGGCAGCCTACACCCGAGATGCCCTGGCCAAGGGGCTCTACTCGAGGGTCTTTGACTTCCTGGTGGAGGTTTGTGGTCCTGGTGTGGGCTGGGCCAAGCCTGGGCAAGGTGTGGAGGGGATTCACCCCACTGAAGGGGGCTTGTCCCATCTCTCCCTGCAGTCTATCAACCGGGCCATGCAGAAACCACACCAGGAGTACAGCATCGGGGTGCTGGACATCTATGGCTTTGAAATATTCCAGGTGTGTGTTGCAAGGGGAGCAGCTGGAGCTGGGGGGGCTGTTAGCAGCCCCAGGAAGGGTCCCTGGAGCAGCTCCCAAAGGCTCTGCTGTTTGGGCTCAACCCCCAACGTGGGGAGAGGAGCAGGAGCCAACTTTGGCCCCCTCATCTCTTTTGTCTTTTGCAGAAAAATGGCTTTGAGCAGTTCTGCATTAACTTTGTGAACGAGAAGCTGCAGCAGATCTTCATAGAGCTGACCCTGAAGGCAGAGCAGGTACATGGAGGGCTGGGCTGGGGGGGGGGCTGCACGAGCACCCTGATCCCTGCACCCTGCATTCCATCACCAGCTGGTCCCAGCACCACAGCTGGAGCTGGGGGGGCTGCAGCATATCCCATGGATTTGGGGGGACCCATTTCTTCCCCCAGGAGGAATACGTGCAGGAGGGCATCAAGTGGACCCAGATCCAGTACTTCAACAACAAGGTGGTGTGTGACCTGATAGAGAACAAGCTGGTGAGTGGGGTCACCTCCTCCAGGGGTATTGGGTGGGCTGGGTACTGTCAGGGATGGGTGGCAGAAGCAGGTTCTGCCATGAGCACCCTTGGGAGAGCAGCAGCTCAGTGTCCTTCACCCAAGCTGTGGTTCAGGATGAAGCAGCTTTAAGCAGCTGAGGGCCCTTGAGCAGAGGCAGGTGCAGGATTGGGCCCTGCCTTTGGACACCCGTGGCTTCACTCCCCACCTCCCAGAACCCCCCTGGGATCATGAGTGTCCTGGACGACGTCTGTGCCACCATGCACGCCACGGGGGAGGGGGCAGACCAGACCCTGCTGCAGAAGCTGCAGGCGGCCGTGGGCACCCACGAGCACTTCAACAGCTGGAGCTCAGGCTTTGTCATCCACCACTACGCGGGCAAGGTACAGCACAGCACCCTGAGCCTGCACCCCCAGCACCCTGCACCCCCAGGACCTTGCACCCCTCACCCTGCACCCCACACTGAGCAGCCTGCACCCCCAGGACCCTGCACCCCTCCACCTTCACCCCACACCCAGCGCTGTGCACCCCCAACACCCCGTACCCCTCACCCTGCACCCCACACACTGCACCCTCAGGACCCTGTACCCCTCACCCTGCACCCCTGGGACCCCGTACCCCTCATCCTGCACCCCACACACTGCACCCTCAGGACCCTGTACCCCTCACCCTACACCCCACACCCCTCACCCAGCACCCCCGGGACCCCGTACCCCTCACCCTACACCCCACAACCCTCACCCTGCACCCCACAGCCTGCACCCTGCACATGCACCCTGCAGCACCGCCCTGCACCTGTACCCCACACCCTCTTTGCACCCTTCACCCTGCACCTGCACCCCCAGGACCCCCCACCCACCCTGCACCCTGGGCTGGGGGCTGAGCCCCTCCTGTCCCCCCAGGTCTCCTACGACGTGAGCGGCTTCTGCGAGCGCAACCGGGACGTGCTCTTCACCGACCTGATCGAGCTGATGCAGAGCAGTGAATAGTGAGTCCTGGCAGCTCTGCCCTCCTGGGAGCACCCCAACAAGGGTGGGGGCACCCCAACAGGGCTGGGGCACCTCAACAAGGCGGGGTATGCTCCTCAGCACCCAGAGCAGAAAGCTTTGCTGGTCCAATCTCTGCTAGAGCCACGGCTCGGGGTGCTCAGAGCACCCATGGGCACTGCAGCTTCCCCCCCGTTGAGCACAGGGGTGCAGGGCTGGATGAGGGGGTGCTCACCCAGCACCCATCCCGGGGGCAGTCAGGGGCACGGGCTGAGGGGTGGTCAGGATTTCCCAGCAGCAGAGAGCAGAGCTGGAGCTGGCTGCAGCTCGGTGGGTGCTGAGCTCAGGGAGCCTGGCAGCTCTCACCTGGGGACTGTCACCTGCCTTCCAGTGGTTTCATCCGGATGCTTTTCCCAGAAAAACTTGATTCTGACAAAAAGGGACGTCCCACCACTGCGGGCTCCAAAATCAAGGTAAGTCCTGGAGGCTGCAGGACAGGAGCTGCCTCTGGGCCAGGGGCAGGGTGATGGGCTCCAACCAACCCCTTTTAATGCTACAGAGCTCGATCCTTGCCCCAGAAACAGGCCAACGACCTGGTGAACACCCTCATGAAGTGCACCCCACACTACATCCGCTGCATCAAGCCCAACGAGACCAAGAAACCCCGGGACTGGGAGGAGAGCAGGTAGCAGAACCACCTCATGATGTGTCAAGGACCCCACAGAGCCTGGGGAAGGGGACCTGGTGATGGGGATGTGGCCAGAACAGGCTTTCCTCCAAAACCTGCACCCTGGGCTGATCCCTCTGTGCTGCCCACAAGGCAGCTGGGGACACACACGTCCTTCCACCTCCAACACCCCAAGGTGACGCAATCCGAGCCTCAAGAAGCTCCCAGGTGTCCACCACGGGCATCCCAGTGCACAAACGATGGCCAAGGGTTCCAAACCTGTCCCCTGCTGCCCTTCAGTCCCACACCAAGTGTGTCCATCCCAACCCTGCAGGGTGAAGCACCAAGTCGAGTACCTGGGGCTGAAGGAGAACATCCGTGTGCGCCGCGCCGGGTTCGCCTACCGCCGCCTCTTCCAGAAATTCCTGCAACGGTGAGCGGGGCGGCTGGGAAGGGGGAGGGTGGGTCCCCCATGGCCTGGCTGTGACCCACGTCCCCTTGTCCCCACAGCTATGCCATCCTCACCCCCGAGACGTGGCCGTGCTGGCGGGGGGACGAGCGGCAAGGGGTGCAGCACTTGCTGTGCTCCGTCAACATGGACCCAGACCAGTACCAGATGGGGAGGAGCAAAGTGTTCGTCAAGAACCCCGAGTCGGTGGGTCTGGGCTCTGCCCCTGAAGCCCCTGGGGATGCTGAGCGTGGCTTTGGGCAGTGCTGGGCAGGGTTTGGGGTGCAGCGGATGGGATGGAGCTGAGGGATCCCCAGCTCAGCAGCCTTCATCCCTCCCAGCTCTTCCTCCTCGAAGAGATGCGGGAGCGGAAGTTCGACGGCTTCGCCCGGGTGATCCAGAAGGCCTGGCGCCAGCACGTGGCCACCCGCAAGTACGAGCAGATGAGAGAGGAGGGTGAGTTCAGGGCAGGGATTGTCCCCCTGTGCCCAGCACTGGTGGGGCCACACCTGGAACCTTGGGCTCAGTTCTGGGCCCCTCATTGCAAGAAGGACATGGAGGGGCTGGAGCGTGTCCAGGGAAGGGCAGTGGAGCTGGGGAAGGGGCTGGAGCACAAGTGTGAGCAGGAGCAGCTGAGGGAGCTGGGGGTTCAGCCTGGAGACAAGGAGGTGAGGGGAGACCTGCTGGCTCTGCAGCTGCCTGAGAGGAGGTTGGAGCCAGGGGGGTCGGGCTCTGCTCCCAGGGAACAAGTGATGGGACAAGAGGAAATGGCTTCAAGTTGCCCAGGGGAGATTTAGATTGGATATTAGGAGAAACTTCTTCCCTGAAAGGGCTCTCAAACCCTGGCCCAGGCTGCCCAGGGAGGTGGTAGAATCCCCACCCCTGGAGGTGTTTCCAAGCCCTGGAGATGTGGTGCTGAGGGACACGGGTCAGCACTGGACTGGGGAGAGTTGGGTTGATGGTTGGATGGGTGGACTGGGTGATCTTAAAGGCCTTTTCCAACCAGAACAACTCTGGGATTCTGTGATTAAGGTTGGGTGAAGACAGGGACACTGACACCCTGGCACCCCTTTTAGGGTGCCTTTTGCTGGGGACAGCTCAGCTGCCAGAGGAGCAGGAGAGCACCCGCCCAGCCCCTAATGTTGGCACTAGCAAGGAAAGGGGTGAGGAGGGACTGGACCATGGGATGCCCAGGATCTGTTCCTACACCTTAAAGGAGGGAGCAGATTCCTTGCTCTACATCAAGCCCTGGGAGGGGCTGTAGGACAGAAACCAGCTCCTCACTCTGCATTTTGTTACCTACAAAGGGACAGAGAGGAGCAGCTGGGAGTCAGCATTTGCAAGGGGGTGGGAAAGGCCAGTGACCACCCCCTGGCCCCATCACGGGTGTTTCCTGCCCTCCCAAGCATGCAGTGAAAAATTAAGGGGGAAAACCCAGAGAGCAGCTGGGTCCCTCCCTCCCACAGCACAAGTTTTTCTGAGGGGACTTACTGGGTTTTGAAGCCAGCTGAGCTCGAGCAGCCCAGATTCCTCCCACGGCACAAAACAAACCCCACTTCTGGCTGCCACAACCCGTGTCACAGCTCCCACCGCTCCCACGGCCGGTTTGGGAGGGCAGGGAATGGGTGGGCAGGGGCTGAGGGCTCAGCCCTGCCTGGTGGCATCACCTGGGGGTTCCTTGCAGCTTCCAACATCCTCTACAACTTCAAAGAGCGGCGGAGGAACAGCATCAACAGGAATTTCGTGGGCGATTACCTGGGCATGGAGGAGCGGCCGGAGCTGCGCCAGTTCCTGGCCAAGCGGGAAAGGATCGACTTTGCTGACTCCATCACCAAGTATGACCGGAGGTTCAAGGTACATGGACTCTCCTGGGGCTTGGAACAGGCCAAGCTGGGGCTCGTGGCTGTCTGTCCTTGGGTGGGATGTGTGTGAGGGGCTTATCCCCTCCCTCAGACACCCCCCTCAGGCCCTGCTTCTGCCTTTTTCCAGCCCATCAAGCGAGACTTCATCCTCACCCCTAAGTGCTTCTACCTAATTGGGAGGGAGAAGGTGAAAAAAGGTCCCGAGAAGGGGCAGATCAAGGAGGTGCTCAAGAAGAAGGTGGAGCTCCAGGCAGTGAGCGGCGTCTCGCTGAGGTACAGCAGGACCCCCCAGCTCCACCCCCAGCACTGGCGGGCACTGGCTTTGACCCCCACTGACATCCCCATGCTGGGGTTGCTCCCTCAGCACCAGGCAGGATGATTTCTTCATCCTCCACGAGAATGATGCTGATAACTTCTTGGAGTCCATCTTCAAGACGGAGCTGATCAGCCTCCTGTGCAAGCGCTACGAGGAGCTCACCCGCTCCAAGCTGCGCCTCTCCTTCAAAGACACGTAAGGGTGGAAGCCAGGAGAGATGACAAAGCAGGGCAGGGTCCTGCCACCGTGGCCTCATGGCTTCTCTCTCTCCCCAGACTACAGTTTCGGGTGAAGAAGGAGGGCTGGGGTGGTGGTGGCACCCGCAATGTCACCTTCATCAGAGGACAGGGTGACATGGCCGCCCTCAAAGCTGGAGGCAAAACCCTTACGGTCAGCATCGGGGACGGGCTCCCCAGGAATGCCAGTGAGTGCCAGGACATCCGAGGGGTGGTGGGGTTTGGGGGACAGAAGCATGGGGGCCACAGGACACAGCTGGAGGCCTGGGAACACTGGGACAAGCCCCAGCCCTGTGGGGTTTCATGTCACCACTGGGGTGGTGGGTGGGGCAGGATGGGGCATTTTGGGGAAAAGGGTGGCTGGGCACAAGCTGCTCTGGGACTGTCACCTAACGGGGGGCTTGTGTACCCCCCAGAGCCCACGAGGAAGGAGGCAACACAGAACAGAGGTGGCAGCAGGTATCCAGCCCCCTCCCGAAGGGCCCCAGCAGCACCCAGAGGTGAGGGGGACAGTGGTGGGGGGGGGAGGGTGTCAGGGAGGAGGGGAACCCCCAGCCTGGCTCCATCCAGCACTGCACTCTGGGGGTGGTGCAGGCTGAGCGTGGGTCCCCTCATCATTCAACATCCCTTGGGGGGGTGGGGGGGTGGTCTTCCAGATGCCTGCAGGAACGGGGCACCCCAGTTCCCCGGCGGGGAGGGCCGGGCTCAGAGGGACACCTACACTGCACCCCAGAAGCAGGCACGGGGGCCACCAGCCACGGTGCTGCCCCCCAGGAACGCCGGCCACCAGTCCCGGGCACGACCCCCATCCGAGCAGAACATGGATTTCCTCAATGTCCCTGACCAGGGGGTGGCTGGGTAGGTCCTGCCTCATCCCACCCCCTCCACACACCTTATCCTCCTCTCCCACCACTCCTGCTCCCCCCCCCAGGGGATGCTCCTTCACCTCCCAGCAGCTTGGTTGCCCAACCCAGCAATGGGGAGGGGGGAGGGAGGGGTCAGTCTCTTCTTCCAAGTGACAGGACAAGAGGAAATGTCCTCAAGTTGTGCCAGGGGAGCTTTAGGTTAGATATGAGGGGGGGGGGCGGAAATCTTTACTGAAAGGGCTGTCAGGCCCTGGCCCAGGCTGCCCAGGGCAGGGGGGGAGTCCCCATCCCTGGAGGGGTTTCTAAGCCCTGTAGATGTGGTGCTGGGGGACATGGGGCAGTGGTGGCCTTGGCAGGGCTGGGGGAATGGTTGGACTTGATAGAATCACAGAATGGTTTTGGGTTGGAAGGGACCTTAAAGATCATCTAGATCCAACCCCCTGCACGGGCAGGGACACCTCCCACCAGCCCAGGTTGCTCCAAGCAACGTGATGACCTTAAAGGTCTTTTCTGACCCAAATGATTCCACGATTCAATGATTCTAACAGCCCCACCAAGTCCGGGCAGTCTGGCCTTGTGGGCAGGACAGCACCTCCCTGGCTCCTGCACATCCCAGTTCTCCCAGCCCCTCCACTGGGAGGACCCACCTGAGCTGCTGGGGCAGAGCATCCCATGGCTGGGGCAGGGCAGGATGGGCAGGGGGTGGCACCGTGTCCCTCCCTGTCCCCAGCATGCAGGGCTGATGCAGAGCATCCCATGGCTGGGGCAGGGCAGGATGGGCAGGGGGTGGCACCGTGTCCCTCCCTGCTGTCACCGTGTCCCTCCCTGTCCCCAGCATGCAGGGCTGATGCAGAGCATCCCATGGCTGGGGCAGGGCAGGATGGGCAGGGGGTGGCACCGTGTCCCTCCCTGTCCCCAGCATGCAGGGCTGATGCAGAGCATCCCATGGGGGGGGGGGGGCAGAGCAGGATGGGCAAGGGGTGGCACCATGTCCCTCCCTGCTGTCACCGTGTCCCTCCCTGTCCCCAGCATGCAGGGCTGATGCAGAGCATCCCCTGGGGGGGGGCAGAGCAGGATGGGCAGGGGGTGGCACCGTGTCCCTCCCTGTCCCCAGCATGCAGGGCTGATGCAGAGCATCCCATGGGGGAGGTCAGGGCAGGATGGGCAGGGGGTGGCACCGTGTCCCTCCCTGCTGTCACCGTGTCCCTCCCTGTCCCCAGCATGCAGCGCCGGCGCAGCCTGACCCAGCGGCCCCCCCCGGCCGGGCGCCCCAAACCGCAGCCCAAGGCGGGGCCGCGCTGCCGGGCACTTTATCAGTACATCGGGCAGGACGTGGACGAGCTCAGCTTCAACGTGGGGGACATCATCGACATCCTGCTGGAAGGTACCTCCCCCCTCCCCGGGCTCTTGCCCTGCCCAGCTTCTCCCCGCTCCGGCAGCAGCGCTCCCGAGCCTGCTCTTTTTTTCTCCCACCCCTTTCGCAGATATCTCCGGCTGGTGGAAGGGCCGGCTGCACGGCAAGGAAGGGCTTTTCCCCGGCAACTACGTGCAGAAGATCTAAGCTGGGCACACGGCTGGAGGCAAGGAAGGGGTCTCCATCCCTCCACCCCACCTCCTGCAGCTCCAAGGTGGTTCTTCTGGGAGCCTCACGGTTTGGCTCAGGATCAGCAATTAAACCAGCGCTTCTTATATAGAGTTGTCAGGGCTGGAAGGGACCTCTGAAGATCATCTAGTCCAACCTTGGCTTCCTCATCAGCCCCCCCAGGCCTGTGCTGGCTGTGCTGGTGCCAACCACTGAATCCCACAGCTGCTTGAGTTGGTGGCCTCCTGGCAGCAAGGACTGGCTCGTTGCTGCTCGTTCCTCCCCCTGGGAGTGGAACTGCTCCGGTGGTTCTGGGGTAGAAATAGGATTATTGTTAATAAATGTGGTAAAGAATCAGACTCTGCAAATCTGACTCGAAAAACGGAGTTTGTGCTTCACCCTGGTGCTGGCCCGTGGCTCCTGCTGGCCCGGTGACAAGAGCCCTGCACCCACGTGGCCCCACATGGGGACACACCTTGGATGCAGCCCCGTTCCCTCCACGTTGAACCCTCCAGAAGATGCTGAATCCAGGCTCCAAGGCCCCAGGAGCAGGGCTCAGGTGTCTGCACAGCCTGGCATGACTCTGGAGCTCTCGGCACAGCCGGGAGCTGCGGGGGTGGCAATGAGACAAAGCTGGGCACTGGGGAGCAGCAGCACCAGGAGCCATCACCCATCCCTCATTTCCTGCAGGAAAAGCCCAGGGAGCTGTGGCAGCTTTTTCTGAGGGTGGTCAGAGGGCTGGTAGCCCACCCTGCTTTATGGGGGGGCCTGGGGGGGTATCACCCACAGGGTACCAGAGCCAATGCATGGGGTGAAGAACCTCATCCTCAGCTGCATCAGCCCTGGGGATCGGGGGGACCCTCCTTGATGGGATGGGGGTGGAGGGGTGGGTGGGGGGAGCAGCTGGGGCAGGGGATGTGGGGGGGGGGGTCAAGAGCTGAGTCTGACTAGGGGGTGAGTCCGACCTGAGGCTCTCCCAAGAGGTTTGTGGCAGGGAGAGGGACAAACGGTGCCGACACGTCGGGGCTCAGCTCTTCCCTGCCCACCCCCCGTGGGGCCCCACGCCAGAGGAAGTGACGACAGGGACAACCCGCTGCCGTGGGGCCCTGCCTCAGCCTCAGCACTCCTCTTCCTCCCTCCTGCAGCCCCGCCAGGGACACCACCACCCCACCTCCCCTTTCCCAGGAAGCAAACCCCCAGCCCCCCCAAAAAATTGGGGGGTTCAGGGGACCCCACTTCCTGCTGGGGGAGGTGGCGGGGGGAGGGGGGGGGGATGTGGGTCCAGGGTAAGGAGGCTGCTGGGATGGGAAGTTCTCTGAGGTCCCACACTGCAAACAGCACTTATCCCCCACCCCCCCATGTTATGGGTTTTTACAACCCTTGGGGTGATTCCTGTAAATGACAGGCTTTGTGGAGTCTTTGCACTGCAGAGCTTGGAGGGGTGAGGTGGGCAGGAGGAGAGGGGAAGGAGCAGGCAAAGCTGCTGCAAAGGTATTAGTCTAATGGGAAAAAAATGGGGGGGCGTTTAGGGATTTAGGAAACTCCTTCCTGTGCCTTCCAGCCCTTCCCTGGGGCCACAGGAGAAGGGTGGGGGGCAGCAATGGGTGCTGGGCAGGTGGGATTCTCCCACTCAGCCCTGCTAGCAGGTGGGAGGTGGGCCAGGCCAGGCCCTCCCTGGGGTCTCTGAGGTGCTCCAGGTGCTCAGGGGGTCCTGGGAAGCTCCAAGGAGCTTGGGCTGCTTTTAAGGGCCACGTGTGATCTGAAGTGCTCAGGATGCTCCAAGGAGTCCAGGGTGATCCAAGGAACTTGGGGTGCTCAGAGGGCCCGGGGATGCTCTAAGGGGTTCAGGGTGCTCTGAGGGTGTTGGGAAGCTCCTACAGGCTCAGGGTGCCCTGGGATGCTCTAAGGAATCCAGGAGTTCCCCAGGGGCTCAGGGCGCTCTTAGGATCCCAGGATGCTCCAAGGGCACCGGGATGCTCTAAAGATCCCTGGCACACCTGGAGGGCCCAGGGATGCTCTGAGGGCTCCTGGGATGCTCTGAGGGGGCTTGGATGCTCCAAGGGTCAAGGAATACTCCAAGATCCTGGGATGCTCCAAGGGCCCGGGATGCTCTGGGGACCCTTGGGATGCTCCAGTGGCTCAGGATGCTCCAGGGACCCCCGGGGTGCTCCAGAGACCCCTGGGATGCTCCAAGGGCCCGGGATGACCCGGGTCCCAGGGATGCTCTGAGGGTCCAGGATACTCCATGGCCCTGGGATGCTACAGGGACCCCTGGGATGCTCCAAGGACCCAGGATGCTCCAAGGCCCTGGGATGCTCCAGAGACCCCCAGGATGCTCCAAAGGCCCAGGATGACCCGAGCCCCCCAGGATGGTCCAAGGACCCAGGATGCTCCAGGGACCCCCAGGATGCTCCGAAGGCCCAGGATGACCAGAGCCCCTTGGGATGCTCCAAGGACCCAGGATGCTCCAGGGACCCCCAGGATGCTCCAAGGGTCCAGGATGACCCGAGCCCCTGGGATGCTCCAAGGACCCCTGGGATGCTCCAGAGACCCCCAGGATGCTCCGAAGGCCCAGGATGACCCGAGCCCCCCAGGATGGTCCAAGGACCCAGGATGCTCCAGGGACCCCCAGGATGCTCCGAAGGCCCAGGATGACCAGAGCCCCTCGGGATGCTCCAAGGACCCAGGATGCTCCAGGGACCCCCAGGATGCTCCAAGGGTCCAGGATGACCCGAGCCCCCGGGATGCTCCAAGGACCCCTGGGATGCTCCAGGGACCCAGGATGCTCTAAGGACCCCCGGGATGTTCCAAGGACCCCCGGGATGTTCCAAGGCCCCCCAGGATGCTCCAAGGCCCTGGGATGTTCCAGGGACCCCTGAGATGCTCCGGGGACCCCCAGGATGCTCCAGGGACCCCCGGGATGCTCGGAGGGCCCAGGATGACCCGAGCCCCCCGGGATGCTGCAGCCCGGGACACGCGGCGTTCCCGCTGCCGGCGGAACCGCGGGTGCGGGGAGGGGGCGGGTGGGGGGGGGTGGTGTGCTGCCAAAACACCCGGAAAAAACAGCGGGGGGGCCCCGGGGCGGCTCCGTGCCCAGAGCCCCCCCCCCGCTCCTCCCCACCTCCCCTCCCCCCCCCGCTCTCGCGACAGCTCCGCACAGAAAATGGCCCCGCGCTCGCGCCGCCGCTGATGCGGGATCCGGGCGGTACCGGCCCCGGTACGTGCGGGGGGGGGAGGGGGCTGCACCGAGGGGGCAGCGGGACGGGCTGTATCCGGGACCGGGACCGGCACCGGGAGCCTTACCGGCACTGAGGGGCTGTACCGGCACCGGGGGGGCTGTGCCGGTACCGAGAGTGGGGCTGTACCGACACCGGGGGGCTGTACCGGTGCCGGGAGGGGGGCTGTACCAGTACCGGGGGTACTGTGCCGGTACCGAGGGGCTGTACCGGTGCCGGGAGGGGGGCTGTACCGACACCGGGGGGCTGTACCGGTGCCGGGAGGGGGGCTGTACCAGTACCGGGGGTACTGTGCCGGTACCGAGGGGCTGTACCGGTGCCGGGAGGGGGGCCGGACCGGCACCGAGAGCCTTACCGGCACTGAGGGGCTGTACCGGTACCGGGGGGGCTGTGCCGGTACCGAGAGTGGGGCTGTACCGGCACCGGGGGGTGTACTGGCACCGGGGGGCTGTACTGGTACCGAGAGGGGGGCTGTACCGGTACCGGGATGGGGAGCACGTACCGGCACCGGCGGGCTGTACCGGTACCGGAGTGGGGGCTGGACCGGCACTGGAGGGGCTGGACCGGCACCGGGGGTGGGGGGCTGGACCGGCAGCGGGAGCCTTACTGGCACTGAGGGGCTGCACCGGTACCGGGGTGGGGAGCACGTACCGGCACCGGGAGGGGGGCTGGACCGGTAGAGCGGGTGAGGGGCAGTCCAGGCACCGGGAGCTGCGGGGGCGGGGGGGTCCCGGGCAAAGCCGCCCTGCCCACCAGCCGTGGACCCGCGAGGGGCTCCGGGTTCCCGAGGCTGCTCCGCCCCGGCCCGGCCGGGAGCCCGGGGGCTGTTCCCCGCGGGGGGGCTGCAGAAGCCACCCTCGGGGCTGCCAGCCGCGGGGCCAGCGGCACGGGGACTGCTGGCCACCGGGACTGCTGGCCACCGGGACTGCTGGCCACCGGGACCGCTGGCCCCTGCTCTTGGCAGGGCTGCGGGGCCTGTGGCAACACCGGGAGCGGCTCTGCCGTTGCCACCCCGAGCATCCCGGGGCTGTCCCTGCCGGGCACCCCCCCCCCGGGATCGATTCATCCCACACACACGGGGGCTGCTGTGGGGCTGGGGCTGCAGCTGCTCTTCTGCTGCTGGCCAAGGGGGTTCCTGTGCCCTGGCCACCGTCTGAACTTGGCCGTGGCCAAGTTCCCCCACTCAGGGGGGGCTTTGTCTGTGCTCAGGGAGGAAGGTCCATCCCCCCCAGGTGGTTCCTGAAAGCAAAGAGGGGTGTTTTTTGGTGGTGTTTGTTGGGTTTTTTTTCTCCTGCTGGAGAGCTGAGGTAGCCTGATGGGCCAGCTGGCCTTGGGCAAGCAGGTGGAGGTGGGCACCAAGGGTGGTGCAGGGACCTGGGGGGATGGCAGCGAGGTTCTTCCCTCTTCACATGCCCCCGGGGTTGTTGATGGCTTTGGAGCAAGCTGGGGGGGGGGGGGGGAGGCAGGGACCCCAGGCAGCTCTGTGGCTGAAAGATGCTTCCCAAGGAACCACTGAGGAGCCTGGGCTGAGCTTCTCCCGTGGGGACACGGCGCAGTGACCACGCACCAGGCTCAGCGCTCACCCCTCTGGGTGTCCAGCAGGTTCAGGGGGGCTCTCCGTGGGGCACCCTGGGCAGCTTTTGAGCTGGAAAGCAGGGAACCTGCCCTCGGAGCAAGGTGCTAAAACATGAAGGCAGTGGCTTTGCTGCAGCCCAGGTCAGGCTGAGGGCACCCACGTTATTCTGGTGGACACCACGAAGCTCGGGGCTGCGATACCCCAAGAGCATCTTCCTCCTGCCCCCTTCCCCAACCTTTGCAGAGCTCCCTGGGATGTCTGAAGGCAACAGGGGTATTTTTAACGTGCGTTTTCATTTCCAGCAGGCCTTGGGAGCCCACAGGCGGTGGCCGGGGCGGTGCTGCTGTCACAGCCTGTGTCTGCTCCCTCCCTCCTCTCCCCTCGCTCGGCTGAGCCATCACATGAGCCCTTGTTCGGAGCCTTTTGTCTCCCAGCTCCTACACCAGGAGCTGCATTTCGGGGAAACCTCGGCAACCTCTGGCCACAAGCTTACACAGAGATGTTCCTCTAGGGTTATTTGTCCCGTTTATCCTCCCGGGGTGGGTTTTTAAAAGTCTCCTGTGCTTGGAGATTCGTGTCAGTGCCCCTGGTTTGTTTGAGGGAAATGAGCTGTATTAATTATTAACTGACTCAGCACCAGCAGCTGCTCTGAGTGACCAGTAGCTGCAAACCCTCCTGCTCACCCCATCACCATCAGCTCCCCCCCCATAAAGGGTTTTTCCAGGGTCCCTGCTGGAGGGAGGGGGTTTGGTGCCAGCAGGTTTTCAGGGATGCTGAACCTGCTCCAGGAAAACCCTTCAGAAAGCAACACTGAGTTTGTGGTGGCACCAGAATCTGGGTTTCCAGGGCAGGGTTTGCACTGACACTTTGGGGGTCACATCTCCAGTGGCCACTTGGGGGTCAGTGGGGATGGAGACAGTGGCACTTGGTGGGGGGGTCACATCTCCAGTGGCCACCTGGGGGTCAGTGGGGATGGGGACAGTGGCACTTGGTGGGGGGGTCACATCTCCAGTGGCCACCTGGGGGTCAGTGGGGATGGGGACAGTGGTACTTGGGGGGGGTCACATCTCCAATTGCTACCTGGGGGTCAGTGGGGATGGGGACACTGGCAGGTCAGTGGCACCTGGGTTGGAGCATCATGCTCAGGGTTGCAGAGCAGAGGGTCCTAGAGAATAAAAAGTGTTGGACACGGTCCTGGAGAAGGTGATAAATGACAGCAAAATGATACAGGTGCCACTGCCCTCCCTCCCCCCAAAAAAAAACACCAGGGCCTGGGTGGGGGATATGGTGATGCTGCTGAGGGTGGATCCATGCTGAACAACTTTGCTCTGTGGGAGCTTGGCAGGGCCATGAACTGGGTGCAGGTGTGTTGGTATCAACGAGCTGCACCCACCTCAGTCCCACCTGCCTAGCAGGACCTACTCAGGAGGAGTTTTCCCAGCTATTCCCTGGGAAAATCAGCTTCAAATGCGTCTCTGGGCCTGTGAGCAGGAAACAAAAAAGCCGTGTCCATCTGAGAGGAGGGAGGTTTGAGCTGTACCATCTGAAGGTGCCATTGGGTTTGACCCTGGAGCTGACATCCTGGCTGTGAAGCTGCTGAGGAAGATTTTCTCAGTTGAAAAATGGACTTGAAAAACATTTCCTGTGCTCCAGCTGAGCTCTCAGTGCAGTGGCTGTGGGCGTCCTGCTCCCTTAGGGCCTCATCCAGAGGCCATCAGTCCCTGGGGACCATCAGCAGGCACCAAGGATTGATCCAGAGCCAGCATTTCCAGCAGGGAAGCAGGGACCTGGTGGGCTTTGCTACAGTCTGGAGCACTGACACTCCCAGGCAAAGCTCTGGCAGCACCGAAGCTCCACAGCTCCAGGAACAGCCACCAGAACGTGGAGGAGCCACGTGGACACAGTGAGCAGGAAGGTGCTGGTGGGCAGGTCCAGCAAGGCCAGGAGGGATGGGATGGATCCAGGTGCACCTTGTGTCTGATCTCCAGGGAGATTCCCCAGGGAGGTTTGCTGTGGGAGTCACTGAGCTCTTGGAGAAGAATTAACCCCCAACCAACTGCAGATGTGCATGTTGCAGCCTCTCCCCAGCACGGATTTCTATGATACTGGGATTATTAATGATATTTTAGCTATGAATATATTAGTAATAGATTGTGATACCTAATTAATACCTTGATAATATTTCTTCCCTTTTTAACTTTGACATCAAGAGGCTATTGAGAAATCTCCCCAAGTGAAGGACTTTTTTGGGGGGAGTTGATGTTTGGCTTTTGCCAGTTGGATCCTCACACTGAGGCTCCATGAGGCCAAGCCCACTAAAATTTTGGGGGCCACCTAATGTAGATGGTGTGAAGGGACTGTCCCCACAGTCCCATCAGCACTGGGCCCTGCTGCCCATGCTCCTGGTTGTGTGATGGGACCTGCTGCTCCTCTTGGGAACTGCAGGTGGGGGGAGCATCCAGTGAGACCCCCACACACACCCCAGCTGGGATCAGGAGGGGCTGAAGCAGCTCCTGCCATCCCAGCTTTGGTGGTGCCCAGTGGGGAGGGGGGGGGTCCTGTGGGTTTGGGGGGGATTTTTGGAGATGCTATGGGCATCTCGCCAGAAAGCAGGAGTCTGGCAATGCCTGGGGTGGGCTGTGCCTGGGGGGGAGCATTTTGGGGGCTTTACAGACACCTCAGGGGGGAGGAGAGGGAAGGGATGGCAATATCTGGAGCAGCTCTCCTGCAAGCACAGGCTGGGAGAGTTGGGGTGTTCAGCCTGGAGAAGAGAAGGCTCCAGGGAGACCTGAGAGCAGCTTCCAGTGCCTGAAGGGGCTCCAGGAAAGCTGGGGAGGGACTTGGGACAAAGGCAGGGAGGGAGAGGACAAGGGGGGATGGATGAAAACTGGCAGAGGGAGATTGAGGTTGGACATGAGGAGGGAATTCTGGAGTGTGAGGGTGGTGAGAGCCTGGCCCAGGTTGCCCAGGGAAGCTGTGGCTGCCCCATCCCTGGCAGTGTTGAAGGGCAGGTTGGATGGGGCTTGGAGCAACCTGGGCTGGTGGGAGGTGTCCCTGCCCATGCAGGGGGGTGGATCTAGATGATCTTAATCTCCTTCCAACTCAAATTGTTCTATGATTCACGGTCCAACAGCTGCTCCCCTTGGGGGGTGGTGTCACCCACAAAGCCCCCAGGCTGCCCACAGAAATGCTGCAGAGCCCCAGTGACACCAGCATCTCCTGCCACTTTGGCCTGGGAGGTCCCTGGGCAGGAGGGTCAGTCCTGGAGCCACAGGACACTGTGGAGGAGAGGGAGGCAGTCACCATCTCTCCATGCCAGCATTTAACCTCTTGCCCTTGTGCTTGGTGCAGCATCTCCAGGAGAAGACCCTGTTGGTGACACGTTCCTCACCCCGTGCCCATCCCCGGCCGGGCCATGAAGACAGAGAAGGATGAGGCTGTGCCCACCTTCTCCCTGGGGGGTAAATACATCAGAGAGGGGGCAGGTGAGTCCCTTTGGCCCCGTGGGGAGGCTGGTGAAAGGAGTCAGGCCAGGATGGGAGGGAGAAGCTTTTGCTGCTGTCACTTTGAGGTCCCTTTGGCCAAATCCCACCCCAGCAGGGTGGCTGGGAGCACCCTGAGGGTGTCCATGGGTGTGCACGGGGCATCACCCAGCACGTTGGAGGCACCAGCAGCTTTTGCCTTCACACCATCAGCTTTTTCTAGAGCACCTCTTGCCACCCTGAAGGGCTCCTCCCTCTCCAGCACTTTGGTTGCTGATCCTGAGTCAAACCATGACAGCCTTCCAAGCCAGAGCCTGCCCAGTTTCCTGAAGGACAGGAAGGAGGGTGAAGAAGGAGGTGGTTTAGGCAGGGGATGAGGCTCAACACTGCTTGTGCTGCCTGCTCTGCCTGTACCTGCTCCCAACAGCCTCTCCCTGGCAGGTTGCAGCGAGGTGGCTCTGCCAGTGGTGAGGGGTGGAGGGACCCCAGCCCAGGAGCTGCGGCCGCTGAAGCGCAGACCTGTCCCAGGTGAGCCCAACCCCAGCCCTGCCCGGGGAGGTGACACCAGGGCAGGGACCAGGCCAACAGATCTGTCTCCTTCCAGGGAAACATTACCAGTGCTCAAGCTACGGCTGCAAACTGGCCTTTCCCACCATGCAGGAGCTCATGGACCACCTGAAGGTTCACTACAGACCCACGCAGTCCCTCGAGGGTAAGGCTGGGACACGCTGCATTGCTGCAGGGGGCCTGGCAAAGTGGGGCTTGCAGCTGAGGCAGAGCTGGTGCTGGTGCCTGTGCCTCCAGGAGATGCTCCCCAGCACTGGATGGGAGTGGGGAGAGCATGGGAGGTGCTGGAGACCTACTGGGGGGACAGCCCTGGGGGTGCAGCACAGCCAGGTTGTTGCTGACTCTTCCCTGTGAGGGTGGTGAGAGCCTGGCCCGGGTTGCCCAGGGAAGCTGTGGCTGCCCCATCCCTGGCAGTGTTGAAGGGCAGGTTGGATGGGGCTTGGAGCAGCCTGGGCTGGTGGGAGGTGTCCCTGTCCATGCAGGGGGTTGGATCTAGATGATCTTTAGGGTCCCTTCCAACCCAAACCATTCCATGATACTGCACTTTGAACCTGTTTTCTCACCAATACCCCATCACCATGTGAGTACTGAGGCTTGTTTCAACTACCAACCCTTCCCTTTTCCCTCCTGAAGAAACAAAACCCCATTTGCACTCTGATTTCCACACTTAGGCTGGACATCAGGAAAAAGTTCTTCCCTGTGAGGGTGGTGAGACCCTGGCCCAGGTTGCCCAGGGAAGCTGTGGCTGCCCCATCCCTGGCAGTGTTGAAGGGCAGGTTGGATGGGGCTTGGAGCAGCCTGGGCTGGTGGGAGGTGTCCCTGCCCATCCAGGGGGTTGGGACTGGATGATCTTTTAGGGTCCCTTCCAACTCAAACCCTTCTGTGATTCTTTGCTCAGGTAAAACCTTCCAGTGCCCCACGCTGGGCTGCACAGAGACCTTCCCCAGCATGCAGGACCTCATGGCCCACATGAAGGTGCACTACAAGCCAAACCGCTACTTCAAGTGAGTCCCTCTGGTCCCCTGCCCCATCCCCTGCCCCTCTCCCACCTCCCTGCACCCACCTCCCCCCCACACATCCACCCTGGTGGGCACCCAGCAGCTCCCAGGCATCCCCAAGCACTGCAGCTCCCACCTGTGCAGATCCCCCCACATCTTGGAGGCAAACCCTGGGGGGTGTGGAGGCAGGGGGTGTGTGTGGGTGTGTGTGTTTGTGATGCAGAGGGGACTGTCACCCTGAAATGCCCTTCTCTCTGTCCCTGCAGGTGTGAGAACTGCCTGCTGCGCTTCCGGACACACCGGTCCCTCTTCAAACACCTCCACGTCTGCTCCGACAGCACCGCCAGCCCCCCGCAACCCCCCAGAGCTGACAAACCCACCCTGCCTGCTACCTCCTCCTCCACTCTGGAGAAAGAACCCCCGGTCAAACCACCTGAGGGGCTTCCCAAGCTTCCTAACATGATCCGACCCCAGGAGCCCGAAGCCGCCCTCCCCGGCACAGACGCTGCCCCGCTGGGCCTCCCCGACCTGCCGGGCTCTCTGCTCTCGCCGCCTTCCCACCCCTTCCCGCTGCTGGAACCCAACCTTTTCGGGCCGTCAGCCTTGAGTCGGTTCTCGGGACCACCCCCTTCCTCAGTGCCGGGGTCTTTCCTCTCCTACGTGCACCCCGCGCCCCTGGGGCTGCCCCAGCCCCCCGCCCAGCATCGCCCCCGGCCCTGCCTGCCCGCCCACGGCCCCCCCGGCTCCAACGCCGTCTGGAAGAAGAGCCAAGGTGAGCACTTTTTGGGGGGCAAAAACCTTCTTCTGCTCCTGCCTTGACCAGCAGCTCTGCCGCCGAGGATCTCCCCCACCCCCTCCTCCCTGCCTGGCCCCCCCAACCAAGCCACATCCCACCTCTGCCCCCCCCCCCCTCCTGCCTTGCATCCCACCCCCCCACCCCCCCCCCCCACCTCCTGCAGGGATTGCTCGATTGGCAAAAAGCACCAACAACCATCCAAAAACAAAACAAAACCAACAACAAACCAAAAAGACAGCAAGCCTCCAAATTTTCCCGGCCCTGCTGCTCCCCCCCGTGTGCTGGGGGGTGCGAGGCGGGGGGGGGGGGCTGGGCCAGGCCTGCCCCCCCCTTTACGTGTCCCCCCCCACCTCCAAGGGAGGGGAAGACCTAATGCTTGTCTTGCCCCTCAATTCCCTCCGCAGGTGTGAGTGTCAGCCCACTCCTCCCCTGCTTTGGCTCAGGAGTGACTCCAGGTTAGTTTGGCACAGTTTGGTTGGGGGCTGCTTTCTGTCACTTGGGGAGGGGGGGGGGGTTGGGGTGGGTGGCAGAAGGGGAGGCCACAGGGGGTGGGACAGGCCCTGTGGGGTGCTGCATTGCTCCCCAAAGAGTAGAGGGGGAGGGCGAGATCCCTCCGTTTGGGGAGCTGGGCAGAGGGGGGGGTGTCGCCCAGGTAGGCTCAGAAATGGGGAGGTCACCGGTTGTGCCCCCCACCCCATCCCAAGAACCACCCATCCTGGTTTCTCCAGAAGGAACTGCAGCAGCTTCTTGAGCTCAAGCCCCCCCCCTGGTGCCCCCAGCCCTGAGGCTGGAACCCAGTTGCTCCACGGGGAGCAGAGAGGCAAAGGGAGGTGGGGACCAGGGGGCACAACCTCGCTCCCTGCTCCCAAATTTGGAATTCCCCTCCTAAGGAGGGGACCTCTGTGCATGGAGGGGGGGGCTTGGAGCTCTGCGGGGGGGCTCCTGCCCCTGTAGCACTGGTTGATCTGAGCCCCCTGGCACCCACCACGACGCAGCAGCACCCAGAGCCACCCGCCCTGCACCCTCTGCTGCCGCTGCTCTGGGGGGGATCCTGGGGACATCCCACCCACCCCACCCCCCTCCCCAACATGGTCCGTGGCAGGGGGCTGGGGGTTGTGGAGGGGGATGAGCACCGTGCTTCCCTCCTGGCCCATCCTTGCAGGGCACCCCTCCAACAGCCGCATCGTGTGGGAGCACACGCGGGGCCGCTACAGCTGCACGCAGTGTCCCTACTCCACGGCCTCGCGGGAGGAGATGACCCTGCACATCGAGGACCACCGCAAGAACCCCCCGCCCACCCCCCGCCTGGACACAGACATGGGTATGGCCCTGGCTGGGGGGGCAGTGGGAGGGAACCCCAGCTGCCAGGAGCCCCACCTGGGGACAGCGTGTCCCCCCCCCCGACTCTGGCTGCCCCAGAAGGGTCCAGGACAACTCTCTGCCACCAGCTCTCCATGGGATGTTTCACCATGGGACACCTCTAGAGTGGGATCAGGGGATGATGTGGGGCTGTGCTGCTCCTCATCTGCTGAGCCATGGAGACTTGTCCCCACAGAGGGCTGCACCAGCATAGACGTGTCCCAGTGTCGAGGTGTCCCGGTGTCGAGGTGTCCCAGTGTAGGGGTGTCCCAGTGTAGGGGTGTCCCAGTGTAGGGGTGTCCTGTCATCGAGTTGTCCCATCAGTGAGTTGGCTTTGGCAGCAACTTGTCCTACAGGGAGCTGGTGGCAAAGAGTTGTCCCTTCCCACCCTGGAATGGGGTGGCCACCCACTGGGTGGGCACTGGCCTCCAGCTCCTGGCTCCCCAGCCTGCAGTGATGCCCTGGAGGGGGGGGGGTGTGTCTTTGTGCCCTCCCTGCACCCCCTCCCAGCAGGTGCCACCCCCTCCGTGGGACCCCGGGGTGCCAGGGGCTTGGCTGTGGTGCTGACACGTGGCTTTGTTCTCCCTCCAGATTTCGGGGTGGGCCTCAGCTCCTTCCACGCCAAGCTGCCTCCGGAGATGGAGAATTCCCTCTACTCCCAGCTCTGATGTCCCCAGCTCCCCGGGGGCTGCTCCTGCACCTCCCCATCCCTCCCCTCCAGCTGGGCAGGGGGGCACTGCACAGCCCCCTGCCACCACGCTGGGCCAGGGACCCCCTCCCCATGACCAGGAGCATCCCCCAAACTGGGGTGGCAGAGGGGGGGTGGATGGTTTGGGTTTGGTGGGTGTGGTTTTTTTTTGTTCCTCTCGAATTTCTTCCCCTCCCTTTTGGATTTTGGAAACTCCCAAGCACCCCGGAACCCCGTGTCCCCCCCTTCCCTGAAGGGTTTCATTGCTTCAGCTCCAGGGACTCTGGGGGAGCCTGGTAGGTTGCTCAGGAGTTAGTGGACTTGTCTGGAATGTGGTTTGGAAATAATAAATGGGAATTGTACAGGAGCAGCAGCTGGGAGAGCCTCTGTCAGTCCCCACAGCAGCTGGGGGTGAGGGGGGGGGGGCAGAGGATGCCCCCCCACCCAAGGGAGATGGGAGGAGGGGTTTGCAGGGTGGGTGCCAACACCTCCCAAAGGCTGCAGGGCTTCTGGGAAGCAGCGTTGGAGCCTCTGCCACCTGCTCCTCAGCACCCAGATGGGGCACCCAGAACAGGGCAGCACCTCAGACCCCCTTTCTCCTGCACCCAGGTGGCCTCAGTGCCCCCTTGTGCCCCCCACCCCAGCCAGGGGTGCCCAGAGGCCCCTCAGCACCAGCAGCAAGGGGCAGATGGGGCCTCTGCTCCCACCCCAGGGTTTCTCTGTGCTCTGGGAGCCCAGCACCCACATTCCCACCCCCATCCTCCATCACCTACATCAGGTGAGCGAGTTTGCCCCAGACTGGTTTAGGTGAAGGTGCCCCCCACTACCTCACTGGCCAGCCCCCCCCCCCCCCCAACCTCCCAGATGATGAGACTGTCCCCTGCTGCTCTGCACCCCTGTGCCACCACCCCTGGAGAGGACACAGACCCCTGGGGACCTGGTTTCTGCCTACCCACCCCCCAGTCTCAGCCCTGGCTCTGCCCTGTGGAGGTGCCCCTTTCTCAGACACCCCAGAACAAAGGTCCTCTGTGTCACCTCCCCCCAGCCCCCCATGCCCAGCCCTCCCTGCAGCAAGGCAGAGTGGTGGGGGGGGGCACAGAGCTGAGGACCCCCCCCCCCCTCAGCATCCAGAGCTCTGCCCCATAATGGGGGAGCCAGGAGGGGCTGAAGGCAGCTGGGGGGTGGGGGATAGGGGTGGGAGAGGGGGCTGGAGGGGTGGGAATGGGGGGCAGCACCAGGGTGGGGGGCACTGGCCAGGGGCAGCACCAGCCCCAGGCAAGGGTGGTGAGGCTGGATGGGAACTGGGGAGGGGGTGTGTAAACCCACCTACAGCTCCAGGACCACCCACAACCCCCCCCACTCCACTGGCTGCTGAGACCTGATGGAGCAGCAACTCGTTACAGGACCCTCCCCTCCAGCCCCCAGAGAGGGGTGGGCACCTGGCATCAAGGGCAGCTTGGACCCCTCCAGCCCCAAACAGCTGCCCTGACCCCCCCCCCCACCCCCCCCCCAGCCCAGCCTGCAGTGGGGGGAGGGGGGGGGGGGGGGGGGCGGGGGGCTGGTCCTTCCTGGCTTATGTTTGTACCCAAACACTCTGGTTCCTCCAGGGAAGGACACAGGTGTCCCTTCTCCCCTCCCCAACCCCCCCCCTTAAGCCCCACAATGGGACTCTTCCCCAACCCTGCAGCTCCAAAGGCAGGGAGGGGGCAGCACCAGGCTCTGCAGACACAGCCACGCTGGGTGCAGGATGGTCTGTGCTACCACCCCACACCAGAGACACCCCCAGCTCTGTCCCCATCCCCACCCACCAGCAGCCCTGGTGTTCCCACACTGAACCCCCCCCCCGAACTGGGGGGTCAGCAATACCAGCCAGGGGGGGCACAGGAGACACTGCTCCCAGAGACTCAAGAGTCATAGAATCGTTTTGGTTGGAAAAGACCTTTCAGATCACCCAGTCCAACCATTAACCCAGCACTGCCAAGGCCACCACTGACCCGTGTCCCCCAGCACCACATCTACAGGGCTTGGAAACACCTCCAGGGGTGGGGATTCCACCACCTCCCTGGGCAGCCTGGACCAGGGTTTGAGAGCCCTTTCAGGGAAGAAGTTTCTCAATGGCCAATCTAAACTTCCCCTGGGCACCTTGAGGCCATCTCCTCTGGTTCCATCCCTTGTTCCTGGGGAGCAGAGCTCAACCCCCCTGGCTCCAACCTCCTCTCAGGCAGCTGCAGAGCCAGCAGGTCTCCCCTCACCTCCTTGTCTCCAGGCTGAACCCCCAGCTCCCTCAGCTGCTCCTGCTCACACTTGTGCTCCAGCCCCTTCCCCAGCTCTGGACATCCTCAACCACAAAAAAACTGCCCCAAGTTTCCACCCCACGGTCCTGTGGGCTGGTGGCAGCTCAGTTGTCCCATGGGCAGAGGCAGCAAAGACAACATCCATTGCAATGGCTTTTTAAAAACTGAAGTCTTTATTAAAAGTTTTATCCAAATTTTGTAACAAAAGATACAAAAGGGCTGGAGATCCTTAGTTCTGGGACTAGTCTGACCAATCAAAACCTGACAGTTACTAGGCTAATATAAAATCCATACAATCTGCTAAAAATGCAGGGAAGAAAAATAATAATTAAAAACAAAAATTAGAAGTAACTGCTGCTCTGAAATTTCTTTTAAAAACTCCTTTAACATTTATAAGTTACTCAGTTTGCATTTTACAGGACTAGTTCTTCTCCCAAGGGTTACAGCTACTGTACAATGCAAGAGCCACCAGCAAGAACAGAACAAAGCGCCAGAACTCGGGGTGTGCTGCAACACACACGGCTCCTCTGGAGGAGTCTCCCCTCCCGGGTGCCCACGGATCACCCAGAGCATCCCCCCCCCCCCCAGGAATGCCACAAAGTGCCAGTGCTTCTGCAGCCCTGGGGAACCCCGGGAACCGCGCGGCTCCCCGGCCCCCAGCGCTGAGCAGCCCCCAGCCCCGAGCAGCCCCCAGCCCCTCGGCTGCCACCGGGCCGGTTCTCCCCCTGAGGCCAACAGCTCTGCTGGCTCAGCACCTCCAGGGGCAGAGGAAGGGTGGGAATGGGTTTGAAACCCTCTGGTTGCAGCTACTGGGTGAGCGCGTCTCCCCCTTTTCCCCTTCCACGCGCTGCTCCCGCAGAGCCCAGTGGGAGAGAGCTGGATTTCTGCTCAGTGCCCTCCTCTCCCTGCTGAAAAAGGCAAAAAGAGGAGGATGTGGACACCAGGCTAGCACTGAGGCAACTGTCCAGAGCTGGTACTGGCTCGCAGAAGGACCCTGAGAAGATTTAGGCTAACACGGTCTCCCGGGGAACGCCGAGTTAGGTGCATCACAGTGATACTGGTTGAACATGTTCTGTACAGTGTGAAACAGAGCTGGGGAGAAGTGCAGTACCCCTTCACCTGCTCCTGCCTATCTCTTCCTCAAGGGCAGAGGCTGCTGCCAGGGTGAGGAGAAACCTCATCCTGGCCAAGAAGCTCACAGCCAAGACTGACCTGGACATCCAAGTGAAAGGGATCTGGGTGGCCACCGGGAGAAGTATTCCAGTTTATAAAAAAAAAAAAGAATAGGAAAGCAAGTGCAGGGTTACTGCAAGGTGCATCAGCAGAGGTACCAGGTCTTGCAAGCAGCCAACCACCCCCCCTCAACCCCCCCTAGGCACCCCACTTCCCCAGCACTAAAGTATCTTCAAGCGTCTCCAGAGGTGACATCATGCTGACTTCGGACCAGAGAGACCTCAGTGGTGACTGGCTTGGAGTCCACTTGGATGAACCAGATCTGCACCCACTGCTCAAGCATCTTCAGAGAGCTGGTCTGAGGGCACGCAGAGAGCAAACCCCTTCTTGGCTGGCAGGCAGGAGCTCTGGGTCCAGTGTGCAAGGCTGATTTCAGACACAAGAGATACCCTAGGAGGAAATATTTTTTCTCTTTTTTTTTTTTTTTCTCTCTCTTTTTGTTTGGTTGGGGGGGGGTTTTTTTTTGTGTGTGTGTTTTTGTTTTGTTTTGCAAACTGCTGCACAAACCGGAGAACGGAGAAAGCCTTTGGTCACGAGAGACTTGTGAGAAAGTGAGCCTTGTATGGAAGATTCCCCTGAATGCCTACAGGTTTTCTACATCTTAAAAAAATATATTGTGGAGGCTGCAGCCATACAAAGGGGGGAGGAGTGGGAGACAGGGATTGACAGTCTCACACAGACACAACGGGGAGGTTAAGACAAGCACAGTCATAGTCTGTAAAACTGATTGGCTCCCTTGGATCAGTCATCCTCATCGTCCTCTTCCTCTTCTGGGTCTTCCTCTCCTTCATCCTCTAGATTTCGTTTTCTCTTTTCCCCCCGTGGAAGGTCTGCAAAGAGAGTTGAAGGGTGAAGTTCTGCTCAGCCTTGGGGAACAGCAGCTGAAGGGGGGTTGGGTTCCCAGCCCCGGCAGCCACAACGGGCTGGGAACAAGCACAGACTGGACTGGCACCATCACAGAGCAGACATCCACCATGCCCAGCTTCCCAGCACCCAGGAAAGGCTGGACCAGCACCAGACATGAACTCTTTTCTGTGCCCTCCAAGATTCCCACATTTCAACAGTCACCAGAAAAGGGGCACTTTTTTTTTTTTTATGTTGGGCACCCCCAAACCCACCAGAATTCAGTCACTTCTGACCATCTGAAGTCACACCAGCCACTATATTCTGTGAACTCCATTCAGGTGTTTGTAGTTTGTCCTGAACAGGAGTCACAAAGGTCAGGTCTACCCTCCTCTCTACTGCTGAGAGGAGAGGAACGTGTCCTCCAGGAGCATTTCCTCATGGACACTGTAACACCAGCTCCTTGGACAGTTCCAGCTTCTCAGAACTGGTTTTCTAGGTAACCTGCCACTTTAATACCTGGCAGAATTACCCAGCTCAGATGGTACTGGGAGATACTGAAACCTGTCTCCCCATCACCCCTGTGAGACTGTTGGTTATAACCATCACTTAAGTCCTCAGGCACAAGCCAGAGCTTCAGCAGAAGCTTTAAGCAGCAACATGGTCCTTTCTGGCAGGGAAAAAGCTGCACTGAAGCTGGGGGAGCTCTACAAAACCAGCCAATGTGACAGACTGTTGAGGCAGCTTCACACACAAGCCCTTGGTTTGTCAAGACTGGACTCACCATCCTCAGCTTCATCTTCTTCATCATCCTCACCATCTTCCTCCTCATCTTCCTCCTGGAGTCAAAACAAGATGCCTTGTTGCAAGAACAACAATCCCACAAGGAAGGTGGAATCCCACAGCAACATCTTCCCTCACCCCTGCTCCTGCCCTGCTCCAGGTGGCAGGTTCAAGCCAAGAAGGGAGGAGCTGCTGGTTCCTAAAAAGCTTCTTGCATCCCTACATCAAGGGGGTTCTTATCACCCAAAGCCACTGGAAGAACCAGGACAAGTGACAGACAGGTCTGAACTGGCAAATTCTGAGGTTCACCAGTCTAAAGGACAATGGAAAAAGCCAGAGCACATGGTGGCACTCCCCAGATCTGGGACATCTGGTCAGATGGGTCACCAGCTTAAGGGACAAACAAACTACCCAACAGCAATGTGGTGCTGCAGGTTTGTCCCATGCCAGAAAGCCTCACCTCATCATCTACTCCATCCTCCTCCTCTTCACCTTCCAGATCATCATCTTCATCTTCTTCATCATCAATGACCTCTTCATCCAAATCATCTTCCTCCTCTTCATCATCTTCTTCCTCACCTTCTACCAGAACAGGGAGGTGAGTATTAACAGTTCACAAACACAAGAGTTATTTCCTTTCCCTGCAAGGGGCAGGAGATCACACCACCAGGGGGGCAAGAACAAGCCCCACCAGCTTGAGCAAGCCTCACCTCTCAGACAAGGTGCCAGAGGAGAGACTGGGGTTACCCAGACAGCCCCCACTTTGGTGGCATCAGCAACATCACCACACAGAAGGGCAAAACGAGTTGTTCCCCAGCAAGAAAACCAAGAGGAGAAAATCCTCACCTTCCCCGTTCTCATATTCATCTTCCAAACCTTCTCCATCTGCTTCAGGGTCTGAGTCAGGGGCTTCCTCATCATCAGCATCAAACCCATCCAGGTAGGTGAGCTGGGGCAGGAGGGTGAACACGCTCTCCCGGTAGTTGATGAGCATTGTCACCTCACAGTTGAAGAGGTCCAGACTATGCAGGTTTGGCAACTTTTTCTGCAAACATCAATTTGCTCAGGTTATTTCCAAGCTGACACTGTCTGAAGACCAGGCAGCCATCAGAGGGCAGCTGGTTGGCCACCCAGACCTAGCACAGAAGTGTCTTTGCATGCATTATTTGCACCACGTGCTCCTCAGATGGACAGAAGTTAAAGCTCTGAACAACTGTAGGCAAAGAAGATTCCTTCTCAGCTCCTGTTTTCCCTCCTTGGAACCAGCTCCCTGTAAAACCATTTCTCTTACTCCCTTCTGAACAGGGTGGGCAAGAAGCAGAGATCCCAGCTACCCCAGAGAGAGGAACCACCGAGCCAGATCCATCCTGACCAAACCCCGAGGGAAAAATCCCCAGGAGCAGGACACAGGGAGACCTGCAGCCCGTGCCCAGGTCAAGTGAAGGAGCAGTAAAACAGTTTCAGGCTCTTTCTGGAGGGACCAAAGGCAACAGCTCCTGAGGCAAATGCCCCAGATCAGACCTTCAGAGAACCACAGAATGGTTTGGGTTGGAACTTTAACAGCTCCTGGCTCAGGATCACAAGGCAAGAGTCTTCTTTGGGGTAGTTCAGATGCAAGGGGACCCCCCCTGCTGTGACAGCACCCAGGGCCAGAGGGTCCCAGCCCAGCAGAGCCTTTGGACCAAGGTGATTTGACACCCTTGCTAGTGTCCAAGCAACTCATGTCCATGACACCCCAGGTGCCACCTACCTCAAACAGCATCCGACCCATTAATGGTCCTTTCTCAGATGGACACTGAGCACTGCATCCACAGTTTTACTCATCCAGCCCAATTTCATGCTTCTTTTAGCAACTGGCTGCTGGTTTTCCAGACAGAAGAGCCATTAACTATTAGCCCAGCCTCAAATTGGACCCACTCATCTGTTCCCATCAGAACCACGAAGTGCTGTTGGAACAGTTACCAAGACGTTGGACTTCTGCTACACAGACACACTCCCCAAAGGAAACAACGTGATCCCTTAGATTCCAGCAAAGTCTTCCACTCACCAAGGGCTCCAGGGTATTGATGTCTTTAATCTTGTTGCCACTTAGATTCAAGTGTGTCAGGTTAGGAGTTCTCTCTGCTAGAACTTCAAGGCCACCAGAAATCCTGTTATCGCTCAGCTCCAGCTGCAAGGAGGGAACAGGACATGGTCACAAAGTCAAGATGTGGGGAATAAAATTGCTCTGAGAACCAGATTACAAAGAGCACCCAAGTTTCAGATCCTGTTTGTTGGACCACACCATAGAGCAGCACTTCAAACTCCTTTCCCACACACAACATTCCCCAACAGAGGGGCACGTGCCCCAAAATCCAAAATATTGATGGTGTCACTGAAGCTCCTGACAGCAGCACAACAGCAAAAGCAGGAGAGAAGGGATGCTCAACACATACTGAGCTCAAAAGCATCTTGTTGCAGACTAAAAAAGCACCTCCCTCACATGCTCAGGCTGCAGCCGGACAAGTAAAATGAAACGTTTCTCTGGCAAATGCTGGTAAAACAATTGTCATCAAGGGCAGGGCAGCAGAAGTCATAGTTGGGTCAGGATCATCAAGTCCAACTCCTGCCTCAGAGCACCAACTGCTGGAGATGGTACCACAGGTCTGACTCACCTTCCGGAGTTTGTTGAGTTTGGGGAGGTTGGAGACAGACATCAAGTTGATGTTGATCATGCTGAGGAACTCCAGGTTCTCGAAATCTGAGGAGAGCCCAATGATCTTCCCATCGTCCGAGCGGCAGTTATCAAGGACCAGCTCCTTCACCTGCCAACAGAGACCAGCAGCACTCAGCAACCCAGCCAAGGGTCACCTCAGGTGACACCAGGTGCAGGGACTGACCCTCTGAGGCAGCACCTGTGTTCCAAGGTGCTCCTTGCTCACATTAAGGGACAAGATCTTAAAGCCAAGCAACTTCGGTGATGGCACCAGGGGAGAATCCCTCACAGCAGTTGGGATTTCACCCCCTAAAGCATGAGCTTCAACCACTGCACCACCCCACACCCTGTGGGTCCAACCAAGATCCCACCATCTCCATGAAGAAGTTAAGGGGTCAAAGCACAAGTTGCATCAAAACATTTCATGCATAAGGTATCAAAAATCTTCCAGAGCATCACACTTCAGGCTTCACTAGCAAGAGACCAGACAAGTCATCTGGTTTTTTCTCCCTCCTTAATGTTCTCCCCCACATACATCACTGGGGTGCTGGAAAACCAGAGTGACAGTCCCCACCCAGAGGTGACACACCTGCCTAGGCAGGTCTCAAAGCAGATGAGCTCAACCTCACAGGGCAGCAGCAGCACTTAATGGTGCCTAATGCTCTGCCCAGCACAACCCATCACCACCTGATAAATTCAGCCCCAAAATCCACCCCTTCTGGCATCAGGACCACAAAGCACCTGCACAGAACTGTTGCCCCCCAAAAAACCCAGAGGGTAAGGATACCTGACCCCCACTCCCCCCTCACCAAACCACTTCCAAAACTTGCTGTTACCCCACACATTCCTCAAATCAGCCCTGGCCAGGCAGCTGATGATGTTCTCCAAGTTCCTCCTTTGCAGCACTCCCATTTTACCTCTCTTGCTCAGATCAGCCAACTATTAGGGAGTCATTCTAACACCACTTTGTCTTTCTGGCAGCAGAGTTTCAGGGCTGCTGTGCCCTCTTTGTGAAAGAATTAATGCTTCAAACTCCACAAGTGGCATCGCTGCTCAGGGCTCTGCATTGAGCTGCCAACAGGCTCAGCCAGGAGTTCTGTAGCTCAGCTCATTTTGTCTCCACCAGCCCAGACAAGCCTCCAACTCAACCAAGACCCCGTGGAGGGTGCAGAGGTGGCCAAAGGCAGCCCATCACCCCTTGGTGCACAGCAAAGAACCTGGACGTTGTCAGGTTACAGACCAACGTGGCTGAGATCAGATTTATCCTGGTCCAGCCCCTGGCTTGGGTCATAGAGAAAATCATGGAGTGGTTTGGATTGGCAAGGACCTTAAAGAACATCCAGTCCCACCCCCTGCACGGGCAGGGACACCTCCCACCAGCCCAGGCTGCTCCAAGCCCCATCCAACCTGCCCTTCAACACTGCCAGGGATGGGGCAGCCACAGCTTCCCTGGGCAACCTGGGCCAGGCTCTCACCACCCTCACACTCCAGAATTCCCTCCTCATGTCTCACCTCAATCTCCCTCTGCCAGTTTTCATCCCTCCCCCCTTGTCCTCTCCCTCCCTGCCCTTGTCCCAAGTCCCTCCCCAGCTTTCCTGGAGCCCCCTCAGCCCCCACAGGCTGCAGTGCCAGGACGGAGCAGCCCCTCCAGTCTGTCCCAGCAGCCACTCCAGTCTGTCCCAGCAGCCACTCCAGTCTGTCCCAGCAGCCAGGCTGGCTCCCCGCGGCTTCGGGCAGAGCAGCCACGATCCCACCCTGCCCCGCAGTCCCTCAAACTCCCCTTATCACACCAGCCCAGCCCCGCAGGGAACGCTCCCCCTCCTCCAGTTCGCCCTACAAACCCCTCCGCCATCCTCAAGGCGCTTTGAAACCCCTCCCGAGACAGCTCGGTCCCCGCGGCCGTGACAGCCCCAGCGCCCGCCCGGCGCCCGAAGGGGCGGCCCAGACAAAGAAGGGGGGACCCAGAGAAGGGGCGGCCGAGGGGAAACGCTTCGAGAAGGCGCGAAGCCCCCGGGCTCGACCCCGGGGGGTTGTGCCACCGCCCTCAGCCCCTTCCCCGACCCCGCAGCTCGGCTCCCCGCACCCCCAGCTGCACCCCCCCCCCTCGGGTCCCGCACCCCCAGCTGCCCCCCCCCGGTCCCGCACCCCCAGCTGCCCCCCCCCCCCTCGGGTCCCGCACCCCCAGCTGCCCCCCTCCGGTTCCCGCACCCCCAGCTGCCGCCCCCCGGGTCCCCCAGCTGCCCCCCCCCCTCGGGTCCCGCACCCCCAGCTGCCGCCCCCCGGGTCCCCCAGCTGCCCCCCCCCTCGGGTCCCGCACCCCCAGCTGCCCCCCCCCGGGTCCCGCACCGCCTCTGCCCCCCCAGGCGGCCGGAGCCCGCCCGGCTCTGGCCCCGGGACGCGGGGCACGGCCCCAGCGGGGCGGGGCGGGCCGGGCCCGGGCGGTCGCTAACATGGCCGGGCCGCCATGGCTGCGGCGGCAGCACCGGCCTCGCTCGGCGGGCCGGGCGCTGCGGGAGCCAGCGCGGCCTCCAACACCCCCTCCCGCCCCCCGCACCCAACCCCGCCGCCTCCCGCAGCCGCTGCGGGACGGGCCGGGCGGGGCGGGAGCGGCCGCCGCCCCGGGACGGGCCCCGCCGCGCACGTGCGCGCCGCCATGCCGGGCGGGAGGGGGAAGGGACGGGAGCGCTCCCGCCTCCGCGCCCCGCACCCGCGCCCCGCACCCCCGCCACCCTCTAACCCCCCCCCTTCCGCCGTGCGGGGATCCCTGCGGGCCCCTTCCCCGCCGCTCACCCCCGGCGGCAGCGGGGCTCGGGGTGTGTGTGTGTGTGTGTGTGTGTGTCCCGCGCCGCCCCGCACCCCAGGCCCGCGGTACCTCTCCCGGCTTCTTGTTGCGCAGCTCCAGCGTCAGCCGCCTTTTCATCTCCATCCTCCCGCGCCCGCCGAGCTCCCCGCGCCGCCCCGAGCTCCCCGCGCCCGCTCGCGCCCGCCCCGCCCCGCGCCCGCGCGCGCCGCCGCCGCCCCGGCCGAGCGAGAGGCGCCAACGGCAACAAAGGCGGCGCGACCCGCGCCCCCTGCCGGCCCCGCACCGCCCCGCACCGCCCCGCGGGCAGCGCCCCCTGCCGGCCCCGCACCGCCCCGCACCGCCCCGCGGGCAGCGCCCCCTGCCGGCCCCGCACCGCCCCGCACCGCCCCGCGGGCAGCGCCCCCTGCCGGCCCCGCGCGCCTCCGCGGGCAGCGCCGAGCTGCCCCGCTCCGCACCGCACCGCTCTGCCCCGCTCCGCAACCGAACTGCGCCGCCCCGCACCGCTCCGAGCTGCCCCGCTCCGAACCGCACCGCTCAGCACCGCTCTGCCCCGCTCCGCACCGCACCCCGCTCCCCGCTCCGAACCGCACCGCTCTGCCCCGCACCGCTCCGAACTGCCCCGCTCCGCACCGCACCCCGCTCCGCACCGCACCGCTCCGCACCGCCCGGCTCAGCCCCGCACCGCTCCGCCCCTCAGCGCGGCGACCGGCAGCGCCGGGGCCATGGCCCCGTCCCCAGCCCCGCATTCCCGTCCCCTGGCACCATGTTTCCAGCTCCAGCCATCCCGGTCCCGTGCCCTGGACACCACGTTCCCATCCCCAGCACCACGTTCCCGTGCCCTGGCACCACATTCCTACCCCCAGGCGCCCCATTCCCATCCCAAAGCCCCATGTTCCTGTCCCCAAGCATCACGTTCTCATCCCCAGCACCCCTGTCCCACACCAGTGCACCACATCCCCATCCGAATGGTCCCATCCCCACATCCCCATGCCCATGTTTCCATCCTGACATTCCCATCTCCACATCCCCATGTTCCCATCCCCACACTCCCATCTCTGTCCCATGTTCCCATCTCCACATTCCCACCCTCACATCCCCATGCCCATGTTCCCATCCCCATCTGATCCCCACATTCCCATCCCCATCCCCACATCCCCATCCCCACATCCCCATGCCCATGTTCCCATCCACATCCCCATCCCCACATTCCCGTCCACATTCCCATCCCCACATCCCCATCCCCACATCCCCATCCTCACATCCCCACATCCCCATTCCCACATCCCCATTCCCACATCCCCATCCCCATCCCCACATCCCCATGCCCATGTTCCCATCCACATTCCCATCCCCACATCCCCATCCCACATTCCCATCCCCATCCCCACATTCCCATTTCCATCCCCATCCCCACATCCCCATCCCATATTCCCATCCCCATCCCCACATTCCCATCCCCACAGTCCCATTCCAATCCCCACATCCCCATCCCCACATCCCCATCCCCACATTCCCATCCCCATCCCCATCCCCACATTCCCATCCCCACATTCCCATCCCCATCCCCACATCCCCATCCCCACTCCATCCTCTCTAGGCTCCTGCCCCACAGGGAGGCTGAAAAACCCAGGATGTTGGTCGGGCTTCCTGCCAACGGGAGGAGGAGATAAGGGTGGGAATTCCCTCATCCCTCTGGGGGTTCCGAGGATGTTTTTCCCTTCTCTCACCTGATGGGTGCCCACAGCCCCTCAGGGTGCAACGGAGCTGGTGGGACCCACCGCATGGAGCTTGGGAAGGTTCCCGGGGAAGGGGATGCAGGAGGATCCCTGCAGGATCTGCTGACAACTTCGTTAAAAACGATCTTTAAAAATATCCAGGGAAATCTCTCTGGTCAATGATTGATCCTCCAAGTCAACAGGAACACGAGGGCTGGTGGGACCAGTCCCGGGGTCCCTCACTGTCCCCTGAGCAGGTCACTGCCCTGCCCTCAGTCATAGGAGGTGGCTTCCAACGTACCAGGATCCCTGTTGGGCCAGTTGGCTCAAACACAAACCTTATTTTCTTAGAGTTGGGGGTGTCCAGGAGGGGTGGGGTGAAGTTCCAGCCAAGGCCAGAGGGGTTCCTAAGAGGACACCCCCATGAGGAAAACCTGCCTTCAGCGTTGGTGCGTTCTTTTGCAACTCTGTGACTTCCTCCAGACCATGGATGGGGCTTGGAGCAACCTGGGCTGGTGGGAGGTGTCCCTGCCCATGCAGGGGGGTTAGGACTGGATGATCTTGAAGGTCCCTTCCAACCCAAACCAGTTAGGGATTCTGGAATTCTATGACCTCCCTTGCTCAGCTCCGCTTCAGCGCTCCCAGTGCTCGGCAGCTCCTCCCACCAGTCTCCCCCGTTGTGCCCCTGAGGAGCTCCCCCCCCGCAACACCCGGCGCTGTGTGGAGGGGGGCAGAGGAGGGGACACTGTGGTGGGGACCCTGAAGGAGCAGGGAGAGCCCCCCGCGGCAGGGCCAGGCCTGGCTGCAGGGCTGGGCGCATCCCTGTCCGGGGTAACCGCATCCCGCGGGGCGCAGCGGCAGGTGGGTCACGGCACCGCGGGATCCTTTGGGTTGGAGAAGACCCAAGAAATGGTTGAGTCCGGCTGTAAGACCGTGGAGTCAAACTGGAAACGGGTCCCTTCTTGATGGGGTGAACTCAGGCTCATCCGGCCCTTTCCAGCTTCACCGGGACCTTCCCGGGAGGGAACAGCAGATCCCGATCCCCGAGGGGGTCCCCTGGATCTCCCCCCCTCCCAGACCCCCCCAGCTCCTGCGGGCTGCCCTGGGCAGAGCAGATGGGAGATGAGCCGGGAAGTCCCTCCTTGCTGATCTGCATTTGTTTCCAGCTCCCTTTCCCGTACTCTTGGAGGACTCGTTTCCTGCTCTTTGTGGAAAACAATGCTCCCCCCTCCCTGCCCCCCCGGCTGCTGTGTCTCCCCTCCCCTGGGCTGCGCTCCCTCGGGACCTGCCCCTTCATTTTGCTCTTCAAATACAAAACCTGATACCAACCGAATTGATCTTAAAGCTGGTACTCGGGGTCTGGGAGATGCGTTTCCACCGATCCAGATTTGAGCAGATGACCGGGAAGCTGGGAATTTACTGGGCAAGTGGCAGCAACTGGAAGGCTGGACCGTAACTGCTGACAAGGGTTGAGATTCAGGGCTTGGAGGTTTTTTTTTTTCTCGTGCAAGCTGGAGCACAGATGCTGGGAACAAGGCACGATCTGTTCATACATCAGCATTATTTTTGCACTGGTTTAACTGCTTCTTTCCTAGCCCAGTGCCTCCTGAGAGGGAATCCTGTGTAAACGGGGTATCACTGGTGTCTGTGCCACCAGGATCTTCCCGTGGCACCAAACTTTCCTGTCCTCAAAACAAGGACAAGATTCTCCCACATTTCCCTGTGGTTGTAGATCCCCAGTAGCTGGTCCTGCTGGGATGTACTGGGATGCAGGCCCAGGAGAGTGATGGATACACCAAATCAGCTACAACAGTTTCTGCAGCAGCCACGGGCTGTACAAGCCCCCACCAAGAGCTGGTCCCAGCACAGCTGAGCTGTTCCACCAAGGTGACTTGCTCCAGAGAAACTTTTGGGGCAGTTTGGGGATATTCAGTGATCATCTGGAGCCGGAAGATGTGACCAGGCAACTTCAATGAAGGCTTACAAGCCAAAAAGGCTTCAACTGGGAGATCAAAAAAAACCAGTGCCCATGTGCTCTCTGACAACTGGGAGACCAAAAAACCAGTGCCCAAGTGCTCCCTGATAACTGGGAGACCAAAAACCAGTGCCCATGTGCTCCCCGACAACTGGGAGACCAAAAACCAGTGCCCATGTGCTCCCCGACAACTGGGAGACCAAAAACCAGTGCCCATGTGCTCCCCGACAACTGGGAGACCAAAAACCAGTGCCCATGTGCTGCCTGACAACTGGGAGACCAAAAAACCAGTGCCCATGTGCTGCTGACAACTGGGAGACCAAAAAACCAGTGCCCATGTGCTCCCTGACAACTGGGAGACCAAAAAACCAGTGTCCCCCTGCACCCAAACAACTGGGGAACAAAAAACCAGTGCCCACCTGCACCCCAAGAACTGGACTACCGAAAAACCAGTGCCCATGTGCTCTCTGACAACTGGGAGACCAAAAACCAGTGCCCATGTGCTGCCTGACAACTGGGAGACCAAAAAACCAGTGCCCATGTGCTGCTGACAACTGGGAGACCAAAAAACCAGTGCCCATGTGCTCCCCGACAACTGGGAGACCAAAAACCAGTGCCCATGTGCACCCCAACAACTGGGAGACCAAAAAACCAGTGCTCATGTGCTGCCTGACAACTGGGAGACCAAAAAACCAGTGCCCATGTGCTCCCTGACAACTGGGAGACCAAAAAACCAGTGCCCATGTGCTCCCTGACAACTGGGAGACCAAAAAACCAGTGTCCAAGTGCTCCCTGACAACTGGGAGACCAAAAAACCAGTGTCCAAGTGCTCCCTGACAACTGGGAGACCAAAAACCAGTGCCCATGTGCTCCCCGACAACTGGGAGACCAAAAACCAGTGCCCATGTGCTCCCTGACAACTGGGAGACCAAAAAACCAGTGCTCATGTGCTCCCTGACAACTGGGAGACCAAAAAACCAGTGCCCATGTGCTCCCCGACAACTGGGAGACCAAAAAACCAGTGCCCATGTGCTCCCCGACAACTGGGAGACCAAAAAACCAGTGCTCATGTGCACCCCGACAACTGGGAGACCAAAAAACCCGTGTCCATGTGCTCCCTGACAACTGGGAGACCAAAAAACCAGTGCCCCCCTGCACCCAAACAACTGGGGAACAAAAAACCAGTGGCCACCTGCACCCCAAGAACTGGACGACCGAAAAACCAGTGCCCACCTGCACCCTGACAACTGGGAGACCAAAAAACCCGTGCCCATGTGCTCCCTGACAACTGGAGTCCAAAAACCAGTGCCCATGTGCACCCCAACAACTGAGAGACCAAAAAACCAGTGCCCATGTGCACCCCAACAACTGAGAGACCAAAAAACCAGTGCCCATGTGCTCCCTGACAACTGGGAGACCAAAAAGCCAGTGCCCATGTGCTCCCTGACAACTGGGAGACAGAAAAACCAGTGCCCATGTGCTCCCTGACAACTGGGAGACAGAAAAACCAGTGCCCATGTGCTCCCTGACAACTGGGAGACCAAAAAACCAGTGCCCATTTGCTCCCTGACAACTGGGAGACCAAAAAACCAGTGCTCATGTGCACCCCAACAACTGAGAGACCAAAAAACCAGTGTCCATGTGCTCCCTGACAACTGGGAGACCAAAAAACCAGTGCCCATGTGCTCCCCGACAACTGGGAGACCAAAAAACCAGTGCCCATGTGCACCCCGACAACTGGGAGACCAAAAAAACCCGTGTCCATGTGCTCCCTGACAACTGGGAGACCAAAAAACCAGTGCCCCCCTGCACCCAAACAACTGGGGAACAAAAAACCAGTGGCCACCTGCACCCCAAGAACTGGACGACCGAAAAACCAGTGCCCACCTGCACCCTGACAACTGGGAGACCAAAAAACCCGTGCCCATGTGCTCCCTGACAACTGGAGTCCAAAAACCAGTGCCCATGTGCACCCCAACAACTGAGAGACCAAAAAACCAGTGCCCATGTGCTCCCTGACAACTGGGAGACCAAAAAGCCAGTGCCCATGTGCTCCCTGACAACTGGGAGACAGAAAAACCAGTGCCCATGTGCTCCCTGACAACTGGGAGACAGAAAAACCAGTGCCCATGTGCTCCCTGACAACTGGGAGACCAAAAAACCAGTGCCCATTTGCTCCCTGACAACTGGGAGACCAAAAAACCAGTGCCCCCCTGCACCCAAACAACTGGAGAACAAAAAACCAGTGCCCACCTGCACCCCAAGAACTGGACGACCGAAAAACCAGTGCCCACCTGCACCCCGATACTCCCCCAGAGAGAAGGCAAAACTTCAAGCAGTTCCCGGGAGCCTTTAGGAGAAATTCCCACCATTGCTGGTTTGTTTCGCTGGTGGGAACCCGGGATCTGGAGCCCGCGGGAGCCGGTGCGAGGGGCCCCCGCTCCCTCCCCGTCCCGCTGCAGAGCTGCTCCCGGGCCGGCAGAGGGAAGCATCCCCCCGGATTTGGGCGGAGCGGGGGCCCCGAAGCCCCGACGGGGCCCCTCAGGGGTTGGGGGGTCCTGGGGAGGGCCCGGAGTGGGGTTGCGGGTGAAGGGGGGGCAGGAGCAGACGGCTGTGCAGAAGGAGAGCTGGAGTCCCCAACGAGCAGCCGTGCGAAGTGCTCCTGACCTGGTGGCTCCAGCCTGGGCTCTGCAACTCCTGTCCGTGGGACACCTGGTGACCAGGAAGCTTTTGATCATTTGGGCAAGACCGAGGCACCCGGAGGGGTTGGATTCCACCTGCCTCCCTTGGCAGAAGTGCCTGAAGCAGGAGTTGTGGGCAGGGAGATGCCAAAAGGCAGGAGGGCGAAGGAGGCAGTTCCAGATGTGCCTGGTTTTGCTTCTCACCTCAACGTTCTCCTCCCAAGAGCACAGGATGAAGCCCCAGCAGAGGATGGGGTGGGACTGGGTGGGACTGGCCCTCCCGTTTACACACAGCGTTTCCCCATGGAGGATCAAGTCAGGATTGTCCCACGTTTGCAGGGTTCCTCCTTTTCTGGTGATGCTCTCCAGGAGCAGGGATACAGGCTGAGGGGGCTGGGGTTGTTCAGCCTGAAGAAGAGAAGACTCAGGGGGGACCTTCTAGTGACCTTCCAATACCTGAAAGAGGCCTGTGAGAACCTCTAGAGGTCCCTTCCAACCCAACAGATCCTACCATTCTCTATCAACTCCATCAAACCTTCTGCACGGCGAGGGCTCTGCAAGCTGTGGAGTTTGTGCCTGAATATTTATCAGTGACTGAAACCAAAAATCCAACCATTCTCCCTGGAATTCACCTGCCATGCCCTGTCCCTCACCTCAGCCTGTGCCTTGTTTGAAACACCCAGGCAGGGCTGGGTTCCTTCAGACTCTGAATACAATGTTCATTGTCCCAGTCCAGGGGCTCCTTAGCCCAGGGTGGCCTGTTCTCTCTCCTCTCCAGTAATTAACTTTGCCCTGCAGTAATGAGCTGTGGACACTGGCATCTTCCTGTGGACTAACCATATAACAACACCCAGCTCCTATCTCCAAGCACATCTGGAGGCACCTTGAAGATCACTGTTGGAACGACCAGATAGGAAAGCTGAGCCATGTAGTGAGGAAGGTGTTTATCCACCATCAGCCCGGAGAGAATCAGTGCCCTCCAGAGCAGATTCACCCAGCAAATACACTCTGCATCTTCTCCATAGCAATCAGTGCCTTGGAAACATGGGATGGGAATGGGTCTGGCTACAGACCTATGGACAGAGTCCAGAGGAGGCCACGGAGATGATCCAAGGGCTGGAGCAGCTCTGCTCTGGAGCCAGGCTGGGAGAGTTGGGGTGTTCAGCCTGGAGAAGAGAAGGCTCCGGGGAGACCTTAGAGCACCTTCCAGTGCCTGAAGGGGCTCCAGGAAAGCTGGGGAGGGACTTGGGACAAGGGCAGGGAGGGAGAGGACAAGGGGGGATGGATGAAAACTGGCAGAGGGAGATTGAGGTGAGACCTGAGGAGGGAATTCTGGAGTGTGAGGGTGGTGAGAGCCTGGCCCAGGTTGCCCAGGGAAGCTGTGGCTGCCCCATCCCTGGCAGTGTTGAAGGGCAGGTTGGATGGGGCTTGGAGCAGCCTGGGCTGGTGGGAGGTGTCCCTGCTCATGCAGGGGGGTGGGACTGGATGATCTTGAAGGTCCCTTCCAACCCAAACCATTCCATGATTCTATGATACAGCCTTGGGAGAAGAAAGATGCAGCAGGGATGCGCCTCGGGTGGAATGTGGGGAGACGGGGCTGCCCTTGGCCAGGTGAGCACCATCCCCACCTCACCCTGCACCAGGGGTTATCACCTCCAGTGTTGCTCCAGGCTGTTTGTAATACTTGGTAAAAAAAGGAGGAGGGTGGTGGGTAATTAGTATTTTTACCAATTCTGCAAGATCTCCCAGCTCTGCTGGACCAAGCAGTAACACCGGGAAGTATCATCACAGCTCTCACTTCTTCATGCTGTCCTAGGATTTTGGATCCCCTGTAAAGGAGACAACAGCCAAAATGACCACAGAGGAAACTCATCCCAAAGTGCTTACAAAAGGCACGTGACACAGCTGGGAAAGGGACTTTGGGAGCCTCAGGCCCTAAGATGCTGCCCTGATGTGAAGGTTAAGTAAAGCTGTGTCTGCTGGCATGGACACCTCCAGGGAACCCTGTGAAACACCCCTCAGATCCCCCAGGAGCTTGGTGGACACTCCAGTCTAGAATGAGAACATCTGCAAGGAGACAGGCACAAGGTCTGTGTAGGGTTCTCAAATGCCACCACACTTGGCTTTGTATCTCAACAAACAATACCTGCCTCCTCCCTCAGAGTGTCACCAAGACCTGCCCTGTCCCTGCACCCATCTCCTGCCACCTGGATTATGCTTCAACTGCCCCAGGTCTCAGCCAGCTCGTGACACCTCTGTGCAGTGTGGGCACTGATGGGTGAACCCTGAGGCCTGTCCCTTCTCTGGTGAGGCCTTTCACACCTCGCTGCCCCCTTTCCAGCTCCCACGCTGCAAAACTTCCTTCTCCCAGGCTTTAAAATCCTGTCCCTCCACCTGTTTGGCTTGTTTGGAGAATTTCTTGTGACCAGGCAGGGAAAATCAGGATTTCTTGGCTGGTTATCACACTGCTGCTCAGCCAGAGTTCAGCATCCCTGGCTGAACTGGAGTTCCTCCTCGTCACCTCCACGAGGCCAGAGCAGGAGGAGGAACCACTGTGCTCTGCTCTGCAGTGCTGAGATTTCAGAACACGAAAACAGGATTTGGGAGACTCCTCTCTTTGGGAAACAGTCCCAGAGGTGCCACAGGGAGAGGCACACTGTGCTTGGGATGGCTCCAGCTCCCAGTTCCCATCCCAGTTTCCCAGTCTCAACAGGGGAGACAAGCAAGGACTTAGCCTGGGGCGCTGGGTTCCCAGTGTTGCCACCTCCTCCTCCTTCACCACCAGCCCTTGTGCAACCCTCCCCGTGCAGGGTGTGGGCAAAATCCCTGGCAGGGGGGGCAGGTGGGTGCTGCTCAGGGTGCAGCTGAGCTTGGGAAACCAGCAAGTAGAGGAGAACCCTGGGGCTCCCTCCTGCTCCCTGTGCCAGGAGGCACCGGAGGCTCCAGCCTCGGCCACTCGGCGCTGGCCCCTCACACACCCCGAAGACCTTGGGAGGTGGGACGGGGCCACCAGACCTGGATGGAGGCACCAGGGGTGGTGTGACACTTCGGAGCTATTTTGGAGCCAAATTGAGCCCTGATGCAAGTCATGTGAGGCCACACCTGGAGTGTTGGGTCCAGTTTTGGGCACCTCGATTCCAGAGAGATCTCGAGGTGCTGGAGCGAGGACAGAGGAGGCAACGAAGATGCTGAAGGGCCTGGAGAATCAATCTGATGAAGAACCCTTGAAGGAGCTGGGAATGTTTAGTTTGAGGAGGAGGAGGCTGAGGGGAGACCTCATCAGTCTCGACAACTACCTGAAAGGTCATTGTAGAGAGGTTGGTGCTGGTCTCTTCTCACAGGTGATCAGTGACAGAACAAGAGGGAAGGGCTTCAAGCTGCACCAGGGCAGGTTCAGACTGGACATTAGGAGAAATTATTTCACAGCAAGAGTGGTCAGAGACTGGAACAGGCTGCCCAGGGAGGTGGTGGAGTCACCATCCCTGGGTGTGCTGAAGGGTGGTTTGGATGTGGTGTTGGTGGAGATGGTTTAGGGGAGATGGTTGGACTGGGTGATCCCAAGGGGATTCTCCAACCTGAATGGTTCTATGATTCTATGATTCTATGAATTGCATCAGCCTGGGGTTATTTTGGGCCCTTCAGATTTACCTCTGAGGTGTCTGCAGACTCATAAACTCCCAGGAGAAGTTGGCTTTATTATTTAGAGATGGTTTTGGGCCTGCTGTGTTCCCAGGGAAAGAAGGAAATTAAAAACAGCATCAAGAAATGGGGAGTTATTGGATTAATCCAGTACCTGAAGGGGCTCCAGGAAAGCTGGGGAGGGACTTGGGACAAGGGCAGGGAGGGAGAGGACAAGGGGGGATGGATGAAAACTGGAAGAGGGAGATTGAGGTGAGACATGAGGAGGAAATTCTGGAGTGTGAGGGTGGTGAGAGCCTGGCCCAGGTTGCCCAGGGAAGCTGTGGCTGCCCCATCCCTGGCAGTGTTGAAGGGCAGGTTGGATGGGGCTTGGAGCAGCCTGGGCTGGGGGGAGGTGTCCCTGCCCATGGAGGGGGGGTGGAACTGGATGGGCTTTAAGGTCCCTTCCAACCCAAACCATTCCATGATTCTGTGACTCTATTTTCCAAATACTGCACAAAGAGAGAGCATGTTAAATATCAGTCTCCCTTGATTTCTGTGGGCAGACAGAGGTTTCAAACCATCTGGGGTGGGACATCTTTTTGATCAGAGATGGGAAACTAGACCAGGCACAGGGATGTTGGGAAGGATCCAGGTGGGGAGGTTGCAGGGAGATGCAGAGAAGGGGCCTGGAGGACAGAAGCAGGGAACAACTACCCATGATTTCCCACTCCAGAGGTGACCCAGCTGGAGGGCACCCAGTGCAGCCACCAGGCAACAGGAGGTACTTTTTCATCCAGCACATAATTGAACTGGACCTCATTGCCATAGGATATGACCTCAGAAATAACCTTTAAAAGCTCAAGATAAAAGTATGCAGGATTGATCTGTTCTGACTAGTTAAACATGATGGTCCAGGACCTCCAGTTGAGGAAGTATTAGGTCACTGACCACCAGAAGATGGGGCAGGATTTTTCTTCACTGAAAGGGTGATTGAGCACTGGCACAGGCTGCCCAGGGAGGTGTTTAAGAGATGAGTAGATGTGATGCTTAAGTTTAATCAGTGGACTTGGTAGAGTTGGGTTAGTGGTTGGTAGAGTTGGGTTGTGGTTGGTAGAGTTGGGTTATGGTTGGACTCAGTTATCTTAAAGGTCTTTTCCAAGCAGAAGGATTCTGGGATTCTGTGAGTATCTCCTGCTTGCCTTCCTTCTTACATTCCTTCCAACAGCTCAGAACTGCCACTGACAGGGTCAGAGGGAAACCTGTGATCTGACCTTGGAAGTGCTGACAGAGTTTTAACCAAGTCATGAATTCCCCAAGCTTTACCTTGTCCTTCACCATCAACTGAGATGAAGCTTCTCTGCTCCTAAAAGGGAGGCAGCAGCTCCTCCTTCCTTCTGGGGGGGTGGGCAGAGAGTAAAGAGGGGCTGGGGGAATCATGGAGACAGCCCTGGATGAAGAAGTCTCTGGTTCCCAGGGCCTGTTGCAGACTCTGCTGTTCAGCCTCATGCAGAACTTGCACACACCTTTGCTGCCTCCTGCCAAAGCTTTGCACCACTCTGAGACAGGATTGCAAGGAGAGATAAACACACCTGCCAGGGTGCAAAGCCCTGCCCAGCCTCTGCCAGCCCTGAGTCTGCCAAGCCTGCAGACTCAGCCCAAGCACAGAGGAACTTTTTCTTCATCTCCTTCCATTTCCAGATCTCTCCAGAGTCAAGGTTCCTACAAGTAAGAAAAGGTGAAAGGTTGCTAGATCATAGAAAGGTTTGGGTGTGGAGGGACCTTCAAGATCATACAGATCCAACCCCCTGCATGGGCAGGGACACCTCCCACCAGCCCAGGCTGCTCCAAGCCCCATCCAACCTGCCCTTCAACACTGCCAGGGATGGGGCAGCCACAGCTTCCCTGGGCAACCTGGGCCAGGCTCTCACCACCCTCACACTCCAGAATTCCCTCCTCATGTCTCACCTCAATCTCCCTCTGCCAGTTTTCATCCATCCCCCCTTGTCCTCTCCCTCCCTGCCCTTGTCCCAAGCCCCTCCCCAGCTTTCCTGGAGCCCCTTCAGGCACTGGAAGCTGCTCTAAGGTCTCCCTGGAGCCTTCTCTTCTCCAGGCTGAACCCCCAACTCTCCCAGCCTGTCTCCAGAGTAGAGCTGCTCCAGCCCTTGGATCATCTCCGTGGCTCCTCTGGACTCTCTCCAGGAGCTCCGTGTCCTTCTCATGTTGGGGGCCCCAGAACTAGTGGCCCACATAGGAGAGCCCTGCTTATGCCCTTCAAGCACTTCCAAGAATAATGTGACTTCTCTCTCCTCATTCAAGTACCTTATATTTTCATCTACAAAAAGGGGAGAAGGAAAAAAGCCTCTGCCTCTCCCTGCACACCCAGCAGCTCCTGCTGAGTTACAGAAGCCAGAGTCTCTGCAGAATACACACAGGTGACAGATGACAGCATGGAGGGAACTTCCCTTCATTATCATTGTCACTGTTGCTACTCTTAGCAATCAAGCCATTTGTTTCAAACCTGTCTGGATTTCCAAACAAACACGGGGTGGTCAGATTAGCAAAGACTATTTAGTTAACTGGTGTGGCATCCTGCCTGGGGTAAAGATGATCAAGTGCCTGGGTGATTGCTCCATGATGATTGATTGGTGGAGAATTTCTCTTGGATCCTGAAACCAACCCTCTGGGGCCTGACAAGGCTTGTGCTCTGCTGCCTTGCACAAATCCCAGGGCCTCAGTGTTGTAAAGAGCAGGTTTTTCAGACGTTGGAGGCTTTAAAGCCACACCTCGAGTGGGCTGCAATCTGTCCCCACTGTTGCTGCTTTTTGGTTGCCTGGAGCTCCTGTCCTACCTGGTGAAGAAACACAGACAGTGACAGCTCTGTAGGGTGAGTAAAAAGGGGGACATTACTCCCAGCAGGCTCTACAGCAGCAATGGAGATGGATGTTTTCATCTGGCTGTGTCAGGCACATCCAGCTCCAGCACCTCTCCTGTTGCTGTTATTATTTCTTCCAGACCACAGTTTGCTAAACTGCTTCCAACCCAAGCAGAGGATGTGATTCCTGCCCTGTGGAGTCATAAATGACAGGGATTATCCAACTGTTCAGCTTTAGCAGGGCTCCCCCAGATCACCTGCCTGTGTTTTTATACCTGGAAGTATGAAATTAAAGCCCTGGAGCTAAAGTCAGGTATCAAAAGCAGAGGAGCTGGCAGCAGGATGGAGCCTGTCCAGGCTGCTCCAGGGCCTTCCTGGACACATGCAGAAGGATGTGGCAGGACATGGTTGAGCCAGGATGCCTGGATTCCCTCCCTGACTCTCCCACTGCCTCCCTGTGAGAAGGGAGAGCATCACCTTGTCACTTGCCACCCCAGGGCTCTGACTCAGCCCTGCTGAGCAAACAGCAGTGGGGCTGTGAGATGCCAGCACTGCCACCCCTTCCTCCCTCCCCCTCTGCCCACAGCCCCACACCAGCCCAGGAACAAGGACACACTCGTGCCTCTGAGCCACATCTCCAAATGGGCTTGGAAAAAAGCCAAAACAACCCTCATCATCATCACCAGCTTTTCAGTAGTGCCTGGTGACAGGACAAGGGGCAATGGGCACAAACTGGAGGTTCCATCTGAACATGACTCTGAGGGTACCAGAGCCCTGGGACAGGCTGCCCAGGGAGGTTGTGGAGTCTCCATCCCTGGAGACATTCCAGCCCCACCTGGATGTGTCTCTGTGGGATCTGCTCTAGGAGATCCTGCTCTAGCAGGGGGTTGGACTGGGTGATCTCCAGAGGTCCCTTCCAACCCCACCACTCTGGCATTCTGCGATTCTGGAGGTGGAAGCCTCCATCCAAGATGCTATAGGACAAGGCAAGTAGTCAGTTAATTAACTCCCAGACTTGTGCACCTGAGTCCCCACCTCCCTGTTTTGGTGGCAGCAGCAGCAGGACTGTTCCCTCCCCACAGTGGGAGCCCCCAGCTATAAACCCCTCCGTTGGGCCCTGAGGCTGCAGGCTCAGCTCCTGTGACAGCCCCTGCTCCTTCCACTGCCAGCTCTCAGCTGGCTCCATGGGGTGCCCTCAGACCCTGCTGCCTGCCCAAGGGAGGACAGAGAGGCAGAGGAGCTGGGGTGAGGTTCTCCAGATTAGACATGACCCATATCACAAAGCCTGGGATGTTGCCTGAGATGTGGGGTCTTGCAAGATGGCATCGGTTCCAGGGAGGGGGAAAGGAACAGTTGAGGGGACAGGGTGAGGAGCAAACCACATCCAGGAGGTCTCCTTGCAGATCCTGGTGTGGAGGAGACACATCTGAGTGAGCTGAGATGCCACATGTTAGAAGAAAGAAGGCAAGGAGGCAGCAGGTCTCAGCAAGGAGGTGAGGGCTTTGGGTGAAGCTCTGGGAGATGTCTCAGACACAGGGAGGATCAGGGGAGTCTCTCTGTGCAACCCTCACAGCAGACCCAGAAAGCTGGTACTCCCTGGGCACCCCTACCTCCCCAGCCACCCCCTGTGTCAGCACCTTCAGCACCCTCAGCATCCCAGGCCCTGCTGAGCACAGGATGTAACCATCAGGAGGAGCTGGGAAGGAGGACTCACCAGGAAACCAGCCTCTTTCAGGACCTGGATGCTACTTATTGATGAATCAGGGCAGGTGGGGATTTGTGACACCCTCCCCAGTTATTTATTCATCGTGTGGCACAGGATACATCTGGGATGCTTGGCTGCTTTGCTCATGCCAAGGATGCCAGAGGTTTGGGGGTGGGAAAACTCATTCTTTTCCAAGATATTCATACGGGCCAGGCACCATGACCTGTCTTATTTTCAGACCCAACTTTGCCACCTTCCCTGGCTGACACTTGTAGCTCACCTGCCTCCCTGGGCAGCGGGATGGACAAGTCACCACTTCCTTCTTCCTGAGATCCCCTGGGAAACTGGTGCCTTCGTTTTTTTTGCACACAAACTCAGTCTTCTACTTGAGGGGTCCATTCAGGAGTTCATGGAATCATGGAATGGTTTGGGTTGGAAGGGACCTTAAAGATTATTTAGATCCAACCCCCTGCATGGGCAGCGACACCTCCCACCAGCCCAGGCTGCTCCAAGCCCCATCCAACCTGCCCTTCAACACTGCCAGGGATGGGGCAGCCACAGCTTCCCTGGGCAACCTGGGCCAGGCTCTCACCACCCTCACACTCCAGAATTCCCTCCTCATGTCTCACCTCAATCTCCCTCTGCCAGTTTTCATCCATCCCCCCTTGTCCTCTCCCTCCCTGCCCTTGTCCCCAGTCCCTCCCCAGCTTTCCTGGAGCCCCTTCAGGCCCTGGAAGGTGCTCTCAGCTCTCCCTGGAGCCTTCTCTTCTCCAGGCTGAACACCCCAACTCTCCCAGCCTGTCTCCAGAGCAGAGCTGCTCCAGCCCTTGGATCATCTCTGTGGCCTCCTCTGGCCTCTCTCCAGGAGCTCCATGTCCTTCTCATGTCACTTCTAAGTGAGTAAGAAGAAAATCCACCCCAAACTTCCTCAACATGGACATGTCGTGGTGCAGCCACCTCGAGGTGAGAGCAGCTCATTTTCTGATCTTCTCTTCCAAGATGCCTCATCTGTCCTCGAAAGACTTGACTTAGTTGCACATAACAAAGCTCCATCACCTTATAAGCTGCTTCAGTGGTTAATTACCCTCTCATTTCAAAATGCACATGGATTTGTGAGGCTTTTGTAAGCTCTGGCACCTTTAGGAGCTGTTGCACAGCTCAAGTCTCCCAGGTGTGCTCCTTTTCATAGAAGCAGCAAAATAAATGGCCAAGCTTCCCAAAGAGCCCCTCCCCAGGGCAAATCTGAAATGTCACAGTTTGATCCTTACTCTTCAGGGAGCACATGGAAAGGGACACCTTGGATCTTGGTCTGGACCTGCTCTTGGGTGCTGAGCGTGGTGCCTCCCCTGCTCCAACAGGAGGAACTGACCAAAAGTAAAGTTTTATATTCAAGAAAGCAACACATTTCTTCGTTTCCCAAGCCTACATGGAGGGAAAAAAAGAAGTTGATTTCTGGGAAAGGTTTAATTGCTGCCAATTTTCTTGACATCTTGACTGGAATTCAGGGAGAAAACCTCTGCAAAGCAGTCGCCCTGAAGTGTCCTGCTCAGCCCGTTCTTTGAAAGGGGGAAGATTGAAAAGTGGCTCAAAGTTAAGCCCTGAAATGAGGCAGCATCAGTTTGCTGAGTGCTTTTGGGTGAAAACTGGTTTATTGGGTTTTAGGCAGCTGGGCTGTCTGGATCAGTCCCTCCCCTGGGAAAGCAGGGGTGGGATGGAGGTGTGCGCCTGCGTGGGGAGCCAGCCTGGGGCACTCTGGTGACTTCAGCCTGCATTTCCACCCGTTCTTCCAACCTTTCCAGCTCATGCTCCTCTGCCCTCCCTCTCTGCCCCTGCCCACTTGGGTGCAGAGATATAAACCCTCCAGCCATTATGTTCCCTTTGAGGGGCTGGAAGGTTTGCCTCGAGCACGCACATGGCTCTTGTCTCATCCCAAGGCTTTCCCTAGAGACAGAGCAAGGGTATTTCCTGGCTGCTGCTCCTGGTGAGATCACACTGTGGGCACTCCTCTGGAGCTAGAGTAGCAGGACGGGTTACTGTTCCAGCTCTGCTAGAACCCTTGGAGCTCCCAACCCCTTGCCTCACCGTGTGGAAGCAGTGCTGGTCCATCCCAAGGGAACACAGGTAAGCTGGGAGCAGCAAGCCAGCAGCCACTGGCCACTCTGGTTGCTACTTGGGCTTTTCTGTTCCCTTTTTCTTCTTCTGTCTCTGGTCTCCTCCATCCCTTCCCCATCCCTCCACTGAGGTCTGTTCAGCTAGGAGATGGGATTTACCACCTTGGATATGATTCTTTTCTGTGTTACACAACCACTTGCATGGCTGTAAAAGCATCATGCAGAGCACCAGGGATCAGGAGGTGCAACTAGATGATCATCAGAGGTGCCTTCCAGCCCCAACCACTCTGTAACTCTGTGACTCTGTGACACTGTGACTCTGTGAGTGAGCACATGGAAAGCCAAGATCATGAAGAGTCAGACCTGAGAACAATCTGCCTGCCATCTATTTTATTCTTCTTCTGCAGCTGTGATCTCACCTGCCCTGGGGAGCCAGGCAGCCTGGATTACAGGGATGGCTTCGTTAACTTGCAACTGTAAAAGAACAGTGGAGGTTTATCCACAAGTCAGTTTATCTGGTTGGAGCAGGAGGTTACAGAAGAGCTTGTTTGTATTAGTGCTGCACTCTGATGTTTTCTCCCTTTGAACTTCTTGGGAAGGGAAGCAGATGAAGCTGTGGTATCTTCACACCCCTGCACACCTACAGCAACTGATGAACTCAGTGGTGTTGCTCAGCTGTACCTGCTGTGAACAGGGACTTGACTGTTTCTCCACAAGAACGTGATCACCTGATGAGTGGTTTTGAGACCAACTTCCTTTCCTTGCATTAGCCAGAATTTCGAAGAAGAGACAGGTGTTTTCCACCCTTACTACAGCTCAAAGATGCTGCTGAAGGGCTTGGTGTCCCCCCTGTCCCTGCTCATTCTGCAGAGCCAGGGAAGCACAGCCAGGTGGGTTAGTTCAACACTGCATCCAGGGATTTCACTGCTTGGATCCAGGAATTTCTGGCTCTTGTGCACCAGCAGTCCAGCTGCTAGGGTTGGGGTGGTGCTTCCAAACACCACTAAGGTTGGCATCCATCTGACAGCTTCTCAAATAGCTCTGAAGCCTGAAGGATCTGAAAGACAACATGCCAAGCAGGAAACTGGATCAGAACTTTTACCTTTGCAAATGCATAAAAGAGGGCTGAGAACTGATGATAACACCAAGGATGGGAACATCTTCAGCAGGGGGGAAAAAAAAACAAGCAAAAGCTTAGATTTATTTATTTTTTTTTAATCCCAATTGTAACTGTAGCTTCTGGCACTGCCAGAGGCTGAAGAACCTGGTACTGGGGAGCCTAAGCTCTAATGCCCCTCATTGGGATGCCAGGACTGGGTTTGCATGGGAGCACATTCAAAGGCAAATCATTCCCAGCAAAGAGACACCTCCCAGTGCCTGTGCTTCCCTCCCAGGACTCCAGTAATGCCCAGGGTCTGTGCTGGTGCTCCAGGGCTAAGCTCACGTAAGGGGAGCTCCAGCCCTCATGAAGATGCTGAGAAGCAACTAATGAGAGCAGAGCCAATGAGCAATAAACCCTGTAGGGTTTTCCACTCCCAAAAGGTAGTTCACAGCCCACAGAGTCTTGGCAGAAAGGTCTGAGTCATAAAGAAAGTGAAGAGAAGGGAGAAGACAAGGGAGAAGTCAAGGTGGGAAGGACAAGGCTGGAGTGGGGAAGCGACAACTCTTGACCAGAGACGTGAATGCCATGGATGGGGCTGTGGTGACCATTCCCAGGCTCAGAGTTTAAGAGCATTTCTTAGGGTGATTTGTCACCTTAGGAGAGACAAGGAAGAGGGAGAGAGAAGGAGATATTCTACAATATGCTGAGTGCTGAGAAGAGGATGAGTCTTTCCTAGCAGGGTAAGGATGCCGTGCTGGGCAGGCTGGCGAGCGCAGGGGTGTGGAGGGGCAGGGTGTGCATCTCCCCTGTCCCTTTGGCTGTGCTGGAGGCTCCTTCCCCGTGTGCAGAACTAACCCTGCTCCTCTCCCTTTTCCAAAGGTGGCCCAACAATGCCAAGCATCTTTTCCTACGAGAGTGCTGAGGTGGACTGGTGTGAAAACAACTTCGAGCGCTCGGTGCTCATTGCAGAGTACTACAACACCGTGAGTGAGGGCAGGCTGGGCACCCTGGAGCTGATGGTGGGACACCAGATGGGACAACCTTGTTTTCTCTCCTCCTCTTCACTCCTTTGAGTGTTCACTCCTTGGTGTTGGAGGGTGCTGGTATGGGGAACATTTTCTGTGCTTCAGGTAATTCATGGGACTTTTATTGCTTGTACCAGGCGGTTGCTGGGGTCAGGGGTATTTCTGGCACGTGTGGGGCTGAGCTCCCAGTGGGAAAACTTTGGAGGAGCTCCTCAGCCCAGATTTGTGAGATCCAGTTATACCAGTCCTGCAGCTCTCCTGCCAACTGGGTTAAGTCCCACACGGAGCTCAAAGATTCCAGCTAAGTGTACAGGAGTGGCAAAATGAGAGACAGCACTTGCGTGAACCGGGCAGGTTGGGGATCTGAAAGGCCAGAGAAAGGTTGATGGATGAGCCAGATTCTCCTCCTGTGATCCTTTATCACTCAGACTCCAGCCAGAAGCAGCCCCTCGAATGCAGCCTCCTGGCTTGAGTGTGGCTGGAAGCCTCCCTTGCTGTCTGCAGAGGGCTCAATAGATCACGGGTCTGTGAGCGTGTCCTTCTCCCTCAGTGCAATTACAGGCTGCAGGGCTGTGAGGCATGTGGATTTACAACCTTCCCAAGGCCTTGTTTACAACTTTTAACAATTACCATCTAACACTAGAAGTTCTTGTTCTTGTGGAAGTGTCTCTTCCTCTTTTTTATTCTTTTTTTTTTTTTTTTAAACATTTCCTGCTTTCAATAAATTGCCTATAATCAGGATAATTCCCTCACCCTGCAGCTCTCCAGCTCTAATTGCCCCACCAGGGTCTCCGAGGGGGGTGTACAAAGTCACTTCTCTTGGGGACAGGGAACAAATAAAGATCTGCCAGCCCAGACCAAGTCTTGCTTCCCTCTGACATCTGACTCTGTTGTGATGGTGCCTGCTTTCAGGCACTGCATCCCTCAGAGCTGCAGAGCAAGGTGGAACAGGCAAGGAGGTACAGAAAGCACTCACAGTAGCACTGCAGATGTAGCTGGAGATGCTGAATAACTGTGTCTTGGAGGGTCACTGGAGAGGGGCTGATTAACACAAAGAACAAGAAGTCTAAAAGTTATGGTTTTAATCTGAATTAATTCTGGGAGATTCCTTCTAGTGCCTCAAGGGGCTCCAGGAAAGCTGGGGAGGGACTTGGGACAAGGGCAGGGAGGGAGAGGACAAGGGGGGATGGATGAAAACTGGAAGAGGGAGATTGAGGAGAGATATGAGAAGGAAATTCCTGAGTGTGAGGGTGGTGAGAGCCTGGCCCAGGTTGCCCAGGGAAGCTGTGGCTGCCCCATCCCTGGCAGTGTTGAAGGGCAGGTTGGATGGGGCTTGGAGCAGCCTGGGCTGGTGGGAGGTGTCCTTAAACACTGGCTGTCCCTGCTGGCTGACAGCATGCTGCAGATCCAGCTGGGGCTCAGGGCACTCCCTCAGATACAATCTCAACACCCTGGATCTCCTCTTCTCTCCTCTATTCATTTCTTCCCTGTACTCAGATTGCCTCCTCCTCCGTGGCAAGCTTGGTGAGCCTTATCTCCCTGGCCTGCCCTGAGACAATTACATCAATACTGACTTCAGTGTCAGTTTGCCAGAGTTTTAGACTAGCTGGGAATCCAGCCAGCTCCTGCCCAAGGCCCCTGCACTAAACCAGCAGGGCTTCCAAATGGAGCATCCTCTTCAATATCTTCTTTCCAACTCTGCCTGGGGCTCAAGCAGGGTCCTTTTGTGCCAGAAGCAGCAACGTGCTGCTGGGAATTGCCCTGTGCCAGCCTCACTCTCTCTCAGGTCTGCTTGGGTTGGATGTTTTGTATTAGAAAGAAGCACCAAGGGTATGAGCAGAGAATGTAAACAGTATCTCTAAGTGCCTAATAATACATGGGGGCTTGTGATTGGATGCAGTTCAGCAGCAAAGCACTAACTATTTATAGTGACTCAGTGACCCAGAAATTTATTGTCTTCTGGCTGTTGGTAGGAGAACATGAGGGTCATCAGTCAGGGACTTGTCTTTCTACCCTAATTTCTTTCCTGAAATGACTGATTCAGGGTGCTGGTAATAACACCCAGATCCTCAGCAGCTTCTCTGGCAAAGCAGCAGGAGCTCTGACACTGTATCCAGAGCACCCTGGTGCTTTTATTGAGATGGGTGGGTGCAAATTACCCAGATAAGCCCAAAGAAGCCCTCACTTTCCCTGTGTCAGAGCTGTGCTGTGTGCCCCAGCCCTCTGCACAGGCTCAGGAGCCTCACAGCACCACAGACACATCCCTCTCACCTGCTCAGAAAGTGCCCTGCAGAAGCACAGCAGCTCCTTGGCAGCACTCTGCCAACACTACCCAAAAAGCTGTTTCCAGCTCCAAAGCACTGGCACGACATTGCACTGTCAGCACATGGAACTTCACCTTCTGCTGCACAGGTCTGGCTATTAGGAACTCACTGTACAGGTCTGGAGAACCTCACTTCTGTCCTTGGCTCTGTGGGCTCCTTCTCTCAGATAAAGCTGGTTTGCTGCCCTCTAAGTGAACGAATGGTCTCTCTTGCAGAAATCTTCTTTCACTGCAGAAAATGCCTGGTTTGAGCTCAAGGGCAGGTTGGATGGGGCTCAGAGCAACCTGGTCTAGTGGGAGGTGTCCCTGCCCATGCAGGGGAGTGGGACTGGATGATCTTTAAGGCCCCTTCACACCCAAACCATTCCATGATTCTGTGCCTTGGATGCAGTTGCACTATCGCTGTGCTCACCCAGCCAGGCAGAGCTCTGCAAACCTGCACCTCCTCTCCCAGTCCCTGTCCAAGGCTTGTTCTCACCCTGTCGTGGATGGAGATGCAAACAGGTTCCCTGCAGGTCTCTCTCTCTCTGTCTTAGGCTGCAGAGTGATGAATTGCAGAAGCCCTGGGGCCTTTCTCATGATCCTGCTAATACACCAGGATTAGAGCCATGACACTGATCCCAGTCTTGCAAATGCCAGCACAGGCAGGTTTGGCTTAGGCACCTGGAGCAGTAACTCACACTTGTTAGGAAGTGGGACATCACTGGGAGCTCACACAGTGGAAAACCACAGGGCTGAGCCATTTGCACAGGTCAAATCCCACCTTGGCTCCATCACCCTTCTCAGGTCACATCTCCCTGGCATCCCAGGCAGAGGGAGCTGGTGCCTCCTGGCCAGTACAACCCAGCTAGGAGCTAGACCCAGCTGTGCTGGGGGGTTTCAGCATGAGCAGAGACTCTGGAAAAACTTCCTAGTGTGAGTACTGGGAGCAATGCCCTCCTAATGACATTTGAGATGGACCTTGCCACGTCCTAGAGGGAAGATGTAAGGCAGCAATTACAAACCAGGGCTTGGACCCAATGAGTGATGGGTCAATGATGAGCCCCTTTGTCCCAGCAGATGCAGTTTTGCAGCAGCTACCCCCTGAGCTCCGAGTTTGGCTGCTCTGCAAGGAATCACTCTCTCTTTTCAACCCTGTTGGCACAGTTCCCCTGATTATCCCTCCCCTTTGATATCTGATCTTGCACATCTCAGCCTGAATTAATGAAGTGACAGAATTGTTATCATGTAATTAATGGCACTGTTGCAATGCCCGCTGCAAAAGGGCTTCAGACCTCTCTATGCAACCCCAGACTCCCTCATTTCCTCACTCAGAGCTGCATGTTGGCACTTGCACACTGCTGCCTTTTCTGCAAGCACTTTCTCTCTTCTTGCTACCCTTGCTTCTCTTCCAAAAGCCTCTTGAACCATTTCACAGGAAAAGAAATGCCTGCAACACTCTTGTTCCCGTAACACACGCTTTGGTTTCTCCATCATTTCCTAACTGCTTGACCTCAAGTGTGCAAGTGGGACCAGCACTTCCCTTTTCATGGCTGGAATGGGAACAGGCCTGGATTTGGCTCTGAGATCCTATAGAAAACCAATACATTTGGCCTGAAAATTGCTGTTAATGGGAGCATCAACTTGTCTCCTGAAAGCCTTAGTGAAATTCAAGATTAATCTCCAGGTGTTAAAGGGAATAGAGACCTTACATTACGTGTGAATTGTGTTTCCCTCTGGAATATGGGAGGGTGTGTTTCATGTATATGACATTATCCCTGTGATTTGCAGCCCTGTTACTGTCAGCTGAGACCCCACGGGACATCCCAAACCAAGTGTTGGTTTTGCAGCTTACCTGGTGCAGGTTTAAGGGCTGCTGAGGGGTGAGATTCCAGCTGTGGATGTCAGATTCCAGGCTTGGGGTCTGGGGCAGCATCCTGCTGGAAGATGAAAGCAAAAAGATTGTCTGGGTGTGATAAAAGTCACCCTGGTTCCTTGCCAAAAGGCATTTTAGCAGATGGCTCTGCTCTGCTCTGCTTCTCCAAAGCCCCAGAGAGATGTCTGGCAGGTAAAATGTGGCCCCATAGTCCCAAGCTTTTATAAGCAAGAAAGATTTTCCCTGAGGAGCCAGTGCTTCCCCACGATACCCCTTTACTGGGTTTGCAAAATCAGCTGAACAGGCCAGGGTAAAACCCCAGAGAGATGAAGGATTATTTCAAACTTAATTCCCCCACAGCTGCAGGGTGGACAGGGCCTGATCCAGCAGACAAGTCCAGGCTTTGGGCACTCACTGCTCCACCCCCCAGCTCCCACATTTTGCCCATCAGCATCTGCCATTCCCCAAAGCACTAGCACCTTTGTGCAGCCCAGCAAGAGGCTGAGCCCCAGAACCACCTCCCCAGACAATTCCAAGCCTGTCAATGAAGCATTTTTACAGACTTGGAAATGGGAGCAGAATCGTTTCCCTGCGTTCATGTGCTAGGTATGTTTCAAGGAGGTTTATGATTTAATGTAATTACTAGTGTCCATAATGCCTCCCCTCCCCCAGGCCAGGTGGATTTGCACATGACACTACAGGATGTCACCTCAATCCTGCCTGTTCCCACCTCCCTACGTCCTGCTTGTCCTGCTGCTCCCCACCACACCCACTCCCAGTTAACAATGGTTTTCCTGACTGCAGCTGGCTGTGGTGGCCCAGCCCCTCACACCCACCCAGCCCCTCACTCAGGAGGGCTGCCTGCTGGCCAAAAGGGGCAGAAGCCACCCAGGGAATTCCTGGCAGGTCCGGGTTGACAGGAGGTGGCTGCCAACAGAAGAGCTTCAGCAATTTATTTGAGGACACTGAAGATAAACCATCATCCAAAAGGGGAACACCAGGTTGTCCTGGGCTTGCTGGCCCCAGAGGTGCCTGCAGGGAGAGCACAGATGTCTGCAGCCACTGCTGTCACAGCAATAGCTGTCCTTCAAGTTCCAGCCTTGCTTCCTGAGAAGCTCTCCCTGTGCCAAGAGCAATACCTGCTTCCACACAACGCTTCCCACTAGAGATCAGCAGCCTCTTCACACATGGAGATAATGAGGCACAAGGTGGGTTGGAACTTGCCCAGGATCATGCAATAAGCTGAATGTGGCTCTTGTTTTTACAGATCAGCAATGTCTGCTTCTTTGCCCTTGCTCCTGTCCTGGTCTACCTGAACTGGCAGTACTGCCAGCAAAGGGCCCTGCCCATGTACCTCGTCTCTGCCCTGCTCGTCTGTGTAGGTGGGTGCCAAGGTGGTGAGATGGCCATAAGGGTTGCCAGAGTACCTGACTGCTCATTCATGATATCTTTGGAGGCTGGTTCTGAGTGGCCACAGCACTGGGGCCAGACGGGGTGGGAAACCAAACAGCCAGGTCTCTTTGAAGCCCAGCAGCTCGTGGTTCCTGCTGGATTCCAGCCCAGTGAATTCCTGTGGTGCTGCGTGGACTGACTCGCTCAGGCCTCCACCAACACCGAGGTCCATGCCCTGCTCTTCAGGAACAGTGTGTCTTTAGGAATGGCCCCCAGGAACTTCACAAGCCAGAGGGGTTTGTGCGAGGAGGGAGCTCTGCTGACACAAGCTGTCCTTGCTCCTTGCAGGTATCTTCTCTACGTACTTTCACATGACCCTGAGCTACGTGGGACAACTCTTGGATGAGCTCTCCATCCTCTGGGCACTGGCTGTGGCATATTCCTTTTGGTACCCAAAGGTTTACTTCCCCAGGTTCATCAAGAGCAGGTAGGATTCTGAGAGACATTGATGCCTGTTGACCCACAGACCCCCCCCAGCCAGATCCTGGGAGGAGGTTCCTGCAGTTTGCTTTGGGACCAGACCCTCCATCCCTCAGTGGTGGATGTGCTGGTAGAGGAAGAGTAAGAAGCCCTCCCAGGAGGAAGGTCTCTTGTCAGCTGCAGCTGATGCTCTTTGTGAAGCTGCAGGGGAAACTTTGCATGGAGACTTTAAAAATGAATTAAGAAATGAAATATTCCTGAGCACAGACATTCAATTACCCGTGCTGTAAAACTGTTCTAGCACCCCCTGCCAACCACAGGGAGCTTTCCCTGAAGGCTGATGGGGTTTCCCATTGCACAAGCTGGTCCAAGTTAACATCCCACATTTCACAGGTTGTTTGCAGGGCTGGCTGGGCTAGGGGAGCTCAGCAGAAAGGGTGGGAATACTGGGTGGACATGGATCAACAGGACCGGGAACCCAGCAGGGCTTTGCTCAAAGGATGGTCCCATCCTGGCCGGGAGCTGGAGCCCTCTGAGTCAGCTCAGTTAGAAGCCTTGCAAAGATCTGCTCCAAGTCCCCTCTTCCCATGCCACAGGGGAGGTCACCAGGAGTTCACTGTGGAGACTTGGCTGGGGGAGAGGGGAAGGGACTTGGGAAAGGATTTGCATGTGAAAGGCCCCTCTGAGCCCTATTGTTGTTCAGTCAGCCCAAATCTGCCTGTTTTCCAGGCTCCAGCCCCTGCTGGGTCTCCTGCTCCTCAGCCCTTCCCTCTGCAAAGCTCCTCATGCCTTTCCCTCTCGATGCTGCCACTGGTACCATCATGAAAGGGCACGAGTTACCTTCTGGGCTGTGTTTCCTGCTCTGCCTGAGGAGTCTTTGGGCAAAGCACATGTATAAACAGATACCTCAGCCTTCCTGCAAGGACTGCTGCAGAGGTCAGCCATGTGCAAAGGGACTGGACGTGCTGGAGAAGGGCTTCCTCTCTCAGGCAATGAGCAGGACCTCTCCCATCCTTATCCTTCCACTCTGTGAACCTTGGGGCACTGACACTCACTCCCACCTCCCTTTAGGAAGCATTTCTTCTGGCTTTGTGGTGTCACCACTGTGATCAGTACCTTGATGTCCTTCGTCAAACCGGCCTTCAACGCCTACGCCCTCAACTGCATCGCCTTCCACATGCTCTACCTGACCTGGCATGAGCTGAAGAAGTAAGGAGGGGGCTGAGGGGGGTTCTCTGCAGCTTCATGGCATGATCCTGGCAGGGTCACACATAGCAGTGACTCTATGCACTTGGCAGGGACCACGAAGAGGCACAAGGCAGGACTGGGGGCAGTGGGAGACAAGGAGATCTATTGGCCCGGGTGCCACACAGAATGGGGACAATCCATGGGACAAGTGTATCCTCCCCTCTCCAGCTGCCATCTCTGCAGCTCTTTCCCCTTTCTGGGGGATTTGGGAATCAGTGTGGGGGTTGGGAGAACCCCCCAGGATCTGAGGAGAAAGGTGGAAGTGCCTTGGCATCTCCTAGCATTATCCTCACCCACAGAAACCCTTGCTACAGATCCACACTTCTCCAGGCCTTGTGATGAATACTCTCCAGGAGAAACTTGCTGTGTTTTTGCTCTGTTGCATTAGCCCTTGCAGGCAGGAACCAGCACTCTTTAAAGCTCTCTTGCCTTCCCACACGATGCTCTGCTCCCTCTCCCTTGCTGTGTCTTCCAGGTGCAATGACAAGAGGGTTCACCGGATGGCCGCCGTCATGGTCGTGTGGTGGGTACTGGCCATCAGCAGCTGGCTCAGTGACAGGTGGCTCTGTGGGCTCTGGCAGGCCGTCAGCTTCCCCTACTTGCACAGCTTCTGGTAAGGCCTCCAGCATGGAGGCATGAACCCCAGTTCAACCATTTCAGGGGCCGAAGGGCCACAACTGAGGAGAGATGGCAGCAGGGCTGTGACACTCAACCAGGGAGCAGCCGCATCTCTGCCAAACCATCTCCTCCTTTCCTCTGCCCCTTATTGATGCTGCTTCTCACCCTGGTCCCAGCCCAAGGATTTGATCCTAATCACTGTTTAATATCTCCTAGTTCCTCCACACCAGCCAAACAGTGTTTTGCAAGTGAAATTGTTCTCACAGTCCCTCCAGAAAAGCAGCTTTGCTCTCACTGGGCTGCATCTGCTCGCAGAAGGCTGCATGAAGAGCAATGTTCTTGGAGTTATTTTAATAGACAAACCAAGAAACAGTGATTTGCTTGAGCAAGAGATTTCAGTGCCTGGCCAAGCATGGCTGGAAGTGCTGCATACAGCTCTTGTTCCCAGATTTATCCTTAGAAATCACTGGGATGACCAGGACAGGCTCTCAGTGCTGCTGGGATAGGCCAGGCGAGGAGGAATGGGGAGGTTTGGTTTGGGGCTTAAGTCCCTAAATCACTGCTGTGCAAGGAATGGCCCCAGCCCCTTCACCCTGGAAGAGTTCCAGGATTTTTCCATAGGCACAAACCCTGCAGGATCCACACTTCCTGCAGCCCTCGTGCATCACAGAACCTTTCCCTGCCATTGCTGTACCCCTTGGCTCTAGACTCAGGGTGGCAGTGCCAGCAGCACATGGCTACAAGGTGCAGGAGGAGCAGATGGAGTTACCCTTGTCCAACAAGTGTCTCTTTGGTTTCCTTGCCAGGCATGTGCTGATAGCCATGGCCCTGCTCTACTTCTGCCCACTGGTCATCTACTTTGACGTCAGCTACGAGATGCCATCATTCAAGCCAATGCTGAAATACTGGCCCAGCGACTCTTGGCCTGTCGTGGTGCCTTACATCGCCCTGGAGGAACCCCACAAGCAGTGCTAGATGCCCTCAGGCATCCCTCGGGCAGGGCTGTGGGATGCACACGTGTGTGTCAGCAGGATGCACACGTGTGTGTCAGCAGGGGAACGCCCCGTCTGCGCTCCTGGTCCTCAAACAAGGGCATCTGGCTGGTGGATGGGGCAGAGGGCAGCTGAGGCCTCGTGATGCCAGGCATGAAGCAGGGTGGGAGCCAACAGGTGCCTTGGAAGACTCTGCCCAGACTGGCATTTGGAGAACCTAAGATCTTCCTGTCCAGCAGGTCCTCACTGAGAAGGGGAGGGAGATGGTGCCTCTTCTGTGTCCTCTGCACCAGTCGAGTGGCCGCAGCCCTTGCTGACGAGGGCACAGTGGAGAACACAGAAGCCAAACTGGTGACAGCAGGGTTTGCTGGAGCTGCTCTGATTATTATCATTAATTTTATTTATTGATGGATGTGGTCTTGCTCAGGAGAGCTGTGCATTAAAGCTGTGGACACTGCCTTGCGTTGAGCCCCTTTCTTTATCCTGACTGGCCCCCATTATCTGCCAGTCACTCCCACCAACAGAGTGACCAAAGCTCTCCCTGACCAATGGAGAACTTTTTGGGCTGGGTGACAGCACAAAAGAGGCTCTGCTGGCCCAGGGTCTGGGATGCTCAACCCCCAATGTTCTCCCCAGCTTTGAGAGTCTCCAACTACCTGAAGGGAGGTTGTAACGAAGCAGGGGTCAGTCTCTTCTCCTAATTAACAAGCAACATAACAAGTTGCACTGGGAGAGGTTTGGACTGGATATTAAGAAAAATTTCTTCCCCCAAAGGGTTGTCAGGCCCTGGCCCAGGCTGCCCAGGGCAGGGGGGGAGTCCCCATCCCTGGAGGGGTTTCAAAGCCTTGTAGATGTGGTGCTGAGGGACACGGGGCAGTGGTGGCCTTGGCAGTGCTGGGTGAGCAGTTGGACTGGACATTTTTAAAGGTCTTTTCCAGTGCAAACAGGTCTATGATTCTATGACTCCTCTGCTTGCTGAAAGGGCTGGCTGGTGGCAGAGTGAGGTAAGGAGCAATACACGAGACAAACGAGTGGGTACCTTTGCAAGAACAGAGAAGATGGGGACAAGCTCCTGTCCTTGCTGCATTGCAGTGAGAGCTGAACCATGTGGTGGGGCTGGGTCCTTCAGCAGCCAGCAGGGACGGTCTGGAGAGCACCGAGTTGTCTCCCTGCAAGGCAGCCAGAAGAAGGCAATGTCACTCCAGAGACCACAGGCCTTTTTGGGCCCCTGTGAGTAAAGTAAAAGCAGAAGCACCGTGAGCAGAAGGTGCTGTGCAGCCCCTGTGCCGTGGCCCTCCCGTGGCTGCTGCCGCCCCGTGGGTCCCTCTGCAATGGTCCCCAGAGCCACTAGATGGCAAATGTGGCTCATGAACCCCGAGCGACATTCCATCTTGGGAAAGAGATGCCTTTGCACAAGGACTGAACCCCCAGGCCTGCTCCCCCTTGCCCTCTCCACCCCCATAGCGGGGTCAGACACCTCTCTGCCACCACGGCCACCGATCAGACACCTGCAGAAGGCGCAGGACAAGGACAGCTCAGAGCCCCAGCCTTTGTAAGCCCTCCCCTCCCGGTGCCATCTCCTCCTCCCCTTGCCTCTTTGTCTCCCCCGCACGCCAGCACTCCTGCCTCTCTTCCCCCATCACCCCCCCCCGCCCCGTCTCCCTTTTCGCTGACCCCTCCCCGTATTGCTTCTCCCCCCGCCTAACACCCCTCTCCCCAGCCCATCACATTCTTCTTCTACAGCCTATTAATAACTTCTGGGCAATTGCACCGGGTCCCCGCTGGGCTCGGCCCCTCCGCCGCCGCCGAACCCGCCGCAGCCCCCGAACAAGCCGGCGAGCAAGTTCAAAAGTGCAAGCGGGGCTTTCACAGCCCCTCGCTCCCCGTCAGGGGGTGGAGGAGGCCGCTGGAAAAGAAGAAAAAAAAAAAAAAAGGCAAAAAAAAAGAAAGGCTGCGTTGCCAGGGAGCCTGGCACAGGAAAAGGGGGTCACCTTCACCCCTCCCACAGCACCGCCGGGGATGGGCAGGCGCCAGCAGCCCCCGCGGGCTGGAGATGCTGGGAGAGCCCCAGCAGGGCTGGGGGGGCTGTAGGTGGGCGAGTTGGGGGGGGGGGGGGGGGGGGGGTTAATTGGCCACCTCTGGCCGCGGTGGTGATGGTTGGGCAGGGAAACCCGGCGGCAAAAAAAACCCTCCCGTGCGGTATGGTAATCAGGGAGGTGTCCGGGCGGCCTGAGAACAATGTTGCTGCAGTTGAGTGACTGTAACAGGCAGTGGTGACAGCCGGGGCCGCGGCAAAAATGCCTATTCAAGCAGATCAAGACATTGAGAGGCCTCGTGGGGATCTGAAACCTTCAGGGATTTCTGGATGAGGCCCGGAGCTGAATCCCCCAACCCTGGGAACCTGGGGAGGAAAGGGGAAAAAAAAAAAAAATGATGAAAGAGAGAAAAGAAAAGAAACCCACAAAGCAGCTTTAAAAGGGCTGCGGTGCCCGAGGCTGGGCCTCCTGCTCCAAGCAGGGCTGGAGGCTGAGAGAGCAAAGCTGCCCCCAATACTGGGGTGTGGCTGTGGTCTGGGGGTCCCCGGGGCTGCTCAGGGTTGTCTGGGGTTGGGGTCACAGCTCCAAAAGGTCCCTGAGCTGCTGGGGATGCTCTGCCCTTCCTGGCAGGAAGCCACAGCTGCAGCTTGTGGGGAGCAGAGGTGACAAACACCCCATGAAAACAAGCAGGGGTGTCAAAGGGACCAGCCAGGGCGTTTCTGCAATGAGCTGAAAGCTAAAAGGGATCCTCCAGGGGTGACACTGAACAGGTAAAGCCAGGAGGGCTCTGAGGGTGAAAGGCAAATGGCCTCTTCTCAAACCCCCCCCAGGGCATGGGGAGCTCTGATGGTACCTTCTGCAGCAGGACCCTCTGCTCTGGGGGTGCCCCTGGGGGTGTGACCTGCCTGCTCACCCAGCAGTGCAGGGAAACAGGCAGGGCAGGGAGAGCTGCAAACCTGCTCACTGGGGCATCCCAGTTGGGAGGGGTCAAAATTAAACTTTTCCTTCTTTTTTACCGGATGAGCCTTAACTCAGACCATTTCCTTGGTTTGGTTGGCCATATGGCTGCCTAAACCACAAGAAAAGAGGCAAGAGGAGGAATGAGGAAGAGGATAAGAAGCTGCTCCTTTCAACCGATGCCAGATGGAAGAGGCTGAGAAACAACAACATCAGTTGAGTCTGTTTGGTGGAACTGCAACACAAATGAAACAATCATGTTGGTAACACGAGTCCTGCAGCACCAAGGATTCCCACTTACCTGTTGTGCCTCCTGTTGTTAGGGATTGGGGACTGTCATGTCAGGGACTGGAAACTTTTCAAGGCAGAGTGATTTATCTGTAAAGGACATTGCACATTCATGGACCTGCATAAATAATGCAGAAGTCATTAATAATAACCCAGTCCCTGCCCTAAACAATGCCAAGAGAAGTTGCTTCACTGGAGTGTCTCTTATGCCTTTTGCAAAAGATCTTTATTTTTTAACTGTCTCAAAGAGAAGGGGAGATAACAGGTTTGAAACATGGGATGGATGTCACCAGGTCCTGGGATTTTATTGCCAGCCCAGCAATCTTTACGATTGATTTAAAGAACCCTCTGCTGGAGTCATGTTAAAACAACATTGATTCAGCTTTGATTTTATTTTTTCCCTTCCATTTTAATCTTCTAGGTCTGCAGTCCAAAGTTTGAAACCAGGAAAGCAAAGGGCGAAGAAACCCAGGAAGGAAAGAGAATTGTTCCAGAGTTATTACCCCTAAAAGTGTTGTCCTTTCTACTTTTGAGGTCTGACACAGGGTTTCCAACTCAGGGGCTGGTGATTCTGTTACACCCACCTTACAACTACTGGAAAAGCTGCTTCATGGTGGTTTGTTTGTGGTTTTTTCACCTTTACCTACATCTTTGTTAGCACTTCTCATATAAGACAAAATTAGCCACAGGGATATAAACAAATGCCAGGATTTTTCAGGTGTTGCTGACTATTCTGGCCAGATCAAAGGGCTTGATTAGTTGTATTTCAGTGAATAATCTGTCAGTGTGATTGCAGCAGGCAGGGTTCCCCTGCCCGTGTTGCTCTGCATTAACTCACAGGGTGGCTGCTCACATAACCAGGGCCAATTTTGGGCAGTGATCATAGGGGAGATGTGGGCAAAAGCTTCAGTCTCAGTAAGGAGAAGCATGACCATGACAGGGACAGATCAGTTGACAAATAAAAGATTTTTAATCAAAAGATCAAATTATCTTTGTCAGCTGTTTCTGTAAAACCCTGTGATTTGGTTTCACTTCATAGGACGTTCTCGCTGCACTTTTCAGGAGAAAAAGCAGCAGTTCACATTTGTCTGACAAAGTGGTTTGAATAACTTTGATTGTCTAATAATGGCTGTTATCAAAAGGCCTAAAATGGAAGAATTAATTTTTCTGTGCCTTTACCTTACAGCTCAAAGCATGTTTTCAATTAGGACTCTTCTCCTCTTTTTATTTAGTCACTTTCTGTGAACAGTCCCTCACTTGGGTCCCAATTCAGGAGCTCAAGCAAGCACATGGTTTCTTATAAATGTCTTTAAAAGGAAACCTGAATCAGGTTGCTCTGTAATGGCACACTGAGCTTTCCTGTTCCCAATATTGAACAAAAGGCAAAGATTTCTCTGAAATGCTGAAGTATTCACCCAAAGTAACATTCAGTTGGGTTATAAATTTCACAATCTGCAATCGATGCTGCATGGATTGAGAGAGGCCTTCCATAAGAGACCAGCTGTCTCAGTTCACTGAAATGCTTAAGCATATGTTTAATTTTAAGTATATGAATAATTCCATTGATATCAAGGGCACTTGCTTACACTTAAGAATATATTTTGCTGGGCTGGAGCCAGAAATAGTGCCACGTAATGCCAACAAAGTGCAAACTGCAATATTTCCCTAAGTGCTTTCTGGGATCAATTTAAAAATTAATCAATGAAGAACTGTAATGTGAAAATGTAAAAATTAATATATGTGAGATTTTTGCTGTTTACTCTCCCAATATTGCCAAGTATTAACATCTACCAAAGCACTGCCAAGTGAAATCAAACCCAAATCTGTGCAACAGAGCAGAAATGGCAACAAGTTGAATTTGTTATTCATCATGAGTCATCCTATCAGACTGAAAGGTTTACTCGTGTAACATGGAGTAACATTTACCATCCTTGAGGGAAGGCATAGATTAAAGACAGGGTCTGACCCCATTTGTACCATCCCCAATGGGTACTGACTGTTCAGCCCAGAGAGCCAGTCCAGTCTGAAGTGAATGCTTAAAAGGCAGAACAAGACCTGCTCTGGAACACCTTGGTACAGCAGAAGTGTTCCTTAAACAAGGATGACTTTTAATCAGAGCCATAGAATGGTTTGCTTTGGAGGAACTTTCAAGATCATCTAATCCAACCCCCTTGCATGGGCAGGGACACCTCCCACCAGCCCAGGCTGCTCCAAGCCCCATCCAACCTGCCCTTCAACACTGCCAGGGATGGGGCAGCCACAGCTTCCCTGGGCAACCTGGGCCAGGCTCTCACCACCCTGACACTAAAAAATTCCCTCCTAATATCTCACCTAAATCTCTCATCTTCCAGTTTTAACCTATTCCCCCTTGTCTTATCACTACATACCCTCCAAATGATCAAAATACCACAAAGCAAAGGTCTCATTTTGCTCCCCTGCCTGTTTTACCTGCCACAAAACTCTACCAATTGACCTCTTATGAGGAACAGATGAAATTTCCCAGGCACTAAACACTCTAGAAATGTGTATTTATTCTCATAACTTTATGCACCATGACTCCAACAGCACTGATGTTGTTCAGTGGCCCACAAGGCCCTGGGACAAAGTCCTTATTCCCTTGGGATGGCATCATTACATAAACATCTATATATCCATATGCAAATGATTGCTGTTTTCAAGCTGTTCATCAGCGACCTTACACACTGCCCATACGGCACAGGAATATGTTCTCCACAGATGTCAGATGTTTCATGACACATTTCATGCATATATTTAAAAGAGATTTCATAGGATCAGAAAATGCACAGGCAAGGGGAGAAAATGGCCTGCATCTGCAGTGCTGCCACGAGGCGTTTCAAAATGGCATGAAATGTCTCCAAATTGACTGTATTCTTCATCTATATAAAAGAGTGATGGCAAATAAAAGTGTATGTGTAAGGGGTTCACTTGTGGGTGTGTATTATAGTACCTGGAGCACTGTGAGCAGTTCTGGAGCCCCCAACACAGGAAGGACATGGAGCTCCTGGAGAGAGTCCAGAGGAGGCCACAGAGATGATCCAAGGGCTGGAGCAGCTCTGTTCTGGAGACAGGCTGGGAGAGTTGGGGTGTTCAGCCTGGAGAAGAGAAGGCTCCAGGGAGACCTTAGAGCAGCTTCCAGTGCCTGAAGGGGCTCCAGGAAAGCTGGGGAGGGACTTGGGACAAGGGCAGGGAGGGAGAGGACAAGGGGGGATGGATGAAAACTGGAAGAGGGAGATTGAGGTGAGACATGAGGAGGGAATTCTGGAGTGTGAGGGTGGTGAGAGCCTGGCCCAGGTTGCCCAGGGAAGCTGTGGCTGCCCCATCCCTGGCAGTGTTGAAGGGCAGGTTGGATGGGGCTTGGAGCAGCCTGGGCTGGTGGGAGGTGTCCCTGCCTGTGCATGGGGGTTGGAGCTAAATAATCTTGAAGGTCCTTCCAACTCAGAGCATTCTATGATGATTCATTAAATTACTTATTTTGTTGTCTGAGTAGGAAAGGGTAATAATTTGTTAGAGCTCTGCCTCCACAGTGGAGCTACGAAGGCAATTCTTAATTCTCCTGTGTTCAAAATGGTGTTTGTTGCATGTTTATATTGGTTTATATGCCAACCTGCCTTGCTTCAAACTGCCCTGTCTGGGCCTTTATGCAACAAAATCAAGCTTGGAGGCATTTGGGACACACCACACTACTGAGATAGGACTTTGCTGCAATCAGGTGCACTATTGTCTCACAGGCATTGGTATCAGTGATAATGATTAAGTTTCAGTGGGACAAATTTCAGTGTGGCAGTGCCAGCCAAACTCCCTGAGTCACTGGCAAGTCTGCATAGCCCATATTGCAGTGTGGGGGATTATCAGAACTGCTATCATACCTGAGCTAGCTAGATTAGAGGTGGTTTGCATATGTGGCAACCCCACCTCCACTTGTTGTGTAGACAGGTGAAAGCTCATTTCATATTATTCCAGCAAAACAGCTTAGTTTGCCTGGAATCTGTCACAACAGAAGCTGACCCAGGATCTACAGAAATCTGAAATTCAAACTAAATTGCATGTTAGAGGTTCTGAAATGCTGCTCTGCCAGCTCTGGGGTGTCTCACACTCTGCTGCCTGTGTAGAGAGGATCAAGCCACCAGGCTGGGCAGCTGCTGGTGTTGGAAATGTCTGGTTGCTCTGAAAGCCACCAAGCTGATGTCCTGGGGTTGGAAACTGCAGAAATACCAGTCCCAAGAGAGAAAGACACCAGGCAGTGTGAGCCAGAGCTCAGAATGCTCAGACACATGACGAGTGTGCAGCCACCAGACTGTTCCATTAGAGCCCAAAGAAACTCCAAACACTGGGAATGCCTTGGGAAAGGTTGTGTTTGTCTGGGATAGTAATTCCTACTTGCTTTTTGGGCTCTTCAATCCAGAGAACAATTCAGCACAGGTTTGTTGGTGTTGGTCAGACTCCATTACTGATCTCCTCCTGCCATGTCCTATTTTTCAAGCAATTTTTTTCCCCCATCTGGTATTTTTCAGTGGCCCAAAGGTTATGCCCACCCATCTGGGGTGACAGTCAGAGGTGGCCTCTCTCTGAGCATGCAGGTGAACACCTTTCAATGACTATGGCATTAACCAAACGAAGCCCCATGCAAAGCAGGCACACATTTCAGCAGTGAGTCTCCCGTTGTACCACGATGGTGTTTGCTCCAACAGGCAGATCCGGTGCCTGGGCCTGTCTCCTCCAGCCTGCACTCCTGCCACCAGCTTGGATGCAGTGTGGGACAAACTGTGAAGTGCTCGTGGTGGCAGGTCCAGTCAGCTGGTGGGTTTGGCACAGAACATTCCATCCCTTGGCCAAAGCTGACCTCTCTGCCTGTAGAGCACAAAGAAAGGGACAGTCACCCCAAGGCTGCACAACAACCAGGCCAAGGGAACCCATAGGTGTGGATCCAGCCAGCAGCTGCATTGCAATGCCAGCCTCACCTTTGGTGTTAATGAGGCCCCTTCATTAACAGCCTTGAGCAGAGGGGTCAGGGACTGAATAGAGACAGACTCCTTTCTCACCCAGAAAGCTGGTCCTTCTCATTCAGAATTGAAGCACGTTGGCAGGGCAGTTTGAGGACGCTTGTGCTGCCCATCTCGCATCTGCAAGGGACATGACGTGTGTGTGACTATTCATCTGGCTCCTTTCACCAGCACTAAATGCACAGAAAGAATAAATTCTCATTGTGTTCCTGCTTCCTAAGAAAATTTTCCCTCTTCCTTCTGGTTTAGAGGGTTATTGTACGTTGCCTTTTGCATTTTTCAGTAGCTAGAGTATGCTATAATTTAGATTTTCCTCAGGCACAAAAGAACTTACTTGAGCTAAACTGTATTACACTGTTGTGTGTTTTTGGTTTGGGTTTATATATATATATATATACACAAAGTCCTTCATTAATAATGGAACTAAAGGATTTCTAAGCTCTCTGTAATTTTTCCGAGATGCAGCTAGTAGTTGCTAGGAGTATCTTTTTGGCAATCAGAGCTTTTAGCTATTAACAATCTGGACTTTGGCTATCCTACCCTGGTGTTAAATATGTGCTGTGAATACTGCAGTGGGAAGTGTGAACTGGGGAAGGCTGAGAACAGGCAAAGCAGGATAATTTTTAGAAGAATAAATATTGCTGGGATGAACAGCTGATTTGAACCAACATGCTTCCCTGCAGGGGTCCTGGTGGTGCTCAGCAAACCAGGAGCCCTGCTACCCCAGAAGAAGCATCGCTGCAGAATTAACAAACTCCTCCTCCTCCCAGCTTCTCTCTCTGTCACTACCTGCTCTGTTTTCTCTTCCTGCTCCGTTTTCTCCCCATCAGCCAACAGAGACAACCAAAGCAGCCCCCAGCTCCCCTCGGTGCCACCAAAGAAACCAAATCCTCTCTTGGCTTCAGGTTCAGGATGTTCTCTGAGGCTTTAAGTTCTTGCACGTTCAGGAGAGAACTTAGGGTCACGAATACAGGTCTATTTTCTCAGAGACACCCTGCTCAAATGCAAGACTTGTGTCTTAATCTTTAAGCCCATGAAGCTATTAAAAGATCATCTTTTTTTTTGCACTGCCTGACTCTGGAAATGCTGGAGACAGCCCTACTGGTTGGCTGGTGTCCAAGCACAGACTGACCACAGGACTTGCAGTCCTCAGAGTGGAAAAAAGGGGAGAGGCAAGTAAAATAATGAAGAGAAAATAGAAGTGAATTATGACAAACAGAGAAAAGAAACTTGGATGGAAAGAGCAAGCCACAAACATACAGACACACAGGTATCAATTGGCAAAAGAGCCTTAGAGTGAATGTTCAGCCACAACCCCAAGGAGTGATGCCTGCAAAGAGACAGATGTTGGAGGCTGGTGAGGAAGCTGCTTGGGTTCCACAGACATTGGGACTCTAAGGGGGGCTGTGTGTGTGTTCACTTCACATGTCTTTCCCACCAAAGCACCAGGAGTTGTCTCTTCCCAACCACCCCAGCTGTTGTCTCCTTCACTCACGCTCCCCCAGAGCAGGCAGGTTTGGCTTGTCCAGCAGCCCTGATGTGTGCAGGAGGGAAAGAGAAAGGATGTGCTGTACCTTCCAGGACTGGAGATCATACAGTCATAGAATGATTTGAGTTGGAAGGGACCTTAAAGATCATCTAGATCCAACCCTCTGCATGGGCAGGGACACCTCCCACCAGCCCAAGTTGCTCCAAGCCTCATCCAAAGCTGCTCCAGCCCTCAGATCATCCCTGTATCTGCCTCTGGACTCTCTCCAGGAGCTCCATGTCCTTCTATACTGGGGGCTCCTGAACTGGACACAGTGCTCCAGGTGGGGTGTCATGAGATTAGCCTGTGCTGGGAAAAATGTCCCAGAAATCATTCCCATCAAAGCCTTTTCCCCACTTTATTCACCACCATCCCCAGTTCTCAGGGGACAGAACCAGCCCTTGGCACAGTCTCCTGCCCTGGGCCAAGCCGGATTAAACACACACCTTTCAGTCCAAGACAAGGATCTTTGCAGCAAGACTCTGGCAAGGAAACTAAAAAGCCCCAACAAAAATTAGGGAGAGCTGTCATGGTTCATTTGCATATGTGAATATGCAAATAAGATCTGTTTCTTATCCATTGGCACGGGCCCTACTGTAGATGGCAGCAACACAGCAGCTCTCTGCCAGCATCCAGGGCCACAAAGAAAGACGCTAATTGGATTTGCAGACGCTTATTGCAGAGCTCAGAAGCTGCTGGAAGAGAGAGAATGGAACAGGAGCTCAGCCCACGGCTGCCTCGGGTGCGAAGGCACCCAGCTGACAGCTCGTTAGCTGGAGATCTCCCTGCTCAATCAGAAGTTTGGAGGTGCCTTGGATGGCTGCTGGCTCCACTGGCACACTACCCAGCACCTGAAATTCCCAACACGCTCCTGTGGAGCCTGGGAAATTATCAGTCCTTGGCTGTGAGTTGTTTCTTTTTTTTTTGGGGGGGGAAGCTTAAAGAGAAAATTGGAGGTAAGCTGGATTGTCCTTGGGTTGGAAACTGTTTGGAACTGGGAACTGCTAGTGGAGCAAGTGTCACCAAATGGTTTGGGTTGGAAGGGACCTTAAAGATCATCTAAATCCAACCCCCTGCATGGACAGGGACACCTCCTACCAGCCCAGGTTGCTCCAAGCTCCATCCAACCTGCCCTTCAACACTGCCAGGGATGGGGCAGCCACAGCTTCCCTGGGCAACCTGGGCCAGGCTCTCACCACCCTCACACTCCACAATTCCCTCCTCATGTCTCACCTCAATCTCCCTCTGCCAGTTTTCATCCATCCTCCCTTGTCCTCTCCCTCCCTGCCCTTGTCCCAAGTCCCTCCCCAGCTTTCCTGGAGCCCCTTCAGGCACTGGAAGGTGCTTTAAGTTCTCCCTGGAGCCTTCTCTTCTCCAGGCTGAACACCCCAACTCTCCCAGCCTGGCTCCAGAGCAGAGCTGCTCCAGCCCTTGGATCATTTCTGTGGCCTCCTCTGGACTCTCTCCAGGAGCTCCGTGTCCTTCTCCTTGAGTGTTTTCACAGTTGAATGTAAAAAGCCACTCCAGCAAATTTTAAATTAATCCACTGGAACTACTTGTCCCTGCACAGAGCCCTGGGGTGCTGGCTTGCAGGAGACATCAGTATGATGATGTTCTTACTCTGAACAGGGCACCCCAAACTCTTCAGTATCCTGTAGTGGCCACATGTTGGACACTCAGCCTGGGGTGCCATGGAATCTCTCTTGGGAGTTTCCCATCCCTGACTTGGAATTGTCTAAGTTCTTTGCTCAGATGGCACCCAAGTTCAGAGAGCAGCTGAAAACTGGAGGAGCAACTTGCATCCAGACCAGCAGAAGTAAATATGGGTGTGCTGAAGTGGGAGGGCAGTCCAGGTCCTGCACTGGGAGAGCAGAAAACCAAGCATTAACACCGGGCTGGGCAAAATTAAAGGCACAGAAAAACTGTCCTCAATGGGAAATGAAATAAAAAGCACATTTTAATGATGTTTCAGAGGAAGTAACAGACATGTTTTCATTTAGGGTCTTGTGTGTCTGAGCAACACCACTTGCACAAGGAGGAAAGAGCAAAAGTGGAGTCAAACCTGGGAAAGATGGAAACATTTCCAAAAAAGATTTAGGCCTGGGAACATGTAACCACCCAGGACTGTGATGAGGCTGTGAGTGATTAGCCGGGATTGGGAGCTGGAAAATAAAAGATTTAAGAGTCACGTGCATGGGAATAATGTCCACAATTAAAGATATCAATGAGAACTCCCAGAGAAAGAGGCCCTGTCTCAATGGAGAAAAAAAGAGACTGTCCAAGGAGATGTCTCTTGGGACTGCATCAGACAGAAACATGGAAAATTAGAACTGGAGCACTTAAAAGAATCTAAATCAGGGTCTTTTTTTTTTGTTGTTGTTGTTGTTGTTAACTGAAGCGATTAAGCATTTTGCTTTCCCAATATTCTCTATCAGCTTGATGAGGTAAACTGGCTCTTTAGAGCGATTTGGGAACCGATTAATCCTTGCCTGTGGCTACCAGTTAGCAACACACACCGCGTTATTGGCTAACACGCATTTTTCTGCTGCCCCGCCGAGGTCAACAAACTGCTTCAAACAAGTTTGCACGAAGGAAAAAAAAAAAAAAAATAAAAAAAATTCTGCCTCGCACCTTCAAGGAAAAAAAACTTGCTGAGAAACAGTCACAAACCGCGGCTGGGCGCTAATTTAAGGCTGGCAAAATTAAGCGCGGGTAACTTGTCATTTAGAGGTCTAAGAAAAGGTAAACAAAACCCACTTTTCAGATGCAAATGTCACGCTCGGTCAGGAGAGGTGCTGAGAAAACGGAGTTTGCAGGGCGGGTGGTTCCTAAAGCTGCTTCAGGCGGGACAGGGACCTCCGGGCTTGTCAGGCAGCTGAGCCCGCGGGTGATCACCGCTGGAGGAATCCCTGGCTGCGTTTGCATTGCAAATTCCTCCCGCTACAGAGCAGAAAAGGAGATGTTGTTTCCCCTGCGGTGAACATCCCTGGCTGCCCCGCGGGCTCCGTGGCGGCAGCGCCTGGGAGGGGGAAAAGGGGGGCAAGGGAAGGGGGAAAAGGGGGGCGAAAGGGAAGGGGGAAAAAGGGGGCGAAAGGGAAGGGGGAAAAAGGGGGCGAAAGGGAAGGGGGAAAAGGGGGCGAAAGGGAAGGGGGAAAAGGGGGCGAAAGGGAAGGGGGAAATGGGGGCGAAAGGGAAGGGGGAAATGGGGGCGAAAGGGAAGGGGGAAAAGGGGGGAAAGGGGAAGGGGGAAATGGGGGGAAAGGGAAGGGGGAAATGGGGGGAAAGGGAAGGGGGGAAAAGGGGGAGACTGAGTGGGGGATGAGAAAAAATGAGGGAAACTGAAGGAAAAAATGAAGGAAGCTGAGCAGGGATGAGAGAAAATGTAGGAAATGGAAAAATGGGGGAGACTGAGGGAAGAAATGAGAGAAAATGAGGGAAACTGAGGGGGGATGAGAAAAAATGAGGGAAAAATGAGGGAGGCTGAGCAGGGGATGAGAGAAAATGAGGGAGATTGAGGAGGGATGAGAAAAAATGTGGGAAATAGAAGGAAAAACGGGGAGACTGAGGGAAGGATGAGAAAAAAAATGAGGGAAACTGAGGGGGGATGAGAAAAAATGAGGGAAATAGAAGGAAAAATGGGGGAGACTGAAGGAAAAAATGAGGGAGGCTGAGCAGGGGATGAGAGAAAATGAGAGAGATTGAGGAAAGAAATGAGGGAGACTGAGGGAGGGATGAGAGAAAATGACAGAGGTTGAGGAAGGATGAGAAAAAATGAGGGAAATAGAAGGAAAAATGTGGGAGACTGAGGGAATAAGTGAGGGAAACTGAGGGGGGATGAGAGAAAATGTGTGAAATAGAAGGAAAAATGGGGGAGACTGAGGGGAGGCCTGAGAGAAAATGAGGGAGACTAAGTGTGGATGAGAAAAAATGGGGGAAACTGAAGGAAAAAATGGGGGAAACTGAAGGAAAAAATGGGGGAAACTGAAGGAAAAAATGGGGGAAACTGAAGGAAAAAATGGGGGAAACTGAAGGAAAAAATGGGGGAAACTGAAGGAAAAAATGGGGGAAACTGAAGGAAAAAATGAGGGAGGCTGAGCAGGGATGAGAGAAAATGAGGGAGATTGAGGGGGAATGAGAGGAAATGAGAGAAATAGAAGGAAAAATGGGGGAGACTGAGGGAAGGATGAGAAAAAATGAAGGAAACTGGGGACAGGTGAGAAAAAATGAGGGAGATTGAGGGGGGATGAGAGAAAATGTGGAAGACTGAGGGAAGAAATGAGGGAGACTGAGGGGAGGCCTGAGAGAAAATGAGGGAGACTAAGTGTGGATAGGAAAAAATGGGGGAAACTGAAGGAAAAAATGGGGGAAACTGAAGGAAAAAATGGGGGAAACTGAAGGAAAAAATGGGGGAAACTGAAGGAAAAAATGGGGGAAACTGAAGGAAAAAATGGGGGAAACTGAGTGGGGATGAGAGAAAATGTGGAAATTGAAGGAAAAAATGTCAGAGTCTGGGGAGAGATGAAAGAAAATGAGAGTACAAGGAGGGAGACTGAGAGGAAAATTGAAACAGAGAAAATGTGGGAGACTGGGGGAAAAAATAAGGGAGACTGAGGGGGGAATTGAAACAGAAAATACGGGAGACAGAAGGGGAAAATGAGGGAGACTGAGGGAAAAATGAGGGAGACCAAGAGGGAAGGGAGAGAAACTCAGGGAGACTGAAGGGAAATTGGAAAAACAGAGAAAAATGAGAGAGAGTGAGAGAAATGTGGGAGAATGAGAGGAAAATGAACAAAACAGGAAGAAAATGAGGGAGACCAAGGGCAGTTGAGAGGAAATGAGAGCAAGGGGAAAAATGAGGGAGACTGAAGGAGAACAAGAGAGGATGGAGGTGAGGGTGAAGGAAATGAGAAAAACCGAGGAGAAACCAGAGATAAAGAGGGGAAATCGTGGGAAACTGAAGGACAGCGAGGAGGAAAACGAGACGGGGGGGGGAATGAGAGGGAGGGAAAGCGAAGGGGAGAGATGGAGGGAAAACGAGAAGGAAGGAGAGAGGCAGAAGGAGAACAAGGCAGAGCGAGGGCGAGCAGCCCTGCCCGGCCACCCCGGCCTGCCCTGCCCGCTGTACCGGGAGCTGTGGTTTCCCTTCTCCTCAGCTCGTTTGCTGAAGGAAAACGAACCAACGGGGCGAGACTCAGCGCCGGAGGAGCGCGGGCCGGGGGAGGGAGAAGGGGCGGGCTGGCGCAGAGCGAGGCCCGACCGCTCCGTCCCGCCGGCGGGGGTGGGAAGGGGAAGGGAAGCGACGCGGGGACGGGTCAGGAGCCTGAAGGCGGGCAGGGCACGGGGCAGGGCACGGTGCGGGGCCGGGGGGGTGCGGGGCCCGGGGTGCGGGGCAGGAGGAGCCGCCGCTCCCGCCTCCCACCCCCCGCTTGACCCACCGCGGGACCCGCCTCTTCCCCGCCCCCCCCTCCCCCTCAGCCTCCCGCCCCGCCGCTGATTGGTCCCATCATCTGCCAATCAAGAGGAGGAGGGGGGTAAGCCCCGCCTCCGGGCGCGATGCGACGCAGTGATTGGCTGCGGGAGGGTGTCTCTCTTTCTCTCGCTCTCTCTCTCTCTCTCTCTCTCACTCTCTCCCCCCCCCCTCTCTGGTGGTGTCGGTTTCCGGTTCCGCGGGGCGGGCGCCCGGGGGGGGGTGGCGGGGCTGGTGGCTGTGAGTGACACACAATGAGGCGAGCGGCGGCGGCGGGGCCGTGAGGGGCCGTGAGGGGCCGTGAGGGGCCGCGAGGGGCCGCGACCGAGGAGCCGGCGGCGGCCGAGGCGGCGGGGAAGGGGGGTGGGGGGGGGCGCCCCACGGTAAAGCGGCTTCGCTCATAGAGAGACCGTGTGTGTGTGTGTGTGGGGAGGGGGGGGGGTTAAAAGAGAGAAAGGGGGGGAAGAGACCCCCCCCCGCCGACCGACCCACCGACCGACCGGCCAGCCGAAGCGTCGCGGCGGGAGCCAGCGGGGCCCGCCGAGCTGCGCCCAGCCATGGACAATCAGGTGAGGGGAACGGCGGCGATAGCCCCGCCGCGGGGGTGGGGCCCCTCAGCGCCGCCCCCCCCTCACCCCCCCACACCTTTCCCCGCGCTGTGGGGCACGCGTGGGGAGGGGCCGGGGTCCCCCTGCACCGCGTGGGGGGGGGGGGGTTTCCACTGGGCGGACCCCCACCCCCATCCTGGAGGAGGTGTGGGAGGGGGGGGGGGATTGGTCTCCTCCGTGGTGTTGGGGGGCATCGCCCCCCCCCCCGTTTTGGGGAGGCACGCCTTCTCCCCGCACCCCCTTTTTTTTTTTTTGGGGGGGGGGGATGTTGCTCAGCTCTCTCCCCTTCATGGGCGGCCGCGCTGCAGCCTCGCCCGCGGCGGGGGGTGGCAGCAGCATTTCCCGCAAATTCCTGCCCGGGCTTTATTACAGGGAGGGGAGGTGCCGGCGTTCCTGCCCCCCACACCCCCCCCCCCTCAGCCGCCGTGCAAAGGGTTAATGCCACCGAGAGAGTTCTTCCCGCTCCCGGGAAGGCGGTGGGAAGCTGCCCGGTAGCTCCCGGGTGGCTGCGGGGCTGCAGAGGTTGGCGATGGATGCTGGAAGTTTACCTGAGGTGATCCAGAGCTCTCAGGCCTTTTGTGTGCGAGCTGGGAACAGGTTCCCTCCGAGGCTGAGGTTCAGGAGGTGAGCCCCGCTATCCTGTGAATAATCAGCCAAAGGAGAGCGACTGGAAACTGGTTCTGGCTTTTAGGCAATTAGCACATCAAACAAAAAGCCCGAGCAGCCTTCAGAATGTTTATTGAGAAGTTGAAAAGCGGACTCCTTTGTATTGTTACAAATTGTTTGAATAGGATCCCGATTTCCCTTTGTTGAGAGACACGCTTAGAGGGGGGGAAAAAAAGAAACAACAAACCCTCCATTTTCAGTGGAGCAACTTCGGGTGTTTGTTATGTTGGGAGAGCTTCTTTTCAAATGTGTTTCAACTTCTGCCTTAATTCGTAGCGATTGCTAATTGGACCGAGATGTGAGGAGTGTAGCAAGTACAACTTTCACTCTCAGTTAAACAGTTCTCTCTTCTGTTTAATTTTGTTCTCTTCCACGTTAGTCCCATCTGTTTCTCAGCTAAAATTTCTCAGCCGTTTCAAGTAGAAAGGCAAATCCTGGAGATTGACAGTCATTTGCACTTCTGTGGAGATGGGGAGTAACTGGCAACAGTAGCACAATTTAAAGGGTAATTATGGAATCGATAACGGGAAGCTGCAGAACAGACTGGCTCAGTTGATGTGAACACTGTGGGAAGTATCCCAGAAAAAGCTGGCCTGGAAGCACCCTCCTTGGGAGCTTAGGATTTAGGCAGGCAGCCTCCACATAATGCTTTTCCTCTGTGGGGGAGATTGCTGGGCTTGGAGTAAAACACACCTTGCCTTTTTTTTCTTATTCCTTTACAACATGAAAGAACAGCTGGCCATGGACCTTCATTTTCAGAGTAGGAGTGAGATGGAGCCAGGGTATGGAAGCCCTAGAGCACAGGATAGGAAAAAAATACAGCCTGCCAAGAGAAGGTGCAGAGAAAGGTAACCTCAAGAAATGTTGTAGTGAAACAGGTGAAGCAATTAATTAGATGAGTTTGTCCCCCAGTCTTAGGATTGATGGGCTGAATAGCAGCTGAAGGTATTTTGCTATAAAGATAATTGCCTGGAAGAGTGTGTTGGGGCTTAGAGTTGAAATTGGAACTGGGCTGCAATTTGGGAGGTCGAGCTTTGATGGCTGGTGCTGTGCAGACCTCTTGTGTGATCTTCTTACAAAGAAAAGTCCTGAGCTTGAGTGACTCGTGCTTTCTCAAAGTATTAACCATGCTCTGAAAATCACATTTCTATAGCATGCCAGGTTAGATATGCCAAAAATATATTTTTTTGGAGCCTTCATCGTGGTCATAACTCCTTGGTGTAGTTCCTCAGTGGAAAAATGAGAATACTTTCCCTAAATATTTGTCTAGATTTTGGGAAGCTCTCTCTTCCCTTCCTCCTTCAGCTTGGCTCTGTCCACCTGTAATTCAGGTAATGACAATGTTGCCTCTCCTGATGGTAATTGAGAACTGCCAGAAAGAACAAGGCACTTATTTTTCAAGCCTTAGGTAAAAAAGGGGGTGAAGACTAAAAACTGCCCTTTCTAAAATAAGTTTCCAGTTGCTGAAGTTGGGTTTTGTTGGGTTGTTGGTGATCACTGTGCTGCTGGTCTAGTTTGTCTAAAGAATGTGGATAGAACTGGGAAGTAGTCAGGTCCCTGAGGTGTTAATTCCCTGCCTCTACAAATCTAAAGCCCTCAAACTTGTGTCTGAAGCAGGTTTGCCTTTGTCACAGCTCTTCAATTCATTTGCTTTCTTCTGACTGTGAAGTCTGCAGTAAAATCTTGATCTTCACAATTAATTTATCTAATGGGATTTTTGTGCTTCGGGTGAGACACTGAATACACCTTCTTGTTAATCTATGATTGGAGTAGGATTCAGGAGTGCAAATCAGAATTTAGGTCATTTTAGTGTTGGATATTGTGCAGACATGGTCTATGTTAAACTTGGTTTTTAAAAGTGCATTAATAAAATGCCTTTAAAAGAACACAAGGAACATCATAGCTGTATCCTAATGGGTTGCATATTCCAGAGAATATCAGAACCACCCATTCATGATCCAATTTTTCCTGTTTCAAGATCAGTTTTCTGTCAGTGCTGTGAATTCTCTTAAGCTGTGAACACCAAGTTCTGTCTCTGACACTTTCTAGAAATAAAGATTCCTCAGTTAGGGCTTTGCTCACAATTTAGTAGATAAGTGAGGCAGATAAACCCATCCCTCTTCTAAAGCTGTTTTCTCTGCAGTGTTAATATTGGGAAGAAAACTGGCAGGAAATGGTGCTAGGAGCTATTTTTATGGTACCTTTTTCAATTGACAACACTGTAATTTTCAGAATTAGAGGAATTTCTTTGGAGGCTGTTGAATTCCTCCCCTGTGGTGATCCAGTGTCTTGTGTCTGGGGGGGGTTCAGCTTTTGTGTGTAACATGGAAGCTTTCATTTTGCTGATGTGTTTTTCTCTGCCCTGAAACAGTGCACAGTTCAAGTCAAACTGGAGCTGGGGCACAGAGCCCAGCTGAGGAAGAAGCCCACCACGGAGGGGTTTACTCATGACTGGATGGTGTTTGTCCGTGGCCCAGAGCAGTGTGACATCCAGCATTTTGTGGAAAGGGTGGTCTTCAGGCTACATGAGAGCTTCCCAAAACCCAAGAGAGGTGAGTGTATTTTTATTTTTATTTTTTTAAGACGCTTTATTAGGTCTTTTCTGTGTGAAAGAGCCGTTGTGTGAGTCAAGGTTGTCCTGAGCTGTCATTCTTTGTTAAGTATCTTCTTAAAGAGGAGCAAAATGTGCATTGCAGGCACTTCAGCTTGAACCTTGACAGTCTTTGAGGAAGGTCAGGGAGAATGGGACCTTCTGATGAAAGGGCTGGAGATGAGATGCATTACTACAGGCAGGTTCTCAGGACATGTCATGACTAGATAATTCATGGTACAAAATGGGTTTGATTTGTTCATATTCACTAAGAAAGGCTGGAAGGATGTGATTGGTGAGAGACACTCAGATACAGACTGGAGTATGGAGACTTCTGCAGTGGTCATTAAGTTGCCACCAGGATTCTTGCAGTTCCTAGCCTCAGGTGTCAGTTCAGGTGATGTTTAAGCCAGCAGAAATGAGTGATGCCAAAGGGGTTGTGGCCACTTTGCCACAGGCTGGATGTTCCAGCTGCAGGTTTGTGCACAAGCAGTGTGCAGTCAGCAAGGCTGGGGAGGGTGTGCAGGTCGTAGTGTTGCTTTCTGCTGGATCTCTTCTGTCTGTGCAGCAACATCAGCCTTATGCTTGGCGTGGGGCTGCAGGAGTGTATGGTTGAGGTGGAGGAGCAGAAATTGCCCTTTTCAGCAGCAGCAAAGACCTTAGATCTGCTTAAGGTTGTGTAACTGCATTTGTAGTGTTAGTACAGAATCACAGAGTGGTGGGGTTGGAAGGGACCTCTGGAGATCACCCAGTCCAACCCCCCTGCCAGAGCAGGATCCCCTAGAGCAGATCCCACAGGAACACATCCAGGTGGGGTTGGAATGTCTTCAGGGATGGAGACTTCACAACCCCCCCCCGGGCAGCCTGTCTCAGGACTCAGTACCCTCACAGTCAAGAAGTATTTTCTCACATTCAGGCGAAACCTCCTGTGCTCCAGTTTGTGCCCATTGCCCCTTGTCCTGTCCCTGGGCACCCCTGAGCAGAGTCTGACCCCATCCTCCTGACACCCCCTGGAGATATTTAGAAGCATTGGTTAGAGTGTTACATGGAATGCAGAGCATTGCTCTAAATGACTTTGTAATGGTTATTCTTTGAAATACTTCTTTGCAAGGCTGCTGGTCACTCAGGATGTCTGAGATCTATCTCCTACCAGGGTTATTTGTGAGAGTCCAGAGGGGAAAGCAGCTCAAAGCTCATAAGGGTGCAAATCGAGTCTCTGTCGAATCTCCTTCAAACTGATGTAGTAAAACTGATGGATGATAAGCAAGTGCAATACTGAGCTGAAAGCTAATTTAAAGAATAAAAGTTACAATCTGCTGTGCCACAGTTCTTGTCATCTGGTGTAATTACTTCATTACAAACAACTTTGGGGTAGTACGTGGGCTTTGCTCAGTCAGTTGCCTGATCATCTACCTCTAAAGAGACATATTTTCTCCAGCCTCTCCATTTTGCAGCCTTTCCTAAACTTGCTCGTAATGCCAGCTTCCATAGATATTGCATAGATGATTTTCATAGAATATTTTGGGTGTGAAGGGACCTTGACGATCATCTAGTTCCAACCCCCTGCATGGACAGGGACACCTCCCACCAGCCCAGGTTGCTCCAAGCCCCATCCAACCTGCCCTTCAACACTGCCAGGGATGGGGCAGCCACAGCTTCCCTGGGCAACCTGGGCCAGGCTCTCACCACCCTCACACTCCAGAATTCCCTCCTCATGTCTCACCTCAATCTCCCTCTGCCAGTTTTCATCCATCCCCCTTGTCCTCTCCCTCCCTGCCCTTGTCCCAAGCCCCTCCCCAGCTTTCCTGGAGCCCCTTCAGGCCCTGGAAGGTGCTCTAAGGTCTCCCTGGAGCCTTCTCTTCTCCAGGCTGAACACCCCAACTCTCCCAGCCTGTCTCCAGAGCAGAGCTGCCCCAGCCCTTCGATCACCTCTGTGACCTCCCCTGGACTCTCTCCAGGACTTCCATGTTCTTCTTATGTTGGGGGCTCCAGAAGTGGACACAGTGTTCGAAGCATGTCTGGTTTGTAGATAAATGGTTTGAAGTGCTTCTTCAGATGGTTCACACTTAATTGGAGCAGAATCTGCTGGTGTTGGTGGGCTGGGCTGCTGGCAGATTGCTTGTGTAGTAATTCTAATTTGTTAGAAGAGAGCAGCAAAGGAACAAAGGCTGCTTGGCAGATAATCTTAAGATTCCTGCTGCCATATTGGCAGTGTTCTTTAGTTTGGGGCTTTTTCCCCTAAATTACAGGGTTCTTTTATGAAATTCAAGATAAAGCCAGTCTAGAGATTATGATTATTTTTAGATATACTATTTTTTCACAGATGAATTTCCTGTACTTCTTTCTAACACCTTTATGATGGTGGAAGTGCTTAGGGCTGAGAATAATATATCTACATTAAAGAAAGCAGTTTGAGGTACTCCTTCCTAATCATGTTAATTACTTGGAATTCTTTAGAGGAGGTAAAAAGATTTGCACTGAATTCCTGTAATTACTTAATTGGCTTTATTTATATATATTTGTAGTGCATGAATTATGTGGAAGTGCATCCGGTTCCTGAGAGGGAGAATTTCTGTCTTGGTCTTGTGTTTCTTCTGGCAGCTGTTATATATAGATATGTCTTGGCCAAATAAATGATCCTAGAATCCTTTGAGTTGGCTCTCACCGTGTGGAAATGCAGTGGCAGGTGATAGGAAGGATTCCTAGAAAGGAATCATCTAGTTTGACTTGATCTCTAGAGGTCCCTTCCAACTCTGATTATTCTGTGATTCATAGAATCATGGAATGGTTTGAGTGTGAAGGGGCCTTAAAAACCATCTAGATCCAGCCCCCCTGCATGGGCAGGGACACCTCCCACCAGCCCAAGTTGCTCCAAGCCCCATCCAACCTGCCCTTCAACACTGCCAGGGATGGGGCAGCCACAGCTTCCCTGGGCAACCTGTTCCATGAAGGCACAGCAGATAGCGGGACAGGGAAACTGAGGCAGGAAGCATGTAAATTAATTTCTTAGAAGTAGTTAATGTTTGTAATTGGTGTTTCTGCACCAGGCAGCTCTGTGACCTTAGCAGCAAAACTGCTGAACCTTTCTCCATTTCCGTGTGTGAATAAGTAGCAGAGCTTTCATGCCCTCCAGGTTGGGATGAGGCAGCTCTTATGTAATTACGAAGACTGAACATTGCAGGGAAATTAAAACTAAAATAAACGTGTTCTGAGCTATGGTGTCTTGGTTAATAAATATTGGCACCCAAGTAAATTTTACCTTTCTGTGCTGTTCAAATTCCCACCTTTTGGGTCTGTGCCTTTTTTGCAAAACATCATTAAGGGCCAGTTTGTATTGTTGTGGAGCAGCACAGAAATGTAATTGTATCTCAGTGCAAAAGGGGGGGGAAGAATCACAGAGAGACTCTGGCATGAAGTGTTTTATGTTTCCTTTCCATGGGAGGAGCTAACAACAGATTTTCATGTTCTTAGCTAAGCCCAAGACCACCATCTTATTTTTTGTTGCAAAGGGCAGTGTTTCCAATGTGTCCTGAGCTTTCAGAAGCCCTTTTCTCATCTTGCAACTTCTTTTTGGCTCAGAGTAAATTGTGTTATATTCCAAATTAACATTTGTCTGTTCTCTTTTCAGTGTGCAAGGAGCCCCCTTACAAAGTGGAGGAGTCTGGCTACGCAGGCTTCATTATGCCCATTGAAGTACACTTCAAAAATAAGGTAGAATCTGATTTCTGGTCTTCTAATTGTTTTGAGCTGTGCCAGAACCTGAGACTGCCTGACAGACTCTAAGTTATATGACTGTTTTATGTGTGTGTTTTTTATTAGTCTAATAAATAGAATTTAACTGGGAGTTGGAAGCTCCTGCCAGACTTCAAAAGAAAGCTTTTGGCAGAAATGGAATTGTATAGAAAGGTAATATCAGGACAGTGTGATGGTCCTAGAGATTCTGAGGAGAGATTGTGCTGCTTGTAACATGCTTCTCTAGCATGGGTAATATTAAAGCACTTTAAAATATTTTACACTAATAGGAAAGTAAATAAACATAAGCTGCTGATTTTATAAACATGTAAATACTGTGTTGACTGGCAATATATTTAAAAATCTGGGGTTTAATTTGCATTCTTATGAAATAAACTGTACAGGTATAAAACTGTTAGAGGCCCAAGACAAAGATTTGCATCTATAGGACAGATATTTACAGTTATGTTAAAAATGTTGTCCTTCTGATTCAGTACTTTTCCAAAAAGAAAGCACTGAATATTTTCCATCTTAAGATGCATTGCCAACAAGTATATGAAAGTTAAACTTGGGGATTTATTGCTTGCTTTAAGTCTCACCGCAGAGGTCACGTGCTACGTGACTTGCAGAAGGTTATGAAAATAGGGATTTGAGCACTTGGGTTCAGATTAGCTCAGTTTCAGTTAAATTGTTTTGTTAAACATGAATCCTGAATCTTTCTGGTTTTGATTACTGTTCAAGCAGAACGTTTTCTATTATTATTTATTATCCCTAAGAGGGAACCTAGATAAATTCAAATGTGACCATTGAGCCACACCACTCTAACGTGTGCTCTTACCCTCAGTCCCTTCAGCCCTCTAAGCACAAGTCACTGTGTTGAGACCACATCTAAAAACCTCATTCTGTTCAGCTCCCCAGCATCCTTTCCTTGTGCCTCCCACCAAAGTATCTGTAATTTCCTTCTCACCCCAGTCCAGCACAATTTACTCTTCTGGCTGTGTCGTTAGTAAATAATTAATCTTTTAGTTTATTTTTTGGCCTACAGTGCTGCTCTTACCCACTTTATGAGCCTAAGTAATAGGGCAAATCATGAGACAACCACAAGATGATTTGTCTGCACAACCTGGGAACATTTTGCCCCCAACTTTCTTTTGGGTGGGTAGGGAAGGATGTGAAGTGAAATGGCAGCTAGAGGTGAGAGGGTGAAAGTTGTTCATAGAAGGAGCTTTTTTGGCAAATACTGCAAACTATGGCTTGAATGCAAAAAACCAACCAACCAAACCTGAAAAGCTTAAAAGTAGTTTGATTTCTGGTGGCTTTTCTGAGGTTTTGGATGGAAATCAGGAAACTCTTAATCTGCACTGCATGTTGGCCTCATTCAGCTTCAAAATTTACCTTTACATTCCTGACCAAAAAAATGTCAACTTCTCCAAACTGATTTCTTGTAAGAATGATCTTTGACTGGGGTGGGTGAGCTTTGTGCTTTACCTTTTATTTTTCCTTCCTTTCTTCACCCAGTCTTTTTTCACACTTGCCTTTTCCTTGCAGGTCTCAAATGACTTTGTCTTCCATGAGTCTTTGGATCTTTCTCTCTAATTTCTGCCTCTCTTGGGATTTTTTTTTGGTGGGTTTTTTGTTTGTGTTTTATTTTTTTGTAGGTGCACTTGTTTGCTTTGACTCTCTCCTGCATTCCTATGTTTTTTTTTTTCCTCTCCATCCCTTATATTCCATGCTCCTCACAGAGTATGGAGCTGGCAGCTTTTCAGAATAACTTGGTTTCACACCCACTGGGGTCATCACTCCTCATTGTTTCTAGCAGCACGTGATTGCAGGGTTGTTCTTTCTAGCATTAGGGATAGGATGGCTTTTATAAATAAGGGAAATAGGTGGTCTCTGTTCTTGGTGGAAACAATGGAAGTAGCAGTTAATTTAGGAGAAGGAGCTTTGTTTTTGGCATTTTGGTCTTCAGGAAGATGAAAAAGAAATAGGAAAAACGGGTTCAGTTGCAAATCTTCAGAATCTTTGCCTTTTTTTTTTTAAGATCCATGTGTTGTGGAGAAGTTAATTTCCACTTTTAAACTAGTTGGCACATTGACTATTGATGGAGTTTTGGGACAGCACCATCACTGGGAAACTGGGGCAAGTGGTGGCTGAGGGAAAAGTGGATCTCTCTCATTTCCTAGCAGGCCATTTGAGCAGAGACCTTCTTCATTCCCAGGTTCAGCCATGAACATGTAACACATGAGCCATACTGATGTTTTTTGAGATCTGTTTTTACTGCTTCAAAGTAAATTTTCCATCCTGATGTCAGCAAATGTTACATTCTCTGCACATTTGCAAGCTAAGCCTGGTGCTTAGGATTGCTGGAAGCTTAGAGGCTGCCTGATGATGTGAGGAATTTGGCTCCTCTGACCACTATTGCCTGGCAATAAAGCCACCTTGAAATATTAAGAGCTGATGATGGTCAGAAAGTGCAGCTGGAGGAAATGTAAGAGGTAAATACTTCTGTAAAGATAGAAATGCAAAGACAAAAGATAAGCAAAGACTGGGATATAGTAGAGATTAATAAGATTAGGAAGGAGAAGGAATGACAAAGGCTCAGAATACAGCCTGTTTTCTCCTGCATTAAAGAGTGACATTAAAGCACCAAATAAATAAGTCTTTACTACTTGGAGACCATATGTTCACTCTGATCTTTGTAAACCTGTTGACACTGTTGGGGATCAGCTGTTGTGCGTGGAGCAGATATTGTTCTGAATTGATTACAGCAGTTGGGACTCATCCTTGAGTAACTCTTTTCAAGTAGATGTTATGGATTGGTTCTGGGATTGGGCAGAAAAAGCTGTTTGGTGGTGGCTGGGCAGGAGTCGGGTGGGTCTCCCTGGCCATATGCTCCCTACATTCTAACACCTTTTTGTTGATGATTTAAGTGTGTCCTCTCAGTTGAAACAAGAGTTGCAAAGGCTTTGGGATTTGTTTATCGATGCATGTTTAGCTTTGTAAAGGTGAGAAGAGAAAGGACTTAAAGAAGGGAGCAGGCTGATCTGTGGAGGCTGATCTTTGCCATGGTTGGCTGCAATGTTTTTTCCACATTTTCAGCCTCCTTTCTTAGCAGTTTCCTTTCCCTGTTCTAATTTGTTACTAGGATGATAAAATAGCAGTTGTCACAGCCAGTGTACTCTTTGCTTTGGCTAAAGAAACACGGGCCTGTTCACTGTTAAGGAACAGTTCTACTAAGAATGGCTCAAGAATATTTTTAATGAACTTCACCGGGGATCTTTTTAGGCAATTTTGCATAAAACTGCCCATTTTGTGTTGGAGTTCTCTCTTTTTGTTATTGTTGCTGTCTGTTTGGAGTAGGAGAATCAAAGACTGGTTTGGGTTGGAGGGAACCTTCAAGATCATCCAGTCCCAACCCCCCTGCATGGGCAGGGACACCTCCCATCAGCCCAGGTTGCTCCAAGCCCCATCCAACCTGCCCTTCAACACTGCCAGGGATGGGGCAGCCACAGCTTCCCTGGGCAACCTGGGCCAGGCTCTCACCACTCTCACAGGGAAGAATTTTTTCCTGATGTCCAACCTAAGTGTGGAAATCAGAGTGAAAATGGGGTTTTGTTTCTTCAGGAGGGAAAAGGGAAGGATTGGTAGTTGAAACAAGCCTCAGTACTCACATGGTGATGGGGTATTGGTGAGAAAACAGGTTCAAAGCGCAGTATCATGGAATGGTTTGGGTTGGAAGGGACCCTAAAGATCATCTAGATCCAAGCCCCTGCATGGGCAGGGACACCTCCTGCCAGCCCAGGTTGCTCCAAGCCCCATCCAACCTGCCCTTCAACACTGCCAGGGATGGGGCAGCCACAGCTTCCCTGGGCACCCTGGGCCAGGCTCTCACCACCCTCACACTCCAGAATTCCCTCCTCATGTCTCACCTCAATCTCCCTCTGCCAGTTTTCATCCATCCCCCCTTGTCCTCTCCCTCCCTGCCCTTGTCCCCAGTCCCTCCCCAGCTTTCCTGGAGCCCCTTCAGGCCCTGGAAGGTGCTCTCAGGTCTCCCTGGAGCCTTCTCTTCTCCAAGCTGAACACCCCAACTCTCTCAGCCTGTCTCCATAGGAGAGTCAGTGCTCTGGGACCCACTGAAGCTTTTGGTGCCTCTCAGACAGGGAAGGGTCAGCAGAGTACTCAGGAGCCAGAGCCTGTTCCTACCCTGTGGGGACAGTTCTGCATTGTTGTGTTTGTCCTTCCTGTGCTGTAATTCCATTCCTCAATAACTAGGTGCTTTCTTGGTCTTGTAATTTGAATTTTGGGTTCTGTATTTTGAATATTGCTCTGAACCTGGACAGTCTGGGTATCTGAGCTTCCTAGAGAGTTGCAGTGGTTTCTGCAGAGCACAGGACTGTCTCATCTGCTGTTGGTGGCCTGCTGGAGCCTTTGCCTCTGTAACTGAACCTGAAAAACAACCGGCAGGGGCTCAGCAGGTTGAGTGATAAAGCTTCTGAAAGCACAGCTGACTAATGATAGTGGATCACTTGGGATTGTTGGACTGAAAATGTTAGTGTGCTATTTTTATTTCTTAAATCCTTTGTGTTCCTTCCTGTAATGAGGGCTGCTGTTAGTGGCTTCTGGTGCTTGAATCAATACAAACTGGGTACAATAAATGCTGTGCTGTTTTTCTGCTGCTCTCTCCCTTCCCTCTCCCTGACTCCATTTCAGCAGTCTGGAGGCTTTTTTTTTCATAGCCTTATTGTTGTCTCTAAATACATTTTCTACAGTGGCATGTGTTGTAATCTGGTGGCTCTGAGACAGGTGTGACTGGTATTCATCTCCTCTTATGCTTTTTTGCATCCAAATCAAAACAGATCAATCCCTCACCCCCCAAAGAAGCCCAAGGTCTAGTTATACTTTCATGCTATCCTGATATAAGGCAGATGATATGAATGCAACATCGATAAGATGATGCATTAATGCCCATTTAAAGATACTACCTCCCAATTTCAGTGCTAGAGATAAAAGGCTTCCAGCATTTACATGATGGATACGTGTAACTTGGTTTTTCTATTAGTGAAAAGGGAGATAAGCAAAGAAAGCAGAAAAATCTGTTTGATTTTCCCACTTAGGTTCAGAATCAGAACATGGATCTTTTCCCCCTCAGGTGATATTTAGAGGTGTGATAGATAAAATACATAGAAAAATATTGGAGATGGGGAAAACTAATTGTGTTTCAAAGTAGGAAGGCTGAGACCTTGTACATGAGTGCACATCTGGGAGGGTGGGTGAAACTGGAGCAGTCACAACAGTCCTGAGGAAGGTGAAACAGTCCTGAGGAAGGTGGCTGGAGAGCCCAGGTTTGTGAGAGACATTGAACACATTGCTGCCTCACTGGGGCAGGGTCTCTGCAGGTTTGAGGAAAGGAGGAGGAGATTTAGCCTGTTGGTATTTATTCAGTGTTGCTGAAAGCCCTGGAAGGAGGAGTAAAACTTGTTATTTTGTCTGGCCTTTGAGTGGAAGCATTTGTTGCTCACAGTTTTTGGATCTGTCTGTGTTGTCTTAGCAAACCTGCAGCACTGAGGTGCTGCTGCTGAAGGGTGAAACTTTTTCTACCTTTTTTTTTTGGTCATAAATGAATGCATATTATGAGAGTACCCATTCTTCTATCTGAGCAGACAGTTTTCCAGGCCAAAACTGTGTTTTAGTAGCCCTTCAGTGTGGGATATGAGTCATAGAACACCAGTTTGGAACCATCATCTGGTCCAACCTTTCTAGGTGCCACTATAGTTTATATCAGATGGCTCAGCACCTTATCAAGCTGAGACTTGAAACTGTCCAATGTGGGGGAATCCACCACTTCCCTTGGGAGACTATTCTAATGTTTGATTGTCCTCATGGTGAAAAATTTACCTTGTGTCCAACTGGAATCTCCCCAGGAGCAACTTGTGCTCATGACCCCTTGTCTTTTCCAAGTGACTCCTTGTAAATAGTCTCCATCTCCTTGGTAGCCCTGGCCAGGCATCTCCAGATGGTGGATAGATGGCAGTGCCTGGCAGGGAACCTTGATGGATGTAGGAGCTTCACTAGGCTTGCCAGCATCATGGCATGTATTTGTAAGAGCTAATAAGTTATTAAATGCTTGTCTTGAATGCATTTCCCTAATTTTCAAACAAAAGAATAGACTCCAGATAGGGCAGAGTTCCAAAAATGCTGTTCTGTGTTATTTTACTTAACCACGTAGAATCTCAGAAACGATAAGGGTGTTTCATGGGTTTGTTACAGAGTGTAACACGAGGCTGCTTGCTTCAAAAAAATGGATATTGGGCTATTCACTTTTAAAAGTCCTGCCTCCAACTGGGGTGGAAGACCAGTCCAACAGGTTGTACCAGCCTGAGAAGGGGGTTTCATTTCTACAGTTATGAACTGGTTACGGATAAATGACTCCGTCAGGCTGGCTCTGTGGCAGAAGGGAAGTGGTGTTAGATGTTATAGAGTTATTGAATAACCATGAGCCTGCTTCCTTGGTGTGCTAGATTTTTGTAGATAATTTTGTTTTATGGCTTTCTAAAAGTGATTTATGAGCCCTGTGCACACGCTACCAGTGAAATTCTTTTGATTTGTCTTAAGTGGCAAAGGGCACACCCTGCCTTGAAAACAAGACAAGGAAATTTTAACAAAAGACTTTGAAAAATTCCTCCTCTTACGAAAAGTGCCAAAAGAAATTTAACCCATTGCTTCAGAACTCGGAAGAAAAATAAAGCAACTCCCAATGTTTTCAACAGTGTGGTGGCAGAATGGGGGCTGGAAGTCAGTGAAAATAAAGTGTATCATGCTGGGCTTTGGAGTTTTGGAGGTGGAGTAGGGGGATTCACTGGATGGAGGGAAATTCACAGTAGCAGCAAATAAAGCTTGGCCTTAGCTTTGTGGGACACACTTCTGATTTACTTCTCTGGCATGGTGAGACTTTAGGGGCAGATACAAACTGAGTCTCTAAGGTGGCTTGCTGAGACATCCCATGTCAGGGTAAGCATTTCATGTCCAAATTGGCCATTGGATTTTAAACTGAATAAATGCACTATCTACCAGTTAGAAATGGATGGGATCCATCCTTTCTGAAGCCCTTTATGGAAGTAAGGCCCTTAAGAAGAGTTTATGGTCTTGGAGAGCAACAAAATGTCCACAGAAAGTCAGCCCCTCCCCTTTTCAGTTTTACTTGTTGGCATCAAGGGTTTAATATCAGAAGGTGGGTTGAACTAAGAGTAAAGTTTGGCTTGAACATAGACTGAAGCTCAAGCAGGAGTAGGTGAAGTGGTGTTGCAGTTTGCAAACAGGCTGCCTGGACCTGACTTCCTCAGGTGAAAAATTCCCTGCACTGTTGTGACTCCAAGCCCCAGGACATGTAGATCCCAAAGGGTTATTTAGAAAGGCTTTGAAGTGTGGCCCTGGGGATTCAGCTTGGCTTTCCATTTGAAGTCAGAGGATGTGTAGGTCCGGGTCAATTGAGAGAGAGACTGTCCTTGTTTCCCCCCCTTTTTCCCCCCTTGATGGTTGTTTGGAGGGAAGAACCTTTTAGGGAGGACCGGATGGGTTAAGCTTTGGAGTGTTTTGAGCTGTAATCATTAGCTGATCAGTGAAGGCAGTAAAGGAAAGAATGTTTATTTGCAGCTTTTTGCTCTGAGACTTTTGTGTTCCTCCTTTTAGGACTGCTGTAATCTTAACTACTCACTTGAGGGGGGGAGGTTCTGATGGCCAGAGACCATACAAAGGGTGTTTTAATGATCGTGGTGCTTGGCTAGGGCTCTGTTCCCAGGGCAGTCCTGATCTCTGAGTTGAAGGAAAATCACTTTGAAAAACTGCCTTAATTTTACAAAAAGTGGAAGATGGTCAACAGAGGTGCCATAAATATTTGGGGGGGGTTCTCTGATGCTTTTGAGTCTATATACAAAATGGGATATCTAAAAGGGAAATGAATCTGCTGCTTCTCTCCTGCTCTGAAAGGAAACAGGCAAATACCCAAACAGAGCTCTGATAATATGATGGGTTTGACCATTAGCTTTTGCTAATGTATCCAAGATCCATTTATTTCTTGGTATTAACTAGGGAGGGCATTCTAGAAACAATTCTTAGGCTACATTTGGATTTCTATTCATCCTTCATTTAAGTTTATTAGACTTTGAGGGACCCTCTACAGCTGCTGTTTGAACTCCAGTGTAAGCATGCACATGCAGAGCTCACTAATGATTCAGTTAATGACAATGTTTGTAGCAAAGGAGGAAAATGCCAATGCAGTGTGTTTTGCAAGTATTTTTCTTCTTCTTCCCATCTGTGCTAGTAGACATCAAACCCTTTCCAGTGTGTATGGATTCCTTTTCAAAAGAGGTAGGAAGACCCTTGTGTTGGTAGCATGTTCATGGGAGGGGAGATTGAGGTGAGACATGAGGAGGAAATTCTGGAGTGTGAGGGTGGTGAGAGCCTGGCCCAGGTTGCCCAGGGAAGCTGTGGCTGCCCCATCCCTGGCAGTGTTGAAGGGCAGGTTGGATGGGGCTTGGAGCAGCCTGGGCTGGTGGGAGGTGTCCCTGCCCATGCAGGGGGGTTGGGACTGGATGATCTTGAAGGTCCCTTCCAACCCAAACCATTCTGTGATTCTATGATAATTCTGCTATATGTGTCTCATTAGGTGTCTGCCTCCCCCTGTTTGGGGAGTTAGGACTAAAAACCTGGGCTCCCAGAGGAGCTCAGGGTACTGATTTTGCTAGAAACCCAGTGTGGTTACCACACTTTTTGTTGTTAGAGGTGCAATTTATATCAGAAATGGCTCCTTCAGTGATGTTGGCCTCACCAAGCAGGCAGCAGGAGTCAGTGTTTGCTCGGAAGCTCTTTGGAGGCTTCAACCTATTTTCAGCCCATCTAATGGCTCAGGCTGGGAGTCTGTGGCTGTTCCCCTACAACAATGCAGCAACACCAGGAAATCAAGCTGCTGGGTATGAATTGTGGAAAAGACTGCTGTGCAGCTGCTTGATGGTGTGTGTGGAATGAGGCATGTGGGATGCGTTCATGTAAATACTGAATGTACTGGAAAGCTCTGGGTGGTTTGCAGGAGAGTCTCTTTGACCACATTTGGAGTTTTCAGCTTGAAATGCACCAGATAATAGCAGGAAATGTCCTGTCAATATTTATAATACACCAGTCGTGTGCAACATTTGCAGTTTGTGGAGGGGGGGGAGGGGAAAGGAAGGATTTTCTTCCATCCTGCACTGCAAACACAGAGCAGCTTCTGCAGCAGGTGGAACAAAACCAGTGAGGTGCAGATGATCCCCCCCACCCCCAACATGCATACAAACTGGGGATTTCTTCAGGGAAAGTGCCCTTGGGAAGTTCAAAAGCCTGGGGAGCTCTTCCCATTCAGCAGCGTGCATATTGAAAAGGATTTTACAAACTGAGGCATCCTTGTGCCGTTGGGTTTAATCTTTGCTCAGTGCCCACAGAGATCCTGGGAATTCAGAAGTTGTTCCTTCTCTACATAAAGGATGATGCTTTTCTTAATATTGATACTTACAGTACAGTTGCTTCCCACAGGAGGTAGGATCAAGCAGACTAGTGGATAAAGCTTGAGAGTGTTTTTCTGGGATGACTTGAACAGCTTTAAACAGACAATTGTCAGTCAGAATCCTTGTCTGTGCATTTCTCTTGCTATGAAAAGCCATGAGTTTCTGATCAATGATATGTTAACTTCAGGCACTTTAGGTCCTAATAGTTTAATTTCTAGCTTTCTGATCTCATGCTGAAAACTATGAATGCAACACTTAGTGATTTATTTGGGATTTTCAGGAGTGACTGTTTGAATCCTCTGCCTTCGGGTGCTTGCCAGACTTCTTCCCTTTTCCCAAGATCTTTCTTGTTTTTAGGAGGAGCCAAAAAAGGTTTGTTTCACATACGACCTGTTCTTAAATTTGGAGGGAAATCCACCTGTGAACCACCTTCGTTGTGAGAAACTGACTTTCAACAATCCCACCAAGGAATTCAGGCGCAAACTCATTAGGGCTGGAGGGGTAAGTGCTGGAGATCTGGAGGGGTTCTGCTAAAACAGAGGTCTTGGTTTATTCTGGGGGTTTCTTCTCAGTTCCAGCCCAGCAGGCTGCAGTTTTCCACGTCCATCTAAAGGATCATCCAGCCAATTTTTACTCCTGGTTATACAACTGAAGCACTTGAGGCAGAACTAAACCATTGGTGGTGTGATTGGTGACACTTCACTTTCAATTTAAATGTGATCATTAATATCAAAGCACTATAACCCCTCTGGAAATAGAGGTCTTCTGTGGATGCTGCAGCCTGCCCATCAGGCAGTTACAGTTATCTGTGACCTTCCTAGTGTTATGAGCTGTATCAGTATCAAAAAGCTCAAGAAAAAAGAGAGGCTTCCAGTCTATCTATACTCATTTTTGCCACAGGAAAGCTTAATACTTTGTGTTTCCTGGTCCATAAGTGTCCTCTAAACCTGAGCTCAGCTGCTTGTGGCTTAGGAGATAAAAAAAATAAGGAAAAATGTTTAGAATATAGGGTGAAAGTGGGTGTGGGAGGCAAAAATAGGTATAGTTTTGAAGGCACAATAAGATAGGGGTTGGTACAGTGCATAAAGTTTTTAACCAGACAGAGGATGTCATGACTGAATTCTGAGACACCCTCTGTTTATAGTCATATATAATTATCCTCTGTTTAAGGACTTGATATTCAAGATGGTCTTAATTGCTGGCAGAATTTTCCTCTGGGGAAAAAAAAAAAAAAAAGAAGACAACATAATTTTAGCCTGAGAAAGTAAAAAAATTGTGGGGAAATTTGTCAGTAGTAAATCCCAGGAGTGACAAGTATTCCAAGCTGATCTGTCCAGGAATTCTACTTTGTGCCAGTGCTTTTTTGGACTGGGCACAAAGTGGAAGGTGCTTCTTTCAGCCACAGGGTGAAATCTTTTCTAGAGTATGATTTGCTTTCTAGGATTTTCCTGCTCTATTATTGTATTCCTTATGTGTTGAGGTGTTTTATCTGAGGATTACTTTCGATGCTATTCAACTAGTGGAAATTTTCCACAGGATTATTCTGGCAGGACAGAGGGGAAGGAAGGAGGAAAGTGATTCATGAAACTCACTGCTTGTTGTTAAGATCTTGTCGAGGGAGAGACCCAAGGCCTGATTTTCTCTGGATTTTCTCTGGTTTTTATTTGTTCTGAATGAGTTAATTCACCTTCTCCTAAATTGATGAAGTCTTGCTCATTCCTTCCAGCTTTACCTTCTCCCCTTTTGCAGGATAAGAGCATTTGCAGCAGAACACACAGTTCTTGTCCAGAGCTTTATTGCCTGCTTGTGCTCAGAATCTTGACGTTCCCTTTGGGAAAAATACTTGATATTGCAAGTTGCCTTTCATATTTGTTTTTCTTGGTTTAATGTCCTCTATTTGAGGAGTTACACTGCCTAGACAATATATTTTTATGGCCTTTAAGCTGGGGAAAAAAAAAACATACAAAAGATGAATAATAGGGTGTTAATTGAGCAAGTGGCTTAACATAATCATGTGTTAATAGTCCACATGACTTCACTCATATATAATTTTTTCTCCTCTTTTCTTACCAGGTGATGGTAATGCCAGAAGGAGCAGAAACTGTTTCAAGGCCAAGCCCTGATTATCCAATGTTACCCACAATACCACTCTCTGCCTTCTCTGATCCCAAGAAGACCAAACCATCCCATGGGTCAAAGGTCAGCAATACATGTTTTTGTGTCATCCTGAAGTGAAAAGTCTTTCAGGACTTGAAGATGGGAGATTTAGCAGGATATTTTTTAGCGTGAGGGTGGTGAGAGCCTGGCCCAGGTTGCCCAGGGAAGCTGTGGCTGCCCCATCCCTGGCAGTGTTGAAGGGCAGGTTGGATGGGGCTTGGAGCAGCCTGGGCTGGTGGGAGGTGTCCCTGCCCATGCAGGGGAGTTGGATCTAGATGATCTTGAAGGTCCCTTCCAACCCAAACCATTCCATGATTGTGTGACTTACTGCTAAGAGCTTGTTTAGCAGCTGCTTCTGGCTGCTTCTAATTCCAAAAATGTCCTCCTTGTGCTCTGCAGTTCACTCACTAATGGTCTGGAACTCATCATCATTTAGGAGGCCTTTTTATGATTTGCCAGACTTCTCTCCAGGGAAATTTTGAAAAGAAAATTAAATGTCCAAGACTGGGTTGTGTTGTGGTTTGTTTTTTTTTTGTGAGCCTTGTCTTCCTCCTGATCTGCTGTAGCACATAAAGTTGAATGAAAATCTCTCTGATTGTTCTGACTTGGATTCTTGATACTGAAGATGAATTATGTGGATCTTTCATTGTCTGTCATGTGAAGCTCTACCCTGAGTCCTTGTGTTTCTTTGCAGCAAGGCTGAGGAGAGGATCAGAACTTCCTCTGTCATTAGAACTATTTAAGATAGTGGTGTGAGGAACACAAAATAGTCTGTGCTTGGTCAACCTAGTGATTTCCATCTTAGATAATTGCATCCAGCAGTTTCTAGTTGTTGAGACTTCTGAAGCAGCTCAAGTTTTCTCTTTTTTCTTTTGTGAAATGAAGCTGGTTTTGTGTAATTCTGCACAGGAGAAACAATCCACAGGCAGTGCCTTTTGTAGCAGATTAGACACACTTTATCAGTCTGAATAGTCCCAAATATTAACAGCAATTCATTGGTTGGTGTAATTCAATTCTGATATCTGGTTTGTTCAGGGCTCTAAACACTTCTGGTGCTTTGGTCATGCTTTCTGATGTTGATGTTATGAAACAGAATAAAGATCACTTATCTCTTAGTGGCTGATTTAATTTTGGTCAGGAATGAAGCATTAGAAAATACAGAAGACACAAGAGAGAAAAGGGCTCTGACCCAAGCTTTGGAAATTGCCAGTAGCTGAAGAGACACTGGTCTCCTGCTGCTTTTTCTCCAGGTTGCCCTCAGAGCTACATGTGTGTCTGCATCTCAGGCTGTCCAGTTCATGCCCCTGTGCTCCCCAGGAGACCCACTTCTTGAAGTGTGTTGAGTTCACAAGCAGTTGGCAAAGGGAAAGACTCCTTGGCCAGCAGGCCAAGGGAGGAGATTCTCCCTCTTTATTTGGTTCACATGAGACCCCGTCTACAGCACTGTGTGCAGTTCTGGAGCCCCCAACATAAGAAGGACACGGAGCTCCTGGAGAGAGGCCAGAGGAGGCCACAGAGATGATCCAGGGGCTGGAGCAGCTCTACTCTGGAGACAGGCTGGGAGAGTTGGGGTGTTCAGCCTGGAGAAGAGAAGGCTCCAGGGAGACCTGAGAGCACCTTCCAGTGCCTGAAGGGGCTCCAGGAAAGCTGGGGAGGAACTTGGGACAAGGGCAGGAGGGAGAGGACAAGGGGGGATGGATGAAAACTGGCAGAGGGAGATTGAGGTGAGACATGAGGAGGGAATTCTGGAGTGTGAGGGTGGTGAGAGCCTGGCCCAGGTTGCCCAGGGAAGCTGTGGCTGCCCCATCCCTGGCAGTGTTGAAGGGCAGGTTGGATGGGGCTTGGAGCAGCCTGAGCTGGTGGGAGGTGTCCCTGCCCATGCAGGGGGTTGGAACTAGATGATCTTGAAGGTCCCTTCCAACCAACCCGTTCTATGATTCTAAGATGATTCTGTGATTGGTGTCTTAAGGCTCTTACTAAAGGTGATAAAATGCCACAAATCAGAGACTTTGGCTCTCGTGGCTGTGGGGACCTCCAGTGTTTTGGTCAAGTTGCAGTGTGGTTCACGTGGTGAGTTGGGGGTCAGGCCGCAAATATAAATTGTATTTGCCACAGATATGATTCAACCTTAAAAAAAAATCTCTGTAGTTGCTGGTTTTTTTCCCCTAAAATATGAAGTATGACTTTGTGTAATGTAGCCAGAGTGAGTTTCCCCTTATTTGGCTTCAAATGTTAACCCTGTAGATAAAATATCAACTACACATCTATAGATGTTTATAGATCTCCCTTTATAGTCCATGGAAAGTAACAGGCATTTAGGAAACATGTTTCATCCTGTCCTAATGGAGATGTTGGAAGTCCCTGCTGTCAATTTCTGTCCCTCAGCTTTAGGGAAATCTAGATGTCTACCTCAGAGGTAGGTAGGTACATTAGGGGTCTGTGGATGGATGTCTACACTAAACAAATGCTTCGGTGTGATTTATGGGAATGTTTTGTAGTTCTGTGCAGAGCTTCAGTTCCATACCAAGTTTGCATGTTTCTGTTGCTGAATTGTAGGATGCAAACAAGGAAAGCAGCAAAGCATCCAAGCCACACAAAGTAACCAAGGAGCACAGAGAGAGGCCAAGGAAAGACTCTGAGAGCAAAAACTCCTCCAAAGACCTTGAAAGAGAACAAAACAAGCCTTTGAAGGACTCCTCCAGAAAACCAACTGAGAACAAACTGCCTAAGGAGGAGAAGGCACCTCCAAAAGCTGCTTTCAAGGAACCAAAACTGGCCGTGAAGGAGACCAAACTGGAGAACACTTCTCCTAAGGGTGGGCCACAGCCGGAGTTAAAGTCTTCCAGCAAGAGGCCCTCCAACGTGGAGTCACCAAAGCCTAGTGCCAAAAAACAAAAAAAGAGTAGCTCCAAAGGGGTAAAGAATATCCTAGGGACATCTCCCAGAACCTCGTCTTCCTCATACCCAGAGAAGAAGCAAACCAAGGAGAAGATGAATGCCAAAGTGGAAAAGGTAAAATCTGAAAATGAGGCCAAGGAGATCAAAAAACCTGTGGAAATGGAGGAGTCCAATTCAGAGGATGAAACTTCCTTCAAGTCAGAGGTGGGTAGGGATTTGTCCTTTACCAGAATTTTGAAACATGCTGCTTAAATCACTGCATGAAAAAGATGTTGAAAAATATGCCCTCAGATAAGATAGAGAACCAGACTGGCCAATGCTGAGCCTGGGCTGTATCTCAAATAAAAAACCTCTTTGAAAATCCTATCACTGTGAATTGCTACTGCTGCCTGGTTACCTCATGCTCCAGTTCTGATTGGATTTATCTGCAGGCAGAGTTACCCAGAAGTCAGAATTTAAGGCTCATTAATCCCTTGCAGTGACATTTATAGAGCTAGAGTAGGTGTAGATACACTTTCTACCTGCTTATGATAACAGAATGTTTTCGAAGGTGATCTTAATTCAGAGAAGGAGTCAATAATTTCAGCTGAAAAAAAAAAGTATTAAAATGTAAATAAACTCCCTTATTCCTGACACAGCCTGTAAGAAATGTTCTGTTGCCTGAAGTTCAAAATCCAACCACATGCCACTAAACCTAAATAAGTTGTGTTGTAAAATATGAAACAAATTATTTTATTGCCTTTTTTTAAAAGCTATCTAAATATTTTCTTTTTCTTTTTACAACCAAGAACTTTCCTCATCCTCTGTCTCCTAAAAATCATTGGCCAAAAGAAGGAAAAGAGGAAAAGGAGGAGGGGAAAGACACAACTTAAATCCAAACTCTCTCTCCTTTTTACTTCTATATTTTTGGAATTGCTGTAAAGAAGCTGTATCTTCTGTGGCATTCATAGGATAGTGTCACAGGAATTTCTGAACTGCTCCCTGTTGACTACTTTTAGAAAGATTTGTTTTACTAGAATAAATCTTCTAAGGATAATTCATGTTGCCAATTGATCAGCACCATGATGCAGTAACTATTAATGAGCTTATTTCAGAAGGGATTTTTTTCTTTCAAAGGCCTTCCAGGGGAGGAGTTTATCAGGGAAGTGTTAATTCGAGTTACTCTGCAAGGGTTTAATCCAGATAGATCAAATGGTGGTTTTATTTCTTTTAAAATTAGTTTTATTATTTATTTTTATGTAGTGAGAGAAAAAGGGGTGATGGCTTAAAATTGGAAGAAGGAGATTTAGGTGAGACACGAGGAGGAAATTCTGGAGTGTGAGGGTGGTGAGAGCCTGGCCCAGGTTGCCCAGGGAAGCTGTGGCTGCCCCATCCCTGGCAGTGTTGAAGGGCAGGTTGGATGGGGCTTGGAGCAACCTGGGCTGGTGGGAGGTGTCCCTGTCCATGCAGGGGGTTGGATCTCGATGATCTTGAAGGTCTTTCCAACCCAAACCATTCTGTGATTCTATGATTCTGTGTTGCTTATACATTAAAGAGAGGCAGCTCCTCTCCACTTCTGGCCTTGTGCCTGAAGTGCATCCGTGTGTAGGAAGCCTGTTGGTGCTGCAGGAGAGGATGTACTGGGCTCTCACTGGGAGCTGCTGTACTCTGCTGGTCTCTGCTGAGTCCCTCAGCTCTGGTTCTGCAATACTCCTTGGTGTCCTCCATCCCCTGGGACTTTCCGTGCAGCTGTGAGCTGGTCGGGCTGCTCAGACTGTTTCCTGCAACCACAGAGCTGTGGTTGTGGTTCCACTGGGTCTGCTGCAGCCCAGTCCTGCCCCCACCAAGCTTCCTATGCTTCTGTGTCCTCTCTTGCACCAGCTCTTGTGTCTGTTGGATGCATGACAGAGGTATTTGGGTGCTAGCCCAGGAGGAGGGGAGGAGGAAAACTCTGTGTGATGGAGGGGGAACCATGGCAGCTGCTGGTCAGATCAGGTTAGGTTTCTGTGGAACTTGAAGCTTAAGGGTGTAACTGCATAATGCCTTGGCATCAGCAGAGAAGACTGAGGGTGCCTTTTCACCCTAGGGGTGTTCTTTCTGCTGCAGTTTTCCTCCATGGCTGGTGCTGGTGCAGCTGGTGGAGCTGTGTGGTAAGCCACATCACTGGAGTGAAGGAGCAGCTGGAGGTGGAGCAGGGCCCGGAAACTCTTAAATCAGCTTTGCTGCTGCAGCCAAGGGGTTGTGCAACGTGCTCTGGGGCTGCAGCTCCACCAGGCCTTTCAGCTGACATCTTTGCAGGCTGCTGGTGAAAGGAACAGTCTTGCTCTCGTTTGTGCTGCTGGCATGAGAGCTCGTGTGGCTTTGCAGTGGGCTGGAGGAGTTTCTTCTTCCATTTCAGCTCCTGCTGAGAGTTAGTTGTTCTTTGCATCTACTGTATGAGGAAAAGCTGGGATAGCTGGGGCTGCTCAGCTGAGAGAAATGGAGGCTGAGGGGGGATCTGATCAGCGCTTGTAAATATCTCCAGGGTGTGTCAGGAGGATGGGGCCAGACTCTGCTCAGGGGTGCCCAGTGACAGGACAAGGGGCAATGGGCACAAACTGGAGCACAGGAGGTTTCGCCTGAATGTGAGAAAATACTTCTTTCCTGTGAGGGTACCAGAGCCCTGGGACAGGCTGCCCAAGGAGGCTGTGGAGTCTCCATCCCTGGAGACATTCCAACCCCACCTGGATGTGTTCCTGTGGGATCTGCTCTAGGGGATCCTGCTCTGGCAGGGGGTTGGACTGGGTGATCTCCAGAGGTCCCTTCCAACCCCCCCACTCTGGGATTCTGTGATTCCTGGTTTGTTGGTTTTTTTTTTTTCCTTTTTTTTTTTTTTTCTTTCCTTCCCCCAAGTCCAGTTCCCTGAACTGGCCTCATGCTTGGCTGCCTAAATGCTTGTGCTGACAAAAGAGAGGCTGAGATGTGAGGGCAGGATTGCTGGTTCCCATTGTTGGTATTTGCTTTTGTCATTTCAGGGTGACAGTAACTGCAGCCTGGGCAGGCAGAGCATGTCCCCCTGGGTGGGTACAAATAGCTGAGAGGGTTAACAGCAAAAGGAGAGTTAGGGGCTGTACAGCTTCCAGCTTCTTAGCTCTTGTTAAGTCATTTTCAGGGAGCACCTGCTGGATTATCAGCAATGAAGGGATGTTAGGATTGAATCCATGGGGGGCTGTGCTCCCTTAGCTTGAAAATATTCCTCTTGGCTTGCATGTTGAAATGTTTCTAAACCAATAGGGCTGCTGCAGTGCCAATATATCACCTCTTGGAATTGTCAAATTATTCTCCTTTGCTACTGAATCCTTCACAAGGGTTGTAATACCCTTTTTTGACATTTTTCTCCTGCCTTCTTACAGGTGAATAAATGCAACTCTGAACAATAATTGGGTGATAAATTATGAAGAGTGGTGGTATTGGGATGAAAGTCCTGCTGCTGCTTTCACTTATTAATGCCCCAAACTGCTGATGTGCCTCATTCTACCAGTTCACAGTGTTTTAATAGTATTAACACTTCCTGTAATAAAGTGTATTGATCAGTGGGAATGTGTGATTTTTCTAGCCTTGAGGATTTGGCAGTGGAAGTAATAGCTGGATTTCCAGGACTGGTGCAGTGAAATTGAAATGCTGAATTTCCAGGGAATTACTTTGTATACAAAAAAAAAAAAAAAACAAGAAAAAAGGGAAGCTAATATTACAGTCGATTGAGAATCTTGAAACTAGATTCCCCCCCCAAAAAAAAAACCCCAACCTTTTAAGATTATTGTGCAGGATTGAGCCTTCTCTGCCACCTTGTGGTCCCTTAAGCTAAAGCATATGATTGCTGCACAGTATCTGGGTTTAGGTTAAAACCATTTCTAGCACTAAAACTGTGTCTCTGGAGGCTGTTACCAGCACTAGTTCACTCTGTCTTTTGACTCCCTCTCCCTGCAGATTTTGCTCCTGGCATTTCAGCTGAACCTTGCCAGCCAGTGGAGCTGGTTTCACTGGAGTTTCCCTGGTTTTTGTTCTTTTTTTTCACAATAAAGCTGGAAGCAGCACAGTGGAGAGCTCAAACTGGTGGGGAAACAACTGGTTTGAGGGTAAAGTAATAAATGAGAACTAATTTTTGAGTCCAGGGAGCTAGTTAGGACAGGCATTCTTCCCACATTGAGTGGTCAGTCTGAGGTGTTGAGAGGGTGTTGGTGGGTTACATGAAGTAACCCTTTTTAAGAGGGCTTGGATAGTTGTTCTAGGCTGTGCTGCTCATCTTCCACACTTCCAAGGGAGTGGGTTTTTTCACTTTAGCATTTTTCAGCTGCTCTGTTTCATCCCTTGAGGCTATTTGAAACCAGTGGCAGGGAGGGTTTTGGTGGGAGCTGTTGGAGTGCTGAGCTGCAGTGTCAGAAATGTGGGCTTTTTGTGTATTTTCTTCAATCCAAGGACTGTGTTCAGTGATGTATGATGTTGAAATGCTTCTGTCTCACTGTGCTCTGTGCTGGTTTTCCAGATTAGAAAGGTTAAGATTCTTTTTTTTCTTTTCCCTTTTATGGGGGGTTAAGTCTGTCCAGTCCAGCCCTTCCAACTCCAGCTCCAGCTCCGACTCCAGCTCAGACTCTGACTTCGAGCCATCTCAGAACCACAGTCAAGGTGTGTTGCAAGAAATAACATTTGTTAAAATCTTCCTTGCAGAACCTTAAACAGTTCATGAGAATGAGATCAGATTTCCCAGCACTGTGTCTCAGGCTAATACAGCTCCTTGTATACAACACTTGAGCAAGAAAAGCCAATCATGTCACAGTGTCACCATGAGCAAGTATTTTTCTTGTCTTGGCAGTTAATTTATGGGTAGATTATCTCTCTGGATTTTTTTCTTTCCCTGTTGGCTTTTGTTTCTGCCTCAGTTTATAAATGTGTTTGCTCCTGCTTGATCTATAGTGTCTCCAGAATATGTCCCCTCCAGTCTCATATATGTTTTATTAAAAATTATAAATGTGACATTCATCACTATGCCAGTGTCTTAACACTGCTTCTTTTTCAGATAGCTCTCTCAGAGAGAGACATTGTGGCAATAGTAGATGTTCTAACCTTAGTAAACGTTGTGTTGCTACAAATACTGTCTCTTGAGTAACATTTAAAATTGTCCCCAGTGTGAAAAATGTCCTTTTTGTTTTCATTTCAGATGAGAGTAGGAGGATGTGGGGGGAGGCTGAGGTGGCTTTATGGCAGTTGTAAAGTCTGTCAGTTCTGTTTTAATTTTGAGGCTGGAACGCAGAGACTTTTCAGCAACATCTTTGTGCAAAGTGAAAACAGGGACATCTTAATGAGAAATCTTGGTGTGTCTTCCTAATAACTCACCCAGGTCAGACCAGGGTGGGTTTCTGCTGCAAGTGTCCTGGTGCTGAATTGCTTTCTCTCCCTGATGCCAGGGCCCCTGCGCTCCATGGTGGAGGATCTGCAGTCGGAGGAGTCAGACGATGATGACAGCTCCTCTGGAGAGGAGGCAGCAGTCAAAGCAAACCCCGTCAGCCGCGATTCCAGGTGGTAACAAATTGGGAAGAAAAACAATGTTTGTCTGCCTTTTTTGCCCTGGGTGTTTGGTGTGTTTGTGTGGCCTGTGTTCAGAGGTGGGGCTGCGAGTGAGAGGGAGGTGTGAGGAGCAGAGATGGGGCAGATGTGGGGACACAGGGGGGCTGGAGATAGCAGGGTGAGAAGGGAATGGGATGAGGAGAGATCATCCCAGCTCAAAGGGAGGAAGCCCCTGGGAAGTGGCATGTGTTGAGCTTGCAGGTGTTAGCAACTGAGCCCCCTAAGACAGTCACCTAATTGTCACCTTCAGATCTCTGCTGGGCTGAATGGCCTGGGACTCCTTTGATCTGCAGAGATGAGAGGAGAGTGGTGGAAGCTGCAGCAAGTGTGCTGCTCACTGCCTGGGGCTGAGGCAACAGCAGGAAGCCTGGGTCTGCCCCAAGTTTCTGCTGGCAGTTGGTGACCTGACTCGTGGGGCACTTGGTTAACAGCTCTTTCCTGCTTTAGGCAATGGAAATAGTTGAATTAGATGGTTAGAGGGATGAAGCATCTGCCCCATGAGGAAAGGCTGGGAGAGCTGGGGCTGTTTAGCTGGAGAGGAGGAGGCTGAAGGGGAATCTCATCAGTGCTTGTGAATATCTCCAGGGGGTGTCAGGAGGATGGGGCCAGACTCTGCTCAGTGGTGCCCATGGACAGGACAAGGGGCAATGAGCACAAACTGGAGCACAGGAGGTTTCACCTGAATGTGAGAAAATACTTATTGACTCTGAGGGTACCAGAGCCCTGGGACAGGCTGCCCAAGGAGGTTGTGGAGTCTCCATCCCTGAAGACATTCCAACCCCACCTGGATGTGTTCCTGTGGGATCTGTTGTAGGTGACCCTAGTTGGATGGACAGTTGCTGTTTGTGAAAATAAGGTGGTTCTTACTGGCTTGTTCTGGGGGGACTTGTATGTGGAAGACCTGACATGCTGCCTGTGGGGTGCAGACTAAAACTCCCTGCTCTGCCTGCCCAGGGAATGGCAGATGGCAAAGGCCATGTCAGCTGGGAAAAAGGGATTCTTGGAAATTACAGGCTGAGTGTTTCTCCCAGACAATTTAGTAGTTTATAATAAAGAAGAGAATTTCACTTTGTGTGGTTCAGTTGGCAGCTCAGGAAGTTTCCTCCTGCCTGGTGATGCTAATTCTCTGCTGGTTGTTTTTCAGACTGAGCCTTAGTGACAGCGACAGTGATAACAGTGCAGATTCCTGCCTGCCAAGTCGAGAGCCACCTCCTGGTCAGAAACTGCCCCCAGCAAACAATAAGGTACTGCATCCTGCCTGCCCACACAGCTCCTTCCCACCTCTCTTGGTCCTTGCATTCTGTTCAGTCCTTGGGGTTAGTTCTGCCTTCCACCCAATTTTCCCTATTTCCCTGTTTTCCTCAACAGGTAATTTCTCTCTGCTCAGTGCTGTGCATCCAAACCATGAAACCCCCCATGTTTTCTGAACTACTTTTGGTCCCTAATGTTGATTTCTTTTACTTCAGGCATCTGGAAGAAAAAGTCCAGAGTCTTGTAACAAGCCAGAGAAGATCCTGAAGAAGGGAACATATGACAAGGTATGTCTGAGGGTTGGCATCTCCTACAACTGTGGGGTGTTGACTTACATATCTGTGGAAAACACTTTGTATCAGCCTAGCCTGTTGAGATTGTTTCACCCTGGCAGTTTAAAACCTTGAGGAAGATGAAAAACAGATGTTGAAAGGACAGATTTTGGAGAGTGACACTGTGTATGTTGAATAGATGGATCCCCAGGTCGTTTCCATATGCAAAATGCAAGATTGTTGGATTTGTTTGCCCTTTGTCTGGCCACTGCTGCACTGGCAAGTGCTTCTTCATTAAAAGGCGATTTTCATTTGTCTTTGATCTTGCAAAGTATTTTTTTCCCCTCTGGGTGGATAGTTGGACTCAGTGATCCCAGAAGGACATGGAGCTCCTGGAGAGAGTCCAGAGGAGTTCACAGAGATGATGGGAGGGCTGGAGCAGCTCTGCTCTGGAGCCAGGCTGGGAGAGTTGGGGTGTTCAGCCTGGAGAAGAGAAGGCTCCAGGGAGACCTTAGAGCACCTTCCAGGGCCTGAAGGGGCTCCAGGAAAGCTGGGGAGGGGCTTGGGACAAGGGCAGGGAGGGAGAGGACAAGGGGGGATGGATGAAAACTGGAAGAGGGAGATTGAGGTGAGACATGAGGAGGGAATTCTGGAGTGTGAGGGTGGTGAGAGCCTGGCCCAGGTTGCCCAGGGAAGCTGTGGCTGCCCCATCCCTGGCAGTGTTGAAGGGCAGGTTGGATGGGGCTTGGAGCAACCTGGGCTGGTGGGAGGTGTCCCTGCCCATGCAGGAGGGTTTGAATCTAGGTGATCTTTAAGGTCTCTTCCAACCCAAACCATTTCATGATGAGATAGTCTTGCTGATGGTCCTCAGACCATCTGTATTTAGGTGCAGTATTTAATCTCCCAGTACCCAGTAAGGATGGAGAAGGCAGTAAAAAAATGAGGGGGGAAAACTGGATTAGTAGAACCATGTCTGAAAGGGCCTCAAGTTCCTCTGATCCTCACTAGGGAAGTCACTCTGCCAGCCATGCAAACATGTCACCTGTGTCACTGTGTCCCTGCCTCCCTTACAGGCCTACACGGATGAACTGGTGGAGCTTCACAGGCGACTCATGGCGCTGCGGGAGCGCAACGTGCTGCAGCAGGTGGGGATCCCTGCCAGCTCCTGGCAGGCTGCTGGCCTCTGGCCACCCTCGTGTCCAAGGGGCTCAGCTGGACCCCTGTGGTGCTTGACCTCTCACTGGCCTCTCCTTCATGAGAGGCTCTGGTTTGAAGTCTTCAAGGGCGCGTTGTGTGGGGCTTGGAGCAGCCTGGTCTAGTGGGAGGTGACCCTGCCTGTGGGAGATGACCCTTCCTATGGGAGGTGTCCCTGCCCCATGCAGGGGGTTTGGATCTGGAGGATCTTAAATGTCCCTTCCAACCCAAACCATTCTGTGATTCTATGGAATCAAAGATATGTAGAAAAAAAAACCAGTCGGATGTGCACGTGATGATTTTGTTGGAAAAGATCCCGAGGTGTGATTTGTGCCTCCTTCCTCTGGCAGCTTGTTGGCTGTCCCAAAGCTGGGACTCTCTTGGTCTAATTTAAAAGGAGAATTGTGCCCATGTGGCTTTCTGGACTGAGCTACTCAGGCAGGAGGAGCTGGTTTGCTTTTCTGGGAGAGGTTTCCCTTGGTGTTGCGAGACGTTCTCATCTCTGAGGCCTTTCTGAAGGGCTGAGGAGAGGACTGGGTGGGGCTGCTGAATCTCTCTGGGGTCTCTGTATCCATCCTTTGCTTGTCTCCTTTCTGCACAGATTGTAAATCTCATTGAGGAAACCGGGCATTTTAATGTTACCAACACAACCTTTGACTTTGACCTCTTCTCCTTGGATGAGACGACCGTCCGGAAGCTGCAGAGTTACCTGGAAGCCGTCGCGACATGACGCTTGGCCTGGCAAGCAGCTTTTGAAACTAGAAATCCCCTCGATTGGTACCAGGAAACAAAACCCATGGAACTAGGCCTTCTTCTTCTCCTGCCTCACCCGAAGCACTGCCTTAGAGACCAGCCATGCTCTAGGAATGCACAGCCCAGCTGCACTTTCTTGTAGGCTTCAACCAAGCGCCCGTCTCGCTGAGTCTGTCCCCCCGGCTTCACCAGGACGCTCGGGCACAGGTCGTGAGTAAACGAGCTGCACTTAGCTGCACAGCCTGACCTTTTCTTGGTTTGACTTCAAGCAAACTGTGTTTTGAAGAGCACGTTTCCAGGCATCTCTTGAGAGCTGGAGAAGTGTGGATGATGTTTTCTTCACCAAACCCAGGGACCCGCCTGCCCGCCGAGAGCTCCGGCGAGTCCCATGTCCTCCAGCTCCTGGAGAAGCAGTTGGTGCTGTGTGAGCAAGAGTGGCTTTTACAAAGCCAGCCCAGAGACTTGACCACAGAGGAGGCTTCCCCGGGGGTTCCCACTGCTCTGCTCCAGAGCAGAGGGGACAGATTCCAGTTTTGATCACTTGCAAGTTAGTTCTGCCACGGTTGGGTACAGGGCACTGCTGCCCCTTGGCTCCTGGTTCCTCTGGAGCATCGTTCCCCAGGCAGGACCTTCAGCTTCCTGCAGGGACAGTTTGTGCTCTTGGAAGAGGCCTCTAGAATCTGCTGTCTCCTGCTGGGGTTTTGAGATGTCTTGTTTGTTGATCTGAGCTCCTCAACAAAGTCTCACTCCTTTCAGTCTGCTTTAACTGTAATAGGACTACGAAACTGTAAGCTGTATATTTTATATATATATTATATATATGTATGTACTGTATGTATGAGAAGGGCCTAGTTGGGTCTGATGATCTTAAGGGTGTGTTTTTCTGTTCTGTTTTTTTAATGGCTATGGCAGGGGAAGGGCGCTTAATAAGATTTAACTTGTTTGTTCCAACTGCCTCTTGTGGACAATTTTTAGTGTTTGGAAGCTGAAGAGAGATCTTCAAAGCATTTTGTGCTCTGGAAGGGACTCACCTGTTGTCTTCTCATCAGTCAGTGTTGAATAACTTTGCCAAAATACGTGATTGGTTTTGTTCTATGTTCTCAAAGAGGAATCTCCTACAGTGGCCCCTATAGTAGTGGCTGTACTTTGGGAAAACCAAAACAAGGGAGAATTTAAATCTTGGGACACCCCTGGAAAACTGATTTAAAGACCAAGGGAAGGCAGGTTTGTTTCCTCCTCCCTCTCCCACCCTGCTGCCTGTTCAAGACATGGCAGGAAATAAACACTAATCCAGAATACTTCATGTATTTCTAGTTAAACTAGTATTGACTTCCAAGTGTTACCAAGGTGGGCGTGAGGAAAGTCCTGTGGCTTTCATCAAAACTGTGTTACACTCCTGATCCCTAAATCCAGTATTTTTGGGGGGCAGAATTGCTCCCTTTTTCCAATCAGTGTGTCAGCCTTTGCCAAATGGGAAATGGGCTGCAGGCAGTGAGGGGGGAGCAGGGGTCTGGAGGAGGCCTTTGCTCAGGAGGTGACCTCCCATGTCTGGGGCAGCCCCACGTTGGGCCCTGGTGGTGGGGGGGGGGTTGGATCATGCCAGGGTTTTGCTGTCCCTTCTCCATTCTGGAATTGCAGTCCCTTGTTTTGGGTGACCCCTTCCTTTATCATGGAAATGTTGCAACTAATCAACTTAAGTGGCAATATGATGATAAGCTTGTTTGAGTTGGGTCATGTTGACCCGATTCCCATTAATTTTGTCTTTGTACCATCTTCCATGTGTCTTGTGTGTGTGTATATATATATATATAAAAAAATTGAGCTCATGCCAGGTGCAAACCCTGTCACGACAGTGATCTCAGCTGTTTTCTTTCTTGATGGACAATGCCAAGCCTGGAGAGACACCCTGTGTGCAGATGTTCACCAAGGAGGTGGAGGACAGCAGGAAGAGGAGGAGCTGCAGCTGTGCCCTGCCTGGGACACATCGTGCTGGAGGAGATGGAGCCCCAGGGGCATGGACCCACCTGGGGCCATGTTGGGGTGTGGTGGGTACATGTGAAGGGCTCCTGGGCTCTGCTGGGGTGGTGTGGAGGAGGCAAATCTGATGTGGGCACCACGGGCCCAGGCTTGGCTCCCTGGGTGTGCAGGATGGTCCCTCTGCCCCCAGCACAGGGGGTTGGTGACAGTCCTGTCCCCAGAGCAGCAGGAGCCAGCCTGAGCCCGAGATCTCCTGAGGTCTTTGCCTCCTCTCTCCACACAGGTTGTTTCCTCCTGTTGCATCCATGTAGCCCATCCTGGCAGCTCTCCTGGGACTGTCAGTGGCCTCCAGAGTTCACCCACATGGGATCAGAGGTGCCACCTCCCTTCTCTCCCCAGGACTGGAGGTGCCACCTCCCTTCTGTCCTCTGGGTTGGAATCAGAGGTTCCACCTCCCTTGTGTCCTTGGGATTCAGAGGTGCCACCTCCCTTCTGTCCTCGGGATTGGGATTGGAGGAGCCACCTCCCTTCTGACCCCAGGAGTGGGATCAGAGGTGCCACCTCCTTTCTGTCCCCTTCTCCCATTAAGATCCAAATGGTCACTCTGCTCCCAACCAGTCCAGGAACACACGTGGGATAGTGTTCCTGATCCTGGCTGGAAGTACCCGGGGTTCCCACCCATGACTGTGACATCGTCCTGTCCTGGAACTGACTTTATTCATGAAGTCTAATGAGCATTGCTAGGAATTTTGTTTGGTTTTTATAAGAAGTATTTTACACATGGATTTTTTTAGACTGTTTATAATCTCCTTGAGAACCTGAAATAGGATTGTCCCCCCCTCCCACCCCCCGCCCCCAGCAATAGTTCTTTTCCATTGTGTGCACATGCTGATTTGTTACTGAAAAGGTTTCTTGCAAGTACTTAGTTGTTCTACAGAGTTGTTGTTTTTTGGGGTATGTGGCAGCGTCGGGGACCACAGGAGGGATGATTCTGCCAGCCAAAAAAAATGGTCACATTTGGGCCTCATCTTGTGTCCCCTTTTAGTTCCAGATGAGGGAGTTTCCCTGTGTAGCTTCTCTGGTTGGACGCTGTGCTGAACATGTACAGGTTTGTTTGGTTTGGTTTGTTTGTTTGTTTGTTGTTTTTTTTTTTTTTGGTGGATAAAAGTGTTTGTTCTTGTGTCACTTCTTGAGAGCATGGATGGATTCTTGTACTCTAGGAAGGAGGTGGCAGTGCTGCTCTCAGCATCACTGCCTCGGGTCTTCGAGGATGTGTAGTAGCTTTTGCTTGTTGAAAAAAAAAAAAAAAAAAAACCCAACAAAAAAAACCACAAACAGGAGAAAAAAAAAAAGAAGAAAAAAAAAAAAAAAAAAGAAGAAAAAAATCGATCCAAAATTGGTTTCTAGCCATAATGGTTTTTGTTTTTGTTTTCCAAGGAAAATGGACAGAACTTCTCTTACTTCTCAGTGTCCTTCACCTTGTCACTGAAGGCACCACCAAGTGCTGATCAGCCCCCAAGGCTTTCAAAGTTGCTTTGGATGGGATCATGTTGGAGGAGAGATCAGGACACAACTTTGCCTTTGGTCTTGGATTCAGGGGCAAAAGTGGGAGCAGGAATGTGTTCCTGTTGCCTTGGTCTGCGTGTGTGTTAAGCCTTGAGGCTCCGATGACTGGTATAAACTGGTGATAATCATGAGAAAGAAAGGCTAGGAAGGCCTGGCTGGATCCTGAGAGCCCAGCTTGAGGAATCTTGGACACGGAGGTAAAGAGACTTGGCTGTGCTGTGGTCAGGCTGGAAGTGCAATGATCTCACCCAGCAGTTCCATTGCTGTGCCCGATGGTGGCACCAGAACGAGCCCAGCAATCGGTGCAACAATCCAGAAGCAGGTTTGGTTTTTGTTTGTTTTTTTTTTTGTTTGTGGTTTGTTTTTTTTTTTTCTCTCAGATCTTGACACGTATTTGATGGCCAGAAAGTTTCACCTTCCCTGGGGGAACCACCCAGCCCTGTGGCCTCTGCCAGCAGAGGCCTCAATCCCTCTGGATCTGCAAATCCCACCTCTGATGTTGGGAACTGCACTGGAGCTTCTCTCCCACCACCACCACCACCACCACCACCCACGTGCCCCACCAGTTGGCACAGACAAAAAACCCTTCAAAACCCACCCGAAAAAAAAATATCACTGGGTGCTGCTTTCCCCAGGGTGGGGTGGGGGGGGAAATAGCCATCAAAACCTGACAAGATGAGTTTGCACTCCTAAAGAAAAAAAAATAAATGTAAGTACTTCAACTTCTTAGAGAAATTTTTAATTGTATTTCTGCTTAGAACCGAGGTATTAAATACCTTGTCACTTGAGGATTTTACCAAGTTGTGTTGGGAAATGAATTCTTCACTCAGCTGTAGGAAATTTCAGCTGGCCCAAGACTTAACTTCAAGGTTTTAAAAGAAAAACAAAAAAAAAAGATAAAAAGGAAAAAAAAATGACAAAAAAAAAAGACAAAAAATCATGTTTGTAATACGTTCCAGGATTGTTTGTCCTGAATTTTAAACTTTTTGTTAAATTTGTGGAACTATGGAGGAATTTTCTAGAAAAAAGTGAAATAAAGCAAGATGGAAAAGTCAAAGTTGAAGTGGTTGTGGTGGTTGTTTTTGCTTCTCTGTGGACTAGGAACAGGGATTGTGGCACAGGAGGTGAAAAGCAAAGGGAAGGGAACTGGTTTGAAGTGACGTGGGGCTGGGGGAGACTGGGAGAATCATGGGATGGTTTGGGTTGGAAGGGATCTTAGAGATCATTAGATCCAACCCCCTGCATGGGCAGGGACACCTCCCACCAGCCCAGGTTGCTCCAAGCCCCATCCAACCTGCCCTTCAACACTGCCAGGGATGGGGCAGCCACAGCTTCCCTGGGCAACCTGGGCCAGGCTCTCACCACCCTCACACTCCAGAATTCCCTCCTCATGTCTCAATCTCCCTCTGCCAGTTTTCATCCATCCCCCCTTGTCCTCTCCCTCCCTGCCCTTGTCCCAAGTCCCTCCCCAGCTTTCCTGGAGCCCCTTCAGGCACTGGAAGCTGCTCTAAGGTCTCCCTGGAGCCTTCTCTTCTCCAGCCTGAACCCCCCAACTGTCTCTTCTGAAGACCCACCAACAATGGGTAGAGCAGAAAGGGGGATCCCCTGGGTCCTACAGTCAGTGCAGGGCTTGATCAGACCTTCCGAAGAACCAAGCCCCAGGTTCCCCCAGAGCCACCTCCTCCCCATCACTGCAAGGACCTGGAAGAGCCCAGACAGGACCTTCCTCCACAGCCTTAGAAAACGTCCCTTTGTGACAAACACTTCTCAGAACACAGGCCACACCTGCTACTTGAACAATACAATTTATGGCTTCATTAGAACTCAAGATAAAACAAGACTCAAAATATTGCACGCACAAACAATGAGGTTCTACTTCCAGGCTGAGGCAGCACGTGTGGTCACAGAAGACACAGTTGGTGGGTGAAGAGGTTTAAAGTAGCTCAGATGCCACCAGGGTGCAGCTCAGTGCACGTGGGGGGGAGTGAAGTACATGGATATAAAGAGAAATCTGCCTCTTTCTTTCCCCTCAGCAGGAAAAGCTGCAGTTCCTGATTGGTTTACATTCAGCTCAGGAAAAGAAAACTTTGGTTAAAAGGTGAGATGGGTTGAAGGTAAAACATTGGATCACCCTTAAAAAAAAAATGGCAAGACAAAAAACTCCAAAGCAGAACTATCCAGGAATGTCTCAGCTTTGGAACAGAGACACAGGGAAACTCTAGGCACGAACACATCACGCTGCAGTAGCAGGGCCAGGAAAGGTACAGGGCAGGGGAGCAGGGGCTGTGGGGTGCTGGAGCCTCCTTTATTTCCATGGAGCTCAGGGAATCTCCTGGGGAGCCCCAGGAAGGTCCTGGGGAAGCATCCTCGGGGGTTGCTTCAGCCCCCGGCTCCCCTCGGGGCTACGGCTGCGGGGACGGGGCTGGTGGGGTCGGTGCCTCCAGGTCCGCGTAGAACTGAGCGATTTGGTCCTTGTACTTGAGCAGCACCGCGGGCCTCTTCAGCTTCATGGTGGGGCCTGGGGAAAAAAAAACACAGCACAAGGTTCCAGCGGTGACGGTGCCACCTGCAGACACAAACTGGAACTGATGCCGACTTCTCGGGTTTCTCTTTAGGGTGAATAAACTTTCCTTCCCCTGTGACTGGAACCAGCACAACCCCCTGCGAGGGACAAGGCAGCACCAAGGGTAAGTCCTACTTGGATTGGTCCTGCTAAGCTGAACTGGTCCCTGCCCGTGCAGGGGGGGTTGGATCTGGATGATCTTTAAGGTCTCTTCCAACCCAAACCACTCTGAGATTGTATGATCTGATACAGTGTTCACTGATTACCAGTACAATTGGTTTACACTGGGAGAGGGAGACTGAGGTGAGACATGAGGAGGGAATTGTGGAGTGTGAGGGTGGGGAGAGCCTGGCCCAGGTTGCCCAGGGAAGCTGTGGCTGCCCCATCCCTGGCAGTGTTGAAGGGCAGGTTGGATGGGGCTTGGAGCAGCCTGGGCTGGTGGGAGGTGTCCCTGCCCATGCAGGGGGTTGGGAATGGGTAATCTTGAAGGTCCCTTCCAGCCAAACCATTCTGGGATTCTATGATTCAAAACTACAACATGGAAGAGCCACAGGAAGGAAGGGCCAGGGGTAGCTCTGTGCATTGGGTTCCCGGTTGGGTCTGTTCATCATCCAAGGAGGGGCTGAGGGGGTGACCTCAGTGTCCCACCCAGCACTCACCAAGCTCCCCACCGATGAGAGAAAAGTCCTTTTCCAGAATAATCCATTTCTGGACTTTCTGTGCATTGGAAACAGCTCCCTCGTTGACTGCAGAAATCCCCTTCTGGATGGCGGCGTAAACAGCCCTGTCTTTGGTGCTGATGATCTCGGAGACTCTGGTTGCCCTGCTGCCCAGTTTCTGGCAGTACTCCACAGCTTCTGGAGTGAGATCATCTTCTGGCTCCCCAGTCTCTACATCTACATTGCACTGCAAGACAGTTCACAACAGGTAATTAAACCCTTGATTCCCCCTCATGCTAATGAGCCCCACAGCCCAGGGAAGCTGCCCCCTCTCCTTCCCCACCCCACCCCATCCCCTTCCCCAGCCCAGTTCATCCACCACTCCACTAACCTTCCTGATGGAAACCAATTTGCTTCAAATGAAAACTCACTGAGACAACATGCAGATGAATCCCCTCAGATCTCCACATACTCAAGGAGCATCTGGGGTACAGAGCTCGTCTGCCAAGCTCCTCCTGTGCTGGCCCAAGTTGATCCCTTTTTTTCTGGACCTTTTTCTCTGAGCCACAGTTGATTTCCCTGCATCCCACAGCTGTGGAAAAGTCTGGTGGAAGCCAGCACACATGGCACCCAACCAAGACAAGGACAAGGGGGGATGGATGAAAACTGGCAGAGGGAGATTGAGGTGAGACAGGAGGAGGGAATTCTGGAGTGTGAGGGTGGTGAGAGCCTGGCCCAGGTTGCCCAGGGAAGCTGTGGCTGCCCCATCCCTGGCAGTGTTGAAGGGCAGGTTGGATGGGGCTTGGAGCAGCCTGGGCTGGTGGGAGGTGTCCCTGCCCATGCAGGGGGGGGTGTCACTGGATGATCTTGAAGGTCCCTTCACACCCAAACTGCTCTGTGATCTCTGAAAACAAGCACAGCACCACCACCTCCAGGGCCTGGCTCAGCATCTCCTGCCCAAGGGCAAGGAGCTTGGAGCTCAGTTTTGCAAACAAGAAATTACCACAATCCTGAGAAACCACCAGCCTGGAAGGGCTCTGGGCAGAGCTCAACCCAGGCCCCACAGATGCAGAACTGCAGAGATTCAAGCCAGTGCCTTAAAATCACTGGCAGGTCCTTCCTGACCCAGCTGCTCTGGGAGACACTGAGAACAGGTCAGAGAAGCAGAAGAGTTTCTTTTTTTCAGTCTCATTTTTAGGTTTTCTGTTTCCTTCTGCCCTGTGTGGTGCAGAGGGAACCAGCTGCCCTGCACAGCAGAAGGACCTGCTGGTCTGATCAAGTGGCAATGCTCATTTTCCAGACAGTTACAACAAGTCATGCTCCTCAGGGCCTCCTGTCTCCAGAAGACAGTGTTCTTAGAACACAGTGTAACAATTATTTCCTCACTGGAATCAAACACATTCAGTGACTCAGGTGGGTTCCCAACCTCTTTTCCAATTACCTTTAATGTTAGGAGCATAGCAAGGAACTTTGCTTTGTCTCCAACCAACATGGCATTGCTGATGATGGGAACAGCATCTTTCACAGCATCCTCGATTGGAACAGGAGGAACATTCTCACCTCCTGCAGTGATGATGAGCTCTGGAAAACAGGAAAACCCCAAGGAATGCTTTGAGCTTCTTCCCCTTCCTTCACTACCTGACATGACCTCACAGCACCTTTCTGTCTACTGGATCAAACTGGGAATTTGTCTCCTAACAGCTGGAGAAGGCAGCAAACCAGTAGGGCTCCAGTCAGGCAAGGAGAGATGAGTCTGGGCTGTGTCCACAGCCTTGCAAAAGCTGCTCTGATGCTCCAGGGAGGTTTGGGAAGATGAGGTGCAACCTACAAGAGCCTCAGTACCTGCCACAGTCACCTTGGACTCTGAGGCATGTGAGTTGGCACCCAAGTTGTTCAGCAACTGCAGTTTGCCGAGGCAAAGAAGAGCTGCTGAAGTTCAGCAATGTCCTGCAGAGCAGGCCCTGCCTTTCTTGCCTGGCTTTTACAGATGTCTCAAAGAGCCACTTTGTGTGACCATTTCTCTCTTCTCAATGACTGAAAGTCTGACATGACACTGGATTTGTTTGGGGTTGGTCAGAGTGGGTGTCCCAAGAGCTGCGTGGCCATTTTCGCAGCAGATAAGCTGTTGTTTTCTCTCAGAGGTTCCCTAGCAAAGCCAGCTGAGACTGGAGGGAGCTGGACAGACCTGCCTATGTAGGACAAGCCCACAAAGCATCAAATTCTGCTTCTGCAAGCAGAGGATTTGTTCCCTGCTCTGCAAACACACTGTGGTTTCAGAGGTCACCCTGCTCCTCCCGTGTCACATGCTCAGTGGCAGGAAAAACTGCAGCCACATTCCTGCTGAAAACTCCCAGAAGTCTTTCTATATTCTTCTGTGCAAGGCAGGACCAGACAACCAGCAGGGGCTGAACACATCATATCACAGTGCTGGGCAACCTCAGGGCAACAAAGGGAGGGGATGAGTTACCTTTAATTCTGCCAGTCACGTAGAGGAACCCATCCTTGTCGTGCTTGCCAAGGTCACCCGAGTGCAGCCACCCATCTTCATCAATTGCCTCCTTGGTTTTCTCCTCCATGTTGAGGTAGCCCATGAAGATGTGCCTTCCTGAGAAGCAGATCTCTCCAACTCCATCTCCATCTGGCTTATGAATCAGGGTCCGGCAGCCTGAGAACTCCTTGCCACAGCTTGGAGACAACAAACCCAAGCCCAAGTTTTTATGTGGGAATTCAGGAGCTGGTGCAGCAGGGTGGGATGAAGCAGAACCCTCTGAAGCTGAAGGGTTTGAACAAAGCCAGGCAGCTTTTTGCTGCAGCAAGGAACTTCACTAAAAGCCACCTGCTTGTGCAAGAGGAACTAGAGCACAAGGTGATCTTGCAGAGAGCTCAGTGCTCACACTCCTGGGCTTTGCCACCCATTGTTCTCAAACACCTGAGCTTGGCAGGAGAAGATCAACCTCCCCAGCAACCAACTCTGGTGGTGGTGGTTGCTCTGCAGGCTGAACAAGCCATTCCCCAGCACGGCCTGGCTGCATTTTTTTTTCACTTGATATTGAGCTGTAGGGCTAGAGTTACTAATTCTACCTTCTTCCCATCAATCCCTTCCTCCTCAGGTCCTACAGAACCCAGGCCAAGATAAACATCAATAACCCACCTGCTGCTCGACCCACAGGAAGGTTATTTACCTGGTCAGCTTGAAGGCGTGAGGTAGAGAGATGGTGTGAGGCCCTGAGCTCTCACTCATGCCATACATCTCGAGGACAGGGATGTTCAGACTTAGGAAGAACTCCAGGGTCTCCCTGGAGATGGGAGCAGCCCCCGTGTAGCACTTGGTGCAGCGATCCAGCCCCAGGGCCCTGCGCACCTTCTTGTACACCAGGTGCTGGGCCAGGCGGAAGTTCATGGGGAGCTCAGAGCACCTGCAGGAGAAAGTGGTTACAAGATGGGAACCACCAAGGAGAACTTCTCCCCCTTCCTTCCTTTCATCTTCCTCCCCCCTCTTCTCAATCCTTGCTGCTCACCCTCTGGTCCAACCAGGACATACGGTTTTTGCTGCCCATGAGCCTGTTAAACAGGATGTCATTCCTGATCTGCTAGTGAAGTTCTCCTAATATTGTCACCATCCCCTAATTGCAGGTTGTAATTACCCATTCATCCGCTTCAGGTTGGTCTGCAGCCCAACCCCCTTGGCCCATGCTGCCACTCTCCTTCTGAGTGTTGATGATTTTGCACCTATGGATTTCATTTTCTCTTCCATTTTTTCCCAGACACGAGGAACTCCCAAAAAAGCAGTCGGCCTCACTTCCCGCAGGGTCTGTGCCAAGCTGCCCTGAGGGGAAAAGAAAGGAGGACAGCTTTCAACAGTGCTTCCCTGTGGACTTCAGGTCAACTTCACTAGCCCAGGTGGAGGACTTGGCCTCCTTAGTTTTGGGGAATTGCTCAGTTTCAACTGCAGCGTCATGGGAACTGTGCTCAGAAAGCAACGGTGTCCTGGGCTGCAGCAGCGTGGCCAGCAGAGCAACAGAGGGGATTGTCCCCCTCTGAGACCCCACCTGGAGCACTGTGTGTACTTCTGGAGCCCCAAAAATAAGGACATGGAGCTCCTGGAGAGAGTCCAGAGGAGGCCACAGAGATGATCCAAGGGCTGGAGCAGCTCTGCTCTGGAGCCAGGCTGGGAGAGTTGGGGTGTTGAGCCTGGAGAAGAGAAGGCTCCAGGGAGAGCTTAGAGCAGCTTCCAGCGCCTGAAGGGGCTCCAGGAAAGCTGGGGAGGGACTTGGGACAAGGGCAGGGAGGGAGAGGAGTGAGAGTGAGTTGGATCTAGATGGTCTTTAAGGTCCCTGCCAACCCAATTCATTCTATGACTCTATGAAGAAAAGGAACCCCAGGATCATCCAAAAGCCACAGGGGTTTTAAGAAGACAGTCAAGGTTGATGATTTCAGTGCCAATTGACACAGCACAAGGAGAATCATTCTCTTCCCAAGCCCAGACTGGATGTGGGGGCATTTTGCAATGTGGACAGAGCAAATAAAGCTGTTGCTCAACCAAGATGTTGGGGCAGAGAACTGGTGTCAGGTGAGACACCAAGAAGAAGCTCCTAGTTGTGAAGTGCTTGGTCAGCTCATCCCAGCGAGTCAAAAGGCAAAGGTCCGAGTGACTCTACTTGTCAGACCAACAGCCCCTCAACAGGAAGACACAGCCCTGTTAGCTGTGCTAACTTGGCCTGAGCTAAGTCAGCCATGATTGTTTGAAAGCACCTACCCCAGCTACACGGGGGTGACAGGTGGAGGATTTTTCTTCTTTCATGTTCTTACCTTCAGTGCATCTGGTTGAGCAAAGAAGATCTGAACACCGAAGGTCATCGCCGCCCAAATGTCCGTCATCTGGGCAGCAATGTGGCTGAGGGGCAGGTAGCTGACCACCAGCTCCTGCCTCTCCTGGGCATCTGTCAGCATGATGAAACGTCCTGCTGTTGCTGCTGTCCACGTCAGCTGGAACAGGAACCCCACAGAGGGTGAACCAACAGGAAGGGACATCTCTCCGCTGGGACACCAGCACCGCCCTGTGACATCTGCTGATCCAGGGAGAGTTGTCCCAAGGTAAAGATGTCCCAGCACAAGAGATGTCCCAGACCCTTAACCACCAGCACAGAGTGAGCAGATCACATAAGTCTACAACATCCTGTGACCTTAGCACGTGGCATGTCCTTCAGCTGACCTCTGCCCACCCCCAGCACCCACCCAAGGTGACAGGAAGGACATTTCAACACAGACACTTACGTTGTCGTGACTGAGCATCACTCCCTTTGGCTGCCCCGTTGTCCCTGAGGTGTAGATCAGTGTACAGCACTGGTTGGGCTTCTGGGACTCAATGATTGCATGGAGCTGAGCATCTGGAATGTCTTTGCCAAGGTCCATGAACTCACTCCACTGTACACAAAGGAGAAGAGCTGGATCACTCTGTAGGCCTGTCACTCACATGGGAAATTAAACCCTTTGCTACAGTGAGCAGAAGGAAACTGCTTCATAGAACCACAGAATGGTTTGAGTTGGAAGGGACCATAAAGATTATTTAGATCCACCCCACTCCCTTGCCATGGGCAGGGACACCTCCCACCAGCCCAGGTTGCTCCAAGCCCCATCCAACCTGCCCTTCAACACTGCCAGGGATGGGGCAGCCACAGCTTCCCTGGGCAACCTGGGCCAGGCTCTCACCACCCTCACACTCCAGAATTCCCTCCTCATGTCTCACCTCAATCTCCCTCTTCCAGTTTTCATCCCTCCCCCCTTGTCCTCTCCCTCCCTGCCCTTGTCCCAAGTCCCTCCCCAGCTTTCCTGGAGCCCCTTCAGGCACTGTGTTTCCAAGCTTTTGAGATGGCACTTACAGAGTACAGGTTTGGTCTTGTCTCTTTCAGCTCCTCCCCATACTGGACAATGGCTTTCAGCTGAGGTAGTTTATGCTGAATCTGTGTGAAAAAGGAGATTTGTGAGAAAGAGCAAATCCTGCCTGTCCCTTTTAAGACTCAGTAACCCACTGCTTCACACACTAAAGCTACTTGCCACTTTAAGAAAATCCAAGGGAATCTCATCTGTTATTGAAAGAGAACAGGGAAGCCTCACTAGAGACAGTCATCATTTGGACTGGGATGTGGCCAGACAACCATGGGGTTGCTCAGTTGTTTGGTTTGGCTTCTCCTATTTTAAGCTCAAGGCTTTGCTAGGCTGTGGAACCACCACTTAACCCCTGGTGAGATTTAGCACTAGTGACTACCCACCTGGCTTGAGCAGAGAGCACACCAAGTAGGCCCAAACAGTTCACCTCTGGTTGCAGACCCAGCCTTTCCCTCAGGTATTACCCTCCCCAGCTGGCAGGAGGATTCTGCAGCCCCCAACCATTTAAAAAAAGTTGATTTACTTCTAAGATTTTTTGCAGCTGTTTATTATTTTCCACAACCACCACGTTGGCTTTGCAGTTCTCTGCTACATAATGACAGGCCTCAGGAGAGTTTGTAGTGTAGACACCAACAGCAAATCCACTGCAAAAGAAAAGGAGAAAAAAAAACAAATACACACCACAAAAGAGTGGGTTTGGTTTTGTGTGGTTTGTTTTGGATTTGATCAACAGTTGCTTCTCACAGAAAGACTGAAATTACTATCTGAATGCTGAAGCAAAATGGATGTCAAGAGACAAGAGTCACTCTTACCCTGCAAGGATAGCTCCAATGTCAGCAATGAACCACTCTGCAGAGTTAAATCCCAAGATGCACACTCCATGGAAACGCTCCAGTCCCAGCTGTAAACAAGAGAGGAGGTTACAGCAACCTTGGTTTTCCTTTGGAGAATGGTTGGAGTCCAATCACAGATCTTTGCTGTGAGCACGGCAAGGGAATTGTTCATGCTATTATATCATGGAATGGTTTGGGTTGGAAAGGACCTTCAAGATCATCAAGTTCCAATCCCCCTGCATGGGCAGGGACACCTCCCACCAGCCCAGGTTGCTCCAAGTCCCATCCAACCTGCCCTTCAACACTGCCAGGGATGGGGCAGCCACAGCTTCCCTGGGCAACCTGGGCCAGGCTCTCACCACCCTCACACTCCAGAATTCCCTCCTCATGTCTCACCTCAATCTCCCTCTGCCAGTTTTCATCCATCCCCCTTTGTCCTCTCCCTCCCTGCCCTTGTCCCAAGTCCCTCCCCAGCTTTCCTGGAGCCCCTTCAGGCACTGGAAGGTGCTCTAAGGTCTCCCTGGAGCCTTCTCTTCTCCAGGCTGAACACCCCAACTCTCCCAGCCTGTCTCCAGAGCAGAGCTGCTCCAGCCCTTGGATCATCTCTGTGGCCTCCTCTGGACTCTCTCCAGAATCTCCACGTTCTTCTTATGTTCGGGGCTCCAGAACTGGACACAAGCTCCAGGTGGGGTCTCACATAAAGACAAATAAAGGGGTAGAACCCCCTCCTGGCCCTGCTGGCCATGCTGCTGGTGCTGCAGCCCAGGACATGGTTGGTTCAAAACTTAATACAGATGCAGTTTATTTTCAGATCAGTGTCCCACTTATCCATAGGCAGGAAAAACAAAAAGGATTTGCTTTGGTCTGCACTCAGCAGGACTAGCTCACCCATGCTAATGGTATGATGAAACTGCACTCCAGGTAGGGCTCAGTTCCCACCTACTGAGACCATCTGGTCACTTAATACAGGTTAGAGATGTCAGGTATCAGTAACAACAAGAGCAACAAGCTCCAGTGACAGTCAGAGACACTTCACTGTGCAATTCCAGCTGTTGAAGTCCCAGCCTTTAAATTTCCTACAGCCATCCTCTGTTTTTGTCCCAGAGTGGAGTATATGGCTTGGAAGATCTCACCATGAGAGTGAAAAGAGAGTGGCCTTAACTTCAAGAAACAAGACTTGATAGTGGTCACAGTAAGTACACATAATGTTGGTTTCTCTCTGAGGGTCTGAACTCCCAACAGTGCAGGCAAAAGGCTCAGCCAGTTTGGACACAAATCTGATTCGTAAGGATCCCTTCAGATTTTCCTCAGAAAGATTTCATGAGGGACATGGTCCAGGTTTGCCATATAACTCAAACACCTCACTTTGAATGTTCCCTTATGCACTTTTTTTTCAGTTGAACATGAAGCAACTGGCAAGAAATTCAAACAAAACCACTGTGGTAACTACCAAGCTGCTCGTGGCATGGTCAGGTATTTCCCTGTCACTTTCAGACTCACCTACACTCAGAGAACTTAAAAGACTTAAGACATAGTTGACTACAGCCATTTCAGCAGCTAAACTGAACATGAACAAGGGGAACTCAACACAATCTTACCTTCAGAAAGCTTTTTGCTGCTTTCCAGCACTCCTCATAGTACATCTTGTATGTTAGTTTTAACCACTGGCCACCTTTTTTAGATGCAAGGGCATAATAATCAGCATATTTAGTAGCAACTTCTTGGAACAGTTGGTGAACAGTCTTTGGTGGGTGGCTGCCTATGCCTTGTTCATCCATCCTCAGCCTGACTTCCCCATCAGGTCGTGTTGTCCACACACTGGAGGCAGGAGGTGAAGAGGCTGGTTTGAAAGAAAAGTGTTCAGCAGCTTATATTTAGGAAGGGTTTGTTGCCATGACAGAAATACAAATACAAGTACCAAACATATGAAAAGAAATGCTGTTATACCCACTCCCCTTTTTAACTTTGTCTTCTTGGCAAGTGTGCCACATGACTGCTGGTGTTTTAGACCAGGACTGACAGATGAAGCCTCTAAAGCACCTTCAACATGTTGTTAAACATTTCCCATTTCCATCCTGCTCTAACTTGCTTTGCTGCCCTAAAGCTCTTGGACAGGGAAGGTGGCAGCACTGCAAGAATCACACACACTCTGCTTTTTTTCCTTCATTCTTATTTCTTTTTAAGGAGGACTGAAGGAATACATTATTACCTGCTGAAGAGTAATGAAGAGAAGCATCAGGCAATGACACTTTCACTCCTTGAAGCTTTAAAGTCTAAGCTCAGGAGGCTTCCAGACAGACCATTCCATAATCTGGGTTTCTTCTTCCATCGCAATGGTTTGATAAATTCCACTCTCATTTCAAGAATAATTTGCCACACATCACAGTAACTAAAATTCCTTCCACTCACCTTTGGAACCAAGTGTGCCTGTCTGACATCCCCCTCTCTTAGCTTCTGCAGATGCCTCAATGCTGGGGACATCATCAGTTCTGCAAGACAAAAGCAATTAGCCCTGGATAAGCTGGAGAATGTCCTGGGCATCCTGCTCCACCACTAGATTATATTAATCCTTGGATGTCCAAGTGGTTCCTGATGTGCTACAAGTGCCTTTATTAATGTCACCAGCCTGCATGGCTATGGCAACAAAATGGGTCCCTCTTGGACAGTGTGTAAGCTTTGCCTGCACTGCTTTTAAACACACATTGTGTCCCAATTTTGTCCCAATATCATTTCTGAGAAGCTGCAGAAGAATCGATGAACACAGCACCCAGAAACCAGTAATAATTAGATGCCAGAGGTCTGCTCTAGGTGTCTGGAACCAGGAGTCAATAGTGGGAAGGAGGAGCTGAGAGGCACATGGAGCTGGTGCTCCTCTCCTGCTGCTGCTGGACTGTGAGTCTAGCAGAAGGGAGGCCCCAGCAGCTGCTCTCCCAAGTGCCCAGCAATGTCCCCACCCTGGGCTGACCCACTGAGATCTCCTGCAGCAGGCCAGGCCAGCTGAGCAGCAGGAAATCCATTCAACAGGAAATTCTGTTCTTAGGCATTGGTAACAAAGTTAGTGCTCTGAGCTCCCACCAGGTGTTTGGGAAGAAATGGGAGCAGGAACATCCCCCATCCAGCCCAGCCATGCTCCTCCCCAGGAACTTGTCCTGTGGTGCCAGCTGAAATTTCACAGAATGGTTTGAGTTGGAAGAGACCTCAAAGATCAAAATTTGCCCCTTTTGCTTTCAGCCTTGCAAGATCAGGTGAAATGCCACCTGCCCATGTTTGTAGAGCTTCTTCCTCTGTCCCTTTCCAAGGCAGACTTTCCCAGAGCCCTAAGTGATGAGGATAAGGAATAATCAAGTCACATGTCTCACTTCAGACCACAAGTTGGAAGCCATGCCCTGTGAGATATGGTACTTGAGTCCCTTTACTCCCTAGAAGGACATCCCTCCCTACAACCTACATGGAGATGATGGCTATTCCCCTACCCTAGGCAATACCCCCCCTCAGATCACCAGCACAGCACTAAGGTCCAAGGATTAGTTGGCCCAAGACTATGTTCCAGAGACCCAGCACTTCCATCTTGCCTTGCCAAAGAGCACTCCCTCAGCTGTTGGATCCCGGCCATCACAAAGGTGTTTGTTTCTTCATGACAGTGCTAGATGTTTACTCTTATCAATGTTTGGTGCAAGGTTTGTCTCTAGCACCAGCTCCCAGGTGTTCTAGAAGGGCTGCAGGCCCCCGACATCACAACAGCCCTGGGCCCTCTGCAGCTCTGGGGCTCTCATAAGACTTTCCCCCTGGGCACTCTGTCCAGTTCTGGAGCCCCCAACATAAGAAGCACATGCAACTACTGGAGGGAGTCCAGAGGTGCACCTGCCCATGAAGGAGGGTTGGATCTACATGATCTTTAAGGTCCCTTCACACCCAAACTAATCTGGGTTTCTGTGATTCTATGATAAGAAGCCCCAAGATCTCTGCCTGCCACCATCAACCACCCCTGCACACAGGCAGCAGCTCCTCTGCTCCCACCCCCACACTCCTCAGCCCCACATTTTCTTCCCTTTCTACTAAACCAAAGAGAAGACAAGTCAGCACAAGGCACCGTGTGACCTTCAGCTAAGGGGTAAATGGATTCCCTCTGGTTTCTGTTTTCTCTGAATTTCTAGGGTGTATGTTTTTCTCCCAGCTATTATTGCTTGGAGCACACGCTCAACTTTACCACATGCTCGACTTCAGCACAGAGAAGATCTGACACAGCTCCTCCCATGCACTGCCCCAAAGCAGAACTGCTTCTCCTCACTAGTCTGCAAGCTAGAAACCAGAGGGAAGTAAATAATCTTTTTTTGCTTTATTCCCCCCCCAAGGCATGACAAGACACTTCCTACTACGCATTTCCTACTCATTATTGAGAGCATTTATCAGCAGATTAATCCTCAGTTGCAGCAGTTCTGCACCATTTCTCCACCAGCTTGTATCATCAAAGCAACACAAATGACCCAGCAACAGGAACAAAAAATTCCCAGCTATTTCCCTTCCAGTGAATCAAGTCATTGTTTTCTCCCCCTTACTACATGCAATTCAAATACAGCCTGATAAAAAACAGGTGAATAGTTTTTTGTCAGTTAATATCCCATGACACTGGGGTGAGATATAAACCTCACCTGCTCTTCAGTTGCTTAGATTTACAGAGAGACTAACAGAAGTTTGATAAAAATCAGCATAGGTGCTGCCTCCAAAGGAACATCTGTTTACTGTGCAGCAGCACTTCCCAAACAATGTCCTACTTGCTAGGTATTCCAAGTATTTGATTAGTGCCCTCCCAATTACAGAGGTCAACAATTATGCAGAGTTCCTTACTAACAGGTGATCTTTCTGACTATGGAGAATTATTCTGCCATTTCTGTTCTTTAGGTTTAGATGAAATGCACCCTCTTCCAAGCTCCATACTCTGTGTGGTAGCTACGTGCAGCACATTTAATTCTGTTCCTCTTCTTTTGGGTGGTGAGATTGTAGATTCAGCTTTTGGATTTTGGAATTAGTAACAAATGTTTGAAATTTCTTTAAAAAAAATAATTCTTAATTCATCTAAGTAAACACAGTAGAATACAAACTCTATCATAGAATCACAGAATGGCTTGGGTTGGAAGGGACCTGAAAGATCATCCAGATCCAACCCCCCTGCATGGGCAGGGACACCTCCCACCAGCCCAGGTTGCTCCAAGCCCCATCCAACCTGCCCTTCAACACTGCCAGGGATGGGGACATTGTATGTACACAGAGAAAAGAAAATCTTAAATTAGACATACCTAGGTGAAGAGCTGAGCAGTACATCATCCAGTGACACCTCACAGTTCCCTCGAGGAGCTGAATTAAAACAAGCCGTGGGGACTGGTTCTGCAAGTGCCACCCGTGCATCTGACTCACCCAGCATCCTCCCTGCAAAAACAGGTTTTAAAAATGAAAATACATCCAGAAGCTGCAGCTAAAATCAGCTCCCGTTGCTGTAGCTCTCTGACCAAGGCAGGCACGACTCCCGACTGCTGCATTTGCATGAAATACAGTAAACTCTCCCGGCAGAGAACCCTCCCAGGGCTCTGCCTCGTGCTGGGTCCGCTTGAAAACCCCCCCGCTCAGCAGCAGCTGGTTCATCCATCCCCACCGCCCCAAAAGCAGCATCATTACAGCTATGAAAGAGCACCGTGACCCTGACGATTTACATTTCACACTCTCTTTGCCCCAAACGCCCCTTTTCTGCTCCCAGTCCCCCCCCAAAAAAAAAAAACCACCACAACAACCCGGCACCGCAGAGCGACGGGTCCAGCCTTACACCGCATCGCCCCCGCCTCCTTGCAGCCCCTTCTACCCGCAGCCGCCCCGCACCGGCGCTCAGGACGACGTGTAAAAGCCTTTTCTTTTTAAACTAGCGCCCAGGAGGCTGATCCGGAGCATCTTATGTCATGTGCTGCCCGCCTCGCCATTGGAAGCGGCTCGTCACCCCACACGCCGCCTCCCCAGGAAGCGCTTGGCCCCGCGCCTGCCTGGTCCCTCGGGAGATCCCAGCCCTGGGACACCTCGGAGATTTAACCCTGAAAAAAACCCAACAAATCGGTGCTTTTGCAGCCGTTTCCCCTCCGCTCCTCTCAGCACTTGGGGTTTCATCACCGGCTGCAGGCGACGCTGGGTCTGTTCGGGGTTCGCGTTGGTCAAAAGCCTCTTGGTGCTCAGGGCTGAGCTGGAATTGTTTGGGGGGATTTCTAACCGGTTGGAGACGAATCTCACTAGCCTTGATCTTTTTAAGAGTGGGTCTGAGCAGCCTGCTTGGTACCCGCAGCAGCCGGACGCCAAGGTAAAGGAGGTTTTAAAAGGGAAGGAAGCGTGGTTGTCTGATCCGGGATAGACGGGAGCAAAAGGAAGGAGCTTTTTCACCTGGCAGAGCTGAGCTGCAGCCTCCAGCGGGTGGGGAAAAGCCATGGAAAGGCAGGAAAGCCATGGAACGGCACACACTTCCCAGCAGACAGACCTGCCTCCAGCCCAGGACAGCCTGTCCCCCCCTTCTCCCTCCTCACCTGGGCAGGGACACGTCGCTGCTCACGCTCAAGGAAGAGCTGAACTCAGGAGCAGCTGAGAACGGGATGACACCAAAAATCCCTCCTTTGAAGCTCTGGGATCACTGGCAGGCATCACCCCACACCCCATTCTAGGCTAAACGACCAGAGCAGGTTGTTTTTTTTCCTGCTTTGAGAAAAGCTGTGAGAGAAAGGAAGGGCACTGTCTGTCTCCACGGAGCAGCCAGCCAGCGCTCTGAGACCGGGGGTCAGCTCCCTCCCCAGCTTGGAGGAACTCAAATCCAGGTCTGGAAGGGCACGACGCTGGTTACCAGACTGCCAGAGGGGACACCACCTCCTCCATGCTCAGGGACAGTCCCAGGCACGAGGAGGAAGGTAGCAGAGAAGCCTTTATAAGGCCTGACCCCTCCTTTCCCAGCACCGTGCCCACATTCCTTCCCCAGCACCCCATAACAAGGAGTTTAAGGCTTTCCCCAAAGCAGTTTTAATCTCTGCACTAATTACAGCCTTTCTCTTGCCATCATGCAGCAAGAAAGTTCCAAGGGAAAGGGTGGAGGTGTCCTCACACCAGCCATCTCACAGCACAGCCCAGGAGCTCTCGGGCAGCCGAGGTTGATTGGAAAGGTGTTGGAGAAAGGAAGGCAGAAATCTCATCTCCAAGGTAGGAGCTTTGGCTAGTGGGCTGCAGGTTTGGGCCTCACCACCAGCCCCACGCTGCTTCCAGAGGAGGTAACACACCATGAGGCACCACAAGATGTTCAGGAACATGAAGAACACACCCAAACCAAAAAACCCACCGAAAGAAACCTCCATTTTAATTAAACCTGTATAACCACTTCAGTCATTTACATACAAAGCATCTTCTGCTTTGAGGGAGCACTGTCCTAGAAGAACTGGAAGTTGGTGAACATCGAAACAGCTTCAGAGCTTCACTGACAAACCAAAACAAGCCTGACTACGTGCAAACTCATGACAGTCATCGGGACAGGGGTGAAGGTTTCATTTACAATTGGCTCTGAACACCCCTTTGCTTGAAACACACGTAGAGCTCTGAAAATATCAGCTCAAATTCAAATCACTGCATCTGCTCGTGAGACATCTTGACATTTCCCAGCACAGCCACTTTGCTCCCTGTTGCTGATTTCTTTGTTTTTTACCAGCTAAGACACCATGTCTGATCCAGTCTGACTTTCAGGGTTAGGAGGTTGCCCCATGAACTCACTCACTGCCTTTCCACACTTCCACCCAAAGTGAAACGTGGCCTTTTCTTTTTTTTTTATTCCTTCATATTCTTTAAAGATTCATTAAGTGAGGAACCAGAAGCTGAGCAACTCACTCTTCCTCTTTTAGAGAAATTAATTTCTTTAAAGGGCAGTGATAAAAGCTTCCTAGACACCAAAGGTTTCCTCCTGGGCAGAGACCACAGGGAGGCATCAAGGGCTGTGCTGGGAAATCAATGCCCACCTGAGGGAGGAGCAGAGAGAACATGAGGAAAAATGACCCCACCACAAGGATGATACCATGCCAAAGATCTTAAAACAACACGACTGCAGACAGACATTTGACTCCACTACAGGCTCTTCAGAGCTGAACTGTGGCTGAACAAAGCTGCCCACAGACCATCACCTTGTCAACCAGACCCAGGGCTTGCCCACCCCAAGAAGGGCAGGGGTGTGGGTGGACACCAAAGGCTGGAGGCACCACTGCATAATTTGTTATCCTAAATTCTACACAGATTGCTTTCTCCAGGACACTGGGACATTTTAGGTGGATTCCCCAGCAGCGTGACTCACCAAGAGGCTGGTTTAAAGTTCCTCTTTCCTAACCTGCTTTTCGCTTTACTACACCATCTGCACCCTGCCCGGGGATGGGGAAACCCCCTCACGCAGGGTAAGAAAGGGCAGGGATGAATTTTGAGACACATCACTCATGTTTTCTGCCACCTCCCACCGTCCCAGACTTCCCCTTGAAGCCCAGCCCAACTCAAGAGCCAGCAGTTGATCCCAGAGCATCCCTGAAGAATTCCCAGCTCACCAACCCATTGTGAGAAAAGTTTGTGGCATCAACAAACAGGCCCAAACGGATCCTTCAGCCAAGCACAGGTTATTTATACCCCGGCAAGAATGAGTGACCTAAACAAGCAGGCACACCCACAGTCAGGTGAAGAACGGTTTATATTCCCTATTCCCAAAGCTCCCTCCCCTCTTTCCCCCCTGGCTGGGCACTCCAGGGTTTACAGCCCATCTGATGCTTCTGATGATCCTATAAGTTTCCTGCCCCTGTTCACACGTTCCATTCTAGCAGGTCACTTTGTACCGTTCAAGGTCTGATTCTGACCTTTCCTGCCCCCGTGGCTGCCTTCCCAGTCCCCACCATGACCCGCACCCGCTGGTGTCCTCCTGCCCCGGGGAGCAGGGCACAAGGGGCTGTGTTGGGTCTGGTCTTGGCATCAATCCTGCTCCGTCTGGGGACCCCCCGGATGGAGCCCAGTTCAGTCCCTCGGTTGCTGGGACCGTAAAACCCCCCCAGGGGTCACTGGAACCTGCAGAGATCTCCCTTCTCTCCAACAATTATATCCCTAACATGAGGGTATAGATAGAAAAACCCCAACAATATCCTTCTAACACTAGGATGTGAAAACAGCACTAAACCCAACACTCTGCTGCTGACACGAGGATGTGAAAACACCACTTTGCGTTTCCACCACCACCCACAGGGCTCAGGGCTCGGGGACAGACCCCCCGGGGTGGGGGGGACAGGCCTTCCCCTCAAACCGTGTGTGTGTGGGGGGGTTTAACGAAAAAAACTTCCAGTATTTTTGGCACCGTTACCACAGAAAAAGAGGCTCAAAACGATCAACTCTGCAGGGAACGGGTGAAAAACACCCCCTCCCCCCCACACACCCCCCCCCAGCCTGAAGCCGGGCGCGCTGCGGCCCGTGTTTCAACACCCCCCCCCCCCCAAAAGCCGCCCACTCGGGACACCCCGAGTCCCCACACCCGGGGAACAGGGGGGAGCGGGGTCCGTGGAGCTGCCCCCCCCGCTTCCCTGCCCCCCCCGGCCCGGCCCGTGCGCCCGGGAGCGGCGGGAGCGGCGGGAGCGCGCGCACGCGCCGTTACCTCAGGCGGCCGCGCTTCCCGCCTCGCGGCGCGGGAGGGGGGGCGGGGCCAGCGCTCGGGAGACCCGCGCGGCCCCGCCCCATTGGGTGAGGAGGGCTGGGGAGGCCACGCCCATCCGCGAGGCCCCGCCCATCGCAGCCGGGGTCACTCGCGGTCGTCGCCCCGCCGGGAGGGGCGGGCAGGGCTGGGTGGGCTTTGAGTGCCCCTCGGGCCTGCTGGAACGTTCCTCGGCCCCCTCCCCAGCTCCCCTCGGCCCCTTCCCCCCCAGCTCCCCTCGGCCCCTTCCCCCCAGCTCCCCTGAGCCCCTTCCCCCCAGCTCCCCTCGGCCCTTTCCCCCCAGCTCCCCTCGGCCCTTTCCCCCCAGCTCCCCTCGGCCCTTTCCCCCAGCTCCCCTCGGCCCTTTCCCCCCAGCTCCCCTCGGCCCTTTCCCCCCAGCTCCCCTCGGCCCTTTCCCCCCAGCTCCCCTCAGCCCCTTCTCCCCAGCTCCCCTCGGCCCTTTCCCCCCAGCTCCCCTCAGCCCCTTCTCCCCAGCTCCCCTCGGCCCCTTCCCCTCGGCCCCTTCCCCCCAGCTCCCCTCGGCCCCTTCTCCCCAGCTCCCCTCGGCCCCTTCCCCCCAGCTCCCCTCGGCCCCCTCCCCAGCTCCCCTGAGCCCCTTCCCCCCAGCTCCCCTGAGCCCCTTCCCCCCAGCTCCCCTCGGCCCCTTCTCCCCAGCTCCCCTCGGCCCCTTCCCCCCAGCTCCCCTCGGCCCCTTCTCCCCAGCTCCCCTCGGCCCCTTCTCCCCAGCTCCCCTCGGCCCTTTCCCCCCAGCTCCCCTCGGCCCTTTCCCCCCAGCTCCCCTCGGCCCCTTTTCCCCAGCTCCCCTCAGCTCCCTCAGGCTGAAGCAGAATGGGTTGATGGACATTGATCCTTCTTCCAAGGAACAAGCAATAGGACAAGAGGAAATGGCCCCAAGTTGTGCCAGAGGAGGTTTAGATTGGATCTTAGGAACAATTTCTTCACGGAAAGGTTTGTCAGGCCCTGGCCCAGGCTGCCCAGGGTGGAGTCCCCATCCCTGGAGGGGTTTCAAAGCCCTGTAGATGTGGTGCTGAGGGACATGGGGCAGTGGTGGCCTTGGCAGGGCTGGGTGAACAGTTGGACCTGATGACCTTAAAGGTCTTTTCCAATCAAAACAATTCCCTGATGCTATGATGGTTGCTCCCAGCAGAGGTGTTGCAGCAGAGGAGGAGGAGGCTGGCCCTGAAGAAACCAGCCCCACGCTGTTTTCTGATCAGCACAAGTGAACAAAAGGGGCTGGGTCTGTGCTGAGCAGCACTAGAGGCACAAACATTGGGTGGTCGTGGCTGTGGGGGCCTCATGCAGACCCTTACCAGGCCTGGGGCAGAACCTGTGGTCTGGTGCCAGCTCCACCATCCCTGGCTCTTATTTATACTGAAATCCAATGGCACTTCAAAAAAAAATTATGTATTTTACAGGTTATGGTCAGGTAGATCATCTAACTGTTCTCAGTTGTTTCTAGCTGACAAAGTTGTAGAAAAGCCAGAGGTTTTGTTTATCCTGTGAGTAAAACAGCTGTGTCCTTCCAATGAATTATTGCTGCTATTTTGCTAGTGCAGACCAAGAATTCCTAACCATTGTTTTTTTCCTGCAAATTCTTCTCCCTCCCCCCACTGCCCAGAGATGCTCCCCCCTCACACGGGGTGGGGAGGGTATGGCTCTCAACATTTAGTTGATGAGCAAACTTAAGGAATGTTGTGGGAGAAGCTCCGGGCAGAAGGTCAGGGCTGCAGCTGGAGCAGCAGCAGGTCCAGGGGACAGAACAGTGCTGAGGACACTGCTGCTGTGAAGCAGCACAGGGGACCAGAGCACCATGTCAGCACAGGAGCCCTGCTCTGTGCCCTCTGCAGCTCCAGGCACGCAGGAGCTCTGCTCTGAGGGCTGTTTGTCACCTGTTGCAACCTGAGCCTTCCCTTGCAGCTCCACTGCAGTCTCCTCCCTGTTCCAGCAGGCTCGTTTTCTCCTCTCTGCAGCTCATCCAAATCCCTCGTGTGGGTCTCCTTGCAGCCCAGAAACCAACCATGTCCTGGGCTGCATCACCAGCAGAGCCAGGGAGGGGATTCTTCTGCTCTACTTTGCTCTTGTGAGACCCCACTTGGAGTATGGTGTCCAGCTCTGGAGCCCCCAACTTAAGAAGGTCATGGAGCTCCTGGAGAGAGGCCAGAGGAGGCCACAGAGATGATCCAAGGGCTGGAGCAGCTCTGCTCTGGAGACAGGCTGGGAGAGTTGGATTGTTCAGCCTGGAGAAGAGAAGGCTCCAGGGAGACCTTAGAGCACCTTCCAGTGCCTGAAGGGGCTCCAGGAAAGCTGGGGAGGGACTTGGGACAAGGGCAGGGAGAGAGAGGACAAGGGGGGATGGATGAAAACTGGCAGAGGGAGATTGAGGTGAGACATGAGGAGGGAATTCTGGAGTGTGAGGGTGGTGAGAGCCTGGCCCAGGTTGCCCAGGGAAGCTGTGGCTGCCCCATCCCTGGCAGTGTTGAAGGGCAGGTTGGATGGGGCTTGGAGCAGCCTGGGCTGGTGGGAGGTGTCCTTGCCCATGCAGGGGGTTGGATTTAGATGATCTTTAAGGTCCCTTTCAACCCAAACCAGTCTGGGATTATATGATATGATACTCTGATTCTTATTCAGGTGACAAGTATTTTTCTGAAGAGCAGGGATACAAACATCTGGGAAGTTGGTGGGATCTGCAGCTTCAGCAGCCTGCTAACCCTCTTACTCCAGTCATGCCTTGACCCTTAGCCAGTACCTGCTGTGCTGATAAAGGGCATGGAACTCTCAGTGAACCAAGAAAAGATCCAGTGGCCAGCCCAAAGGTTAACAGGAGTCACCAGTTCTATTTTTGGCAGTGCCCTGAGCCAACAAATTACCTTGGGCAAGCAGCTTTTTTTGTGCTCCCAGTGTCCTTGTCTATCAAACTGAGGTTGCACCACTACAAAGGTAGAGGCCACAGTGCTTGCAAAACTCCTCCTGTTTCTGGGGCCAAAGGGGACCGTGTCACTGGTGAAGGACAAGAGGAGAGCCAAGAGAAGTGCAGGTGGTTCTCAGGTGGCTGCCACGGGGAGGAGAGGGTTGGTTCTCACTGCCTGTGGGGATCAGCTTATGCCTTGGCATAACAAGAACCTTTATTATCAATCGGTGGTTGCAGAGCTCAGCTCTTTATCAACAAACCTGGAGTTGTTGAGCTTCAACTAGCAAGTGCCCCAGAGTGACTGCACCTTGTGTCAAGGATCACCTTGCTCTGGATTTACCAGCAATTAACTCGCCCCAGGTTTTCATTCATCAAGAGCAGGGTGGCCCAGGCAGCTCCAGGAAACATTCCCACAGCACAGGATCTCTCTCCTGGGGTGAATTTTAGCACTGGCTGGTTAGGCCAGCAAGGACTGGGAAGTCTTTGCAGGTGTCAGTTGTTCTAGTCACTGGCCTGGGATTGATGTTTCATGCCCTGAAAATTGCAACCAGCATGAGTTATGTTTACTGACATGTATGGGGGGGGGATCATTTAAAAAGTCTTAAATCCTTGTCTTGGTACTTGTCCTGCATTTGTTGGCTACAGGGTGGAGAGAGAGACAAGGGAAGACAAGTACAGGAGCAGCTACTGTTCAGTCTCTGGGACTTCAGAGGGGATAAAGTTTCTCCTCTTGATTGTTGATTGGTGCCAATCAACAAAGCTCTGTAGGAGGAGTCATGTGCTGGGATATCCTGGCATATACTGGGGTATGCTGGAGTATATCAGGGTGTACTGGGGTGTGCTGGGGTGTCCTGGCATATACTGGGGTGTGCTGGAGTATATCAGGGTATACTGGGGTGTGCTGGGGTATATTGGGGTGTGCTGGGGTATATTTGGGGATAATAAGGTATACTGAGGTGTGTTGGGGTATACTGGGGTGTGCTGGAGTATGTTGGGGTATACTAGGGTGTGCTGGGGTATGCTAGGATATACTGGGGTGTGCGGGGGTATGTTGGGGTATACTAGAGTATACTGGGATATACTGGGGTGTGCTCCTGCCAGGAGCAGCACCCAGAGCAGCATGGTGTGCTCTGCAGTGCAGGAGCAGGGAAGCAAGCACAGGGCTCTGTGAAGCTGAGCTAACAATTGAGGTGTGTTGTCTAAATGGTCAGCCCATATGAGAGTGCTAATAGAGATTATCCAAATAAAATGTATAGTCAAAGATGAGTCTAATTGTGCTTGTGGTTGGAGACAGGTTGGAAAAACTGTCACATCTGCTGCCCTTAGAAAAGGCAGCTCAGGATGTGTGAGAGCCAGGGAAGGGATCTGGGTGACAGAGCTGGACTGTGGACCCAGCTCCCAGAAGATACTGGGCAAATGTGAAGTACTCAAGAACTGCTAAAACCCCTCCCTTTCACAGTGCCTTTCCATTATAGAGTCACTCTTACCAATCAAAGTTTGACATTACCTTTAAATTGTGCTTGTGACATGAGACTGTGGGAGAGGGGAGATGGTTGCAGGTTAAGCAGCTTGAGCTCTGCTGATAACACAAGCTGGACCTCAAAGGGAGGACCAAAAGCTCCACAAAATCCTTTTGATCCTGTTGGTAAATGTTGTGTCAGGATACCCAGATATTGCAGTGGGTTGAAAATGCAGATACATGCATGATTTTGATAAACCCTCCAGTTAATGGTCTGCTGGATCCCTTACAGCAGAATGGCAACAGCTTGGTCGTCCCATGTTTGGGATATTACAGCTCATTGACTACTGAGATAAAAGTCACTTTTCCTGAGTGTAGACACAGTCCTGGAGGTATTTAAAAGACATGTAGATGTGGTGCTTAGGGATGTGATTTAGTGGTGGGCTTGGTACTGTTAACAGTTGGTCCTACCTACCACAGTGGTAGTGTTAGATTAACAGCTGGGCTGCTTCAGGAGAAGACTAAGGTGGAGGAAGATGCATGGAGGCATCACTCATGAGATAAGAGCAGTAGGATGAGTGCCTTGACAAGGCCCAGGGTAAATGCAGATAGATCGTGGTGGCAGGGCTTTCAGTTTGTGTATGAAGACAGGCTGGGAGAGTTGGGGTGTTCAGCCTGGAGAAGAGAAGGCTCCAGGGAGACCTGAGAGCACCTTCCAGTGCCTGGAGGGGCTCCAGGAAAGCTGGGGAGGGGCTTGGGACAAGGGCAGGGAGGGAGAGGACAAGGGGGGGTGGATGAAAACTGGCAGAGGGAGATTGAGGTGAGACATGAGGAGGGAATTCTGGAGTGTGAGGGTGGGGAGAGCCTGGCCCAGGCTGCCCAGGGAAGCTGTGGCTGCCCCATCCCTGGCAGTGTTGAAGGGCAGGTTGGATGGGGCTTGGAGCAGCCTGGGCTGGTGGGAGGTGTCCCTGCCCATGCAGGGGGGGGGTGTCACTGGATGATCTTGAAGGTCCCTTCCAACCCAAACCATTCATTCTCTGAAATCACCCAGCTGTGGTTGGAGGGCTGGTGCTCAGGCAGCAGGTTGCTTCCTGCCAGGCTGGGCTTGGTGGTGAGGCACAGGCTGCTGCCCTGAGCTGCTGCTTCACGTTGACCACAGGCTTCCTGTGAGCTACATAATGTCACCCATCTGGTAAAACAGAAGAAATTCCATTTGCAAGTTCTTTCCTGCCTCAAGCAAAGAATCCTCTCTTCATACAGCTGTGGGCACAGAGTGTGGAAATAAGTTTCTTCTTCAACGTAATCATTCCCTCTATGGAACATCTGCCCACCTAAATGATCCAAGACAGCTTACACAACTTTGCACTTTTATCACTCTTCCCATCCAACCCTGGCACTGGATCTGAAGCTATTTTTGGCTAACATTCCTCTGACCACACTCACAGATTTCCAGCTCCAGAGTCACTGGTAGCAAGTGACTCATCCCAGTTGTAGCTGCATCTCAGGACCATGACTTGAAAGATACCAGGGTGGAGGGGAGGGAAAATCCAGTATTTCAGCAATGCCCACATGAAGCTCAACAGGAGAAGAAAATACTGCACTGAGAAAATACACTGACAAGGCAGGAAGGGAGACAGAAGAGTCTGTTTATAGCAGAGTCATTTCTAAACTTAAACAGCTCATGTTTTCTTTCCCACCAAGGACTTGCAAGATCTTCTTGATCAGGTGAAAGGATCTACAGCAAATAAGTGTAGGTCTCTCTGGAGAAAAAAACAACAACAACAAACTGAAATCCAAAAAAGCCACGTGCACACCAGAAAACACACACACACACAAATCCCCCACCAAATTAATTTCTAGAATAATACCCAGCTCTCAGCTCCCACAAATCAACATTGCTCCACCAAAGCCTTCCACCAGCTGATAACTCACCTTCATCTCTCTGTTATAACATGACTCTTCTCCTGTTTTGTTCTCGTAAGTGGAGCAAACAGTGTTTGCCCTGACAGAGGCACAAAGACATTTTTATTTTAACACTCATTAAAACCTGCACACCAGTGGGGTTTGAAGCAAGGCAGCCCAGGCCAAGGCAGTCCATTGTTTTATGCAACATGCTTAGTATGGTATGTGACATATGCTTTTATAAAGCATGAAAGGCAGTGCTTTAGGACTCCTAGCCTATATAATTAGAATTTCTAGCCTATATAATGATTTTGTTTGATGCTGGATATCACCTCTTTTCAGAGGTCTTGCCTAGACCCTCTGAACTTTAAAGCTAAAGCCAAATTGCAATGCTGTTTGTGCCCACAGGCAATTGCACTTTTGAAAAAGAAACCATTTGGTCTCAAATGAGATGCAGACGGAAGTTACACGTAGAGAAGTTCTTTCCAGCAGCTCAGAAAAAAACCCCAGTTGCATCTCTGGAACTTCACTCAACAGAAGAATTACATCTTTCCTCTCACTGTTGCAGGAGGAGGACAGAAGGCTCGTTTCCCCCCTCCCGAGCCAAGGGACACTGTGTCAGTGGTGTCACTCTGTTTACCAAGCAGGTCTAGCCCAAAGCAGAACAAGGCTTTGTCTGTCCTCCCTGTTTACACTCTGTTGTAACCAGGAAAGAGGATGAATGTGTAACCAGAGTTAAGAGCCACAGAAACACGTGCTGCCACTTGATTGCTTCTAGAGCCAGATCCCCCCTGTGGGCTGTGAGCACAAGCAGAGAAGTTGTTGCTGGTGGTTGACTGTAATTCAGTCTGAAATGTTAATAATCCACAGGGCTACTTCATATTTTCCTGTGTTGTTTTTCTTTTTAAAACATAAAACCACTGTAGTAAACAAAGTTACAGAGCTTTTAAATGCTGACAGTCAGGAAGTGTTGAACTTCCCCAAACAAGCTGAACCCTTCTGATTAATACTCAGGTTCCAAACTTCCACAGGACTTCAACTTCTGGTCCCAGCTCAGGGTGCATGAAGTGACCTGAGACATTGAAAACATTCACAAGGCAGGTAGATAGAAAGTGGTTGTCCTCCCAGAGTCTTTGCAGAATAATTCCACCCCAGCTTACCTGCTTGGGACACAAGTTACTCCACATCCAGCTGTGGGGTCAATGTCCTACTGCTCACCTGTCCCACAGGACAGGCAGCTCTGGTGTTTTTGTAGAATGAAACAGTCCCTGATCTGCTGGCTCGATGAAATCAGGCTGCAGCAGTGGAAGGAGTTTCCTGCATCTCGTTGCTCCCCCCTTCAGCTTTGCTGCTGCAATTCACAGCATCACAGCTCAGATCCACTTGGCAGCTGCTCGAGGCCACAAAGGCACACTTTGCCTGGAGGTGGCCAAGAACAAAAGGACACCAGCCTTCTTGGCACTGCCAGGCAGGGGATGGCTTTGGGCAGAGAACTGGAATGGAAAGGTGAGGACAAACATGGCCATTGAGTGCAGCCTGTCCATCAAAACCTTGAAAACCCAGCCACACCTCCCTGAAATAGAATCATGGAATCATAGAATGGTGAAGGTTGGAAGGGATCTTAAAGATCATAAGGTTCCAACCTCCCTGCTGTGAGCAGGGACACCCAGCTGGGAGAGAGAGGTGATTCTGCACCTCTGCTCTGGTGAGACCCCACCTGGAGTATTGTGTCCAGCTCTGAAGCCCTCAGCACAGGAGAGACATGGAGCTGTTGGAGAGAGTCCAGAGGAGGCCACAGAAATGATCCAAGGGCTGGAGCAGCTCTGCTCTGGAGCCAGGCTGGGAGAGTTGGGGTGTTCAGCCTGGAGAAGAGAAGGCTCCAGGGAGACCTTAGAGCAGCTTCCAGTGCCTGAAGGGGCTCCAGGAAAGCTGGGGAGGGGCTTGGGACAAGGGCAGGAGGGAGAGGACAAGGGGGGATGGATGAAAACTGGAAGAGGGAGATTGAGGTGAGACATGGGGAGGGAATTCTGGAGTGTGAGGGTGGTGAGAGCCTGGCCCAGGTTGCCCAGGGAAGCTGTGGCTGCCCCATCCCTGGCAGTGTTGAAGGGCAGGTTGGATGGGGCTTGGAGCAGCCTGGGCTGGTGGGAGGTGTCCCTGCCCATGCAGGGGGTTGGATCTAGATGATCTTGACGATCCCTTCCAACCCAAACCATTCTTCTATGCAGGTGCTGAAGGGGACACCACCTTAGCTGTTTTGTTGATCTTGTGATCCCTTCCTGTCACATCATCCTGATCCTTGCTTGTTGACCCTGTCCTGTCACTCCCTCCTGGGCTGCTGGTTACTCTGTCCCTCCCCGTGGTTCTTAATGCTCATGGTTTATCTGGGAGAGACTTATTTAAATTCACTGCACTTCAAAGTCCTGCACTGCACAGAACTTCTACTGAAACCCTGTGCCAGGGCTCTCCAGTCATTGAGAGCTTAATTCCACAGAGGTTGCCTCTGTACAGAAGCTGTGTTGACACAAGCTGTGTTGATTTAGTTCTATCAATACAATTATCTTTGGTTGCCTCCAAGGTGTGGACACATCCACCTCTAGCTTCTGTGAGCTGAAAAGGCTCCAGCTCCCTGCAGGGAGTGGCACCTACAGACCCACATCCACTGCTTTTTCCATCCCCATGCCCAGTGGTTTTTTTGGTGGAATTTCCAGACAGCTGTGCCCAAACCGGTCACATAACAGTCCAGATAAATGCTTAGTCCTTTTTCTTTCTGCTGAAAGGGAATTTCCAGGGTGGTGGAGAAGAGAGCATTTGCATTTCTAGCTGTGCTAAAAACATGTTAGGGGAAAGATATTAGAAGAGTGACCTCTTCAAAGTCCTTGTCACCAAAAGTGTGAGCCAGGAAGCCTCTGCTGGGACTGTTGTGATAGTTGCTGCCACCCAAGGGAGATAGAAGAGAGGGCAAGGGAAGGGCTGAAGGCCTTTTCTTCTTGCTCTTGTCTTTAGAACTCTTCAGGCTGGGCACGGCTGGAGGAAAGCAGAGCTCTGGGATGCTGTCAGGACAGGGCAGAGCACCCTGGAACACTGGAGCAGTGACAGCCTGGATTCCCTTGTCCTGCTGAAGAGACATGTGGGCAGAGAAGAATGTGCTACGATGCCACTGGGAAATTCCAGCACGGCCTTGGCAAAACCAGGCTCAGCAGATTTATCCTCTTCAGCCCAGCCAAAAGCACAGCAGAGGGCTGCTGGCTGACCAGCAGCACAGCCAGAGATGTCTGATGCCAAAGGAAACACTCCTGGAGCCATGGTTGGGATAGGCTGTCACCTGGCCCTCCAGAGGAGGCTGTGAAGATGATCCAGGGGCTGGAGCATCTCAGGCTGAGAGAGTTGGGGTGCTTGAAGGGCATAAGCAGGGCTCTCCTATGTGGGCCACTAGTTCTGGAGCCCCCAACATGAGAAGGACATGGAGCTCCTGGAGAGTCCAGAGGAGGCCACGGAGATGATCCAAGGGCTGGAGCAGCTCTGCTCTGGAGCCAGGCTGGGAGAGTTGGGGTGTTCAGCCTGGAGAAGAGAAGGCTCCAGGGAGACCTTAGAGCAGCTTCCAGTGCCTGAAGGGGCTCCAGGAAAGCTGGGGAGGGACTTGGGACAAGGGCAGGGAGGGAGAGGACAAGGGGGGATGGATGAAAACTGGCAGAGGGAGATTGAGGTGAGACATGAGGAGGGACTTCTTCCTTGTGAGGGTGGTGAGAGCCTGGCCCAGGTTGCCCAGGGAAGCTGTGGCTGCCCCATCCCTGGCAGTGTTGAAGGGCAGGTTGGATGGGGCTTGGAGCAGCCTGGGCTGGTGGGAGGTGTCCCTGCCCATGCAGGGGGTTGGATCTGGATGATCTTGAAGGTCCCTTCCCACCCAAACCATCCCATGATCCTGTGACTACACACTGCAGGGTGCAGGGGCAGCAGCTCCAGGCAGGGAAACCCGTCACTTCGGTGACTACAGAAGTTTCCTCAACAGGTTTGGAGATTTCCTCTGTTCCTAAGTGCTTCTTCTGGAGCAACCACCTGCCTACAACCCCAGCACCATCTGCTTCACAATTGGAAATCATTGTGAAGTGAAATCTTATCCCTGATATATTTAAATCAGGAAAACATGGCACAGCCAGAGAGAAGTCTGGCACAGGTAGGAAGGAGCTGTGGGGGTTCCTAAGGGATTCTCCCTGTTAAACCTGGCTGAAGACATGCAAACTTTAAAGAAAAAAACAAAAAGCAACAACCCCAAAGGCATTTTGTTGTTCTCATTTGATTTGAATCCCCTGGGAACGTTTTCATTTCTTCAGCAAAGCAGCACAAGGGGATAGTTTCCTTTAAGGTTTCATCACCAGCAACCAAAACTACTGTATTTTTTTTGCACAGACGAACATGAACTTGCAAAGGAATTGCAAGGAATTTGCTTCCATCCAAAGACCAGCTGATGTCAGCATTTCCCTTTGGTGAAATCGAGTCAAACGGATCCGTTTGAGCAGGATTGGAATTCAGCTGGATTCCAGTTTCTTTGAGGAACGTGCCCTCCTGTGGGTGTCTGTTACAGCTGCAGCAAACTTCCCACTTTCTGAGCAGGCTCAATTTCTTCTCTTTCCTTAACAGAAGCTTCCTTAGATAAGGCTCCTTCCCCCAAACCCACCCTGCTGCTGTCTGGGAATAAAGGGATGAGATTTGCCTTCTGGAACAGGCTGCAAAGAAACAAAGAGAAAGGAAACCCAGTGACCAGCTTGACACAAGAGGTGAAAGAAGGGCCCTAATTTAATTAAATTAAAACCCTGGGATTACTCCCCCAGGAGCAAACTGGCTGAAGTTTGTAGGAAGTGTCCAAGGGCAGGTTGGATGGGGCTTGGAGCAAGCTGGGCTGGTGGGAGGTGTCCCTGCCCATGCAGGGGCTTGGATCTAGATGATCTTGAAGGTCCCTTCCAACCCAAACCATTATATGATTCTATGATTTTCCTTAGAGAAAAACCCCAGATGTTTAATTTAGAAAACAGGAGGTTGAAGGAAGAAATGAGAGCAACCTTCAAACACATCAAAAGGAGCTATTAAGAAAACAATATGAATCTGTTTTCCATTTCCCAGGGTGAGGGGGGGTGTTCATGTGTATGAGGTGACTTCTCAGAAACTGCCCCATCCCCATTTTCTCTTTTATTGTTCATTAAGCAATGACCCTCAGCACAAGTTGATTTTATTAAAATATCCTCTGCTTAAGGATCTACAGCCCATTCAGAGAGTGACTTCTCTTGCTTTGGAGCCTCTCAGAGCCTCCCCCAGCACATCCTTAGTGCTCAGACACTGAATTTCTCCAGTATAACTCTCCCAGTAACCCATCAAAACCAGGTATATCAACCCCAAATCTGTGAGCAGACCAAACACTAACCAGCAAGTCCAGTCTCTCCAGTTTATATTGCCTCACTCAGACACTTTCCCTGTCTCTCCCTTTTCCAGTAACTCCTTGCCTGAAATGTTAGGTAAGAAAACTAATAATCCTGCAGCATTTGGAGCTGGTTGTGTTATTGGAGTCTCCATGGGTACAGATTCCACACACTTCCTTGGCTTAGGCTGGGACATACTTTTCAGAAAACGTTACAGAAAAAAAGACATCCTCAAAGCTTTTTTCACATGTCAATGAGCTGAGCCTTGAAACCCTGAAATGTCTGATGGGGATGTTTTTTGGTGGTGTTTTGTTGTTTTTTTTCTGCAGCAATTGAAAAGGGCACGTGGTGATTCTGCTGGGCTTCCATGGGGGAAAAAAAAAGCCAACAACAAAACCCCCACAAACACAAGTATTCTGAAAAGCTTTCTAAAAAAATGTTGCTTTCCTTGGCAGCACCTGCCTTCAAAAACTAGAGAGAAGAACTGAGATTGACCTAGAGCACATATTGGTTTTCCTTATGCAGCCCTTGCTGCCAGAATGCATGGAATCATAGAATGCTTTGGGTTGGAAGGACCTTAAAGATCATCCAGTCCCAACCCCCCTGCATGGGCAGGGACACCTCCCACCAGCCCAGGTTGCTCCAAGCCCCATCCAACCTGCCCTTCAACACTGCCAGGGATGGGGCAGCCACAGCTTCCCTGGGCAACCTGGGCCAGGCTCTCACCACCCTCACACTCCAGAATTCCCTCCTCATGTCTCACCTCAATCTCCCTCTTCCAGTTTTCATCCATCCCCCCTTGTCCTCTCCCTCCCTGCCCTTGTCCCAAGCCCCTCCCCAGCTTTCCTGGAGCCCCTTCAGGCACTGGAAGGTGCTCTAAGGTCTCCCTGGAGCCTTCTCTTCTCCAGGCTGAACACCCCAACTCTCCCAGCCTGGCTCCAGAGCAGAGCTGCTCCAGCCCTTGGATCATCTCTGTGGCCTCCTCTGGACTCTCTCCAGGAGAGGAGGTGGGGAGCAGAGCACCTCCTTATCCTGTGATTAAAGCAAGTGCCATGGTCACCTCAGCTCTATCATCATTTTTCACTGAAGAGAAGTTCCCAGGCTCTAGGACGGGGTTAACTCTGGTTGGGTCAGACCAGCTGGATGGTCAGACCATCCCATGGGAGATGTGATCACCCACAAGAAGAGGCAGGACACATCCCCATTTGTCTTTAAAGTTGTCTCTCCCTTCACAATTTCTTCTTTAGGAGCAAAACTGTCCTTAAACTTAACCACCCAGCCATGGCCAGACTCACCATCATCATCATCATCATCATCATCATCATCACCACCATCACCCTATCAAGACCCTTTGGTTGCAAAGAGAAGCCTCTTAGAAGCTGAACACTGGAACCATCTTCATTCTCAAATGTGTCCAAATTTGTCCCATATTCCCAAAGGAAGGTGAAAAATGAGCAGCAGTGTCAGTGTCTCCTTCACTGTCTCACAGGGTCAGGCATGAAGCTCAACCTGCATGAAATGCCAGAAAACAGGACAATTTGGCCTTTCTTTGGAAAAAGACAGGGAGAAGATGGTTCAGCAGGACCCAAGGTTCTTGCAACTGCTTAATATTAATTTCCAAGGGAGTTGCTTTTAGCTACCTGGAAAAGTTTGTACCTGCTGATTTGGTGGTAGAGGAATCTGTATCCAAAAGGAGCTTTCCCAACCCAGCAGGGACAGAATTGGTGGTGCCCACTACAACCAGCCTGCTTTTTGCCCCCAAAATGAAGGAAGAAAGGCCATCCTTATGGATAGATTTTAGTCCGTGTGCTTTCAGGACACCTGGCCCTGCTGTCCTGGTGAGGCCAGGCAGTCACATCCAGCCTGGAATGTGATCCAGATCCCCTTCTTCACCTGGCTCAAGTCTCTCCTGGTCCCTCAGGGAAGAGGTTTCAAGGAAACTCCACCTGAAACCTGTGGGATTCCCAGCCTGAACTGCTTCCAGGGGAGGCAGAGGATTCCCAGGCTGGAAAACCCTGACTCTCCCCACAGGGGACGGTCATTGAAGGGAAGCAAGTGTTGAGCTGAGGGAGCTGCTTCTTTTGCAATTCCCTGTGTCCACAGACCGTCCTTTTGGGCTTCATTCTCTCCCCACCATCAACACCAAAAGATCATTCCACTTTCCCACCCAGAAGCAGGTGCAGTATTCCCAAACCTGGTTGTGCTGAGCGTGTGGAAGTACTGAGGAGTGACCAGATCCTGTCCATATTCCAGGTGCTGGGAGCCCTTCCTGAGTTGCCAGCAGCTGGCAGGCTCCTCCTCCAGACTGACTGGTTCCACAAGGAGCTCACCAGGAGCTCTGCACCTCCTCCAGACTGACTCTGGTTCCACCAGGAGCTCATCAGGAGCCCCTGGAGCTCCTCCAGACTGACTCTAGTTCCACCAGGAGCTCACCAGGAGCTCTGCAGCTCCTCCAGACTGACTCTGGTTCCACCAGGAGCTCACCAGGAGCTCTGGAGCTCCTCCAGACTGACTCTGGTTCCACCAGGAGCTCACCAGGAGCTCTGCAGCTCCTCCAGGCTGACTCTGGTTCCACAAGGAGCTCACCAGGAGCTCTGGAGCTCCTCCAGACTGACTCTGGTTCCACAGGGAGCTCACCAGGAGCCCCTGGAGCTCCTCCAGACTGACTCTGGTTCCATAAGGAACTCACCAGGAGCCCCTGGATCTACTCCAGACTGACTCCAATTCCACCAGGAGCTCACCAGGAGCTCTGCAGCTCCTCCAGACTGACTCTGGTTCCACCAGGAGCTCACCAGGAGCTCTGCAGCTCCTCCAGACTGACTCTGGTTCCACCAGGAGCTCACCAGGAGCCCCTGGAGCTCCTCCAGACTGACTCTGGTTCCATAAGGAACTCACCAGGAGCTCTGGAGCTCCTCCAGGCTGACTCTGGTTCCACCCGGAGCTCATCAGGAGCCCCTGGATCTCCTCCAGACAGACTCTGGTTCCACCAGGAGCTCACCAGGAGCCCCTGCAGCTCCTCCAGACTGACTCTGGTTCCACAGGGGGCTCACCAGGAGCCCCTGGAGCTCCTCCAGGCTGACTCTGGTTCCACCAGGAGCTCACCAGCAGCTCCTCCAGACACACCAGGACCCACTCTGTCCCGCAGCCCTTGGGGACCGGAGCTCAGCACTTTCCGGACCTGGCCCGTTCTTGAAGACCCAACCACGGATGCTCCGTGGGGAAGGAGCTGCTGGGAGAGGGATGCTCTTCCCTGCGGGGGTGACGCTGCTGCTCCCTGCCCAGCGCGTCCCCAGCCAGCACCGGCGGTGCCTCATCTCACCAGGGCGGGAAGCAGGAGCTTCTGCTCAGCAATTCACTGACATTCCTCAAATTTGCCCCAATCCAGACCCCCCCAGCCCCCCTTGTTTCTCCTCCCCCCGCCCCCCAGGCCTGAGTCGGCCGTGACGTCACACCCGGTCGCTATGGAAACGGTTTGATGTCACGGGAAAGTGGGAGCTCAGGACGGGAGAAGCCAAACCCGGAGGAACCGCGAGCCCGGCGGGATTTGTGCGGGTTTCCCCCGGGAACCTCCTTTCATAGTTCACATTAAAGATGAATCTTTAACCCGGGGGGGGGAAACACCGACCCAGCAAGAACAGGAAAAAAACAAAAAAAAGACGGAACTTTTAGATGTTGTTTCGGTACCGGAGCCCCCGGGATCGCCGCTCTCTGCCCCCCCCCCCCCCATCCCGCCCGTTCCCCCCGGTCCCGGTTCCCGCACCGACCCCCTCCCCCCCTCATCCCCCCCCCCCCCCCTCCCGCCATCCCCGCCCCGCGCCAAAGCGCGCGCCAACTCCCCGCCCCGCCCCTCTCCCCCGCTGCCATTGGTCCGTTCCCTCTCCGTCCCGCCTCCCCGCTGACGGACAAGGCGCCAGCCAATGGGAGCCGGCGATCCGGCGGCGGGGGTGGGCGTGGCCGGGCGGTGACGCGGGAGGAGAGGGTAGCAACAGTTGCTTCGAGACCCGGCGCCAGGCGCCATAGTGACCGTAGCCCTGGAGACTGTTACTTGCCAACGGCAGCAACGCGCGGCCCCGGCGGCCGGAGCCCAGCGCAGCCCGCGGCGCCCGGCGGGGAGGGCAGGTGAGCGGGGTGGGGGGTGGGGGTGGGCAACGGGGGTCCCCGCCCCGCTGAGGGGGCCCCGCGGTGCGGTGTGTGAGGAGTGAAGGGGAGTCCAGGGAGGCGAGGCCCCCCCCCCATCGCCAGCCTCAGGGGTCGGTGGAGGAGCCGCCTTCCCCGTCCCGCCTCTCCGCCCCGTCCCGGCTGTGGCAGGATTCGCCCCTCGGCACGTTTCCCCGGGGGGGGCTCCCTCGAACCCCCCCCCCCCCCGCTGCCGCCTCCGGGGCTGAGGCTGCTCCCCGCAAAAAAACACCCCCGGAAAGTTTGGGAGCGGCGTCGCGTCCGGGCGGAGCGGGGGAGGAGGAGGAGGAGGAGGAGGAGGCACCAACCCCCCCCTTCCCCCCCCCTTCCCGGCCGCGTCCGGTGCCCGCGGGCCCCGCCCGGAGCGCGGCGGGCCCGGCTCCCTCCCCGGGGCACGGCAGCTCCAGCCGCCCCTTGCAGCCCCAGCGGGGCCGCACGGCGGGAGCCTCATCCCTCCCGCCCTGAACCAACTTCTTCAGGGTTCGTTTCACGCCTTTGAACTCCCCGCTCCCAGCCTCGGGTTTGGTTCGGGACGAGCTGAACGTTTGCTCCGTCCTCCTCCCGCCGCCCGGGGTGGGGAGGAACTCGCCAAGTGCCTGGTGAGAGTTGGGAAGAGGGGCTGGAGACTCCACCTTCTTGTTTAAGAAGCTTAAAACCTCTTGTGCCGTCTCCGTTTCCCTCCCCCGGACACTCCTCCTGGTCTTAACTGGGTGGGGGGACGAGGTTTCAACTCCTCCAGTTTGCCAGAGCTTTGAAATCCCAGCGCTTGCTTTCCTTGTTGGTCTTAGAAACGAGCAGAAAATTGCAATAAGAACTATTTTTAAGTATCTGCCGTCTATTCTTGACTTGGTTGCTCCTGTTTGTTTGGAATAAAGTATGTTGTGAAACAAGACTCATCTCCTGTTAAAGCAGGATTTTGTGGATGTGCCTATTTCAAGCGTGAGTTCCTGCAGACTGATTAAATCTTTCCATTCTTTGACTTAGATCCTACTCTAAAGTCTTTTTTTGGTTTTGCTATTGAAAGAAGAGACTCTTACCCATTAAAGAGCAAAGCAGAATAAATAAGGTATTTTTTAAAAAATGTCCTTTATGCTTGGAAGAGCCTTAAACTGAACCAGGAGTATCCTCAAACTGACTGTGCTCAGGTTTATTTTTTTACTAAAGGCTTTTTTCATCTGCTTCTGCCCAACCTTTGCAACTCTCCATCTCAGTTACAAATAATTTGAGAACAGGGAGTAATTGCTGGCTTAAAAATAAAAGGGGGGAAAAAAAAAATCAGTCTCAAAATATAAGCTTTAAACTCCCAAGGTTGGGGGTTCCTTCTTTGCCTCTGTTTGTGACTTTCTGTGTGAATTTGCTTTGGTCAGCTGAAGATGAATCCAGTCTTATCTCAGTTTTATTTGGAAGTTACATGTCTGGTGGGAATCAAGTCAATGTGGAAGGGAATCTGGGAAGGGCTTCTCGTGGTGACCTATTTCAGGAGGGGTTGATTCAGCCTCTGAAGGTTGAGAGAGTCTAGGATGAGCCAGTTTGGACATTTGCCTTCTACTTGGCTGAAGTCAGGTGAGGAGAAACCCCCATTTTTCAGGACCAAACTGGGGGGGTTGGATATCCAACACGGGGACTGGGATGAGGCGGCTCCTGGTTTCACTTTGAAAATCTTATTCCACAGTTTTATAAAAAACCAAACCCCACAGGTTCTCTGCTCTCCATATTTGGTCCCAAGAGACACGAAATATCTTTTGAATTGTGTGAGATGTTTTGCATTTGCCTCTTGGTGTGTACAGATGTGGGTGTGCTGGTGTGTTTTGTTTCCAGCCTTTAGAGTTGATGTTCTCAGAGCTGTTCCTGTGAAGGTGAGGATGGAAATACTCATCTTTCCAAAGGGAATCTGAGTGCTCAGGTAGTTGATGTTCTCAGAGCTGTTCCTGTGAAGGTGAGGATAGAAATACTCACCTTTACAAAGGGAATCTGAGTGCTCAGGTAACTGCAGGATCTTGGCCTTAAGGGTGAAAGCACACACAAAACCAAGAGAGGGCTTGGCAACTGGAATGTCTTTGTCCCCCTGCTTGCTTCCTGCTAAACTGGAACAATCCCAGTGCATTTGTGGCTGGTGATACCAGCATCCACTGTTACAGAGCTGTGCAAGAAGCCAGGTCTGACAGACTTCACATGGGGCTTCCACAGACAGTCCCTGCTTTGCATTTCCCTGCTGTGTCATTTGCATCTCATGAATTCCTCTCATAGTACTGTGTCCCTGTCCTGGGGCCCTGCCTGCCAGCTCTGTTGGCTGTGGAGGGCCTGAAATCCCAGGGCTGTGCTACAGCAACCAGAGAGGGTGCAAGATGTGCAAGGAGACAGGCTGGGTGTTGTGGCCGTGGCTCAGGACAGCAAATTCCCCCTCAGCATCAGATCTGCCCTCTCAAAGAACATTGTGGGGGTTTGGCTTATAAATGTGGGGGTTTGGCTTATAAATGTGCAGGTTTGGCATAAAAATGTGCAGGTTTGCCATATAAATGGAGGTCCATCTTCATCAAGGGCCCACGTATCCCATGGAATCCCCCACAGCACAGGGCTGGGGGAGAGGGATGGGGTCGCCCATCTCAACACTTAAGGCTGAGTGTGCTCTAGAGAGAGCTGCTGTTCAATTGTGTGCTTTGTATGTGAAAGTACATTGGAAATGCACTTTCTGGGCATTTTAGCACGTGTGAATCTGTCATGGTTAATTTAAGGCCATAGTCATTAAAGGCATGAGCAGCCAGTGCCTCTGACAGACATCAACCGATGCGGTGTGTCCTGCCTATTTCTTGAGGTAAATTCTCCAGTTGAGAATGTTTGTTGCCACTATAAGTCACCTCTGCACTTGCTGCCCTCTGTCACAAAAGCTCTTCAGGGCTGCTGTAAAGGTAGAGCTGCAGTCAGTGCTTGATAATAACCCTGGCTTTTCCCAGCTCCATCACAGGGAAGCAGTCGGCGCCAGGCATTGTCTTTAAATAGTCTCCTGCTTGTAACACCTCAGAGCGTTGGCAGCTGTTGTGTTTAATCACAACATGTTTTCCCTCTTCGTACAGCCCTGTAAACAGAGCTGCTTTAACGGATCCCAGCATATTTGCCTTGCTCAGTTTTAGCCCTCCAGAGCTAAAAGCGTCCCGCGGCGCGCGGCGTCACAGGGAAGGGCCGTGCTGATTCAACAGGCGGATCTCACCGCACGGCTTCGCAGCCAAAGTTTCTGCTGGAGGCTGCTGAGTTATATTTAAACCCTTTTTTTTTTTTTTTTTCTTTCCCCTCCCTCGGAACAAATGCCAGTGCAGTTAAGGGCTGGATGCTGGCCAGCTGGAGCAGAGCCCTGCCTGGCCCAGGGTGCCAGGCTTTGCCGTGGGTGCTGCGGGGAGGAGCACCCAACCTCCCCGTGCGTCGGCGCGTGCAGCTGGGGGATCCGGGATTATGTTTCTGAGACTTGAAGCATATGGAAGGTTTCTTCCTGTAATCTGTGCTTTAAGACTCGGTATTTTGTCATATTTGGACTGGCAGTTCTTAATTCCTGTGTTCAAACATTTCACAGATCCACCACATTGTCGAAGAACAGGCTGGGTTCCTCACGGTTGGCTGTTTCTGTCTGAGTAGTATATGGACTAACTAAGCCATAAACATGTAAACAGAATCAGAAAATGGTTTGGGTGTCAAGGGACCTTCAAGATCATCTAGATCCAACCCCCCTGCATGGGCAGGGACACCTCCCACCAGCCCAGGTTGCTCCAAGCCCCATCCAACCTGCCCTTCAGCACTGCCAGGGATGGGGCAGCCACAGCTTCCCTGGGCAACCTGGGCCAGGGTCTCACCACCCTCACACTCCAGAATTCCCTCCTCCTGTCTCAACTCAATCTCCCCTCTTCCAGTTTTAATCCATCACCCCTTGTCCTCTTGACAATAGACAAATAGGCAACAAAACTTCTCGTCAGCACAAGCCACGTGCCCATTAATACACTGAACAAAGAGGATTCTTTTTGTACAGAGCACAACCTACAGAAAATCACTTTTCTTGCCACGTGGAGGCAATGATTACATGCCCACCAGTACACAAACTGTTTCCAGTTAAGGGGGGGAAAGGAAACAAATTAAGAACCCACCTTCAGCTCTGGGTCATGTTTTTCTGAATGTTTGCATCTCACCCAGCTAAAACAGTTTACATTTGTGTAGTTCAGCTGACTTGTTGAAACAATATTTAGTGATGTTTAGACATGTCAATGAATGTGAGAATCTTCCAAGGCCATTCTTTCTTAGGACACCGGGGGATTTCAATTTACAAGGATAATTTTTAAATTGCAACAGAAGCAAGAGTCCTCCCATATAGAACTTTATAAAGTGTATTGTTCTGTTGATCTGGGATTAAAGAGCAGTTAAGATCTGGAGAAATGCCAAATGGAGGTATTTGAGAAGTAATTCAAAGGCAATTGGTCAGGTTGCTTTTTCCCCTAAATTCGAAATCATTATCAAATGAAGGATTCATTTTTCTGAGCTTAGTAAATGCCAAAGAAGTCTCAGCACAGGGCAGATGTGTCCTAGTGATGAAGCTTTGGAAGAGATGAACAAATGAACGTTGCCGTTGCTTTCGAAGAACCAGGGGTCCAAAATGCTACCATTGCTGATTTCATGGAAAGCACGTGCAAAAAAAACCCAACCCAACAGATTCTTTGTTTTCTTATCACAAATCAATCCTCTGCTGAAGGAAATCCTCAGTGTCTTTAGGAAGAAGCTGACAGAAGAAATAATTGCTTTGAGTGCAGTGACACTCCTCACTGCTGCATCATTTAGTTCATTGCTGCACGTTGGGACCATCCAGTCCCCACAAATGATTGTTTTTTCCTGTTCAAGGTGGTTCTTCTCTGGCTTCATGTGTGGAAATGTCTGAATGTGTATGAGCAGAAAGGAGCAGGTACCTGCATGTAGGATCTGGTGAAAACCAGCAGTTTGAGACACGTCCCTGTCTTCTGTGGCAGAGTGACTTCATGTTCAAACTTCTTCAGGGCATCTCTAGTTTTTACAGTCTCTAGTCATTACAAAGAAAAGGCAGAACATGAGCAGACACCAAACAAAAGCAGGAGACAAGAAGGCTCCTGTGGATGCCATGGTGTCCAAGATGTGTGTAGCAGCATTTCTGTGGAGATCAGCACTCCAGGAGTGGTCCTGGCTGCCAGGACAGCCCAACCTGGGCTGACATAAGCACTTTTCTCTTGCTGCATCTATGCCATGAATTTTGCTGCCATACATAGTGCCCAAGGGCTGTGTTTCCTTTCTGTGGCCTGGCCAGCTGACACTGCTCTGCTGGGAGAACTTCCCCATGTGGTTCAAAGTTTCCAAAACGTCACCTGCTCGGCTGCCCTCACAGGAGAGGACTTGAGTTGTACTGGGGTGCATGGATGCAAGCTGGAGCCTACAGCAAAGGTGGGGGGAAACATTTCACCAGAGAGAGTAGTGATATGGCAAGGGGTTTCAAACTGAAAGAGGGAAGATTTAGATGAGACAAGAGGAAGAAATTCTTCACCGTGAGGGCAGTAAAGCACTGGCCCAGGTTGCCCAGGGAGGTTGTGGAAGCCCCATCCCTGGAGGTGTTCAAGGGCAGGTTGGATAGGACTTGTGCAGCCTGGGCTGCTGGGAGGTGTCCCTGCTCATAGCAGGGAGGTTGGAGCTTGATCTTTTTTAAGGTCCTTTCCAAGCTTCACCATTCTATGATTCTAAGCTCCAGGGTTTGGGGCAGGGATCATGCAGGAGCAGCAGGACACCAGCCTCCAGCCCTGCTGCCTCCTCTCGTAGCCCCCAAATGGCTCCTGCTGTTGAACACAGATGGAGATGTTTGCACCTGAAATTAGATTTCCCCCAATCCTTCTAGAGATGAGGTTCATGGCTGGATTATCTTCTCTCCTGGACAGCTCTGGAGCACATGTCCTGCCTTTCCCATTGGGAGCTCCTGCACCATGTGCTGCAGACACATCCACATTCCTTGGCAGGAATGTTATGGGTGAGTGAATCCCTGTGAAGTCCACATGGCACGAGTGAATCTGGGTGTGAAGAAAGATGGTTCTACCTCCATAGCAGAGTTTTGTAAGTGCCCATGTCATGTGGAAGCACTAGGATGAAATCCATGCTGAATCCAGGCAGTGGTGCCCCAGTTCTTGAGGAGTTTCTCTGGGAGTATGTGGTCAAGGTTCTTCAAGGTTAAAGCAAGGCAGAGGGTCCCACTGAATTGAGCCCATAATTATTGATGCTCCTTCTTTTGGAGGTGTCACTAGCTAAGATGACAAGAAACATCAGGGGAAGAAGAGAGAGAGGAAGAGGCATGGATGGAATGATTAAAAGCAAACAGCCCAGGCATAATAAGCAATTTGCTTGGCTGCCTCTTAGTAATTGTGAGCTTATTCTTTAGTATCAGCTTAAGATCCTATTGCCACCATGACAACCCTGGAACTATTCTGGATGATTTCTGGCTTAACACACAGCTGATCAAACATTCACCTTCTCTGGGGATTGGTATTAGTTATTGTTCCTTCTTATCTCTAGTGGAGGGTACCTGGGATGCAGGGAGTTCAGCTGGCTTTGGAAAAACGAACCTCATGCTGACAGGTGATACCCCAACCTGTGGTAGATAAGGCAACGTTTGAGGAAGAACCTAAACCTTCATGTTTATAAGAATAATTGGGGGTGTAAAGAAAGTTCTGACGTGGCTTTGGGTAGAGGGGTCACCTCTTTGGTGGGCTCCCTTAGCAGGGTGTGAGGGGTACCAGGCTGAGGAGCTGCCTGACCCCAGCGTGGCCCTGGTGAAATCACACAGGTCCTGTTCTGCTGGTCCATCTGGAGGAGCAAACACACTGTGTTGTACAAGTCTTGGCCTTGGGCTGGCCTGCCTTTGTGCAGCTGAGCAGGCAGGCAGCAGGACACTTTACAAGAACCTTTGTTAATTGTATTTATTTATATTTTTCCTGAGACAGTGCTGCAGTGATCAGAGAAACCAGGGCACTGAAAACTTAATTTGTATTATTCTAAGGCACAGACATCCAGCAGCCCTACTCTGTGATGCAGCAGTGGCCTGAATCCAGCACTGGTTGAAGGTTATTCCATTCACTTGATTTGGGAAGGTTCTTTATGGTGGTCATTATGCATATGTCTTATTTCTAGAATGGCACCTTTTAGAAAACAGTGTTTGAAGGCAGAAATAGTCCAGATGATCTGAGCATGTTGCAGCTGATGATCACTTTTGCACAGAGGGTATCCTGTGTTTTGTTGCTCCCAGGGCTGGATGCCAACATCGTGGAGCTCTAATCAGCTCATGTGAAAAGGCCCTTTTCTTTCTTCCTTTTCCCTGCTTGGCTTTCTCCAAGATCTGACCCTGAGCTGAACCAGCACCTGATGATGTGTGGGTTGGATCAGTGCTTCAGGTGGGTTTAATGGCTGGTGTTGGGTAATTTCACCAATCTTAAGCATCCTCTCCTCAGTGTGTGAAGGAGGCTATGGGACTGGGTACCAGGCCAGTGACATCCCTGTCCCCATCACCCCATGGCCATGGTGTATTCACCAGTGTCCAAGGATGGAGCTGAGTCTCCACCTGGACAAACCCAGGCTTTGCTGAAGAGGGTGAAGGCAGCTTGTTCTTCTTGGCCAAACCTTTCCAATCTGCTGCAACCCAGGCTACAGCTGGAGAAGGGAACCAAAGGGGGATCTGGAGGTGGGCTGCATCAAAAGAAGTGTGGCCAGCAGGGCCAGGGAGGTGATTCTGCCCCTCTACTCTTCTCTGGTCAGACCACACCTGGAGTGCTGTGTACAGCTCTGGTGCCCTCAGCACAAGAAAGATACAGACCTGTTGGAGAGGGTCCAGAGAAGAGCCACCAAGATGATCCAAGGCCTGGAGCAGCTCTGCTCTGGAGACAGCCTGAGAGAGTTGGGATGTTCAGCCTAGAGAAGAGAAGGCTCTGAGGAGACCTTAGAGCACCTTCCAGTACTTGAAAGGGGCTCCAGGAAAGCTGGGGAGGGGCTTTTCATCAGAGAAGATAGTGATAGGACAAGGGGTGATGGTTTTAAACTGAGAGAGAAGAGATTTAGATTAGATATTAGGAAAAAATTCTTCACTCTAAGGGTGGTGAGAAACTGGGATGGGCTGCCCAGGGAGGTTGTTGATGCCCCATCCCTGGAGGTTTTTAAGGCCAGGTTGGATGAGGTTTTGTACAACCTGATCTAGTGGGAGGTGTCCCTGGTCATGGCAGGGGGTTGGAACTGGATGATCTTGAAGGTCCCTTCCAACCTTCATGATTCTATGACCCTACAGTTCTATGATTAGGTGGACAAAGGGCCCGTCTCAGTGCAGCAAGATGTTCGTGGCAAGCAAGGCTGAATCTGCACAGAGCTGGATATTCCACTTGGTTCAGCCAGATCTGGGGCCCTTCTGGCAAGCAGGCAGTAGTCTTGTATTTTTGCTTACCCAGATTAAGTTCTTATTTGGACAGTAAAGAGAATCTGTGTGTAGCCTCTGATAAGATTGAAGCTTGCAGAGAGCTGGGAGGAAGCAAGTTCTGAGATAAGCCCGAGCTCTCCGTGTGCTGTGGGTACTGTGCTCATCAGTGCTGCCACCTCCCTGGCCCCTGCAAGGAAATCTGTCTCCTTTCTCCTCCCCCAAACTTGTCTTGGAAGGTCCAAATCAAAAAACTCAACTTGAAATCCACTTCTGAGCTGTGAAACATAGGGGTAGTGATGAATAAGTGCACATGGACTATCTAATTTATCTTCAGTCCTTGCATTTTAAACAAACTATTTGATCTGTTGTTTAAACCCCTGCCCCTTCTCCCCCAAAAGAAGATGAAATGCAGATCTTCTCAAATATTCATAACCTTAAATGACCAGTCATGGGAGGAACTTTTTCTTTTAATAGGTACAGCGAAATAATGGTTCCTGGTCACCAAGCTACTCTTCAGAGCTTTCTTCTTCCTAGCAAATGTTTATCCTTCCTAATATGATAGATGCAACAGAAGACTTGCACCTGCCAGGAAAGTGAAATATCCCTCACCCAGGTCCTAAAACCCTTGAATAAACAGGGCCTTGCCTGCAGGCTGCCTGTCCTCTGCAGCTGTTGGAACTCAGAATGTAGATTTTTTAAAATCAAATTACATTCCTGCAAACCAGAAATACAAAATTCACCCTTCTTGGCACCAACTCTGTTCCATTCACTGTCAGGCTGACAACCTGCAACACTCTGCCTTGAGCTGGGCACTGCAAAGCAAGGGTTCTCCCTGCTCATGGCTCAGGCTGGAGGTCTCTTGGTGTCAATATTTTCCTTTAGGAATTGCATTTATTATGGTCCTTTCCTTAAGATTACTCCCAACACTGTGATGAGAGAATATTCACCAGGTAGGAGCCACTGGCAGGCAGGAAGCAGTTAGATGGTTAGAATTGCTGTTTGATGTGCTAATAAATGGACTTATTTACATTTCTTGCATGCTGCAAACATTAGAGATAATTGCATAAGGTGAGGAGTTGTAAGCCAGATAATTCATGTTTCAAATTCTCCTGGAGCAGCAAAAGTTTCTTACCACTCTTGGTTTCCACAGTTTCATTCTTCCCAATTTAGATGCTGGTCAGAAGTTTAAAAATCTTTAAAAAAACAAACAAACAAATAAACAATAAACCAACCAAAAAAAACCCAACCTGTTTTTATATAAAAAGCACAGTCAACATTTGTGTAACATGTAAGAAACTGTGTTCCTGGAGGTTTTCCTGCCTCCTGGAATTTTGGGTCAGTTCGTTGTTTACTCGTTCTCGAGGTGGAGGCTCTAGGTAGACAGAACTTCTTTCCAACTCATCATCTACAAGAAGTTCAAACCCATGGATGTTTGGGCTGTGACAGTGCCAGGAAACCCCAACATACCCTGATCATCCTTTTTCCTGGCTCATTGTAGCAGGGCCTGGTCTCTGCCCCAAAGTGCTCACTGTGCTTTCATGGGACGGGCAGAGCAAGGGTTGTCTTACAACAGAGATGGGGGTGAATTATTTGGTGCTGGCAGCGTGTTTTTGTCATCACAGCAGCCTCCTCTGCAGTCCCCAACTAAGACATTCCAGTCTGGTGCCTCAGCAGCTGCTGCTGCAGCACATCCATCATCTCCAGGCCTTGGGAAGGGCCGTGGCCACAGGCAACTGTTCCTGGGAAGAGCCTGACGTGCCTTCAACTGAGGGATCTTCAGGCTATTTGATCCATAACCCTTTTGGAGGTCAACTTCACTGAGAGCAAACACCCTCCTGTGCCTTCATGGAGGAACCTATCATGTTTCAAGCTGAAATAGGGGAGGTTTAGATGAGATAGGAGGAAGAGTTCTTCACTCTGAGGGTGGTGAGACACCATCCTCTTCCCTGAGTCTGCACTTTGGGTGCTCAGGCAAAAAACTCTCCACAGAAAGAACACACATTGTTCAGCTGAGCATTCACATCAGGTTTGGGTTTTTTCCCTCCCACAATCACTATATGCCAAGAAAGTCAGGCTGCTCAACCCCAGCACTGACCCAGAGCTGCAGGGGGACCTGACAAGGGTATGATTCAAGAAGTGGACTCAAAGGGACCTTGGACAAGGGCAGGAGGGAGAGGACAAGGGGGGATGGATGAAAACTGGCAGAGGGAGATTGAGGTGAGACATGAGGAGGGAATTCTGGAGTGTGAGGGTGGTGAGAGCCTGGCCCAGGCTGCCCAGGGAAGCTGTGGCTGCCCCATCCCTGGCAGTGTTGAAGGGCAGGTTGGATGGGGCTTGGAGCAGCCTGGGCTGGTGGGAGGTGTCCCTGCCCATGCAGGGGGGGTGGGACTGGATGAGCTTTGAGGTCCTTCCAACCCAAACCAGTCTGTGGTTCTGTGATTGGTGCTTAATAAAGTACAAACTCTTAATTTATAGAGTTGATTTTGGGAAACTGGTATTGAGATAGGGAACAGGGTGTGAGGACAGGGCACACCCAGTGTGACCAGGCAGCCCCAATCTCTTTATTCCCTCTATCCATTGTCCTGGTGGATGAGAGCTGGGCTGGGCAGTGGGTTGCAAGGCAGGTCTCTCCTAAATTCAAACTGTGGACCAGGGACTTTTCCACATCTTTTTCATGGATTCAATCAGTAGGAAAACATGATCTGCCTTGTTGTCATATTCAGGAATATTGAAGTCCTCTGTAGGGAAGCATGCTTTGTCCTCAGCCCCACAGGTGCTGTGCAAGCTCAGTCTTCTTCTCTCATTTGTAAAAAGCACTAATTAGCACTTGGTGGGAACTGAAAGGAGACATTTTAATACCAAAACACCTGAGGGTGTGTCTGTCATAATCAATCTTGTGTGTGTTTCTGCAGGCCCTGGGGCTGTATCTGTAGCTGTGTATGTGGAGGGACAGGTAGATTTTATTTTTTATTGATATATATATACACTATATATATATATACACACACACACCCATATATATATATATAAAAACATATATTAAAAATATTTCTGTATATGTACATATATATACATTAGGATGGAGTGTAGTTCCAAGAAGACATCATGGCTGAAGGATGTTTATTCCACGTTTCTGCTGCACCTTCTGCCTCTAAACCCCTTGTCCTTGCTGGGGTTTCTGTGGGTGCAGCCACCTTAAACCCTCCTGTGGGTCTGTGCTCTGGGGCATAAACCAGTCTCTGAGCAGGTCCCTTCCTTTTCTGATCCAGCTGCCACATCTTTTGGTACTTCTGAGTCTGGGAAACCCTGCTTGATTTGCTTTCTGCTTTCATTTCCATCTTCCATTAAGGAAAAATTCAATACCTGCCTTTTTCCAGAGACCAGAAAGTTGAGCTGGGAGGCTTGTAAGGATTACTATTTGAAATCCTGAGGTGATTGCTGCTTTATTCACTGCTCCAAATCACGTGCATTTTTGGGATGGTGTCATTTATTGCTCTGCTTCATGCCCTCTTGGAATACTTTGTGTAGGAGCACTTGCCTTTTACCCTCTGGACACTGAAAAACAAGGACAACCAAAATGAACCAACCCCTGGAGAAATGATTTAATGGGAGAAATTCTTTTGAGGGAAAAGAATGATGGTGGAATTTCTTGCTGAAGTGACTCCAGTGTCATTCTTCAGGCTGTTTTAAGGTCCCAATAAACACACACGTAGAGTGCTCTGAAAAAGGGAATTTTGGAAGAAAAATCTTGGGAAGATGGACTGTAGATGAGCTGAACTTTGTTGTTCCACATTGCTGTGTTTGCACTACCTGGTGTGAAACACAGAATAGTTTCAGTGACACTCCCTCTCTTTGCACATTTGAAGAGAAAATTTGGGTTATGGATTGAATTTTTCCAGCTGTGTTCTAACCTCATGTCCTTAAAACTCCAGCAAAAACATGCCCACAAATAACTAAATTAATACATCATACATTGCAATTCTTATTCATGTTCCCCCAAGAATTACTCAATACTTCAGTGATGAGTCTTTTATTAGTGTAACATGAAGGAATTTTTTATGATAGCTTAAAATTTGGCAGCTACTTTGTTGAATTGATATTATGATATTGGACAAGAAGGTATTCCACAGGAAATATTTTGAATGCATCTCTTGATTTCTGGCTGCTTTCTTCATATATACAGCTTGAATGACATGATCAGACAGAATATTATGCAATATTTCTGCTGGAGAAAAGAAAATTGTCTATGGGTGAATTTATCATAGAATCATTGAATGGTTTGGGTTGGAAGGGACCTTCAAGATCATCTAGATCCAACCCCCTGCACGGGCAGGGACACCTCCCACCAGCCCAGGTTGCTCCAAGCCCCATCCAACCTGCCCTTCAACACTGCCAGGGATGGGGCAGCCACAGCTTCCCTGGGCAACCTGGGCCAGGCTCTCCCCACCCTCACACTCCAGAATTCCCTCCTCATGTCTCCCCTCAATCTCCCTCTTCCAGTTTTCATCCATCCCCCCTTGTCCTCTCCCTCCTGCCCTTGTCCAAGGTCCCTTCTTTGAGTCCACTTCTTGAATCATACCCTTGTCAGGTCCCCCTGCAGCTCTGGGTCAGTGCTGGGGTTGAGCTGCCTGACTTTCTTGGCATATAGTGATTGTGGGAGGGGAAAAAACCAAACCTGATGTGAATGCTCAGCTGAACAATGTGTGTTCTTTCTGTGGAGACTTTTTTGCCTGAGCACCCAAAGTGCAGGCTCAGGGAAGATGATGGTGTTGCCTTTTTTTTTCCTCCCTCTGCAGAAAGCAGAACTTCTCCGCTTTGAAAACAAATGTCACAGATGATCTCTGGAAACTGTTGTTAATGTCTTGATTGTGTGGACTCCTCTGACCTTTACTGCTGACCTAAACCCATTCACTTTTGAGCTACAAGTTGCTAAATAAGAACAGAAACTGACCCTTCTGTTTTGGAAACCTGGAAATTCAGGATTAACAAAATCTACTTTGTTGCCTTTGAAACAGGCAGATGTGATCAGTTAACATAAAATTTGCTCAAGTTTATTTTGACTGAAGTCTGATGTCAAGTAGCATCCTAGGAAAATATTTAAGAATAAAAAATACCAGATTGCTGACTTACAACTCTGTTGCTGTTGGGTTAAACTAACTATGGTTATAAAATCCCTGGTATTGGCAAAGGTTCTGTTAACAGAACTGTAAGTGTTTGGATATAGTGTTTTAAACCAGTTGGGTTTTCTGCTGTTAATGGAAAGCATGTTTTGACATCTTCCCCTTAGCTCCCTGACTAAACTGTCTGGATTTGGAATTCCATCTGGCTGCACTGAGGAAACTCTTCCCTCTCTTCCCCACCCAAATGGCTTCTCAGGGCATAAAACCATTGAAAAGGTTAACTGGTTTTTTCAGGGAACAGATCATTCTGCTTTTATTATTGGCACTGGAGTGGCCTTGACTGGCTACCTGCTGCACTGGGGCTCTCTCGAGGTGTTGGAAGCTTTTTTAAAATGCTTAGAGTTGCTTAGGCTTGTAAATAACCTACAGATCATAGCCCAGGAGAGACCTTTGAGTCAGGGGGTAGGAAAGGGTCGAGTGTGGGTGTTGGAGAAACCCCAGAGCAATATTTCAAGTATCAGAAAAAACAGAGGTTTCATTTGGCTGTGCCAAAACCCATCCATAATTAATGCATCCTTTTTCCCCTTTAAAATGTCTTCCTCCCCCCCCTTCTTTGTCTTTTGGATCCAATAGGAGATTTACTACCCTGTGGAACAGGGAGATGAGTGTTAACCTGTGACTTCTGGCTTTCTTTTTTAAAGGCAGATTTATGCAATTCAGTCAATGAAAGGGAAACTACCAGAGAGCAGTAATTGGGTTGATAGCTAAACAATTGATTATTTCAAAAGGAAAAAGTGAATCCCCAGGAAGAGCTGAATGCTGACTGATTCCCCTGCTGCTTTTGAAGCTGCACAGCTCAGACAGGAGAATCAGGTGAGGTGATTTAATCAAGACATCTGTGCAATCTCCCTCATGGAAAAGAATCCCTTGAAAGCTTCGTAGCCCACACAGAGGAGCAGGGTCTTGGCTTTTAATGTCTCAGCCTCATCTTCCTCAGCTTCCCATAATGACAAACCTTCATTGTTCTTTGCAGCAGAATAAGGGGGAAAGTTGCTGATGGTTCAGAGCAATTCAGTGTTCCTTGGGCTGTGTTTCTGGCAAAAAAATAAATAAAATAGAATGGGTTGATGCTTTAGATAGTTCTGGAAAATGCTTAAAATGGGAGGCAGTGTTGCACTGGTGCTGCTGGAAACACAAGTTTCCAGGTGCTACAGCTCAGACAACATCCTCACACCTCCATAGTTGTTCCAGAAAGAAAACACCTGCTCCTGGGTTTTCCAGCTCTGTTACAGAAAAGCTCAAGGCAGTGGTGGTTTCTCTGTAGGGGAACAGTAACAAGTGTTGTTAATCCTTGCAATGTTAATTAGGCTCTTGGGGAGAATTTGCAGACCTCTGGGTGGCCAAGGGAGTTGCACCATCCTGCAGGAACCTGGTAGCAGAGGCCTGATCCCACCACCCATTCCTATGAGTTAAGAATTAAATCCGTGCCTCTCTGAGTGTGGAGAGGCCTTGTGCCTGCAGGTCAGCACAGGGAGATGGATGAGAGCTTGGTGGGAGATGGTTTGGGGATGAAGTGGACAGGAGTGACCCCCTTCCCAGGCTGGCTTGTCTCTTGTCATTTAAACTCTGCCTGAGCAAACATGTGGGACAGGCTGTTGGAAAATCTGTGATAAAAAGGGTGAGCAGGGGTCCCCATTGCTGAGCCTGGTGGTTCCTCCCTTTGTCGGGTCAATCCACTGTTCTATGACATCTCCAGGACATGGAGCTCCTGGAGAGAGTCCAGAGGAGGCCACAGAAATGATCCAAGGGCTGGAGCAGCTCTGCTCTGGAGCCAGGCTGGGAGAGTTGGGGTGTTCAGCCTGGAGAAGAGAAGGCTCCAGGGAGACCTTAGAGCAGCTTCCAGTGCCTGAAGGGGCTCCAGGAAAGCTGGGGAGGGACTTGGGACAAGGGCAGGGAGGGAGAGGACAAGGGGGGATGGATGAAAACTGGCAGAGGGAGATTGAGGTGAGACATGAGGAGGGAATTCTTTGTTGTGAGGGTGGTGAGAGCCTGGCCCAGGTTGCCCAGGGAAGCTGTGGCTGCCCCATCCCTGGCAGTGTTGAAGGGCAGGTTGGATGGGGCTTGGAGCAGCCTGGGCTGGTGGGAGGTGTCCCTGCCCATGCAGGGGGTTAGAACTAGATGGTCTTGAAGGTCCCTTCCAGCCTTCACCATTCCATGATTCTGTGATGCTCTGGTTCTATTTGCTTTGCTGATTATTTGGCCTTAGGAGGGTTGTTACTTTGTTCTCAGCAGCTGATGGCTTTCTGTTCTAGAAGAGATGGATTTGTTTTTTCCATCCCTGAATAATTTAGATGCTATTGATAGCTTAAAAATATTCTTTTGCAGAGAAACTGGGTGCTTGTGTTAGACTGCAAATGAATTCTGTATTTCCACCAGCAAATTACAGAGCTGCTGCATGAAGTTTACTGTTACAGAGCTTTAGGGGCTCCAATTTAGTTTTCATTTAATCAATTTATTTTGTGGAGGAAAAATTCTATCAACTCTGGCAGCCCTTTTAATAGGTGTGTTTCAGAAATGAAATCATGTCTGATTCTGGTTCCAAATGTGCTGTGAGATTAGTGTTAGAAAAACCCCACAACAAGCAAAACCCCACAATTATTGCTTCTCTTAATTGCAAAAGGAGCAAAGTTCTTATGTATCAAGAGATTTGTTTTAATTTTGAAAGGTTTTGGCATCCTCAGCTGGAACCCACTATTGTTGCTTGTGAGTGCAGCCCCAACCCAGGAAATGTCTCATAATTTGAGAAACAAGTATTTTCTGGTTGGCCTGTGTGATAGAAAATATTTAGCCTGAAAACTTGAATTAAGATGGTGGAACAAATCAATAGGATGGTCTCAGCTGAGGCAAATCTTAATTAGTCTGGAGCATGATAGTGGTGGTGGGATAGGGTTGGTGCCCTTCTCCTCCCTGAAAGGGTGAAGGTGTAGGGGAGGAGGGGGTTCTCCCCTTCTGCTCTGGTGAGACCCCACCTGGAGCTTGTGTCCAGTTCTGGAGCCCCCAACATAAGAAGGACACGGAGCTCCTGGAGAGAGTCCAGAGGAGGCCACAGAGATGATCCAAGGGCTGGAGCATCCAGAGCTCTGCTCTGGAGCCAGGCTGGGAGAGTTGGGGTGTTCAGCCTGGAGAAGAGAAGGCTCCAGGGAGACCTTAGAGCAGCTTCCAGTGCCTGAAGGGGCTCCAGGAAAGCTGGGGAGGGACTTGGGACAAGGGCAGGGAGGGAGAGGACAAGGGAGGATGGATGAAAACTGGCAGAGGGAGATTGAGGTGAGACATGAGGAGGGAATTCTGGAGTGTGAGGGTGGTGAGAGCCTGGCCCAGGTTGCCCAGGGAAGCTGTGGCTGCCCCATCCCTGGCAGTGTTGAAGGGCAGGTTGGATGGGGCTTGGAGCAGCCTGGGCTGGTGGGAGGTGTCCCTGCCCATGCAGAGGGTTGGGACTGGATGATCTTTATGGTCCCTTCACACTGAAACCATCCCATGAGTGTGTGAAGGTGTCCAGCATGCCTGATGTTCTCCTTGCTCACTAGCTGGTGTCTTAGCCTAAGTTTCCCGTTGCTCAGCAGCTTGGGTTGGAACTGCAGCGGGGCCATCCTCATCTGCAGAGAGGATCTTCTGCCAGCAGGACCTGCTCTGAGCCTGGTCTCCCTCCCAGGCTCTAGAGGTATGTGGAGTCTCCTCTCAGCTCCAGATCTGGGCCTTCCTGCTGTTGCTCAGTTTGCAAGTGGAGGCATTCTTAGCATTCCTTCCAGTCTGCACCGGAGCTACACAACATCTAATGACACTTCTGCACACCAGCCTGCCAGCCAATTAACATGAGAATGCATCTTAAAGCTTTGTAATTACTCCAACCTGTCATTGGGCTGGAAGAGTCCTGGGCTCTGCCTGGCAGCCTTTCCTCCCAGGGCAGCCCCTTTCTCCTTCTGCCTTTGGAGTCTTCCTGCAGGTGAAGTAATTGTTTTCCTGAGGCCTTCTTGTCCTTAGCAGCACATTTCTCCTCTTTCTTAAGGGTTTTTCTGTTAATTACTTTGGGTCCAGGAGTGCCACCAAAGGTTGGGACCAGGCTCTGAAGGGGAGTGGAACATGTTGCTGCGTTTCTCTGCTGACCTGAAGTGTTCCTGCCACTTGTAAACACCCAGGGCTGCTGCTGCTTTCTTTGGCCTGCCCCAATTTTGATTCTTGTTTCTACAGAAGCTGCTGGAAGAGGTGCCTTTGGCAAAGGTGGGAACTGGCCTTGCAGGACTGGTTCCCTGGAGGGAGGGACAGGGGCCCTGCCCACTGTAGCCTCCCAAATTCTACCTTAGTTTACCCTTGGGCAGGGCAAGGGGCATCCTTTCTGTTCCCTTCTGCTTTACACCTTTGTGGCTCTTCCTGGCAAAATCAAGGGTTTTATTACCACAGGAAAGGTACAAGCTCCAGAGGGGGATGCCTGGAAGGGGGATGCCTGGCACCATTCCAGGGCTGGACCCAGCAGGAGCAGTGGGGGTGTTTGCATCCTTCCCCCTCTGGGCACCCGACTTCAAGCAGGATTTTCAGCTCCCTGCCCAGGCAGCTCAGAGTCAGTTCCCTCCAGAGGTTGGCTCAGAGGAGCTGCATCTCCTGCTGTACCAAAAATTAAGGCTTCAGCCACTAATGAGGGTACTTAGGGTCCGTGAGTGATGCTGGGTGCTGTAAATCCTGTGCATCCCTTAGCACCTGCATTGAGAGCATCACGGAGTGGTGGGGGTTGGAAGGGACCTCTGGAGATCACAGAGTCCAACTCTCCTGCTTGAGCAGGATCACCTGGGGCAGGTCACACAGAAAGGCATCCAGATGGGTCCTGAAAGTCTCCAGAGAAGGAGCCTCCACAGCCTCTCTGGGCAGCCTGTCCCAGGGCTCTGTCACCCTCACAGCAAAGAAGTTCTTCCTCATGTTGAGGTGGAACTTCCCATGTTCCAGTTTGTGCCCATTGCCCCTTGTCCTCTCACAGGGCACCACTGAGAAGGGTCTGGCCCCCTCCTCTTGACACCCACCCTTCAGATATTCATAAACATCAATGAGATCCCCTCTCAGTCTTGTCTTCTCCAGACTGAGCAGCCCCAGCTCTCTCAGCTTCATCAGACAGATGTTCCTTCATCATCCCTGTAGCCTCCATGTGACTCTCTCTGGTCCATCCCTGTCCCTCTTGAACTGGGGAGCCCAGAACTGGACACAAACTCCAGATGTGGCCTCACCAGGGCAGAGTAGAGGGGCAGGAGAACCTCCCTGACCTGCTGGACACTCTTCTCAATGCTCCTCTGTTGATATCCTATGGCGAATCCCTGTGGTTACCCTGAGGATAAACTGATTACATTCCACCCTTACACAGCTTTAACTCCAACCCCAGCTCTTCCCAAATCCAACCCTTGCATTTGGGGAGAGCTCTGCCTGCTTTGAATGGAGGTTGCTGCCTTTTTGTAGAAAAGGGGGGGGGGAAGGAATGAAATACTAGTTAATACTTAATGCATATGAGCAGCAATGCTGCTGGGGTTGCCTAGCAGCCAGGGAGACAAGCAAGAGAATCAAAAGAGCTGTTGCAGTGAATGTGGTTGGAGCTGGTTTCTCAGTTTGAGGGTGGAATCTGACCCCTGCAGCCCATTTTCATTTGATTTTTAATTTTGGGAGGGGGAGGAGATGGAGAAATTGACCACCTATGGATATTTTTGCTCCGTCCCATCATCTCTCTCCTCTTCCCCCACCCCCATCTGGTTTTTCCTTTTTAGATTTTTCAAGTGTAACTTGGAAAGCTGTAGCCAAGGGGAGGTGTTAAAGTTTTGTATGGTTTCTGGTGATGGAATGGGGGGAAAAAAACCCAAACCACAACTATCTCCAAGTGACTTTTTCCTTCTATTTCCAACTTGTATCTCCAGGAGTCTGCAGATCATTAGCATTTCATGGGCTCTTCCATCTACTGCTCAGTACATGCAGGAAATGCTCTATAGACTGGAAATAGCTCCTGAAGTCTTGCTCATTGCTCTCATTCTTGCAAGGAAGTGGATGTACATTTCATTTTCTGGAAAGCAAAAGCAGAAAGATACTTGAGGGAAAAAAAACCCAACAACCAAACCAACAGGGGCCTTGAGCTGCTGTGTGATTGCAAACAAACTGCCCCCTCTCCCCCCAGCCCAGCAATTCCCCAAAGCTGGAATAAAAACCAGTAGGAGAGAAAATGAAGGAAGGCTGACTGTTTGAATAGTGACTTTCTGGAACTGTGCAGCTCTTTTTACTTCTTCAGGGAAAGCTGGAAACCCTTTTTCTTGCCAGGCAAAGCTGTGGGAGTAACAAGACTCCAGCAACTGAAACCCCTGAAGCCCCCACTACCATCCTCACTTGAGATGAGAGGTGTCAGCTCTCCATTTTTATGCCTTTTCCTCATCCCAGCAGTAACTTTTTAGCATATTTTAAAGCAGGAATGAGGGCACTGAGCAGAAAGGAATGAAAGGAGAAGAATCATTGGACTTAATTTGCCTGTTTGAATTAAGGAATAAGAATAGTGGCTCTTTCAGGGCAGGCAGCCTCTTTTACACTGGGAAATGAGTTGATATGTCTTGGGTGAATGTCAGCAGATACCACTCCTTTAATTTTGGTGGAAGGAGCAAGGGGGTCTAGACAATGACTTTTGGCTTGCTTCACAGGCTGGCATTTGAGTGAGACCAGACTTAACCAGAGGTTGGACATGTCCATCTGTGCTTCTTCTGCTGTCATGGCAGAGATTATAGAATCCCAGACAGGTTTGGATTGGAAGGGGCCAAGTTGCTCCAAGCCCCATCCAACCTGCCCTTCAACACTGCCAGGGATGGGGCAGCCACAGCTTCCCTGGGCAACCTGGGCCAGGCTCTCACCACCCTCACACTCCACAATTCCCTCCTCATGTCTCACCTCAATCTCCCTCTTCCAGTTTTCATCCATCCCCCCTTGTCCTCTCCCTCCCTGCCCTTGTCCCAAGCCCCTCCCCAGCTTTCCTGGAGCCCCTTCAGGCACTGGAAGGTGCTCTCAGGTCTCCCTGGAGCCTTCTCTTCTCCAGGCTGAACACCCCAACTCTCCCAGCCTGGCTCCAGAGCAGAGCTGCTCCAGCCCTGGGATCATCTCTGTGGCCTCCTCTGGATGCTCTCCAGGAGCTCCATGTCCTTCTTATGTTGGGGGCTCCAGAACTGGACCCAGTGCTCCAGGGGGGTCTCACAAGAGCTGAGTAGAGGCGGTCAGTCCCCTCCCTGGCTTTGCTGGCCACACAGCTGATGATGCACCCCAGGACACAGTTGGTTTCTGGGCTGGAAGAGCACATTGCTGGCTCACGTTGAGCTTCTCACCAATCCCTTCCTGCAGTTCTGTTGCAGCACCTGGAGGGTTTGGTAGATAAACCCACAGAAAGCCCAAAGGAATCACTGAAACCACCCTGCACTTGGAGATCAGCAGCTCCAGGAAGAAGCTTTAGCATTAATGACTGTGGAAGTGACCTGATGTGATGCCAGTGCCTAAGCCTAGATTTAAAAGTTGGAGGGACTAATTCTACCCAAATTCTGTTCCTATTGAATTTAGGAGCCTGTGACAGCAGCATGTGGCCTTAATGATGATTAGCAAGCACAGCAGAACTTTTCTGTTTAGATCATGCTGCTGCACCCAGGACAATGATCTCTTTCCACCAGCCAAACAAAAGCCTGTCTCTGCTCTTTATTTCCACAAAGAACAAGCTCTCCCTTAAAATCCCCTGAGCGTTTAGACATTTTTGCTCTCGATTAGTTGCCTGAAATTTTAAAAGTAATAAAAGGCAAAGTACAATTCTGTCCTCTGTTCTTGGAACTAGAAGAAAACATCTTTCTCATGAGTTTCTCTTCTTCAAAGCAGAGGACACTCAAAAACCACACAAGCTCCCTCCTGGAAGCTCATTTCCCAGCAAGACTCCCTTTCCCTGGGCTCATAGAATCACGGAATGGTTTGAGATAGAAGGACCTTCAAGATCATCTAGATCCAACCCCCCTGCATGGGCAGGGACACCTCCCACCAGCCCAGGCTGCTCCAAGCCCCATCCAACCTGCCCTTCAACACTGCCAGGGATGGGGCAGCCACAGCTTCCCTGGGCAACCTGGGCCAGGCTCTCACCACCCTCACAACAAAGAATTCCCTCCTCATGTCTCACCTCAATCTCCCTCTGCCAGTTTTCATCCATCCCCCCTTGTCCTCTCCCTCCCTGCCCTTGTCCCAAGCCCCTCCCCAGCTTTCCTGGAGCCCCTTCAGGCACTGGAAGGTGCTCTAAGGTCTCCCTGGAGCCTTCTCTTCTCCAGGCTGAACACCCCAACTCTCCCAGCCTGTCTCCAGAGCAGAGCTGCTCCAGCCCTTGGATCATCTCGGTGGCCTCCTCTGGACTCTCTCCAGGAGCTCCATCTCCTTCTGTCTTTGGGCTCATAGATACAAACCCCTACCTGTTGGTGTTTTAGTTGTGTTTTTTTTTTTCCAGTAGTTTAATCCTGCTGTAAAGGGATCTAAATTCTGCTGGGAAATTTCTAGGAATGTACAAATAGGTGGGGAGAAAGTACCAGTTGTAAGAACATTTCCTGAGGGCCCAGTGTGTTTGTGGGGAGCTCTGGTACCTGCGTGGTGCTTCCCTGGGCAGCAAACTGGGACCAACGGGTCTTGGTCTCACAACTAGTTACTAATGTCTCCAAAAGAGCTTCACCCGTGTTTTTAAAAAACATACAGATTGAAAAAGAACAACAACAACAAAAAACAACCCTTCCTTTCCTGGGCATCTGCTTTGAGGAACACTCTCCAGCCTCTTAATCCGTTTATTCTGAACTAACAATTAAATAAAAGAAAACCAAAACAAAACCCCAAACCAGTCCCTTCCCCCCCCCCCCCCCCTTCAAGCTTTGCCTCAGTTACTATAGCAAAGAAAATTATTTGTCAGTCCTCCCGGGCTCCTTCTGAAAATACCCGCTGACATATTTAGTGGCGGGCGGGGCGGGGCGGGATGGGGATGTTTGGTTTGGGAAGAGCACCCGGGGTTGCCTAGCAACGCTGCCTAGCAACGCTCCCTGGCCGCGGCCGCGTTGCCCTTGGCAACCGCTGTTGCTCCCAAACAGCGTGTTCGGCCCCGCATCCCCCCCCCCCCTCCTTCACCGGCCTCCTCCTTCCAGAGATGCCAGGGGGTCCCCCCTGCCCTGTCACCCCTTAAGGTGGAATTAGGGTTAAACTCCCTGCCCCCATCCTCAGGTTGTGAGTCAGGATAAGGAGCTTTTGGGGAGGGTCCAGCCCAGGACCCCAGGGGTGGGGAGAGGAAGGAGCATCTGCCTGGGAGGAAAGGCTGGGAGAGCTGGGGCTGCTCAGCTGGGAGAAAAGGAGGCTGAGGGGGGATCTGGTCAGTGCTGGTGAATATCTCCAGGGGGTGGCAGGAGGATGGGGCCAGACTCTGCTCAGGGGTGCCCAGGGACAGGACAAGGGGCAATGGGCACAAACTGGAGCACAGGAGGGTCAAGTTAAATATAAGAAAATAACCTCTTGGCTCTGAGGGTACCAGAGCCCTGGGACAGGCTGCCCAGGGAGGTTGTGGAGTCTCCATCCCTGGAGACATTCCAACCCCACCTGGATGTGTTCCTGTGGGATCTGCTCTAGGGGATCCTGCTCTGGCAGGGGGTTGGACTGGGTGATCTCCAGAGGTCCTTTCTGACTCCCACCATTCTGTGACCTAAGGATAAGGAAATCCATGTAGCACTAAACTCACCTGGGGTGGGTTCCTGTGGGAACTGCTGTAGGTGACCCTGCTCTGGCAGGGGGTGGTTGGACTGGCTGATCTCCAGAGGTCCCTTCCAACCCCACCACTCTGGGATTCCCCAAGAAAGGTTCTGTGACTCCAATCTCTCCACTCAGCTTGATAGACTGAGCCCAACCCTGCTCCAGGATGAGCTTTGAAAGCTGCAGCTTTGCCTTGCCCGTGTACTGCATGGCTCAAACAAAGGGTTTTCTGGGGGTTATCTGAACCCCTCTCTGGCCAGACAACAAACAGAAGGTTTTGTGGGCTGAGATGTCTGTCAGAAAGCCACCCACTCCTGTCTCTGGGAGTGTGCAGTTTGGGAGAGTGCAGACTATCAGAGCAGTGTGCAGTTGTTGCAAGCCTTTATTTTCTCCTAGTCATCTACAATACAGTCTATTCTGTTACTGTCCTCCCCAAAATGCAGCAGAGCTTGTCTCCAAGTGTAGAATATTCAAATACATGTTCCCAGACATGAGGCATCTGAAGCAGCCTTCTCATTTCTTTGCTTGTTCCAGGAAGAATTACCTGTCTCTAGGTAGTTTGCGTTTTCTGTTTGGGCTCTTGTTTAGTCCTGGAGTCTGCAGCACCAATAACTGTACAAACCTGACATTTCCATGGGGAAAAAACCCCAACAAACCAGCTAATTCCCCAGTGTACTGGTCTGGAAATCAATTCCTTCTGTCCCTTGTCTTGCTGAAACATGCCCTGAGTACCGTGGTGGAACAGTTGAATAGTTTTGGGACCCCTTTATATTAGCCTGGGGCTCTGAGGAGCACAGTTGCACTTGGGCAATGCTGGTTTTCAACTTGGGGCAGTTTTACTGCACATGGAGAAGCAGAATCATCAACAAGCAAATCCCAAAGTGTCATTAAGAGAAGTTTTACATGTTCTGGAAAACCATCCCATTCTGTGGAGTGCAGGAGGAGAGCCCAGACCTTTGTGGTGGTTTCTCAAGTGATAGCACAGCCTGGAAAAAGCATCTTGGGTGCATGTGGAAGGATGGTGGAGTCAGAGTTTATGCAGATATGTGAGAAACACAAAGAAACTTGCCCTTAATATCAGGAGAAAGCAAAGAAGCCCTTCTCCTCCTCCTCCTTCTCCTTCTTCTCCTGCCCACCCAGGCACTTCCTGCCTTTCTGAGGGAAAAGTGACCACTTCTTGTTTCTCTCCTTGTTCCAACTCTCCTTTCTGGCTTCTCCAACTACCAGTACAAACCCACAGCACTCGTGACCACTTGTCTATCCCCTCGTGCCACGTTTCAATCCACCCCGTGGTGGAATCTCTCCCGGAGACCTCCAGAGCACTGACTCAGCCCCTGCTGTACAAGCTGAGATGAAGTCATCTCTTCTCTGAACAGCCACAGTTTATGTTTGTGGCTTGTTCAGCTTAACTTTGTTAAGCACCACAATGCTTCTGAATGGTGCTATATAAATAAATAACAATATTCTGGTCTGTGTTGGCAGCAGTTACTTCTGTATTTGCCGTTCGCCGGGTCGGCCTGATGGAAACAGCTGCTGCTGCCTCCCCACATCTAGATGAAATACTGCAGCAAATCTCCTGCTTCACACTTAAATTGTCAAAAGGCTGCCTGGTCTAAAGAGCATTGAAAGGGCTGTCAAGTCTAAACAAGGGCAAAAGTGATGGCTGATGAACATACAGGTTTCAATTAAGTTGCTCCCTTGGAACTGATTGCAAAGAAGTGACATATTGCATCGTTTTCTGCCATATGACAAGCTATAAACAGTGGCAAAAATGCAGCTGAGGAAGGTTTGTTCCAAAAGGAGCCCGGGAGGATTAGGTGTACCCAGGTACCTGGGATTGTCCTGGGAACATGCAGAAGCAGAGCTACAGACAGCAGGGGTAAAACAACCAGCTGGTCTGGTTTGGTCGGCAACTGAAACTAAGATTCGTCCTAGAAAGGAGCCTTTGAAATGTTTTTGTGCCAGATTTTTGCTTGACACTCTTTATTTCCACTGGTGAATCACAGCCCTGGGAAACCCCAACAGTGCACATGGTAAAAAACATGGGAAAATGATTAATGTGAGCCCAGCACTTGTGTTTGCTTTCACCAGATAGAGTTGTCAGGGATGAGGAGGGGAGGGAGTTTGTTGTAAGTTGAGGTTTTTACAACATCTTGCTGACTGTGCCAGTTTGTTGTGGAGAAGGGAAAGACTTGAGGGCACTTGAAGAATCACCATCAAATATATAGAAAAAGGGATTTAAATTGGTTCACCCTGTTGCTTAGTGCAGGGAAGGAGTAGCCAAATGTTGGAATGATTTTGCACAGGGATTGGGAGGAAGGATTTATAAAAAGATCAGGGGAAATCGAGCCAGGATTTAGACAGGGATCAGGGAGGCCCTCCCATTGGGTCCCAGGTTCAGAGTGGACCCCCTTGCTTTCTAAACTTCTCCAAGAGGAGTCCAGGAGCAGTTGGATCCACTCCTAGTCCCAGCCTTGGTCAGTGGTTCATGTCTAAAGGGGCTTCAGTGGAGTGGTTCACCACGTGATTATGGGGCTTGTGTGATTTTGGGTTAGCAGCAATTGAAGATTCATTAACTCTATTACAATAAATCAGAAGATTAGGTTTATATGATTTTCTAGCAAAACTTGATCAGTCAGGAATCACAGTTTGTTATTGTCAACACAGCAACTTAATTAAAGGTTGAACATTTTCCTAAATCAAATCCCATACACACACAGATACTGAGGTTAACCTGTGATGAAGATGTTGCCTTTTCTGCAGATTACAGTCAGTTTTGGTGCCTAATGATGGAAATCAAGCTATACTCACTCTTTTCCCTTTGTGGGCTTGTGTCTGGATCACATCCTGAAATCCTGCTGCCATCCCAGAGAGCTCCAAGGGCTGCACTTGGGATCAGTATTTGCAGGGTGACAAGGTGATTGAATTTGGTCAGTACTTTTTCACTGGGATTGTAATTCTTGTCAGGTCATCTTGGCAGCTTTCAGAGTGGGCTGGGACACAGGACTGAGGGGGCTAGGGTACATTTCCCAGGAATTTCAGGCATGGTTGGGAAGTGCCTGGTTGTCCCAGCTCAGTGTACTGGTACCAGGACAAGAAGGTACCAAGACAAGAAGGTACCAGATTGTCTCAGCTCACTGCTCCAGTAGGCAAGGTCAGAAAGTGCCAGGTTGTCCCAGCCCACTGCACTTTTAATTAAAAACCAGAGCAACGTTGGGCCCACAGCACTTGTAATTAAAGCAAGAATGATGTTGGATGGTGTTGACATCATGATGGGGCCCAAGGAGGGGGGTCTGCACCACCACAAGCACCGAGGCGTGTGTCAGAGTAGTTACTAGAAAGAAAGATGGAGTTTCAAGCACTTATTGACAGGGTTGGAATAGGCTAGATGGTTGGAAGCTGTTGGACTTCTTAGGAGCTGGGACTTGTGGAGGTAAGTCTGGGAGACTGATGGTGAGATGCAGCAAAGCAGCAGCTGGGCTGGGTGCTGAGCACCAGGGGGATCATTCAGATCCAGAGCAACCCAGTGCTGGCCTTTGAGAGGGTTTGTACTGTTAACCCAGAAAGAAAATGGAGCAGGTTTTGGTGTGGCAGGGAGGTTCACCACATTACTTTGCCATGTTCAGGTCTGAGATCTGCCCACGTGGGGTTTGGCCACAGGCTGCTGCCAGCAGTGTTAAACCATCCCAGCTTCTGCTGCTCAGTCTCAGCTGGCTCTTAAGGAAACTCCAGATTATCCAGCCAGCACAGACACATTCCTTGCTCTCTTCTGCCTCTCTGAAAGCTACTTTTAAAGAAACAGCAAAGAGGAGTGACCTGCTGTTACACAACAGTGATGTGTGTGTGTGTATATCTATTACTTGCCTCGATTCCGTGAAATCTAATTAAAGACCAAGTGTATATTTGTATTTCAGTATATTATTAACTATTGCTAATAAAAGCCTTTTCCAAATTTGTATTTTTCCATGAGGACCAGGTCTGCTGCCCTTGAAATGCCTGTTTTGGGTTTATCTGTGTTTCCAGGTAACTGGAGCTCTTAGACAAGCAGCCTTTGCTTCTGTTTTAAATTAATTTAACCTAATCAGTGGAAGGCTCTGTTGCCTCCTCTGTTTATAACATTTTGAAGCAATGTAATAAGCAGCCTCTCCAGAATCAGCTTATGATCAAGTTCCTTCTCATGTTTGCTTCCCTCTCCCACCCTCTCCCCTTTACCACCACTCATGGAAAAGCTGAAGGTTACACCACGTGGATCAGGACACTCTTGGGATGTGCTGGTTCAAGTGCCAGCTCCTGTCAGGCTGGAGGGGCTCATTTCCAGCCAGGATGGGGGGGTGAGGGCAGGTTCACACTGTTCAGAGGGTGGAGATGCCCAAAGTTCTCCCCATCCTCTGCTGGGGGCTGCTGGGTCAGGGGGGGCTGGTTGTGAAAGGTGAACGCTGCTCCGGGACGTGCAGGGTACACGAGTGGCTGTTGGTGCCTGAGGGGATGGGGCACATCCCATGGGATCTGAGGCTCCATCCCACGGGATCTGAGGCTCCATCCTGCAGGGTCCCAGGCTCCATCCCACAGGATCTGAGACTCCATCCCGCAGGATCCCAGGCTCCATCCTGCAGGATCCCAGGCTCCATCCCACAGGATCTGAGACTCCGTCCCGCAGGATCCCAGGCTCCATCCTGCAGGGTCCCAGGCTCCATCCCACAGGATCTGAGGCTCCTTCCCACAGGATCTGAGGCTCCATCCTGCAGGATCTGAGGCTCCATCCTGCAGGATCCCAGGCTCCAACCCGCAGGATCTGAGGCTCCATCCTGCAGGATCTGAGGCTCCATCCTGCAGGATCCCAGGCTCCATCCCGCAGGATCTGAGGCTCCTTCCTGCAGGATCTGAGGCTCCATCCTGCAGGATCTGAGGCTCCATCCTGCAGGATCCCAGGCTCCATCCCGCAGGATCTGAGGCTCCATCCCGCAGGATCTGAGGTTCCATCCTGCAGGATCTGAGGCTCCATGCCAAAGGATCTGAGGCTCCATCCCAAAGGAGCCCAGGCTCCAACCCACAGGATCTGAGGCTCCATCCTGCAGGATCCCAGGCTCCATCCCACAGAATCTGAGGCTCCATCCCAAAGGATCCCAAGCTTCATCCTGCAGGATCTGAGGCTCCATCCTGCAGGATCTGAGGCTCCATCCCACAGGATCTGAGGCTTCATCCCAAAGGAGCCCAGGCTCCATCCTGCAGGATCTGAAGCTCCATCCTGCAGGATCCCAAGCTCCATCCCACATGATCCCAGGCTCTGTGGGGTGGCTGCATGTCACGTGGCTGCAGACCTTACAGCCTCTTGGTGTGGAATGAGGGGTTTTGGTGTGGAGGCCAAGCTTCTGATGAGCCAAGACTCTCTAGCTTTAACCTCCTCCAGTGTTTCCTGGCTCTCTCTGAAAGCCAGAAGGGCTGGCTCTTCTTCCAAGGCTCTTAGAGCAGTTAATAAACCAGGAAATACTGTAGCTCTCCTAAGTGAAGCTAGCATCATGGTTGCCAGTTGTACAACATTTTGGACAAGGATAAGCTCAGGTGCTCAGCAGCCAGACTTCCAAAGGGTTGGAGCTGCACCCATTGCTAACAGCCATGTTGGGAGTTTTTTTTTCTCCAAGCATCCCTTGTATGGTCAGAAGGAAAAGATAACTCCTAAGCTTGGGTGCTGGTGGAGCAGGTTCTCTTTGGAGACATTCCAAACCTGCCTGGACGTGTTCCTGTGGGATCTGCTCTAAGGGATCCTGCTCTAGGAGAGGGTTGGACTGGATGATCTCCAGAGGTCCCTTGCAACCCCCCCACTCTGTGATCCTGTGATTCCTTGGCTCAGCCATCCCAAAGCAGAGCATTCCTTTGGGATTCCCAGATGGGTGAGCTGGAATCATGCAGATCTCAGCTCAGCCCCACGTGCTGCCCATCTGCAAGTACCTGCTCATCTGCTCCTCCAGCTCCCGAGCTTTATGGGCAATGGAAAAAAAACCCAAACCCAAACCCAAACAATACTATGAATATTTTCCTGATTGGAATTTCAGGGGAAGGCCTGTTGTTCCTTGGAGATACCAAGCTTTGGAGCCACGCACAGGGAGAGAGGCAGGATTTGATACAAGTATTTGCTTTAGTTCTGCTCTAAGGCAGAACATTCACCCAACTGCATTTCTGTTCACATCAAAACAAAAATCAAAAACTATCTATTCTTCCAAAGAACAAAACACTTCCTTTCTGGCCTCTGGTTAAAACACAACTAATGCCTTTTCAGGACAAATTATTAAATCCAGACTGAGCCAAAAAAATGTTGAATGAAATGGAAAATAGTTAAGAAGGTTTTCTTTACTATAAAAACTGTGGCATAGAGTGTGGTGGATCAAGTTGATTGATAGTGTGCATCTGCTAGAAGAGAAAGGGGGAAAAAATCTGCTATTCCCTGCATTCCTTTTATTATTTTCAGTCACTTTTGAGAACGTTGAGGATTCTCAGTAATGAATCTATTAAATGTAAAAACCACAGTTCCTTTTTCTGTAGCCAGGGGAGAAAATGCCACTTAAAGCCCATAGAGAATGTGATGGCTAAACAGCATTTTTATTTCTTCTGAATTCAGTGATTGCTCTTCTGGTTTTCCTATTTATCTGAGCTCCAAGCCAACTAAACCTGAAGAAAAGTTCCAGAAACCAAGTAACTATTTGTATCTGTAAATCTGCTTTTCCAAGTATGCAAAAAATGCACAAAACCAAACGAATGAAAAAGCAAAAACTTGGGTTTGAATTTGGATCCCAGCAGGTCAATGTTATGGATGGAAAAGAATTCATTTCTTAAAAAAATTAAGCTACAGCCTTCCCTTTACTGTCTGTGAAATACCCAGTATCAGGAGATTTCTATTTTAAAAAATAATTAGTAGCTGTATCAGGAACTTGAGGATGGAAATGTGTGATTCCATGTGTGATTCCCTGGTTATTTTACCCCCTGTTCAGCCCAAGATCTGCTGAACAGAAAGAAAACTTGGAGCTCAAACTGCCCAACTGAGCATCTTGCCTCTTGGGTGTACTAAATATATTTAATAATTCTAGCAGGTTCACCTAGGAAAATCAACTTTTTTCTGCCCTTATATCTTAATTTGAAGGGAAGGCCATGAAGTGCATCCTCCAGACATCAAAAATCTGATTTATCGTTGATTCCTGGACTTCCAGGCAGTCATTTTCCTGGTGGATTTTTATGCCCCACGTTTAAATCCACTTTGAGAAGAAGTTGGTTTTGCAAATGGGAAATGGAGGGGCAGTGGAATGACCCAGTAAAGGTAATAAGACCCACCAAGCTTTACTGGAAAGCTTAAATATAAGTAACTGGGAGAAACTTTATCCCAGAGGCAGAATAATTGATTATTCTTAATCAAAACAACAAAGCCCACATTGAAGATGTTTCCCTTTCCCCCATTTATGTCCCAATATTATATTCTATTTGAAAAGTTCTGCCAGAAAAAATTAAAAAGGATGCAATCAAGGAAATGGAAAAGTTTAAAGAAGATCATAGGATGAGCATGTAAGCTTTGAAAAGCAAATTCAATCAAATCATTTGTCTTCAAATGAGCAAGTGATTGACAGAGGCAGCAAGAATTTTAGGAGTTTGAAAGCTACACGGGTGTGATTGTGTGATTATTCTGGATTAAACAAGGGCATCCACTGGTTGCTGGTGTAGGGTAACTCATGTTTTATGTTCTCACCTTCAAAAATTAAAGATATGTAAATACAAGACCTAAATACCCCACGAGAGCCAAGACTGCACCAGTCCCACCCCTGGTTGCTCTTTAAAAAGAAAAATAAAGGGGAGGGGGGGGTCCTTGTCACTTGAAATGGTGACATTTTCTTCTGATGTGAAAACATGGAGCAGATTGGCCTGTGGTTCCAGCACAAGTGACCCTGGGCCTGGGGAGGACAGGATGGAATCCACCAGTATCCAAAGGGATCTGGGAGCTGCCTGGTGCTGAGCCATGTGCTTGGTCATCCCGTGGAGCCAGGACCAGAGCACTAGAGCAAAATAAACCAAATAGTTCCCTGGGACAGACTCCCTGCTCTGGCTCTGATCAGTCATTAGATGTTTTGAGGTCTGAGCTCCCAAATGTTGTTTGTTTGGAGTGTTCAGGAGCCGATGGTTTATCTCCAAACACACCGTGGAAAAATACTTGCAGTTCCTCCTCCTGGCAGAGCTCACGGGCTGCAGCACCAACCCAGCACCCTGAGCACCCTGTTCCCACCTGGGGGCTCTGGCTTCAGCCCCCCTCCTTTCCCAAGGTCTGTTTTTGGGTGCTGGTGCAGGGGATGCTGCTGCTTTCCCTCCTCGGCACTCGCAGGCGGGAGGAAGCTGTGTGAGATCCTCCTGCTGCCTCCTCCTTCTCTCCCCCCTCTCCCTGCAAACTTGAATGCAAAAAAAAAACCAACACAACCCAACATAAATTCTGAAAAGCTGCTCTTATCTCTGTTTTCCCAGCGTTTTGGAGCTGGTTTAGGCAGGAGAGATTAACAAAGGCAAGGTTATTTACATGGAGGCGACGTGGCTTATGAATGAAACGGTGACAAGTGGAGTTTTTATCACCCCTCAAGGCTTTTGATGTTACTACCTGTCCTTCTCAAATGCATTCAGCATCTGACAGCCCTCTGAGACCAGAGCTTGAAAAATACCTCACCTAGAGGAGTATCGTGGCTTTTTTAGGAGTGGGAAAATTAAAGTGCAGGGAAGGGGAAGCATTCTGTTCAAGGTCACAGAGCAGGCTGGTGGCAGAACCAGAAATAGCACCCAGAAGTTATTAGTTTTTTCTGTATTTCCTTTCCTGTCACTGCTGTTTGCTTGGATACCGAGTGAGCTGGGTGTAAACAGAGGGTTTCCAGCACCAGGCAGCCTCCTTATCTGCCTGATATATCCAGTGATGATGCAACCTGGCACCCAGATTTCTCCCCTGCCTCCGTCGTGCTGCATGGGACTTCACCAGCCCTGTTGAGCAACCTGAGTTTTAAACTTCATAGAATCCCAGACTGGTTTGGATTGGAAGGGAACTTAAAGATCATCTAGATCCAACCCCCCTGCATGGGCAGGGACACCTCCCACCAGCCCAGGCTGCTCCAAGCCCCATCCAACCTGCCCTTCAACACTGCCAGGGATGGGGCAGTCACAGCTTCCCTGGGCAACCTGTTCCTGTGCCTTCCTGCCCTCATGGTGAGGAATCTCTTCCTAATATCTCACTTAAATCCCCCCTCTTCCAATTTAAAACCATTACTCCTTGTCCTGTCTCTGCACTCCCTGCTGAAGAGTCTCTCCCCATCTTTCCTGTAGGTATTGGGAGGTGCTCTAAGGTCTCCCTGAAACCTCTTCACCTTGTCTCTCTACCTGTGTCAGTAACACTAACTAACCCCCATATTATCCTTTATCCATGGTCAGGCCCCCCCTGGAAAAAATAATGGGCCTGTCTTTTTGCTCTCCTTAACCCAGTGAGGAGCTGGGAAAGCCAAGTGTGGCTGCTGATCCTCTGTGACCCACCAGTGGCTTTGTTGACTACTAATTAGATTCTCAGTTTGTGCAGACTCCCCAGTACCAGGGGGGGCTGCCAAGCTGTCAGGCTTTCACCAGCTGTCAGAAGCCACAAGACACCTTTTAATAGCTTCTGTCAGTCCCTCCTGCTGCAGCTCTTTCTTTCTTTCACTGCCTTCTTCCCAGGCAGGGGTGGGTGGGAAGCAAACGTGGCTGGGCTGAACCTCTTGTCCTTAGAGCAGATCTAAGAGGAAGGCAACAGATCTTGGAGCTGTGGGTAACAGGAGGGCTGGTTTTGGAGCCACCCAGTCTCTGTTGGGAGAGGATGCTCAGAACACTCAAACTTCCTCCTCTGTGGGAAGTGAAGAATGGGATGGAAGGAGAGCAGTGAGTCCTTTCATGGCCATTTGCTGAACTGCCAAGGAGCTGCACCAGCTGAGCTCCAGCATCCCACGTGCATCAAGGAGCTACAAGTTCCTTCCTTTGCACACACAGCTCTCAAGAAGGGGGAAGAGCAGGACTTGGGATGCCACCAAGCCCTGGCTTGGCTGCTGGTTCCCTTGGTGCTCCCAGGGTGTCAGCAGAGCTTTCTAAGCACCTTGAGATGGTTTCTCAGAGTGCAGGAATCCTGGGGATGCTGTCAGCTTTTCATCAGCCCAAATGAATGCTGGCAGATGGCACACACAGAGCTGTCATCCCAGCTCTCAGGAAGCACAGGATGGCTTTAGTGGGAAATAAATGATTCTTTATCCAGGATGTTTCACTGATAAACAAAATAATAAATTGCCTTGTACATGTGCCTTGGTGCCCAGTACTTCTCTGTCTGTCTGCCTTGTCTGGAAGTACCAGCTGCAGATTTCACCAGGGTCTTTGTCTCTGGCTTGGTTGTCATCACTAACAGAGCCTGCAGTTTGTAACAAACCTGAACATAGTGTTGGTGATTTATTTTGCCAGCAAACAATCCACCTTCCACCCTGCCTGCCTCTCTCTGGTCTCCTTTGGGAAACCAGATGACAACATTTATCAGCAGAGACAAGTAGGTGATCATTTTGAGACAGCATCACTTCCGAGTGTCCTTTTCTGCCCTTAAAAAGAGACCTTCTGGTGACCTGGAATGCCAAGATCTGACCCTGCCAGAACCATTCTCTAGTAGATCATTCAAATACAACTGGCAACTGATTCACCTTCCTCCTGTAACCTCACCACGCTCTGTTTTTTCTACTCAGAAAGCCCTAGAAAGCTGTGAACCAGAGCCCAGGGCACCAATAACAGGCAATTAAACATCCTTGCAAGAATTAGGGGAATGTGTACACAGAAGGTGATCCCTCTCTTCTGCCTGAGCATCTTCATGTGAGCTTTATAAACCTTCCTCCTTTGCCAACAGCCCCGGCCAAAATGGTGGATGAGAAGCTCAACATGAGCCAGCAACGTGTCCTTGCAGCCCAGAAACCAACTGTGTCCTGGGCTGTGTCACCAGCAGAGTGACCAGCATGGCCAGGGAGGGGGTTCAACCCATTTACTCTGCTCTGGGGAGACCCCACCTGGAGCACTGGGTCCAGTTCTGGAGCCTCTGGCATAAGAAGGACATGGAGCTCCTGGAGAGAGGCCAGAGGAGGCCCTGGAGGTGATCCCAGGGCTGGAGCAGCTCTGCTCTGGAGACAGGCTGGGAGAGTTGGGGTGTTCAGAGTCCTTGCTGCAGGGCAGGCTCAGCCCTGCTCTCCTGCCACCAGCTGTCCCCAGGATGACCCTGCAGGTCCCTTGGGATGCTTGTGGCTGCCCCATCCCTGTAGGTGTTGAAGGGCAGGTTGGATGGGGCTTGTGCAGCCTGGGCTGGTGGGAGGTGTCCCTGCCCATGCGGGGGGGTTGGAGCCTGATGGTCTTTAAGATCTCTTCCAATCTTCACCATCCTGTGACTTTCTGATTCCCAGGGTGGCTGAGGGATGCTGGGTGGGTGGTGGGACAGGGATCTGAGTGACTGGAAGATGTTGGGGGCGTCAGCCCTGGAGGGTGGGAGCAGGACAGAAGGGTGATGGTGTGTCCCTGTTTGGGGACCTTGGCATGGTCAGGGATGGGGCATTGGAGGTGGTGCTTTCTGGGGGTGGTTTTGCAGATTTTGAAGTGATGGTCAATCCCTGTTCTTCTGCTGTTCATGTTTGATTGTCAGGTGTGAGTACAAACCCATACTGGCCACCCCACTTCCCAGATGCAAGCACCAGCTGAGCTCCAGGCACGTGCTTAGATCTGATTAATTATTTTTTGTGCAGGAGCTAAAGATGATAAGGCAGAGGGGGAGTAAAAATGAGTTTTAAATATGCCCTTACTCTTCCAGATCTGAAGTTATCCTCACGATGACACAATCATTTTCCAACTCTACTTTTCAGTTATATTTAGAAACACATTTTCTGTTCCTTCCCCTCTCCTACTCTGTGGAACAATTGTGCAACTTAAGTTTTTCTTCATATAATAATACTGTCTTAAAATTAGCTCCAAGACTCAAAAAGACTCCCCTGTGTAGGAAGGTAACTGCCTTCCTTCCTACCACTTCCCCTGGATCTTCCATTGGGATTTGGTTCCTGTCAGAGGCGGGTTCCTCGGTTCCTTAGGGTGTTGGGCTGATGTCCCTCTGCTCTCCCCAGCAGTGAGCATGCAGAGTTCAGAGGGTGGATCCGACTCAGCAGCTTCTGTGGCTCTTCACCCTTCTGCCCCAGCCCAAGCTCCAGTGGTGCAACCAGTGCCAGCATCTCAGCAGGTAACGTATGCACAGCTTGCCATGGAGAAGAGCCCTGCTTTCTGGGCAGATGTGTTGTAATCTAGGGTTCCTCTGTGAGGGACAGGGTTGTTCATTAGATGGTTGAGGGGAGAACCTGTTGCTGGGCTTGGTGTTCATAAAGGCCATGGATATTTCATGTCTTAGCCCTTGGAATAAAGCAAGATTTCAAACATGGGATTTAGAGTTTAGCTTAGCTACCCAAGGAAGTCGCTTCAGGCCAGTTTGGTGTTTGCTTCAGTTGGGGTGTTCAGCCTGGAGAAGAGAAGACTCCAGGGAGAGCTTAGAGCACCTTCCAGTGCCTGAAGGGGCTCCAGGAAAGCTGGGGAAGGGCTTGGGACAAGGGCAGGGAGGGAGAGGACAAGGGGGGATGGATGAAAACTGGCAGAGGGAGATTGAGGTGAGACATGAGGAGGGAATTGTGGAGTGTGAGGGTGGTGAGAGCCTGGCCCAGGTTGCCCAGGGAAGCTGTGGCTGCCCCATCCCTGGCAGTGTTGAAGGGCAGGTTGGATGGGGCTCGTGCAGCCTGGTCTGGTGTTCCTGCTCATAGCAGGGAGGTTGGATCTAGATGATCTTTAAGGTCTCTTCCAACCTTCACCAGTCTATGATTCCATAATTCTCTATCCTGTTGTTGTTATTTGGTGTGTCAATAAAAGCAAGAGAAAATGAAAGTGTTGAAAGGCATCTCTGCAAATGGGGCACCCAGCTGGGCAGAGGAGAGCTGGAGGAAGCACCAGTGTGAGGAGAGGATGGAGGAGGAGCCACATTCTGGTCTCTTCCTTTGGCAGGTGGATCCTGACATTTTAAACTGGGGAGGGGGGATTCAGGATTCTTGTCCATGGATTCAGGGAGGTTGGATCTAGATGAGCTTGAAGGTCCCTTCCAACCAAAGCCTTTCTATCACTCTATGGATATGATGCACTTGGGAGGTCTCCTGGCTGGGAGGAATGGTAGGTTCAGCTGATGAATGAAACCTGCAAAATGGGAAGGGTTAAGTACAGCTGGTTCCTTTTTATGCCTTTTGGGGAACTATCAAGAGGAGTTTCTGTCGCAGGAAGCCGGAGGGATAAGAGGATGGGTGGGTGTAACTTGGCTACACCCACTTCTCTCCAATTCCCAAGTGAGCAGAAGTCACTGCCATTGGATGCTGGTGAAAAGGAACAATTAAAAATTGAGGCAGGAGCATTGGATTGACCAGGAGACGTGGACATTCCCATCGTGTGGTCCGGGGTGTGTTTGGCCAGCTCTCGGTCACCCTTCAGCCTTCCCATCTCCCATGCTCTGGGTTTCTTGTTGCTGTTGTGATACCGTGGATACCCCTGATCAGCAGCCTCAAGTATCTTCAGGATCATCAGTCATTTGTATGAATTTGTGACACCTTGTTAAAGAAGCTGAGAAAACCCATCCCTTTGGATGATGAAATTACCCATCCGGGCTTTGCTGGTGCTGTTGTCATGACACGTCGTGTTGAGTGGAACTCTGTGGATTAAGGATGACCCAGAAGACTGTGGAAGATTGAGGAGGAGGAGCATCCAGAGCCATCCCTTCTCAGCAGCAGGACAAAGGCAAAACTGAGGATGAACTACTGGCAGCATGGCTGGTGTGAGGCTGAAGGCTTTGGTGGTGTTGATCACTGGTCTACCTTCCAGTGTGAGAGGAGGCTGTATGAACAGGATGGCTTCATCTTACAGGTTGGAGATGATTCATTAATTTGGTTGAGAGGTAACAGGAGGAACTTTGCAGGTGGGGACAAATTCCACAAGTAGCTGAGCTGCTCAGCTGTGCCTGAGGAGATGTGTTCTTTGTTGAGAGCAACCACAGAATCGTTCAGGTTGGAAAAGACCTGTAAGATCATCCAGTCCAACCTCAGTGACAGAGAATGGGTAAAAGGCAGGAGAGACTTTAGTTGAGGTGACAATGTCAAGGCCAGACTTGAAAAAGGGCTTTGAATGTTCCCCTGGTGCCCTGGTTGCAGCTTCTTTTGGAGAGAAAATGGACAAAGTGTCCGTGTCCTCATCCCCAGCTCAGCTGAAGGATCTCCAGTGTGTCCAGACTTACTGAAGGTCAGCCTGGGGGCTGGTGATGCAGACACTGCCTAAAAATCTGGACAATTGGCATATTCCTGGAATCCAGCTGGAATAGAATTAATTGTTGGCTGGTTACAAAGGGCAGTTGGGAGGGTGTCAGGGGGTTAAAAAGCATGAACAGATACGTGGAAGGTAGGCAGGGATTGTCAAGGTGTCTCCTAGGATTCATGTGAGGTTGTTTTGCAGCTTTTTGTGGGGTTGGCCCAATCTGCTGGGTATTTTTAAAGCCTCAGAGGGTGACAGTCTCCACAGGGAGTGACTATCTCCTTGGAGAAGGTCCTCATCAGTTTAAAAGGCCATACTGATGTTTGGCTTGAATGTGATATCAGGTCCCTGGCCCTGTTCCCATGGGCCCTGCTGGATCTCTTCTTCCCATCCACCACGTCCCCATTGCTTGTTTTGCTGGATCTGCAAGGTGCTGAGCACTCTACAAGGTGTGTGTCCACCCTCAAACTGGATGCTGAGCATAACACCCAGAGCTGGGAGATGATGGAAACGAGAGGGAAGAAGTAGAGCAGAGGCTGAGCACTGCAAGGCAACACAAAGTGTTTCTGTGCCCTTGGTGGCCCTGAAGGGAGAGCAGAACCATCTCAGCTTTGGGGCTGGTAGAAACCAGAAGGGTTGAGACATGTTGGAGAGAGTGGAGAGTCACAGGAGGCAGAGCATGGTCTGGTGTGGCAGCTGGTAGAGAGGAGACTTTGCAGCCCTAGGAGGAAAATGGGAATGTCTGAGGAGTGGTTCTTGTTGAGCTCCTCCCAAACCTCACGTTGAGCTCCTCCCAAACCTCACGTTGAGCTCCTCCCATCAATCAGCTTTTTGCTGGCATCTCCTCATGTGGAGACTTAAAGTTGATCCATGGCAGAAAATGTGGATCCAGCTTTTCCCAAGCTGGGGGCACTGATGTCCAGTGCAAATTGCACGGGGAGGCTGGGGAGCACAGGGAGGCTCAGGGGCACTGCAGCCTGTGGAGCAGGAGGCAGGAGTTCCACGGGGGTTTGAAAGGGGTAACTCAGATGTGTCACAGACTGGAAGTAACTGTTCCTGTATCTTCTTGCAGAGGGTTCTGGTCCAAGCAGCAGGCTCTGCTCCCAAAGGGGCGCAGATGCAGCAGATCTCTGTTCCCAGAGTGCAGCAGGTTCCACAACAGGTAATATCTCCAGGGTGAGACACCACCCAGGGGCCCCTGTGTCAGCAGGACCCCCCCACCCCCCATGACATTTGAAACTGCTCTTCATCAAAGAGTTGTGTGCAATTAGAGAACTGGAGCTGAGTGTGAGAGCAACTTGCTGCAGCTCTGCCTTGCTTAGACTGATGGCAAAAGAAAACTCAAAGAGATTTGGAGTTTAGAACCTTTCCTGTGGCAGTTCTTCCATCCATTTGAAGATCTGGTGGCTGCTTTTAATTGCCATTGCAAAGAGGTCCTCCTCTCTCAGGGTTTTTGGAGGGGCAGAGTGGTTGGGATTATTTTTTTCATGACACAAATACATGAATTGGTTGCATGTGGCTTCACAGAAAGGTGACAGAGCCCTGCAAGTGGGGTTTTTTTACCTCAGCTTTTGCCTTTTGCAGTCCATGTTTCCTAAGAAACCAGGCACGTGTGGACACGCTCCTTGGTGTGGACAGTGAGTCTGACTCTCTTGACTTTTTCCTCTGGCAATTTTTTTCTATTTGGTTGCTCAGTTTCAGGGAGGAAAAAAATCAACCAAGAAAACTTGACAGAGGGCAACTCCCTCCCTCCTAGAGCAATGGAGAAAGGGGGCTGGGGTGGAGGTGGACACTGCCAGCCTCCTGTCTGAAGGAAAGGTTGCAGGATGATCTCACCCTTATGAGTCAGCAGAGAACCAGCCCTGAGACATGGGTGCAGAGGAAACCCAGCTCCATTGTTTTCCACTGCTGGTGGAGCAGCTCCTTATTTCTTTCTTAGAATTTGACCTTTTCCAAAAAAAATGCCTCCCTTGGGATTCCTGGGCATGTGGGTGTTTTGGTTCTTTTGTTTTGCTTTTTCAAAGCAAGCCTAAATGTCAAGGTAAGGTTGAAAGTTGTGGAGGGATGTAATGGGTGATTTAACTCCCTGTTCCTGGGCAGTAACATCTGTTTCTGGTCCTTGTTTCAGGTGCAATCTGTGCAGCATGTCTATCCATCCCAGGTCCAGTATGTGGAAGGAGGAGAAGCTGTTTATACCAATGGAACCATGTAAGAGTCTCTTGTTGGCTGTAGCAGTTCCCTGTTCCCCTCCCAGCTGGGTTGAGCCCTTTGGTCCTCCCAGCTCCTTCCACCTGGTGCTGCTGCTGGAAGGAGGAAGAGGAGGAACAACAACAAACCCTTTTTGTGTGTGTGTGGGGGGAGTTTCAGCCAGACTCCAGCCTCCCTGGTCTCCAGGGAATCACAGAATCATATCATAGAATGGTTTGGGTTGGAAGGGACCTTACAGATCATCAACCTAGGGAGGTTTAGATTAGATATCAGCAAACATTTCTTCACTGAAGAGGTGATTAAGCACTGGCACAGGCTGCCCAGGGAGGTGGCTGAGTCTCCATCCCTGGAAGTGTTTAAGAAACATAGATCAGAGAATCACAGGGGTTGGAAGGGACCTCTGAAGATCATCGAGTCCAACCCCCATGATGTGGTGCTTGGGAACATGTTTTAAGTACTGGACTTGGTAGAGTTGGGTTAGTGGTTGGTAGAGTTGGGTTATGGTTGGACTCAATGATCTTGAAGGTCTTTTCCAAACAGAATGATTCTGGGATTCTGTGATCTAATCCCAACCCCCTGCATGGGCAGGGACACCTCCCACCAGCCCAGGCTGCTCCAAGCCCCATCCAACCTGCCCTTCAACACTGCCAGGGATGGGGCAGCCACAGCTTCCCTGGGCAACCTGGGCCAGGCTCTCACCACCCTCACAGGGAAGAACTTTTTCCTCATGTCCAACCTGAATGTGGAAATCAGAGTGAGAATGGGGTTTGGCTTCTTCAGGAGGGAAAAGAGAAGGGTTGCTAGTTGGAACAAACCTTAGCACTCACATGGTGATGGGGTATTGGTGAGAGAACAGCTTAAAATCATAGACTCATAGAATGGTTTGGATTGGAAGGGACCCTCAAGATCATCTAGATCCAACCCCCCTGCATGGGCAGGGACACCTCCCACCAGCCCAGGTTGCTCCAAGCCCCATCCAACCTGCCCTTCAACACTGCCAGGGATGGGGCAGCCACAGCTTCCCTGGGCAACCTATTCTAGTGTCTCACCACCCTCAGAATTCCCTCCTCTCCACCTCCTGACCCTGTTGTCTCCTTTGACAGACGAGCCACCTACTCCTACAACACAGAAGCTCAGATTTACGCCCCCAGCAGCGCAGCCTCCTATTTCGAGCCGCAGGGAGGAGGTGGAGCTCAGGTGACTACAGCGACATCCTCTCCTACAGCCATTCCCTCTCACAACATGGTGGGCATCACCATGGACATTGGGGGAAGTCAGATCCTCTCCGGCTCGGGAGCCTATCTCATTCATGGGGGGATGGAAAACACTAGACATTCTCTGTCACATACTTCACGCTCCTCTCCAGCAACGGTATGTAGCCCTGCAGATGTTGAAGCTCAGGGGCCAGGAATTGTGCCAAGGGGACTGAAAAGCCTTCAGAAAATCAAATAAAGTCCTGTCTGTGAACATGTCTAGAACCTGCCATGCCAAGGCAAGGGAGAGAATAGACACTGGTGTACTACAGGGAGTTCTTCAGCAGGAGTTGGGGACGTCTCTCTTGCTGGTGGGCAGAGGCTTTGTCAAACTTTCTTCCCTTTCAAACTGCTCTCATTGAAATTGTGCAGCAAAGAAGAGAAAATTCTCATTTTGGGGTGGTTTTGTTTTTTTTTCATTCCCTGAGCAAATTACTTTGGCTTCCCCGTTCAAAAGAATTGCCTGTGTTTACATTTTTGAACAAGCAGGACGTCTGACCATGGGCCTTGGCTTCCCCACAGCAAAGAAATATACCAGTGTGTTTTTCTTTCTGAAGGGACCTGAAAAATCCATCATTAACCCACTGGGTAATTAGCACAGAAGGTCTGTCAAGCTGATCATGCCCAATGTGCAGTGATTGAAAAGCCTTTGTGTATCTCCTACACCATTGTGTATTCTGCCCGTGCCATGTGCTGCAGCAAATGTGTTGTAGGGATAATGCTGATCAAACAGAGATGTTGAAAACCCTTAATTATGATTTTGTTTTTGGAATGGTGTCCCTCCAGCTGTCAGTCGAGGTGCCAGGTTGGGAGAAACACAGCTGGACACATGTGTGGGACTGGGGGGAAACACCTGTGAACCCAGACCAGCTGGAGCTGCCAGGGCTTTTCCTGGAGAACCTCCCAGCCCTTGGTAGCAGCTGCAGCCAGGAATGGGTTGGAGCTCTGCTCACCTTCCTTTCCAGACTGATTTAGGTGTATTTATATGTTTATATTGAAACATAATTACAAATATAGGTGTGATTCAGAGTATGTGGCCAGATTTTAAAATATAAACAACAACACCACCCAGGGAGAAAACCAGTTGCTACTGGACACTCTTGGACATCCTGCCCCTTAGGTTGTGTTTTGTTTTCCCCCTGAGTTTTAGAACACAGACTTGATGGTTTTTTGAATCTTTTTACCTTGAAAGGTTGGTGACAGAATAAACGTGCTCTGCCTGAGGTAGAAGCAGGGGAAATGTGCTCAGCTTTGGGTGGAAAATGACTTCTGGAACAGCTGGGGTCCCTCTCTCGTGTGTGTGTTTGTGTGTATTTAACTGTTCACAGTTAAAAACTGTTCACAGTTTTTGTTTGTTTGCTATTTTGAAGGAAGTAGCTGCTGATGTTGTCACCTGTGTGGGGCTGCACCTTTGCAAAGCACAACGTGACTTTGGTTTGGTTTGTTATTTCTGTTGCCCTGGTGATGGGCACAATGGAAAAGGCCCAGGTAGAATATGTGTCAGTAGAAATGTCCCATGAACAGATGGAGCTTGTGGCTGTCTAGCACATGAGATCAAAGTGGTCAGGAAAAAAAGAATGGAGGGAGTTACCTTTATGAAAATGCATCTGAGGTAAATTCACTTCGTTGCCTGTGAGGAGGAACTTTCAGAAAGGATTTTAACACAAAATGTCTGTGGCTCTTTTGAAAGGGTTCCAGAGAGTGAAGGAGTGGATGGAAGACACCCTAGGGATGTGTCTGTGGGTGGCTGTCAGTTAGAATCATGGAATGGTTTGGGTTGGATGGGACCTTAAAGATCATCCAGTCCCAACTCCCCTGCATGGGCAGGGACACCTCCCACCAGCCCAGGCTGCTCCAAGCCCCATCCAACCTGCCCTTCAACACTGCCAGGGATGGGGCAGCCACAGCTTCCCTGGGCAACCTGGGCCAGGCTCTCACCACCCTCACACTCCAGAATTCCCTCCTCATGTCTCACCTCAATCTCCTTCTTCCAGTTTTCATCCATCCCCCCTTGTCCTCTCATAAGCCCTTGTCCAAAGTTCCTCTCCTGTGTTCTCCCAGCACAGACCAGAGTCAGAGGGGGACAGGGCAGATCCATGAGAACTGCTTTGGATTTCACAGCATGGTGGGTGGATGGGGAGTGGAAGGCTTAAGGAGAGCAAGGACAACACCACATCAGTGGTTGGAACATTATTTTTCATTGCAGTGCCTGAAGCAGAGGACAGGGAAGGCTGGTGTCCCAGAGGCTGGAGAAGCTGTAGTCCTGGCAAAATGGATTTGGGGCAGAATTAAGAGCTTGGTGGAGAGGGAGTAAAAGTACATCTCATGCAGGTGTAGCCAAGGAAGACGTGGTGTTTGCATGTGGCTTTGGGGGTGAAGTGCAAAGGGGATGGAAGCCAAAGTGTCCAGCAATGGGGGGGTTGGCTGCTGGGAATGGAGAAGGGTCTGGAGGGCTTGAATGCTTGAGGCAGAGCTGGCCCTGAGACCTCAGAAGGGAAAGCAAGGAGAGCATCTTCAGAGGAGGCAAAGAACAAGGCAGCACTTCAGAATTAGCAATGGTATCAGAGCTGCCCCTGGAGGTTGAGGATGTTTGGTGAAGACTGAATGTACCCTAAGATGTAATCTTCAGTTATTTAAAAAAACTCATCCTCTATATCTGCTGGAATGATGATGTTCAGCTCCAGCAGGTGGGCTGAAGCAGCACATGAAGTTCAACATCAGTGCCCACAGAGCAGAATGAATCTTCACTTAAACTAGATGATACCAAGAGGGGAGATCCTTGAGGCCTCCCATGAGTGGGTCCTCAGAGCTCCTCCCTTCATGCTCCTCACCATTTAAGAGCTCTTAGTCTTTCCCCTGTAGGATATTTTTTCTGCAGATGTCAAGTGTCCATTTGCATGGGACACTTACCAAGGAGCCAGAAGGTTTGGCAGTGTTTCCAGGCTTGTGTAAGAGGAGTTGCTCAACTGGCACTGGGCTGCTCCTTGAGCAGAGGAAGGAAATGGTGTCTCCCTCTAACACTGACTCATTTCCTGAAGGCTGCATCAGCAATCAGCCCTTGGTTCCTCATGGTGCATCACAGTGTGCTAGACATTTTTTCTCAAAGCCCACTGACACGTAGTCTCAGACTGACCCTTTTATGAATTCTGTGATGACTTCTTGAGAAGTACCCCAGGGGTGGCACTTTTGGATGGAAACCAAGGGACGTGGAGGTGCTTGGACAGAGTGTCCTGCTCAGACATGGACATGGCACAGACTGTGTCTTTGGTTGTTGAGTGTTCAGAAGTGAGGTCTGATTTGTTCTGTTCTCCCACCTTCCTGGCAGAGCTGGGTTTGTAAATGGCTGGTTTTATCTCGATCTTTATCTCCACCATGTTGTAAGTCAGGTCAGACCGGAGCACAGGGAGCTGTGGAGGAGGCCATGGTGTGCAGATGTGATGCCTTCAGCTTGTGCTCACAGATGAGCACAGGACCATGCCTGTCAAATGAGGACAGATGCTGGAGATAACTGCTGCCTGCAAGGCTCACTGGCTGGTGTGGGCTGCCCTGTCCTGCCTGCACTAACAGGTCCCAGATAACAGGGCTTTGAGAACATCTACTGGAGAGAAACAGCAGGTTCTGCTCCTGCCAGGCCCTTTTGGAGGGGGGATTTTTGAGTTTGTTTTTATGGTGGTTTCTTTTTTTCTCACTTGCAAAAGGCTTATGCTCAGGAGCAGCAGAGCTCTGGGTCCAGCAGCTCTCCATGAAGAGATTGTCAAGGGAGCCCCAGGGGCAGGAAGGAGAAGACAAGAAGTGTTCAGGGGAGGGTCCAGGCATGAGGCAGCAGCCATAACTGGGCTGAGTGTAGAAGAGAAGCTCTTCAGAGGGAAGCACAGGGGCTCTTCAGGGGCCAGAAAGCTGCACCAGGACTCCACTTGCAGAGGCTCTGAGCTCAGGGGCCACGAGCAGCAGCAAGAAGTGCCTTCCCAGGGGAAGGAGGTCGCTTCCTGAAACCCCTCTTCTTCCTTCAGGGTCCCCTCACAGTTCTCTTCAGGAACAAAGAGCTCTTATCCACTCCAGCTCCTCATGCTGTGTGTCAGCCCTCCTTGTGCCCCTGTCTTATTTAGTTGCCAGCAGTTTGAGATCAAGATGTTAAGCAGCAACAACAACCAAAGCCATGACTTCCAGTTCTTGAAAGATCTGGGTAAAACTCCCCATTCTCTGGAGCAGATCTTTCACCTGCTGCTACATATCTGGCTGGGGGTGGTTCTGAAACGGGCAGGAAGGGGAAAGGAGAAGGAAAAAAGACTCCTCTTTTGCTGGGCAGTGGAAGATAAAAGCCTCCTGGTCTTGCTCTTTCACCCTCCCAGGGATTCTGTTTGTGTTGTTTGCATGCGACCCAATAACGCCTCCGCAGCTTCATCCCATAAGGACTCACCTGTTTGCCTCTTCTTCACAAGCTTGTTGATATAAAGCATTAATCATTCAAATATTAATAAAGAAACAATAATCCTGGCTGTTGCTAACTATCTGATTTCCTTTCTTTTTCTTTTGTTTCCCCTCCCCACCCCCCTTTTTTTTCTCCCCCCCCCCCCCTCCCCCCGTGCACATTTTCTTTAGCTTGAAATGGCGATTGAAAACCTACAAAAAAATGAAGGGATTACATCACACAAAAGCAGTTTGCTCAACAGCCATGTAAGTTACAAATGGAATTTACAACCCTTTCCCCCCCCCCCCCCACTTTGGTAGGAGCATTCTCTTGGTAGCCCTTTGGTGTATTACTCAACAGCACGAGCCACTCAAAGCAGCCTTTGGTGCCCAAAGCAGCCTAAGAAACACCAACCTGCAAAAAAGGGCCCTGATGTTCGTGGTTGTTTATGAGATGCTCTGGATTCTGGGAACTGCCTCTCCCCTCTGTTTGATTTAGTTCATCTGCCTTGCAATGGGAATTGCTGGCAATTAGATAAACACATTGGAGGAAGTTCTTTTCCTTTCACTGGCATTGAAAGATGGCTGGAAAATAACTTGGTGTGAATCATGAGACATGTCCCTTAACCTGCTCCTCTGGGTGCCTTAATTCCTCTCTCTGGGCCTCAGGGAGACCCTTACTGGTACAAAGCCATGCTAAATCCGTTTGCTAGACCTCTCTCTTCTCACTGTGCCAACAATTTCCCTGCTTTGTGTGAAGTTCCTGCTCTTCTACTGGCCCTTCTGCACCGTGGTTTATGGCTCCCATGCTCCAGGGTGACCACACGCTCCTGGGAGGTCTGGAAGGTCTGGTTCAAGTCATTGGACTTGCCTTGGCTCCAGAGTGTGTTGGATGAGGCTGAAGCATGCTCTGCACTGACAAATCACGTTGTCCAAAGTTTTACTTCTTTATTCTAACAGATTTCCTTTTGCTTTGTGTTTGGGGCCAGATTTGTTGTTCTTAGGTCCTGCAAGAACAGTCTTTGCCTTCTTCACCCTCCAGAAATAGCCTGAAACGGAAGGAACATTAAGCCTAATGGTCTGATTTTCTCCAGCTGATGTCAGACTCCAAACCTGGGCTCCTGGATGAGCTTGGTCTTGATTTCAACCTCTAGGTTCCCTGTTGTAGTTGGGGAAACACAAACCTACAGCATCAGGCTGGTCGTTCCTGTTCTGAGCACCTCGCTCCCAGGCCCTGCCTGTGCTGTGCCCCAAGTGCCACCCACCCTGGTCCAAGGGCAACTCTGCAGAGTTTGCCCCTTGTTTGTCCCAGTGCAGAGAGGGACAGAGCAGAGCAGGATGGGGTGGGTAGTGATGTGGTGTTGAAGGAGGTTTGGAAAAAAAATCAGGAAAAGGGCAGAGGAGCAAAAGTGGAGACACAGAAGAGATTTCATCTGCCCACAGGCTGTGCAGGATGGAGTTGGGGCCTGATCCAGGCTCAGATCAGATCTTCCCCACCCTTGCCTTGCAGGGTAGATGTCTCTTTTCTCAGGACATGGTTCATAGTTTGAAGCAAGGCTGAAGTTCTCTGACAAATTCTAAAGGGAATAAACTCCCTCCTGAGCGTGTGTGTGCACATCAGGGACATGGTTTAAGCACTGGGCTTGGTGGAGTTGGGTTAATGGTTGGTAGAGGTAGGTTATGGTTGGACTTAATGATCTTAAGGGTCTTTCCCAACCAGAAGGATTCTGTGATCTTCAACCAGGTCAGGTTGCACTATTAGTTGTGACTTAATTGCTTTTACTCTTAAGGTTGCAGAGTTTTTTATTAAATGTTCTGTCCCTCCTTTTATCTTTCACATTTGGCAAATCTGTCAGTTCTTGGGATAATGGTTCAATTTGGTTGTTGTCATCAGGTGTTTCAGGCCAGGGCTCTTTGGTTGGGGTTGTGGGTTTTTTTTGGTTTGGTTATTTCTTTATTTTTTTTAGAAAAGAAACAAAAAGTGTCACAGTCAACAGGGAATGTTTTACATAAAGCTGCTTAGGCAAAGTTAATGTGGAGTGAAGCCACACTTGATAATTTAATTTAGCATCAAATACCCTCTGAGAGGTTATTTAAGTGCACTTGAGAGATCAAATTTGGGAGGTGAAGCTCATGTTAATACCCCAGTGACATATGATGTTTCTAATGGAATCTTGTCAATCTGTGGCTGTTCCTGGGAAACAAGTGCACTCCAGAGCCCAGGGCAGAGGATTATTTCATTGCCAATGATCAGTTTGCAGATGATCCAAAGGAATTGGTGAAAAATAACTACCATTTTTTGTCCCCAAGTGCCCAAAGGTGGATATTCCAGGAAGGAGTTGGATGCTATAACCTGCTGTTCCTTAGTATTTATAGGAGTAGGGGGAAGATTTTTATTTTTCCTCACTTTCTGTAAAACAAACAGAAAAAAACCTCAAATCACCCCCCCCAAAAACCCACTGGACTTCTTCCCTCTGGGTGAATGTCTTAGGTGGGTGTTGCTGGAGTTTTCCCCCTGAGGAAAAGATCTGCCCCCCAACTGGGATTTAGGTGGAAACACCTAAAATGAGACTGAAGAGAGAAATGGGAGAAGTGTTAAAGGGAATAATTTTCCCTTGGCTGGGGGAGGAATGTGATCATCTTCTGCAGGATGAATCTCCTGCTTGGTGGAGAAAGGTGGGTGGTGCTGGAGTTGGTGCTCATGAACTTGGGTGGTTCCAAGCTGAAGTGGGAGCTGAGCTGACAGGCTTTTGTTCCAGAAAAGAGACTTTTCAAGAAAATCTGTAGGTTTTGATGAAAGTTGGGGTATGTCAGGGAACTCCTGGTATGAGTGAAATGTTTCTCCCTCTTGCTGAGCTCAGGGTGCTCAGCAGGCACATGGGTGGTCCAGAGTCCCTCCTACATCTGAGCTGGCCTGAGCTGGGACTTGGTAACTTGCTCCTTTGGTCTCAGATGAAAACACCTGAAATATGAACCATGAACCTGTTCCTTTAGTGGTTTCTTTTCCATGGAAGTGCCCAAATGGAGAAAAGTGAAGAGAACTCAATGGAGTGAAATGTCAGGGAGGTCACTGTCCATTTGTATTTTCACAAAGTCATTGATATAAAACCTGAGGAATTAGGACCCCAAAGATTCACCAAGAGTAGAAAAGAACCAGATCCTGGAGTAGGAATGGAGGGGACTTAAGCACAGGCCAACTTTTGTACATCCATGGGGAAATCCCCCTGGTTTCTAGACCAACTTTGTGCTTCATCCCAATGTGTGCTTGAACTTGGTGTTTGAAGGAGATGATGTGGTTGATCTTTTGGCATCCAGAACCTGAGTCTGTGTTAACCACTGCTCTGGTGGGAATGCAGCTGCTTCTGGTGGAGCTGGGCCTGATGCACGAGGGATGGAGGTTTGGGGGTGGAGAGGGGAGTCCTGAAAATGTTAACCCCAAATGTCCCTAATGACCAGGAAAGGGCTCTTATCAAAGCTATTGAATTGAGTCCCTTGGTGCATCTAATTCCTTCAAAACTTCACTTCTTGTCTTGCTGCTGAAGTCATTTAGCCAATTAAAGGAGTTTGGGTCTTTTTGTATCTTAATTCCTGCCCTTTCAGTCCAGCCAGGTGTAAATAATTTGTATCTGAGTGCAAATTTTAATCAACAGAAATGTCAGAAGTAGTTCAGGCAGTCAGTTTTGAAAACCAGATGGAATCCCTCAGATTTTGAAGGTTGCTTTGCTAACCATCAGTTTTATTGTTGATTGATCAGTTGCAGACGGGCCCGTTTTCAGATTAACCAAGATTTTGCAGCATATTTGGTTCCATTGAAATTTATTCCTTTATAAATATCTCAACAAGTATCTTAACAACTTTTTTTCTTAGAAGCCATGAATTCTTGCAGCTTAATTTTGGCTCTGCAGGGTTGAAACTAAAGCTGGACACTGAGCTGGCAGGTGGACCCTGCGCTGGCGGGTGGACTTTGTTTTAATGCTTGCAAAATCTGACAGCATTTTTGTTGGGTTCTTAGCTTTGGGCTGGGGGTTCTTTTCTAAAAATACAACTGGCTTAAGAGATACAAAATGATTTCTATAAATGAACTACCCAGCATTAAGTTCTTTTGAACTCAGATGAGCTCTCCTGATGCTGAAGCATTGACGTTGTTCGACGCAGCCCGTTCCAGCCCTCTTTAGACTTTCATGTGTTCTTTCTCTCTTTGTTTTCCACACATGAAGCTCCAGTGGTTGTTGGACAACTATGAGACAGCAGAAGGTGTCAGCCTTCCCAGGAGCTCTCTCTACAACCATTACCTGAGGCACTGCCAGGAGCACAAACTGGATCCAGTGAACGCCGCTTCCTTCGGGAAACTGATCCGGTCGGTGTTCATGGGCCTGAGGACTCGTCGCCTGGGAACCAGGTTGGTGTGAATCTACATTTGTGCAGAGTCATGGAATTGTTATGGTTGGAAAAAGACCTCTGGGATCATTGAATCCAACCATCCACCCAGAGGGAAAAAAAAAAAAAAGGCTCCAAGGAGACCTTGGAGCACCTGCCAGTGCCTGAAGGGGCTCCAGGAAAGCTGGGGAGGGGCTTGGGACAAGGGCAGGGAGGGAGAGGACAAGGGGGGATGGATGAAAACTGGCAGAGGGAGATTGAGGTGAGACATGAGGAGGAGATTCTGGAGTGTGAGGGTGGGGAGAGCCTGGCCCAGGTTGCCCAGGGAAGCTGTGGCTGCCCCATCCCTGGCAGTGTTGAAGGGCAGGTTGGATGGGGCTTGGAGCAGCCTGGGCTGGTGGGAGGTGTCCCTGCCCGTGCAGGGGGGTGGATCTAGATGATCTTTAAGGCCCCTTCCAACCCCAAACATTCTATGGTTCTATAATCTTCCCATGGGAAGCACCATTGGATTTCAGGTCCCTCTGTCATGATGACCCAGCAAGCAAATCTGAAGCAACCCCAGTGAGGGGGGGAGCTCTGAGTACCCTGTGCAGATCCCTGGGCTCCATCGCCTCCCTCTGAGGCCTCAGCTCAATGTTGTTAGTGACACACTGGCCAGTGCCAAGGTGGAAATGCTGTCACTGTGTATCCATGGCTGCAGAGCTGTCCTTCTCCCTCCCAAAAGCAGTCACTTGGGGATTGAAAAATGCCAGTTTGGTGGAAAAACTTCAGCTGACACATCTCTCTGATGTGATGGAAAGATGTTCTCCTGAGGAGCATCACAGCAGCTTTACTGACCAGCAAGGAAAAATGAATCACAGCCTCTTTTGCTTGCAGAAACCTTCCAGTTTTCACAAAAACTACAACAATGCCCAACTCCAAGAACAAAACCACATCAAAGCTGTTGCTGTTCCTGTGAAAGTGCTGGCTACCCAACCACATTTTTCTTACCATACTTGACTATTCAGCCAGGCTTGTTTTATCAAGATGGAAGTTTGTTTTTTTATGGGGGAAAAAAGCCACGTCCTTAAACCCTAATCAAACAGCAACGTGTCCCCTGAGGTCTTTCTGTCATTCTGTTTAGTAACACTTTGTATTGTACCACTTGTCTCTTCTGCTCCAGTTGCCATGGGTTACTTGGAACAAGCCTTGCTGGGTTTTACATGTGGATGTCACTGAACTTTGTGACATGTGGTTTTGCATTTCCAGGGGGTGATGGCATCTCTGGTTAGTTCATTAGTTTTGGCCTTTCAAACAGGGCTTGGCAGCAGAGCAACGTGTGCTGGAAGGAGGAGGGTGTAGTGTCCAAACAAGAGTAAATTGCAGGGCTCTGGTGTCCCCTCATCAACTGGTTTCCACCCAGTGACTTCAACTCTTGATCCTTCCAGGGGAAACTCCAAATATCATTATTATGGGATCCGTCTGAAGCCGGAGTCTCCGCTGAACCGCCTGCAGGAGGACACCCAGTACATGGCCATGAGGCAACAGCCCATCCACCAGAAGCAGAGGTAGGTGGTCCTGGAGACTTGGAGCTGGCTGGTGGTGCCCCCAGTGCTGCTCTGGGCAAGGGGACTTTCCCCAAAATAGCTGCAGATCCCACCTTGGGGCTTGGCTTGGGAGCGTGTGGGGAGGGAGCTGCAGGTCAGTGACCACTGAGGAGCTGGACTTGATGATCTCAAAGGTCTTTTCCAGCTTTGGAGATTCTGTGTGATCCTTATTTTGTTGTTTGGTTTTTTTTTTGGTGTCACCTTGGGCCAAACTTCTTAACCCCTTTAATTCTGTGCTGGGCAGGAGGTTCTCAATTCCCCCCTCCACTTGAGGGGGGGATATAAACGCTCAGCCCTGGAGCGTAACCTCACGTGTTCCATGACCAACACAAAACTCTGCATCACCACCTTGCATCTCAGATGCCCATCTTGGCTCGTGCTTGCCTGAACCCCAAACCACCTTCTCTACATGCAGGTACAGACCCGTGCAGAAGATGGATGGGGTGGCAGAGAGTGGCTCCAACACGACCCTGCACACCACGCCGGAGCAGTCGGTGGCTGCTCAGAGCCAGCACCACCAGCAGTTCATAGGTGAGGACACTGGGTCAGGCTGGTGGGCATCTCCATCCTAGAGCTGTGAGAAGAAGGAGACACCTTGCCCCACCAGCCCCTGCTGGGTTGCATTTGTTTGCTTCTCCAATCAACCTACATTATCATATATTTCTATACACACATTGTATATATGGTGTGTCTATATATATATATATATATATACACACACATGGGATGTATATGGTATATATACATATATACACACACACATATATATAGTATACATAATATATGTGGTGTGTAGGTAGATATTATGTATATATTCTTATAAACTCTTGTATAGATGATATATAGTATATATTAATATAAATAATAATTTGAAGAAGAATAATCATTATTTCATTATTTGATTATTTAATTGTTTATTGGAATACTCTGTATATAGTGTATCTACATAATATATGAAGATGATGAAGAAGAAGAAGTATAATTTCATTATTTGATTATTTCATTGTTTATTGATCTATACTATATATAGTGTATATACATACTATATGATGATGATCCCAGGGCTGGAGCAGCTCTGCTCTGGAGCCAGGCTGGGAGAGTTGGGGTGTTCAGCCTGGAGAAGAGAAGGCTCCAGGGAGACCTTAGAGCACCTTCCAGTGCCTGAAGGGGCTCCAGGAAAGCTGGGGAGGGACTTGGGACAAGGGCAGGGAGGGGGATGGATGAAAACTGGCAGAGGGAGATTGAGGTGAGACATGAGGAGGGAATTCTTCATGAAAGCCACACACCAGCACCTTGGACTCATCCTGCCTGGCTGCTCCTGACTCTCCCCATCTTTCCCAAATTTCTTTTCCCCCTAGATGTAACCCATGTCTTTCCTGAGTTCCCAGCCCCTGACCTAGGTAATGTCCTCCTACAAGAAGGAGTCACCATGAATGATGTGAAAACTCTGCAGCTTCTTTACAGGAGACACTGTGAGGTGATTCTTTTCAATGTTTGAATTGATTTTAATTGATGTGGGGCAGATTCATCTGCTGCCCTCATATCCTGCTTTTAGGAAAGCAGGTCTATAATAGGGAATGCTTGATCTGCCAGGTATTACAACTCTACTATTGCACTTTGTGACCTGTTTTATGTTATGATTTTTAAAACAATGCCATTTTCCATTATTTGTCTTGTAAATTACTTAATCTAAATGGCAGGACATCAGATTGATGCTCACACTTGTGTCACCAGATGCCAGCAGAGCAGCTAATGAGTTGTCTTCTTTGTTGTTAGGCCACTTTGGATGTTGTGATGAACCTTCAATTTCACTATATTGAGAAACTGTGGCAATCCTTCTGGAATCCTAAAACCCCACCTAGTGATGGCTCTGCTGCCCTGCCATCCAGGTAGGGCTGCTGGGCTCCCAGTCTTCCCCAGTCTTCCATTTTTTAGTGGTATTTTATCATTGAAAAAATGCACAAAAGATTTTCAGCTTCATTAGGGCATGTTGAGAGCTTTGTAGGACCTGGAAGTCTTTCCTTTTGACAAAGGCTTGATGTGAGAGGACAAGGGGGGAATGGATGAAAACTGGCAGAGGGAGATTTAGGTGAGACATGAGGAGGGAATTCTGGAGTGTGAGGGTGGTGAGAGCCTGGCCCAGGTTGCCCAGGGAAGCTGTGGCTGCCCCATCCCTGGCAGTGTTGAAGGGCAGGTTGGATGGGGCTTGGAGCAGCCTGGGCTGGTGGGAGGTGTCCCTGCCCGTGCAGGGAGGTGGGACTGGATGATCTTGAAGGTCCCTTGCAACCCAAACCATTCTATGATATGATTCTATGATGTGAAGGTGTTAAACACCTCAAAACCATTTGTAGGATCTGTCAGTACCAGGTAACCTGCTCCACCAACCTGCTCTGCAAACATTTGTCCCCACTGCTACAGCTGAGGAGCTTTAGTGCAGAGAGGAGAGGCAGGAATGTTTTGGAAGTAGCTGGGTTTGTAGGAAGGAACCAGCTACACCTTTGCCTGCTGAAATGACTCCCCTCAAGGGCAGTTCCCAGCTTCACATGCCCAGGGGTGGGCAAGAGGCACCTGAGGTTCCAGACCAAAGAAGCAGAAGCAGAAACTCCTCAGAGCTCTGACCCCATGGACAGGGAGGTTTGCAGGGTCAGGCAAGACCTGCACAAACAAGCAGACATTTCCTTTTCAAAGGACCAGGAATGGGTTTTTCCTGCTGAAAACTGGGGTTAGAAATGGAGAGGAAGGGGGAATGTACTGAATGCCAAACCTGCTGCTGATGCTGCCTCCCTCCTGCTCCCACAGCGAAGAGGAGCACGAAGGGACCCTCCCAAGGGACAAGCTGATCACCCTGTGCAAGTATGAACCCATCCTCAAATGGATGAGGAGCTGTGACCACATCTTGTACCAGGCCCTGGTGGAGATTCTCATCCCCGACGTGCTCAGACCGGTGCCCAGTGAGTATCCTCCAGCCTGCTCAGGGGGTTGACCTGCTAGAAAGCAGCTCCATGGAGGACCTTGGAGTCCTGGTGGACAATCAGTTATCCATGGGACAGCAATGTGCCCCTGTGGCCAAGAAGGGATACATCAAGAGCAGTGTGTCCAGCAGGTCAGGGAGGTTCTCCTGCCCCTCTGCTCTGCCCTGGTGAGGCCACATCTGGAATCTGTGTCAAGTTCTGGGCTCCCCAGTTCAAGAGGGACAGGGATGGACCAGAGAGAGTCCAATGGAGGCTACAGGGATCATGAAGGAACATCTGTCTGATGAGGCTGAGAGAGCTGGGGCTGCTCAGTCTGAAGAGAAGACTGAGAAGGGATCTCATTGATGTTTATAAATATCTGAAGGGTGGGTGTCAAGAGGAGGGGGCCAGACCCTTCTCAGTGGTGCCCTGTGAGAGGACAAGGGGCAATGGGCACAAACTGGAACATGGGAAGTTCCACCTCAACATGAGGAAGAACTTCTTTGCTGTGAGGGTGACAGAGCCCTGGGACAGGCTGCCCAGAGAGGCTGTGGAGGCTCCTTCTCTGGAGACTTTCAGGACCCATCTGGATGCCTTTCTGTGTGACATGCCCCAGGTGATCCTGCTCAAGCAGGAGAGTTGGACTCTGTGATCTCCAGAGGTCCCTTCCAACCCCCACCACTCTGTGATTCTCAGAGGACATGGATGATCCTGCCTCCTGCTCAGCTCCTCCTGGGCTGAGTCATGGGATGTGCCTGCTGAGCTCATGACTCACTGGCTCTGGCTACAACTTGCCACAAAGGTTTCCACTGTGAAAACTCATTTTAGAGCCTTTTGTTTTGAATACAACCTCCAATATTATGGCAACAGCAACATTCCTCCTGCTGCCCTGCTCTGTGGCCCCTGGAAATTCCCATGGCTTTTAAAATTGCCTTTATTCAAATCACATCTCCTGCCTCTGGTTGGGAAGGTGAAAGTGCAAGTTTCATGCCCAGCTAATCCTGCTGAGATGGTTCCTTGGGGACAGGATCTTTCTTTACATGGGACCATCCCCTGCTGCACCTCCTGGAAATTTGGGGTCAGCTTCTATTTGGGAGATGAGTGATGGGATATTGAGGATTTTCTCTCTGTTCTGGCTCCTCCAGGTGTCACTGTCCCCAAGGTCTCAGCTCAGCAGTCCTGGGAAGCCACATCCCTCTGAGTTGCTGGTGTCACTCTACCTGCTGGGGGGTTGGGTGGCTTTAAAGGGCTTATTTCAACACTTGGGAGATGCTGAGGGAGAGTTTGAGTGAGAAAAGGGTAAGAAAGAGTAAGGAAATGAGAAAGAATAAGAGTAAGAAAAGAAAATAAGGAAAAAAAATGGAAAGGGAAAAGGGAAAGGGAAAGGGGAAAGGAAAAGGAAAAAGGGAAAGGAAAATAATAAAAAATAAGAAGAAAGAACAAGATTAATGATAATGAGAAAAATAATAAGAAAAAGAAGAAGAAAGAATAAGAGTGAGAATAAGTGAGAATGAGAAAAATAAAACAAGAATAAGAACAAGAATAATAATAAGAATAAGAAGAATAATAAGAAATAAGAATAAGAATAAGAGTAAGAGTAAGAATAAGAATAGAAGAAAAACAGAAAGAAAGAATAAGAGTAAAAATGAGAATGAGAAAAATAAAATGAATAAGAGAAGTTTGAGAGAATAAGAACAGGTGTGTGCATCTCAGGACCCATTTCCTTGGTGCCAGGACAGCAGAGCAGCTCAGGCTGTGCTCCCAGAGCAGTGTTGGGCTGGGCAGGGTGTCCCAGGCTGGGCTGGGCAGGGTGTCCTGGGCTGGGCAGGGTGTCCCAGGATGGACTGAGCAGGGTGTCCCGGGCTGGGCAGGGTGTCCCAGGCTGGGCTGGGCAGGGTGTCCCAGGATGGACTGAGCAGGGTGTCCTGGGCTGGGGAGGGTGTCCTGGGCTGGGCTGGGCAGGGTGTCCTGGGCTGGGCAGGGTGTCCCAGGATGGACTGAGCAGGGTGTTCTGGGCAGGGCAGGGTGTCCTGGGCTGGGCAGGGTGTCCCAGGATGGACTGAGCAGGGTGTTCTGGGCAGGGCAGGGTGTCCTGGGCTGGGCAGGGTGTCCCAGGATGGACTGAGCAGGGTGTTCTGGGCAGGGCAGGGTGTCCTGGGCTGGGCAGGGTGTCCCAGGATGGACTGAGCAGGGTGTTCTGGGCAGGGCAGGGTGTTCTGGGCTGGGCAGGGTGTCCCAGGATGGACTGAGCAGGATGTCCTGGGCAGGGCAGGGTGTCCTGGGCTGAACCTGGAGTAGCCTTTCTAACTCTGCAGCCTTCCCTGCAGGCACCCTGACACAGGCCATTCGGAACTTTGCCAAGAGTTTGGAAGGGTGGCTGATGAATGCCATGAGTGAATTTCCCCCCCAGATTGTCCAGACCAAGGTAAGCAGGGGGGAGCAGGATGCAGGGCAGGGGGTGCCCCCTGGGGTCTGTGTTTTTGTGTGGGGAGGTTTTCCACAGAGACTGGAAATTGCTGTGAGGGTTTGGCCACTTTTAGTCCAGACTAACGAGAGTGTAAATGGATAATTATGAACCAAAATCAGCAAGGAGAGGGAGGACAGGTAGGGCAGTTTCTGTCCATTGAGCCATTCCCATGTCCTGAAATGGGAGATGGAGTTTTCTGGGAGAAAATCTCTGCACTGGGATAAATCTTTCCTGCTAGGAAGTGCAGGACACCTCATGGGCTGAGTGGTATTGCAGAGGTTGAACCTAAAGCTCCTCACCCTCTCCTACAGCCATGGATTCTGGCAGCCTGTCCTCACCTTGCTGCTCTCTGCTGGGCCCCCCACTGCAAGAAGGACATTGAGGGGCTGGAGCGTGTCCAGGGAAGGGCAGTGGAGCTGGGGAAGGGGCTGGAGCACAAGTGTGAGCAGGAGCAGCTGAGGGAGCTGGGGGTTCAGCCTGGAGACAAGGAGGCTGATGGGAGACCTGCTGGCTCTGCAGCTGCCTGAGAGGAGGTTGGAGCCAGGGGGGTCGGGCTCTGCTCCCCAGGAACAAGTGATGGGACAAGAGGAAATGGCCTCAAATTGCCCAGGAGAGGTTTAGATTGGATATGAGGAGAAACTTCTTCCCTGAAAGGGCTCTCAAACCCTGGCCCAGGCTGCCCAGGGAGGTGGTGGAATCCCCACCCCTGGAGGTGTTTCCAAGCCCTGGAGATGTGGTGCTGAGGGACACAGGTCAGCACTGGACTGGGTGGAGTTGGGTTAATGGTTGGACTGGATGATCTGAAAGGTCTTTTCTAACCAGAACACCTCTGTGATTCTGAGTGTGAAAGCCTTGAATTTCAAGCAAAGAAAGGCAGAGGCTGGTTTGCAAGATGCAATGGACCTGCTAGTGCTGCTCTGGAGTGCTGGTGTGTGCTGGATGGGGCTGTGCAGCTCAGCCAGCCCAGGGCTGCTGTGTGCTCGGGCTGGGCAGCAGGAGGTGCTGGCCCTGAGCCCCGTGGTCTCTGTTGCAGGTGGGGGTGGTGAGTGCCTTTGCCCAGACCCTGAGGAGATACACATCCCTGAACCACCTGGCTCAGGCTGCCCGGGCTGTGCTGCAAAACACTTCCCAGATAAACCAGATGCTCAGCGACCTCAACCGGGTCGACTTTGCCAACGTGCAGGTAACTCCTGGTGCCTCTTCCTACCTCCTGTTGGCTGGAGGTGGGGGTCTGTGGGGAGGATGTCTGCTGGTAACCAGCTCTGATGCTCAGAGGAGCATCCTATGGAGCCAGGCTGGGAGAGCTGGGGTGTTCAGCCTGGAGAAGAGAAGGCTCCAGGGAGACCTTAGAGCACCTTCCAGGGCCTGAAGGGGCTCCAGGAAAGCTGGGGAGGGATTTGGGACAAGGGCAGGGAGAGAGAGGAGAAGGGGGGATGGATGAAAACTGGAAGAGGGAGATTGGGGTGAGACATGAGGAGGGAATTCTGGAGTGTGAGGGTGGGGAGAGCCTGGCCCAGGTTGCCCAGGGAAGCTGTGGCTGCCCCATCCCTGGCAGTGTTGAAGGGCAGGTTGGATGGGGCTTGGAGCAGCCTGGGCTGGTGGGAGGTGTCCCTGCCCGTGCAGGGGGGTTGGATCTAGATGATCTTGAAGTTCCTTTCCAACCCAAACCATTCTATGGTTCTACAATCTTATTTCCAATACTAAAAAGCATTTAAATGAACAGTTTAATGGTCTTCATGTTACTTCTCCAGACAAGCCTCCCATCTCGCTGGGAATAGTGGAGAAGGCACAAAGGAGCTGCTGTGAGAAGCAGTGCTACCAGCAGTAATGCAGTTTTTAATAATACTGTGCTGTGGTCTGGGCAGAGTAGAAGAGACATGGTTCCAAGCTGGTTTGGAGTCCTTGTCTACTAGAAATGAAGTTGAATTCCTAGGCTGAGATGCACCAACCATGCAGGCTTGGCTTGAGTAACCATCAGCCCTTCTTCCCGAGCAGGAACAAGCCTCGTGGGTCTGCCAGTGTGAGGAAGGGATGGTCCAGAAGCTGGAGCAAGATTTCAAGCTCACTCTACAGCAGCAGAGTTCTCTGGACCAGTGGGCAAGTTGGCTGGATAATGTTGTTACTCAAGTCCTGAAGCATCACGAGGGCAGTCCCAGCTTCCCCAAGGCAGCCAGGCAGTTCCTCTTGAAGTGGTCTTTCTACAGGTACATTTGCTTTCTCCTTTTGGATGTGTTTCTGCATCAGGCTTAAGGCATGTAGCTAGGTCCTCCTTTAGGTTTGGATTTAGAGGGTATTTAGAGAAGAGAGTAAGAGGGGAGATTGAGGTTGGACATGAGGAGGGAATTCTGGAGTGTGAGGGTGGTGAGAGCCTGGCCCAGGTTGCCCAGGGAAGCTGTGGCTGCCCCATCCCTGGCAGTGTTGAAGGGCAGGTTGGATGGGGCTTGGAGCAACCTGGGCTGGTGGGAGGTGTCCCTGCTCATGTAGGGGGTTGGATCTAGATGATCTTTAAGGTCCTTCCAGTCCAAACCATTCCATGGTTTTATGAAAAGCCAAGGCCATGTTCTTCACTCCATGTAGCTCTGGTAACTGTTGCTCTGCCCTGGTACAGAAGGGAATCTTCTGGCTCCTGAATCCTTTCAGCATGGGGGCAGGATACCCCATCAACTAACTTCTCTAAAGGGCTTTGCTCCTCTTGGGTTAGAGGTGGGGACAGAGCCCTGTGCTTCACAGCACCTGCAGGGTGAATAATTCACACCAGCCACCATGCAAGTGGAAAACACTTCCCAAGGACTCTGTTTCCTGCCCTTTTCCCAGCTCCATGGTGATCCGGGACCTGACCCTGCGCAGTGCTGCCAGCTTTGGGTCCTTCCACCTGATCCGCCTGCTCTACGACGAGTACATGTTCTACCTGGTGGAGCATCGTGTGGCCCAGGCCACGGGGGAGACCCCCATTGCTGTCATGGGAGAGGTGAGAGTTCCTCCTTCCCTGGAAACAAACCCACACTCAGCAGCACTTCAGGAGACAAGAGTGGGTCACAAAAGCAGGTTGTGTCCTCAACGTGGGTTTATAACCTTTGTGGAAGGATCTACTGAGGTTTCTGAGATCCTTGAGTTCTCCATAACCTGGGGGTACCAGCCCTGGCTTTGGGGTTCCCCTCAGAGCCAAGTCCCATTGAACACAGAAACTAAACCAAGCAAAAAAAAAGATCCAAAAGTTACTTTCCCTGCACTTGCAGTGGTACCTTTCACTGAACTTCAGGCCCCTGCAAGCTCCAGAGGTGCATGGACAGTCCACCACTCTCTGGTTTTGACTTGAAGAAGAGAAATGATGGGTTGGTTAAGTTGGGGGAATTAGGGTTTTGTTAAACCAATCAGACATTAACCTGGTGCCTGGTTTGCAGCTCCTGAAGCCACTTCCAATTTTCCACTCTGAAATGATTTCAAAAGCCCCACCTGTCACAGCAACATAGAAACTGATCTTGCATTAAAACTGATCTTCTTTGCTCCTTGAAGCTCCTGTTTTCTTCCTCCCATGGAGCTCATGCAGGGCAGAGAGTCCAATCCATCCATCCTGTTGCCCCAGGTCAGCAGCTCTGTGAATTCCCACTATTCCCTGCAAAAACCTCTTGTCTTCATTCATCTGAAAAGGACCAGAGAGTGGCTTCCAGCAAAACCTACTTTGGAGAAGCTGGGAGGAGCTTCTTGAAACCCTTGCAGTATTTCTGTTCTCCAGGAGGAGGCTGATTCTTCTCAGCTAAAGAGGATGAATCGGGTCCATTTATAATTCCTGCTTCTAACTTATAACTCAGCTCCTTCTCCTGCCCAACTTTTCAGCCTGATTGTCACAGTCATGAAGTGTTTCAGACCTCATCACAGAGGGAGACAACACGTCTCCAGAGCTCAGTGTAGCCCCAGCTCCCTGGTTACACCGTGGCCTTCCAAGCCAAAGCCCTTTCCTGACATGGACACCAAGGTTTTGGAGAGAGATGCACAGAGGTGGAGAGATGGTGGAGTCCCAGGAGAGGTGCAGAGTTCAGGTGTCTGAACATCTGCCCAGCAGTTGCAGAGAGCTGGAGAAAAGGCACCATCCTTTGGGCTGGGACAGCACTTTGTCCATCACCTGGTCCTGGGAGATGGAAAAGTGTTTCCCTCTCTCCCAGAGCTCCATCCTGCCCTGGATGTGTGTGTGTGTGGTCTTTGCACAGGTTTCATGTCAGACTTTTCCCCAAAACACAGGGCTGGGTTTGCTTGCTGCTCCTCACCACTAGCACTGCTGATGCTTGTGGTTTCTCCTGGGAGCTGCTCGTTGGAATTGCTTGGACACAGATGCCAGCTTGCAGGGCTGGTGCCTCCAGGTCTCCATAAGCCTCACTTACCTTGTAACTCCTTTTTCTTTCAGTTTGGTGACCTCGCATCCCTGTCCCCCACACTGCTGGACAAAGGTACCTCCTCTCCTCCAAGGGAAGACCCACTGGGTTGGGGTTGAATCACTGTGGGAGGGGGGAACCTCATGCTTACCCTTCCACCCTGCTCTGTTGGGAAGAAGAACCTCTTCCCCTCCAGTCCTCACTCTCATAGAATCATAGAATCATTTCTGTTGGAAAATATGTCTGAGATCATCAAGTCCAACCATTAACCCACCTCTGCCGAGTCCACTGCTAACCCATGTCCCTCAGCACCACATCTTCATGACTTTTAAACCTGTCCAGGGATGGTGACTCCACCACTGCCCTGGGCAGCCTGTGCCAGTGCTTGGCAACCCTTCCTGTGAAGAAATTGTTCCCAAGACCCAACCTACACCTCCCCTGGCACAACTTGAGGCCGTTTCCTCTTGTCCCGGCGCTCGTTACTCGTGGCCTTGTTACATGCTGAGCCCTGTCCTTTGCAGATGACATTAGTGACCTGGGCAGCGAGGTGGACACGGTCTCCAGGAGCGTGGGGGAACCTCTGGTGAAACGGGAACGCAGCGACCCCGGCCACTCCCTGCAGGAGATCTGACCCAGGGCTTTGGCTTTTCCCCAGCTGGACGGAGCCATCCGGAGCCGGGCTTGAGGTCACGAGCCTGAGCCTCCCCCCTACCTGTGTTGTTAGTGCCTCTTAGTTTCTCTTTTATGTTTACTTGTGTTTGAGGATGGGCTCCAGGGCTGAGCCCGGTGGGATGGGGCTGGTTTGTCCCCCTGGATTCCTCCTGCCTGCTGCTGGTTGGAGGGAGAAGGTCCAGAGTTCCCTGCTGAGTGATGGAGCTTCCGTGGGCAGCGACGGTGGGACGTGCCTGGCCAGGATTGGCCTGAGTCAGGCAGGAAAACGAGGCTTTCTCTTTCAGGGAAGGTGGTTTGGGTTTCTTCCCCACTTCTCAGACTTCACTGTGATACAAACTTGAACCAATCAGTGCCCAAGAAGAAGGAAAAATCCCTGAGCCTTCTCCTCCAGCCTTTCCGGACCAGCTGTCCTGGCTCTGACTTTGCCAAATCGTTCGTCAGGGAGCTCAGGGCAGCGGGTCTGTGTGTCCCCCTGGGGACAGGGCTGCACATCCACCTGGGCCTGGAGGAGGGTGCACGTGTGTGCCCTGGGGCTGGCACGTGTGTGCCCTGGGGCTGGCACATGTGTGCCCTGGGGCTGGCACGTGTGTGCCCTGGGGCTGGCACGTGTGTGTTCTGGGACTGACACGTGTGTGCCCTGGGACTGGCACGTGTGTGCCCTGGGACTGACACATGTATGTGCTGGGATTGACATGTGTGTGCCCTGGGACTGACACGTGTGTGCCCTGGGACTGACACGTGTGTGCCCTGGGACTGACACATGTATGTGCTGGGATTGACATGTGTGTGCCCTGGGACTGACACGTGTGTGCCCTGGGACTGACACATGTGTGCCCTGGGACTGACACGTGTGTGCCCTGGGACTGACACGTGTGCTCTGGGACAGACACGTGTGCCCTGGGACTGACACGTGTGTGCCCTGGGACTGACATGTGTTTGCTCTGGGACTGACACATGTATGTGCTGGGATTGACGTGTGTGTTCTGGGATTGACACATGTGTGCCCTGGGACTGACACGTGTGCATTCTGGGACTGACACGTTGTGTGCTCTGGGACTGATGTGTGTGTTCTGGGGTTGACATGTTGTGTGCTCTGGGACTGACACGTGTGCTCAGGGACTGACACGTGTGCTGTGGGACAACAGGACACGTGCTCCCCCTGCTCTGTGTCTGCCCAGCCTGGTGTTTCATCACTGATCTGCAAATGCTCCTGGGACACTCTCAGACCAGCTCAAGATACCAAAGGACTCTGAGGAACAGCACCTGCTCACCAAGCCTGTTGGTTCCCCCTGTCCCCTGATGCCCGTGGCCGCTCCCAGGGACAATCCCCAACCTGGCCAGGGTGCCCAGGCAGAGGGGACTGGTCCCACCTCCTGGTTTTTGTACAACTCTCCCTTGATGTCCTGCTTGGTGTTGCAGGTGGGGCTGCAGCCAGAGCAGGGGCAGGGGGTGTGACTGCAGTGCCTTAGGGTGGGCTGGTGTGTCCCCCTGCTCTGGGTGGGCCAGGACAGCTCCAGCTCCCATAAAACACCCCAGGGCTCAGCACCACAGCAGCGTTTCCCCTGGCTGGGTGGCTTTGCCTTCTCCTGCTTTGCCTTCTCCTGCAGCAGCCTCGTGGTGGTGGGTCCCTGGGGGAGCTCCTGCCCCTGCAGGGTTTTGTTCTCCCTCCCCATGTCCCGTGGAGTCTTGGGATGGTTGTGGACAACAGAGGATGGGGAGGGTGGGATCTGTCCTCAAGCCAAACTGCAAAAAACAAAACCCCAGGGCAAATCTTTTCTGTGAATAAAGGCTGTGTCTTAAATAGCTTTTATTAATTATTCTTCTTTCTGATGATACAATATTTGATGTGAGTTGTTTCCAGGGGCCTCGTGTCCATTTGCATCAGACTATGTTCTATCCAAATGTATTCTTGACTCTTTCCAAATGGTACTAAAGGTAGCTGTGACACTTGGAAACCTGTTGCTAATGGAAAGTAAAAAGAAAGTGTGTGTAGTGGCACATCTTTCCCTCTTCCTGTTGTCTGTCAGGGTGATGTTTGTCTGTACATGTCTCCTATCAAAGTAGCAGGAGACAAGTGAGGAAGCTGGATTTATCTGTAAATAATGGCAATGAACACTCCCAGGGGCAGAGGCTGCACTTCAGATCCTGCTGCTGAGATCAGGTGGGCTAAAAAAAAGCAGAGCTGAGCAACCGAGGCTTGAACTTCCCTGCTCCCACTGGGTGTGAAATTCACTTCAGCTGGGGCATTGGCTCCTCTTTGCAGCAGCTGCTGACCCAGCCCAACCACCTTCTGCTCACCAGGGATGTGCAAACAAGCAGCTCTGGAGCTGTGCAGGACTGTGCAAGGAGCCTGGAGAACCACCCAAACCCCATATGCACCCAATTCCCAGCTACACCTGAATAGCAATAAACATATATCCAATGCTCAGGCCTGTACAAGGATTGTTGTGGTCCCATTTCTTCTTTAACCACTGAAAGGAGATGTGAGGCAGATGCTGCAGCCTTGCAGGGCCAGGGGGAGGTGCAGGATCTGCCCAGTGCAGTCTAATTAAAGCAGTTTTGGCCAGAGATCTGTTGTCTGCAGGGAGGCAGGTTCCCCATGAAACAGCAGCTGGTCTGGAGGGGTCATATTTAATATTGCTCCTCACCCCAGAGGTCAGAAGAGGCTGGGAGCTCAGGCTGCTGCTGGGCACGGGGCTGTGAGGAGCGTGTTCTCCTTGTGCATCCAGACTAATTGTGGAAGATGGGAGCAGTGAGACAGGGATGTGACAAGTGACAGATCATTCCCACTCTGACCCTTCAGGAAGGGGAAGGTTTAGCCTCAACCTCCTTCCCTCTGCATCTTTCTTGCTCATTTCAGCTTTTCATCAGAGTAGACAGTGATAGGACAAGGGGTGATGGTTTGAAACTGAGAGGGGAGATTTAGGTGAGATATTAGGAAGAAAGTCTTTGCTCTAAGGGTGGTGAGGAACTGGGATGGGCTGCCCAGGGGGGTTGTTGATGCCCCATCCCTTGGGGTTTTTAAGGCCAGGATGGAGGAGGTTTTGTGCAGCCTGGGCTGGTGGGAGGGTTCCCTGCTCATGGCAGGGGGGTTGGAGCTGGATGATCTTGAAGGTCCCTTCTAACCTTCATGATTCTATGATTCCCTCTGGATTGTGCCCAGTCTTGTTAGGATGGCTGGGCCAGCACGAGTCTCTTCCCTCAGATACTGAGTCTCAGGGCTGGAAGAAGGAGGTTGTTCCCCCCTGGGGAACTGGGCACCTCTTGACCCCGAGCACACCTGCTCGTGAGTGGGAAGCAAAGCACAGCTCCAAATGCTCCTGTTAGAACATCCCCCCCATTGGTTCCACCACCTCTCCTGTGTCCCTGTGGAGATGTCAGTGTGAGTGTCACTGCAGGGTGACCTCTGCCCACCTCTGCCAGCCCTGGGAGCCCAAACTGCCCCGGATTGAACCCTCCCTCCCCCTCCAGGTGACTGGTACCTTCCCTACTCAAGACAGGGAAACTGAGGCACAGAGCGAGGTGCCTCATGGCAACAACTCACTGACCCCCTGGGTGCCAGTCCCAGTCCCACTGCCCACTGGTGGCAGGAGGTGCTCAGCTGCCCCCAGCCCACCTGGGGCTGGTTGAGATGCAAACTGGCTTCACCTGGAGCCAGGTGGGGCTGGGTGGGTGGGTAGGGGCAGGTCCATAACCCTCCCAGTGGGCTCTTTCTGGGTGGCTGCTCATATAAACCAGCAGCCTGCTCCTCTGAGGGACTGGTTTGGGTTTGCTTTTGGTTTTCTTTCTTTTCCCTTTTTTTTTCCCCCCCTTTGCCTTAATTTGGAGCCTGGTGGGGAGGGCTGGGATCTGTTGCCTGCAGGGCTCTGGGATGTAGTGCCAGGACTTTCCACCCTCCCCAGTGCTGCAGAGCAGGTAAGGACACAGAGAGGAGCTGCCCCTGCTCCCCCAGCCCTACCTGGGGCTGCAGCCAGAGCTGGGCTCTGCCAGGAAGGTTCCCAGCACCCTCCTTCTCCCTTCTGTTGTCCCAGATGTAGGACGATGCTGTCGGGCAGCTCCGGGGTGGGCTCGGGGCTGGGTTCCCAGCCCAGCTGCAGTGCCCAGCAGCCACCACCAAGGAACCTCCTCCTTCCCCCGCGGAGCTGCTCGCTCAGCCTGCCCGCCCAGGAGGATTTCTTCCAGAGCTTCAACGGGTAGGTGGGAGCTGCTGGTTGTCCCCAAGGGAACGTGTCCCTTGTCTGGGATGGGGTTTGGTTCCCAGTCTGGCACTGGTGCTCGCAGGCTGCCCCTCTGGAGCCAGGGTAAAGCTGCTGGGGCTTCTCTGGTGTTTCTGCGGTGGCTGAGACCAGGTGTGTCCCAAAAGCCACCAATTCACACCCGTGTCCCTGCTGCTCTGACAGGGGCTGCTGTGATGTGAGCAATGCTTTGGGGGCTGAGCTGGTGGGCTGCAACTACTCCATCCCCGACCCACAGCTGGTCCGGAGGATCGTGGCTCAGGTGGAGTTTTACCTCTCGGATGAGAACCTGGCCAAGGATGCTTTCCTCCTGAAGCACGTCCAGAAGAACAAGATGGGCTTTGTCAGTATCAAACTGCTGACGTCCTTCAAGAAGGTAGGCTCCCCGTGGCACTGCCCAGCTGAGCTGGGTGTCTGGGTGGGCCTTGGCTGCCCCAGGTGGGGTGTAGAGAGAATTCCAGGCTCAGCTCGGGCTGCCCACGCCCCAGCAAAACACCGGTGGGCTCTGCTCTCTGCCTGTGATGTGTTCTCCACCCACGGAAGGGTGTGGATGGCCCTTAAACCAACCCCAGGGCTGGGCTTGCCCCTTCTGCCCGCAGCTCCCCCAGATCCTTTCACCCAAGGGCTGCAGGGACGCCCCGCTGGGTGTGACGTGACTTGTTGCCACGTCCAGGGGACGTTCTGCAGCAGCCGAACGGCGCTGGCGCAGCAGCGGGGAGCTCACCTTGCTGTGGCTGCAGCTGGGGGGGTGCAGCCTGCCCTGGAGAGAGGCTGACGGGGCTGGGGGGGGGTCCCCCCTTGTCACCCCCCAGGTGAAGTACCTGACCCGGGACTGGCGCCTCACGCTCTACGCCCTGCGCTTCTCGGCGCTGCTGGAGGTGAACGAGGAGGGCACCAAAGTGCGGCGCCGGGTCCCCGTCCCCGAGGCCCTGCTGAACGTCCCTCCCAGCAAACTGCTGCTGGCCTGGGAGCTGCTGCCCCAGGAGCAGGAGGTGCTGCTGCTGTCACCACCACCACCACCACCACCGCTCCAGAAGAACTTCCTGGAGACCGTGACGAGGATGTTCAGCCCTTTCGGGGCCATCTCCTCCATCCGCATCCTGCGCCCGGGCCGCAAGCTGCCCTCGGACGTGCGGAGGTACGCGGCGCGTTTCCCGGAGCTGCTGAGCAAGTGCTGTGCCCTGGTGGAGTACGAGAGCCTGGAGAGTGCCCGAAGGGCCTTCGAGGACCTGGGCCACCAGAGCCACCCGGCTGGAGAGAGCATCAGGGTGGTCCGGCTCTGCGGGAAGTGCCCCAAGAAGAAACCTGGGGCTGAGAGGGAGCTGGAGGAGCGGCCGGCTCGGAAGGCACAGGCAGCCCCGGGGTTCTCCTGCAGCCTGGGGGGCTCCCTGCTCTGCAGCTCCCCCGAGAAGGAGGGTCCCCTGGCATCACCTCCCAACCTCCCGCAGAAGGATCCGCCAGCGCCCGCGTGGCCCAGCAGCGACCGGCCGGGCGCGTTCAGCGAGGCCTTCACCGGGCTGCTCCTGGCCAGCAAGATCTTCCCCCCGCTGGAGCCCAACGTGGGTACCAGGAGCTGCTCCGGGCTCTGCTGCAGCCCCCGCAGCCCCTGCGGTGGCTGGGGGAGCAGGGCCTGGCTGCCCTGGTGCAGCAGCCCCCGCCCCGATGCTGAAGCCCCTCCTGGTGATGCCCTGATGGCAAAGCAGGCACCCGAGCCCCTGAGCCCGCGGGACCAGGCGCTTCACCTGCCCGAGGGCACCCGGGGCTCCTGCAGCAGCTCTGGGAGAGGAGAGCTCGTCCTCCGGCGCTGAGGCTCCTTGACCTTTGGGTTGAAGGGTTTTTCTTTCCGTTTTTTGGTTTGTTTGTTTTTTTCCCCCTTTTTCTCTCGAGCAGAACAACCCCCCGTGCCCCCCCCCACCCCGAGAGCTGCAGGGGGTGGCGGGGGCTGCAGCTGCTCCAGGGCAGGGGGGCTTTGTGGCCAGGCTGATGCTGGGGTGAGCGTGTGGGGAGAGATGCTGAGTGGGAGCTGGGCCGTGCCCTGCAGAGGGGACTGTGCCTGTTGGGGGGGGGTCCAGAGTGAGCCCCCCCCAAACCCCTGCACCTCCTGCCAGCCAGACCCGGAGAGATGTGGCCACTTCCCCAGGGTGCTGGGGCTGCCCTGGCCCTGGGCTGTGGAGCTGGGATGGGAAATGAGCAATAAAGGGAGATGAAGTTTCCAGGCACTTCCTTGCTGGTGCAGTGATTTATTATTGTTTTCCACTCTGCTGGTTTTGGGGCTGCCCCAGGTGCAGCCAGGAGAGGGGGTGGAGGGTCCCAGCCTGCCCTGCAGCTCCTTTCCTGGCCAGCCTGGGGGTGATTTGGGGCTCTCCTGCTGCAGCTGTGAGGCAAGGCCAGGCTCTGGAGCTGAGTGTGGTGGCACCTGAGGCAGGGTCTGATTGCCTGGGGGCTTCAGAGGGCTTTGCCCCCAGCCCTGCTGGAGGGGACACTGGTGGTGATCAAGCCCAAAGCTGTGCAGACCTTCTTGTGGTGTGTCTCCAGCCCCCCCAGGCTCTGTCCCTGCCCAGGGGCTCTACTGGTCCGTGTGGGGCTGTGTCTGTGGGTCCTGCTGGGACCTGTCTATCCTGGGTGCCCTGGGGAAGGGGCAATGTCCCCCCACCCCTGCCCCACTGCCTGCCCTGCTGGCAGGGACTGAGCCCTGGGGCCAGCTGGGTGGCACTGAAAGAGAAAAGGGTTCATCAAAGCTACTCGGGGAGAAGGTTGCAGGGGGCTGGGGTGCCCCCAAACCCTGCAGGTGGTTCTCGGGGGCTGTGGGTGTAAATGCTTGTTCCTTTTGAAGTAGCACAGGGTAGAAATGGCAAGTTGATCCAGCTGTGCTGTGAGGACCAGGCTGCACCCACAGTCTCCTTGTGCCCCGTGACAAATGCTGCCGTGTCCACTGCCTGAGCTGCCACGTTCTGGAGTAAGAGAGATGGGGAAAAGGACCCCAAGTGTGTGAGGGAAGGGCCTGCACTGTCACTCAGTGACATGTTTTCCCCCAGCCCTCCCTCAAGCAGTCCTGTCAGGTCTTCTAGTTTCCTGGGTGGAGGAAGAAGCTGCTCCAGATCCCTCTTGGAGAGGGCTGCATGTTCCCTGGGTGTGTGACAGCTGGGAGATGGTACCAGCTGCTGTGGGCTCCCAAGGGAGGACTGGGTTCTGCTCAGCATCCCAGGATGAGATGCTGGGGCTGTTTTGCACTACAGGGACTCCCTCAGAACTTCCCCTCCTGGTAGGTGGAGGATTTGGCCCTACCAAGGACATCCTGCTGGGAGCAGGGTCCCCAGTAGGAGAGCAGAGTGTGATGTGGGGGAGTCAGGATGACAACTGCTGGGAACTGGAGGCCAAAGATCCCTTCCTGGCCTGGGTCCTGTTAATTAAACTCTCTGTTAACGAGGCACCTCTGGCTGCAAGATCCTGCAAGGCCATCTGTAGAACTTGTGGCAGGGACTGATGCTGGGGGTGTGAAGGCAACTGCAACTTTTAAAAACCTACAACTTTATTTCATCTTGGAGCAGAGCTGAGCAGCCCTGCTCCTCGAGGTGCTCCAGCCTGATGGCTCCTCTTGACTGGATGCCAGGGAAAAGGGCTCCAGCAGCCCTACCTGTAGGAATTGGCCTTGTGTTTAGGCAGGAAGGTGAAGTTGGAAGGTACAGGTCCCAAAAGCAGCTCACTGGAAGAAATAAAGAAATAAAATGAGGGAGGGAAGGAGAGAAAGGGAAGGGAGAAAATCAAACCAAAGCAAAAACCAAGGAGAGGTTCAGTACAACAGAGCCACTGGTACCCAGCTGCTGTGTGGCCCTGTGACTCTCCACTGCTGGTGGCTGCAGTTAGACATATCAAACCAACCTTGACCTTCCTGAAAATGTAGGCCTGCTGCACACAAACACCTCTGGTGCTGAGCTTTAACCCCCAGCCCAGCACTGGAGGGACACAGCTGGCTGACAAGGGCAATGTCCTTGCTGGGGAGTCACCAAAAGTTGATGCATAAAGGGGTTCCTGAGCTTGGGGAGCTGAATTTCTGTTGGCAGCAAGGCCTGAAATCAACACAAGCCTCTGCAAACCTCCCCCCACCTCTCACTGGGCTCCTGCAGAGCCAAAACCCTCTTGGTGCCAAGAAGTATTAAGGTCAGATCCTGAAATGATGTAAGTTCTGTTACAATCAGATTCATCCCAGGGAAAGACTTCAGCTCTTTCACACTTTGGAACACATATTTCTAGAGCAGAGTAACTTTCTTGATGGTCAAGGAGGTTTAACTTCTTTCCTGGATGCTGGTTCAACACAGCATCACTAAAACTTTCCATGAGACATGTCAGAGCAAGAGGATCTCAGCAGGGCCCAGGACTGCACAGCAAGAGTCTGAATCCACAGCACAACAGCAGAAACTGAGGGTGCTCAGTCCTGCTTCTGGTTCATGTCTCAGGAAAATGAGCTTTAATGAATTAATCCTACATTGGCTTAAATTGGTGAGTTCTTATCATGGAATCACAGAATGGTTTGGGTTGGAAGGGACTTTCAAGATCATCTAAATCCAACCTCCTGCATGGGCAGGGACACCTCCCACCAGCCCAGGCTGCTCCAAGCCCCATCCAACCTGCCCTTCAACACTGCCAGGGATGGGGCAGCCACAGCTTCCCTGGGCAACCTGGGCCAGGCTCTCACCACCCTCACACTCCAGAATTCCCTCCTCATGTCTCCCCTCAATCTCCCTCTGCCAGTTTTCATCCATCCCCCCTTGTCCTCTCCCTCCCTGCCCTTGTCCCAGGTCCCTCCCCAGCTTTCCTGGAGCCCCTTCAGGCACTGGAAGGTGCTCTAAGGTCTCACTGGAGCCTTCTCTTCTCCAGGCTGAACACCCCAACTCTCCCAGCCTGGCTCCAGAGCAGAGCTGCTCCAGCCCTTGGATCATCTCCGTGGCTCCTCTGGACTCTCTCCAACAGGTCTGTATCTTTCCTGTGCTGAGGGCTTCAGAGCTGCATGCAGTGCAGCTGGAAATGTCTGTTACCTGGCACTGCAGAGACCACAGGTCTTGGTGTAGCCTGATGTGGGCAGATTCTGCTTGAAAAATGGCATCTAAAAATTCTGATCCAAACTTGTAATGTGGCTTTAGGCAGCTGTTCTAACAAAATGGATGAGGATTAGGAAAACCAGAGGAGGTTGTAGCCATGCTCTGTTTTTGCTAATCTCTGTTTCCACAAGCTGGGAAGTAGCTCTCATTCCCAGCTCTCATTCCCAGCTCTCATTCCAGGTGCCTTTGAGCTTGCAAAATCATTTCAAGCCAGTATCTGAGGGCTCACAGATGAGGGGGAAAAAAGGTTCCTGCACTTTGCTGCAGAAATCAGATACTGAAAAATGGGGAAAATGGGTTGCTCAGGTGTCTGAGTCTGGGGATGGAGATGGGGACTGCCTGGGCCTGGCAGGGTGGGATTGTCCTGGCAGGGCATGGAGGGATCAGATGCTGTCCCCCTGAGATGTCCCACTGCTCTGCTCTTCTCTGTCACTTCCTACAACTGTCCTGGGATGGAAAGCATGTCATGAGAGAGGTCAGCTGGCCTCACTCTGCAACGGGTGCTGGATGACCTGCTGAAGCAGCTCCAGGGACTGAGAGAGCTCCTCACAGCAGCTCCAAGCTCAGCCAGCACCTCAAAGCCCTGGTTTAACCCTTTGCTGCTTTCCTACAGCCTCTCCAACCAGTGCGAAAGAGTCATGGTCTGCAGAAGGTGCACACAGTGACTTGGTGGGGCTCTGCAATGTCCCCTCCTAGCAATTTAAATGAACTTAATGCTTTATTACCTTATTTTAATCCAATCATCCACGTTCTGGCTTGCCATCAGTGTCTCCAGGTAGTCTCTCCCCATGTAATAAGGTGGCCGCTCGTTAATTTTCTGAGGTAGGTGTTCTAATAAACCAACTGGAATATACCTGCAGTGAAAGGTTAAGAGCACCATGAGATGTTGTTCAGAGGGTGCAGGATCCCTGTGGTAAAGACCCTCTCTCCTAGGAGGAATTACCTGCACAGGAATGAGAGCCATTCCAGCAGGAACTTCCTGGTTTTCTCCACTCCCTGAGTATCTGACCCCCAGTGCTCAAGGCCATAGTTGGTGAAGTTTTTGAGGATATCAAACCTCTGGCTGGAGGAGATATCCCAGTGTCTCTGTTCCTTGATTTCAGTGAAAAGCCAGGGTTTGATGAGTGCCCCTCTGCAGGGAAAAAAACAAACCAACAGTGCCTTGTTATTCCCACGACTGCTGCTTCTGAGAAGCCAATTTCCAGCACTTCTTCACCAGCCAATTCTCATGGATTTAGCTTCATTCCAGCAGGAAAGCTCCTGTGAAGCTTTCACCACTTAGTTCACCAAGAGGAAACCTCTCGTGTTTGGGGTCTGTGGAGGTTGTTTTTCTCATTCTTTTGGCCCTCTGGCACTACCAGAGCTGAGAAGCAAAGGGGAAGCAGAGGCACTTGCCTTGCAATCATAACTCCTGAGACCCCCGTCTGCAGGGCCCGATTTGCATCTTCATAAGACAAAATGTCACCATTTCCTGTCCAGAAGGAAAGGAGAAGCCAGAGGTCAAAGTGATACATGAGGGTAAGTCAAAATGAGTTAATCCAGGCATGGGATAAAACTAAAAAAGGACACGGGGTCCAAAAGTCAGATTATCCAAAGAGGCTCTAGGGCTCCTGTTTCCAGACTCCCAGGGATGTTTCTGGTGGATGTTCCCCTTCCAAGGAAAAGGAGCCTGCTCCTCTCTTCTCCTCCCAACTCCTGCCCTGGAGGTTTAGCTGGGACTGTCTGTGCCACGGTGCCCAAGGGAGAAAATACCTGCTAAATCCCAAATGTTGTGTGTCCTGCCTGTCTCTCCTGCTCTGCTCAGTGCTCATCATCTGCCCACGGGCAGACCTGGGTGCACAGAGCTGCTGGGAACCCCCTCCAGGGAGCAGCAGGAGGGATCCTCCAACTCTTCCCCAGGCTGAATGTCCCTGGGAGCCTGTCTTTTATAATGGGATTGTGGAATAGTTTGGGTTGGAAGAGACCTTCAAGATCATCTAGATCCACCCCCCTGCATGGGCAGGGACACCTCCCACCAGCCCAGGCTGCTCCAAGCCCCATCCAACCTGCCCTTCAACACTGCCAGGGATGGGGCAGCCACAGCTTCCCTGGGCAGCCTGGGCCAGGCTCTCACCACCCTCACACTCCAGAATTCCCTCCTCATGTCTCACCTCAATCTCCCTCTGCCAGTTTTCATCCATCCCCCCTTGTCCTCTCCCTCCCTGCCCTTGTCCCAAGCCCCTCTCCAGCTTTCCTGGAGCCCCTTCAGGCCCTGGAAGGTGCTCTAAGGTCTCCCTGGAGCCTTCTCTTCTCCAGGCTGAACAACCTGGAGGGGTTTTTTTTAAGGTATTTTAAATCAAACTTTCAGTCCCCCCAAGAAACCAGCTGAAACACCTACCAAACAGGGGCATGGGGGTGGCTATTTTAGCACACTCTGCTATGTAGGCCCAGTCAGCTCCCCTGGTGTAGCGCTGCTCCCGGGAGCGGCCGTGGAGCTGGGGGAGAAAAGTCACAGTGAGACCCCAGGGAACGTCCTGGAGGGGGCAGGAGGGAAAGGGAGCACTGGAGGAATGTGCTTCAACAAAAGCAACGTTGGGGAAAAGGATCCCTCTGGATCTGCAGCCCAGGCAGCTGGGAACAGAGCAGGCTGTGGAAGCGTTCAGCAGGGCTGGGTGATGCTGCAGCTATTTGGAAACCAGAGCAAGAAGTGACTTCCCAGGGAGAGGGAACAGTCAGGGTGGGCAGGAACTGCTCATCCCCATGAAAATGAGATGGTCCCGTGGCTTCCCCAGCCCCTTTGTTTAATGTCACTTCTTTGGCTGAAGCCTCTGTCCCAGAGCACTGCAGGAACCACCTCTCTCTGCAACGGATACAAGGCCCCAGGAAAACGTTCCCTGCACCTGAATTTTAATCTGTTATTAACAGGAAACAACAAAAGGCAGCAGGGAGCTGGGCAAAGGTGTCAGAGGGAGCTGCTCAGCTGTGGGGCAGGGTAAGGTCACCCCCCCATCATGCTCTAGGCTGAGATGGCAGTGGAGATCCCCAGACACCAACCAACAACCTCCTGCCCAGCACGTGTCCCTGTACCGTGACCATGGATGCTCCCCACTCCCGGATCTTGGGGATGATTTTATGAGCCACATTCATCTTCTCTTGCACCCCTGTCCGGATCTTGACAGTCAGTGGGACGTCCAGCACCTGCAGAAATGGGAGGGTGAGGCCAGGCTGAGGCAGGAGTTGGCTCCACCAGTTCATCTCCTGCTGCCTGGAGGTGCTTGGACTCACCGAGTTCATCCCTCGGACAATCTGCTCAAACTTGTTAGACCGAGTCATCAGGGCACATCCTCCTCCCTGGGGGACAAAAAGCAGCAACAGGCAAGAGCTTCTGCCTCCTTGCACAGTGAAGAGTCTCCCTGGAGCTGCTCAATAGCTGCTTTCTCCTCAGGAGATGCAGGTAAGACTTGGGGCATCTCAAGACTTGGAGAAAGAAGACTCCAACAACAAAAAAAACAACCCACGGTCCTTTTCCCTCCCAACTTCTGCTGCCAGGCAGCCAAGCCCTCCCTGCTCTTTGAACAGCTTGTTCACCTTCTTCCTAGAACCACAGACCAGTTTGGGTGGGAAGGGACCTTAAAGACCATCTAGATCCAACCTGCATGGGCAGGGACACCTCCCACCAGCCCAGGATGCTCCAACCTGCCCTTGAGGGTGTCTCACCACCCTCCCAGTGAAGAACTTGCTCCTCATGTCTCAGCTGATCTTCTTGCTGACATCCAGTGCCCATAAATGAACTGGGAGCTCTGGGTCAGACTGGCAGGAGCAGATCAGGTAATAGGAAATGAGGCAGAAGACAAGGATGAAGGAAGCAGAACACACTGCAGAATATGTCATCTTACCTTCTTGTAGACCAGGTCAATGGGACACCCCACGTTGATGTCTACAAAGTCCACTTCAATTGTCTGGTTCAGGAGCTCTGCACATTTGGTCATCGTGTCTGGAAATGCTCCCTCCAGCTACCAAAGGAGGACAAGTTGCAAGGAGTTCAGCCTTTCTCCTCATGTGGTTGGTTATGGAGATGACAGCACCCACCTGAACCCCAAAAATGTCTTCGGTGTGATGCCTTTTGAGGAGAGCCCACTCAGAGGACTGTCCCTGCAGCAGGTTTGTGCACACAGCCATCTCCCCACAGGTGACATCTGCCCCAAAGCTCTTGCATATCCTTCGGAAAGGGAGGTTCCCACACTGGAGGAGAACCACAGAGAGGTGGTTTGTCAGGAGATCTGCTCTGTGCCAAAAGTGGCAACAAGAAATTATGACAAAAGGAGAGAATCCTTTACCTACCGTGGTCAACGGAGCCAAGTAGAGCTTGCCTTGGATGTCCAGCTGGAAAACAAGGGTGGAGGAGCATGTTAGTAGGGCTGAACCAGCAGTGGTTAAACAGGAAGAGATTCCAGGCAGCAGTTTTATCACTTGCCTTGAGTGAAACTCAGGGAGAAACCCAGGAAATCACTGGGTTTGCTTGAGAACCTCAACTGTTCCAAGAGAACGTCTCGTTTGGAGAAAAGCACCAGAAACAGGAACCACTGAATTTGTTTTCACTGCTCAGCTTGGAGAGAACTCAGAGCACTTCTGGATATAGAGGGATGCAAGGCTGGGTGCAAAGCTGGGGGTGATGAGGAGGTGAGGAAGGAGGTGATGCTCTCACCCCAGGAGAGCACCATGGATCCCAGCCAGCCTTGGCCTGGTCTATCCTTGCTCATCATTCCCACCCTCATTAACAGCTCAGCCCTTTCATGTGCAAGAGGCTGCAGCTTCTCTTGACTCTCACCCCTCCATGGCCCAAGAGCTCACCTCCCTGCATCCTTCTCCTCATGACAGGAGACCTCTGCCTGCCTCCCACCCAACTAAGAGTTCTCTTCTGTCTTCCCAAGCACCATCTCAACCACTTGACAGGCACACAAGAGTCAGCAGCCCTCAACCAAAGTCTCACCTTCTTCTTCTCACATGACCTCAGCTTTATCAGGTCTTCATCTGTCACTGGCCCCACTGTCTGGATGGAAGAAGAAACCTTCTCCCCACTTGTGGGGCCAGGACTCTGCAAGGCTTTGGGATCTTCTCCCCGCTCTGGTAGCACAGGACATCCAGGGCTGTCTCCCAGCCCCTCCTGGGGGGTTGTGCAGTTGGACACCTCTTCCTCCTCTGCAGAACACCCTGTGGCTTTGCCTCCCTTCCCACCATCACCACGAAGCTTGGCCAGACCCCGCAGATACTCCTCAGCCTTCCTGAAGCTGAACCTCCTCTTGCGCAGCTGCTGCTGGAGCTCCTTGGAGAGGTTGTTCCTCACCAGCGACTTTCCTGCCCACTGCTTGGCCAGCTCTTCGTTGATGATGTTCTGGTAACCATCCCCAAGGTGGGCTTGGGCAAAACGGCAGGTGACACCGTAGGGGCACTTGCCAAAGGTCTCAAAGAGCACACAGGTGTGGCCCAGGTCAGCTGGCTTGGTGGCCATGTACTCGCCCACCTCGTGAAGGAAGCGGCACCGCCGGCCGAAGAAGCACTTCTCTGCACATCCCTGGCAAGGAGAGAGAGGAGGGTGACAGCTCTGTCCCCCAGGGCCACCTCCCAGCCAGCAGGGAGGGGAGCCTGGCTCTGCCCCGACTGCCCAGAGCTGCTCTGAGCACCCCCAGGGACCCCGCCCAGGGAGGTGGCTGCTGGCAGGTGCCACAGAAGGGCAGTGCATGACAATGTGGAGATTTAGATGAGACCTTAGGAGGAAACTCTTCCCCATGAGGGCAGTAAGAGCCTGGCCCAGGTTGCCCAGGGAAGCTGTGGCTGCCCCATCCCTGGCAGTGTTGAAGGGCAGGTTGGATGGGGCTTGGAGCAGCCTGGGCTGGTGGGAGGGGTCCCTGCCCAGCCAATCCAAGGGGCTGGATTTTTAAGGCCCCTTCCAACCCAAACCCTGCCACGACTCTATGACATTCCCACCTGAGGGGACATTTTAGCACCCTCCTTCCAGGGGAGCTGACACTCCCTGTGACCCCTCAGCTCACCCTACTCCCCCTCTCCCAGCCAGCACAGCCCCCCTGCCACCTCCACCCCACAGGGAGGGGTTTCCCTGCTCTGGCTCCATCTTCAACAACCCTTCCTAGACCTAAACACAAAACCCTCAAGCCCTCCAGCAGGAGGGGCCCAGCAGGTTCCCAACCTGCCACCCCAGGGCAGCACAGCCCAGGGCCTGGTGCCATACCTGTGTCACCGAGGGGCACAGCCTGTTCTGCTCGTAGTGGTTGGGTTTCATGCAGGGTCTGCTCTTGTTCTGCCCCCGGGCACGTTTCTTCTCCCCTGGCTCCTTCTCCTCTGCCCCACCATCCTCTCGGCCTTCCCCGTCCTGACCGAGCTCCTCGGACTTCACCCGTTTGGCAGGGGGCTCCTCCTCCTCCTTCTCCTCCTTCTCCTTTTCCTCCTCCTTCTCCTCCTCCTCCTCCTCGCCCCCCTGCTCCTCCCGCTCGCCCCCGCCCCCGCCGGGCTGGCCCCGGGCCCGCAGGAAGGCGTGGAACTGCTCCTTGGTGGCCAGAAACCTGCGGGGACACGGCCCGAGTGAGCCCCGCGGGGGGGAGAGGAGCGGGGGGCTGGGATGGCGGGGCCGGCACCTCCTGGGGGGGCTGTGGAGGGTCTGGGCACGGCCTGGGGGGGTTATGGAGGGTCTGGAAAGGGCCTGGGGGGTTAAGGAGGGTCTGGGCACATCTGGGGGTTAAGGAGGGTCTGGGCACACATCTGGGGGTTAAGGAGGGTCTGGGCACATCTGGGGGTTAAGGAGGGTCTGGGCACTCATCTGGGGGGTTATGGAGGGTCTGGGCACATATCTGGGGGGTGATGGAGGGTCTGGGCACACATCTGGGGGTTAAGGAGGGTCTGGGCACGTCCTGGGGGGTTATGGAGGGTCTGGGCACATATCTGGGGGGTTAAGGAGGGTCTGGGCACACATCTGGGGGGTTATGGAGGGTCTGGGCACACATCTGGGGGGTTAAGGAGGGTCTGGGCACACATCTGGGGGTTAAGGAGGGTCTGGGCACATATCTGGGGGGTTATGGAGGGTCTGGGCACATCTGGGGGGTTAAGGAGGGTCTGGGCACACATCTGGGGGGTTAAGGAGGGTCTGGGCACACATCTGGGGGGTTAAGGAGGGTCTGGGCACATCTGGGGGGTTAAGGAGGGTCTGGGCACGTCCTGGGGGGTTATGGAGGGTCTGGGCACATATCTGGGGGGTTATGGAGGGTCTGGGCACATCTGGGGGGTTAAGGAGGGTCTGGGCACACATCTGGGGGGTTAAGGAGGGTCTGGGCACACATCTGGCGGGTTAAGGAGGGTCTGGGCACACATCTGGGGGGTTAAGGAGGGTCTGGGCACACATCTGGGGGGTTAAGGAGGGTCTGGGCACATCTGGGGGGTTAAGGAGGGTCTGGGCACACATCTGGGGGGTTAAGGAGGGTCTGGGCACATCTGGGCGTTAAGGAGGGTCTGGGCGATCATGGCGGGTCAGGCGGGACATGGAGGGGCCGGACGCGCACCCAGGGGTTACGGAGGGGCCAGGCATGAACCGGGGGCTTATGGAGGGTCCGAACGCGGCCGGGACTCAGGGTGGGGTCAGGGTGAGGCCGGGCCGGGCCCGTCCCGGGGCTGGGGGACCCGGGCCCGCACTCACCGGGCGCGAACCGGCGCCACTCCCGCCGCCACGGGCGCCGCCATCTTGCTGCACGCGGGGGATGACGCGGGAACACGTGACGGGGGCGTGGCCCCGGGGTGGCTATAAAAGGCCCGGCTGAGGGGCGGCCGCCTCACAGCGGCGGGTGGGTCGGGCCGGAGTGGGGGCGGTTTTTGCTGTCCGGGCTGTGAGGGGGGGCTCTGAGGGCTCTGTCCGTCCGGCTGTGGGAGGTTGTGAGCTCTCTGGGCTTGTTGGGGAGCCTCCCCCCCCGGGAAAGGCTTTGGCTGTTTCGACAGGTCCTGCTGCCCTGCGGAGCACCTGAGCTCAGGGCTGGCTCTGGGGGGTCGTGGGCAGCTCCCCCCGAGTGGGGAGAGGAGCTGGTTGGGTGGCCCTGAGAGAGGTGGCCTCCCTTCTTGAGGGCTTCTGTCTGTCTTGGGGCATTGCCGTTCTCTGAGGGGCTCAGGATGAGCCTGGATTAGCACCAGCTGCTCTGCCAGGCCTGGCTCTCTGAGCAGGGCTTGTTGTGTCTTGAGGGGCAGGGCACAAAACCCCTTTGTCACGGTGTCACAGCGTCCTTCTGGTTGGAAAACACCTTCCAAGATCGTGGAGTCCAACCACTGTAGGCTTCTGAGGGGCTGTGTGGTTTTGGGGAGGAGGTTTAGCCCCGTTGCCCTGTCAGAGCTGTGAGCTGGAGGCGTCTCTGCTCCACACCTGGTGTGAGTGGTTTGTGTGTTTGGGTCGTGGTGTTGTTTGTCTGGGTTTTTTAAGCAGTAAATGCAAGGCCCAGTTGCTAGGGATGAGCCATCTGTTGCACAGAGCTGTAAATCTGCCTCAGACCTGTCCCACAGGCAGGATTCTGTTGCCACTGCTCCAACAATAGGATTTTCCGTGTTGCCCTTTGGAAATGTTTTCAAGCTCAACCCAGCTGAGGCCCGGGAGAGCTTCATCTTTCCACCTCTGTTGGCCACGGGAAGAGCTGGTCTGTGCTTCTTGTGTCAGGCTGTGTCCAGTTGTGCCTTCCTCCTGCTGTGGACAGGCTGCAGGAAGGGTGGAGGGGCTGTGAGACAAGGCCATCCTATCTCTGGGGTTGTCCTCTGACACGCAGCCAACTCGAAGGGGACTGCAGGTGTGAGCTGCTGCTTCACATCCCTGGTGGCTGCATTAATGGGATTGCCCCATTAAGACAATGAGTAAGGGCTGGTGCTCGTGAGACTGGCTGGAGCACAAAGCCTTGTGCTTGGTGTGTGGGTGGAAGTTCAGGCTGAAAAACCCAGCTGCTGGATGTTTGGTGTGAGATGGCACACACTGACCTCTGCTCCCTCCTCTGGAGCTGCCACATCTTCACTGTGTGTTTGGGACACTCGTGAAAGCCCCTGTCCATAGCAAGTGGTAAGTGCCTCATGGTAAAATGGTAAAAAAAAGGGTCAGTGCCTCATCTGTGCTGCTCTCAGCTCGTGCCTGGTGTGCAGGGGCCTCAAGCAAGAGAGATCTTGAAGTGAGGGGCTTCTTGTCTCATGGAGTGGTGTGTTCTGAGCTCTCCTGGGTGAGGTTTCCTTCCCAGCTTGGGCTCAAGTCCCTTCTTTGCAGTCAGGCTCCACCACCTGCTCAGCCTTCTTGTTGGTTTGGCTCTGGGCTGCCCAGAGGGTCAGAAATAGCTGTGAAGTCCAAATAAAGACAAGACCTCTGCTCCATCTTCTTTCCTGCCCTCCTCCCTGCACTGAAGCCAAGGCCTTTGCTAGACCCATTTGTCCAAATGAAAAAAAAAAATCACCTCTTTTGTTTCCTGAGCCCAGGAGAGCAGCCTGGAGTGCAAGTTCCAGCCCTGGGCTCTGATGCAGGAGCCAACAGCAGGAGGCAGAAGGTAACTTGTGCTTTTTCCATGCTTTTTTTCCCTCTGGGGGCTGCTGGAAGCTGGTGAAGAGCCACTTGTGGCCTTGGGGGGGTTGCCCCCAAGCCCTGAGCTTCTTCCTGGGCACCTAAGAGTTGTGTGTGTGCACGTGGGCCTTGAATTTTGGTGTTTTTCTTGTTTTCTGTTGCCTTAGAGCTGTTCTCTCCAGATGCTCCCCCAGGAATGTCTTTTGGGAGGAGCTGGGAGCCTGGTAAGGTGCTTGTGCTGCTGCCAGGGGTGGGCAGGTTGCCTGATGGAGCCAGGTTGATGTCAGAAGAGCTTTTTTTTTTTGGCTGGTTGGGTACTCGTTAGTTTTGGAGAGAAAAATGAGGAATGTAAAACACTATTTTAAGCTTCAGCTTGGCTGAGGGAAGGAAGGAAGGAAATGAGGCCCTGGGGATTAATGAAATGGTTTCACTGATGTTTTTGTGGGGCAGTAAGCCTGGAGTGAGAGTGCTTTTTGACTCACTGGACTCAGCTGAGGTCACAGACTTTTCACATCTAATCCCTTCTCGGGGCATTGGCTCAGTAGTTTTATGAGCCTGAACCTCAGGCAAGGTTCCCAGCAGACCCTGGAGAAGGGTCTGGAAGTGGAGCATGAAGCTGCTGGGATTGCCAGCTCTGCCCCAGCCCCGTGGGCACTGAACTGGGGCCAGCTGCAGCCTGTGTGGGCAGCATGGATGGGCTGAGGACTCAGTTCCATGCAGCTGAGCAGCTCGGTGTCCACCCGTGGCTGCTGGAGGGTGAAGGAGTTGAGGGGGATGTCTGCTTGGTACAGAGAGGTGCTGCTCTGGTGGTTTCAGCTCTTGCTGAAGTCAGGTCATGCTGAGGTTGGAAGTGGGGCCAGAGGAGCTCGTGAAGCCCCTGCTGCAGCTGCCTGAGCTGGACAGCTTTGGTGGGCGAGCAGAGAGAGCTGGGATCACCAGAGCTGTCACCTCAATGTCCTTCAGCAGCACTAAAGCAGCTTTGAAGGAAATCAATCCCCCAGAACTGGCTGGGAAAGGCCAAGTCAGGAAAGGAGGAAAGGTTGATTAGAGGAAAGTGTGATGTATCTATACAGGGAGAACTAAGTCAGAAAAAGTTCAGCTGCTTCGGTGTCCAAGTTAAACAAGACCCAGGTATTAATGAACTGTCCCTGCCAGAGAAGCTGGATGTGTCAAGCCCCTGGTTCTGGCTACTACACCAAGGTGTGAGCTGAGAAATGAGGTTCTGAGGCAGCCCCTGGGGTCACATCCACAGCTGCTGTGGGGGGAGAGCAGGGATAGGGATCTGGGGCTGCTCACATGTGGCTGGATGCCTTTCAGAGCAGTGCAGGAATGTCCTGACAACCTTTGCTGCTTCATCACCTTGGTGGGCAAGTGCCACAGGAGGCAGGTGTGAGATCTGCCACGGGGGTGTGGGCAGGGGAGCTGGAAATGAACCACCTTCTGGGTCCTATCCATCTTCTGGTCAAAGCAAAATCCCTTCCTCATGTCTCTTGTCTGCTCTTTTATCCAGGCTTGGTTTTTAAAGCCCCGTGCAAACGCTCCTCCAGCCTTTCTGCAAAGGAGCCTGTTCCCACTGCTCATAAATCTCCTATCAGGAAGCTGCTTCCAAGATGAAAGCTTAAATGTTTCCCCTCTCTAGTTTCATGCCCCAGCCCCCCAATTCCCTCCCTGCCCTAATCACCAGGTCTCAGCCTCCTCCCAGCAAGCTGATGGTTCACGTGGACACGTGCTGGGGGTCTCCATCCCCCACACCAAGACCCCCAAAAGCCACAGTCTGCCTCAAGAAGAGCAGTGGTGGGACCTTTTGGAGATGAGGTGGGCTCCTCAAATCCTTGCCAATGGCTGAGCCAGGCAATTGTGTGATGGTGGTTAGAAAAACCTCTCTTGCCATAGTTCCCTCTTGGCTAGTTTGAGCTGCTCCCAAGGCTGACTTAGTGCTTGGCCCGTGGATGGAGCAGTTAAAGGTCATTATCTGGGCAGGGCCTGTGTGGTTTTGGGACAGACTGGACATGGATTGAAGCTCAGGGTCTGTTGTGGACCTCGTGCCACCTATGGCAGGGGTGATTATTCCTGAAACTGCACTAATAAATCATGGTGGGGAGTCCTGGAAGCTGCAAAATCATTTTGGGCTGGGCAGGGGTTTCTGACAGAGGTGGGACAGGGAAGGAAACGTGCAGGACATCTGGGCTCACGTGGGAGTGGTGGGAGCAGTGCAGGATCCTGAGGCTCTTGGCTGTGACGCTCAGCTCTGTTAGTAAAGCTTGGAGGAGACCCCAAGTCTTTTCATCAGACCCTAAAATAAGACCAAGCCAAGGCACCAGTCGTGGGAGAGGCTGAGTTCTTGGCAGAGGCTGCTCTGAGGGAGGATGTGCACGTGGCCCTGGGCACTGGGGAACGTCCCAGTTCTTCCATTCTGGGAGCTGTGGGGGGACTTTTCACACCAGCCATCAATGTCCCTCCAGCCTTCATCAACCCTCAACCCTGCTGGTGTTACCAGGGCCATTTTGGGGCAGCTTCTTGGCTTGGTAGGGGAGAGTCACCTGGGAGGGACCCTTCTCCTCTGACCACCCTGTCACCTGGGGTCACCCTGTCCCTTCTCCATGGGCTAATCCCCCATGGCTTGGTCCTCTGTTGGGACTTCTGGACAGGAAAGGTGCCTGCCTTTAGCAGGCCTCTTCCAATGCCCTGTACCACGGGATAACATCTTTTTATTTTTATTTTTACATGAAAAAGCAACACAGAGATTTCCTCCTGACATTTAAGTCAGTCAGTAAGTGACAAAATGAATAAACATTCCTGCTTCACTGAGACAAAGGCTCCAAGATCCTGCTGTGACTAAAATGTTTCATCATTTCCGAAGTGAAATGTTTCAGTTAGAAAGAAAAAAAAGAAAAATCAAATAAGAACAACAACTAAAAATGACATGTTTCAATGTTTTTCTAATTATTTCCCCCAGTTGGGCTGAAGTTGTTAACTCAAATTTGGCCCCGCTTCACCAATAGTTTTGGGACCTTCCAAAAGCTTCTATTTTGGTGACTTTTCCTGTCATTGATGAAGAACAGTTTGATCTCTGCCCTGCAGGGCCTGTTCCCATTAACTTCTGGGTGCTTTCCTTCCAGGTTTGCTGCTGGGACCTGCTTTGGCATCTCAGCACTGTGATTCCCCTGGGAATACAGTGGGAATACTGGGGCTGCCTCTACCCTTTCCCATGCTGGATGGATGTTGAAATGCACGTGTGTGTGTGTTTGAGGTGGGCTGGTCTTCCATGCTCAAGCCATGATCTTCTCCCTCCTCTGTGTCTCCTTTACCAGGTGCCACGTGGTGATGGCTTTTTTTAGAAGCAGCTGCACCCTCTGACATACCTGGGCTGATCCTCCATGCCAAGTTCCTCCTGGTCACTGGCACAACATGTTTCTTGGATCCCAGGTGAGCAATGTTTTTCTCCCCAAAACCTGCCTGCTATGAGCTGCAGCAGTCCTGGAGATCATGGAATCATGGGATGGTTTGGGTTGGGAGGGAACTTAAGGATCATGAAGTTCCAAGCCCCCTGCATGGGCAGGGACACCTCCCACTAGGTGTGCTGGGAAACTTGCAAACCTGGGAATGGTGGAGAAGCTGGGATGAGCTGTTGCTTTTTACAAAACAAAATGACAGGCTGAGAGAGTTGGGTTGTTCAGCCTGGAGAAGAGAAAGCTTCAAGGAGACCTGAGAGCACCTTCCAGTGCCTGAAGGGGCTCCAGGAAAGCTGGGGAGGGACTTGGGACAAGGGCAGGGAGGGAGAGGACAAGGGGGGAGGGATGAAAACTGGCAGAGGGAGATTGAGGTGAGACATGAGGAGGGAATTCTGGAGTGTGAGGGTGGTGAGAGCCTGGCCCAGGTTGCCCAGGGAAGCTGTGGCTGCCCCATCCCTGGCAGTGTTGAAGGGCAGGTTGGATGGGGCTTGGAGCAGCCTGGGCTGGTGGGAGGTGTCCCTGCCCATGCAGGGGGTTGGAACCTCATGGTATATAAGGTCCCTTCCAACCCAAACCATTCCATGATCCTATGATCTTCACTGGCTCCTCTGCTTGTCCTCATGCCTGCCCTGCCTGCATGAGTCAGAGGAACAGCATCTGTTGATTCTTAGGGTCACAGATGGCTTTGTTTAGCTTGTTAATTGTGATAGTGTGGCCTGTGACTGACACATGGCTGCTTTCAGCAGTGGGTGCTGGGGCTGAGGAAGAAAAGGCTAAAGGATGTTCTTCTCTTGGTCATTTCTGGACCTCCCCTCCCCTCAGCCATGGCTCACTCTGTGCCATGGCCCAGGGAACTGCACAGTTCAGGGGTAGATGTTGCTCCAGGGCTTGTGCAGAGGTGGTGGAGCCTCATCCCTCTCATCCTTGTGCTCAGCCTCAGGAGGGGGGATCTGCAGCTTTTCAGAGCTCCCTTGTGTTGAACTTTGGAGCCAGTTGGTTCTTAGCATCACAGAGTGGTGAGGTTCAAAGGGACCTCTGGAGATCATCCAGCCCCCCTGCTAGAGCAGGATCCCCTAGAGCAGATCCCACAGGAACACATCCAGGTGGGGTTGGAATGTCTCCAGGGATGGAGACTCCACAGCCTCCCTGGGCAGCCTGTCCCAGGGCTCTGTCACCCTCAGAGTCAAGAAGTGTTTCCTCATGTTTAACTTGACCCTCCTGTGCTCCAGTTTGTGCCCATTGCCCCTTGTCCTGTCCCTGGGCACCCCTGAGCAGAGTCTGGCCCCATCCTCCTGGGAATCCTTTTCTCCTTTCATCCTGAAGGAAGGGGCTGCTTTGAATCATCTCTCTCCTGATCCCTTCTCAGTTGGCTGTTGAACCTGTAACTGTGAGACAAGCAGGTACTGCTGAAGGTGGGCAAGGTGGGTCACTTGTGCAGTTCCCTTCACTCACTCAACCCTCTTCAGCATCCTACTGGAAATATAGATTTACAAGAAAAAAAATCTGCTATTTCATTAGGTTTTGGAAAAAGAAAACCTCACTGCTAGTTTTCCCCAAAGCCCTTCCTAGCATCTGATTTTTGCAGGCTGGGGTAGATGTATTTTTTTGTTGTTCTTCCTCCTCCTGACTAAAAAGGTAGAGAGATACAGTGTCATTTGAACTTGGAGCAGCTGATGAGGTTTTGCAAAATTAGGGCCATCCCCAGTTTCCCCAGTCTCAGTGGGATGGGAAGTGCCAGTTTTCCATCCTCTCCTTGTTCTGGAAGACTCTTGATATGCCTTAAAAAATGAGTATTGGAGGGAGTTGCTCTTGCCTGCCTTGAGTGAGAGAGATTCCTGTGTGTGTCCAGGACCTTGCCCAGCTGATGGAGGGATTTGTAGCCAGATGGTTTCATTCCTGTGCCCTGTGCAGCTCTGCCACTCCAGGCTGCTCAAGAGGAGCCCTGGGAGGATCGTGGGCACAATGATTGTGTTCCTGCCCAGTCACTTCCATTCAGCTCAGCTGCAGAGCATGTGCTTGGCCAGTATCACTGGAACTGAAAGGCCCTTTCATGTAAAGGAGACAGTTGTCCCTGTGGTGTGGACATGGGTGAGAGAAGAGGGAAAGGAACAGGCAGTGTTGTTCCCAGGATGTTTTATTGCTGTTGAGATGGGAAGCATCACTTCATTCTTCCTTCTCCCAGCATGGGGAGGGAGAATGAAGCAGCTTTGGTTCAACAGCCCTAATAACTGTGGTATGTGAGCCTGGGGGTGCTTACATAGGACAGACCATCCCTTCTGGCTGTGTTCTGCACTCAGACAGCTGCTGGCAGCTCTCCTGATGTTGGAGGGTGAAGGAATAGTAGCACAGAGCAGCCATTAGCTATTTCCAAGTAGACCTTGGCAATCCCTGGGATGTGCTGAGTCCAGAAGTGAGCAGATGGGCTTTGGCTGGGCTCTGGGAGCCTGAACGTGAGCTCTGCTACCAGAACTCACTGTCCTGGTAGGGAAGTGAGGAGGTTGAAGTGTTTGCAATGAGCTTTGACACTCTCCTTCCTGAACTGGAAAGACTTCCTGCCCATTTGTTTCTCCCCCTCAACCCCTCGTGTCCCTTCTCAGCAGGGACTAAGACACTTGCTTTCTAGGCTGGCTTCATACTAACATGAGGTTCCATCTGCCTGCACCCCTGGGTGTGCTCCCTCCCCCTGCAAACCAGAGTTGGATCCCTTGGCTGATTTCAGCAGCATTTGGCAGAGAGGAAACCTCTCAAAAAGCACTGAATTCCTGCGAGTTTCAGCGAGAGGTGGGTGGTTTGGTTTAGTCCCCAAACTTGTGCCCCCTCTAAGGGGGGCTGGGGCAGTTGGCTGGATGGTGGAGCAGCAGCTGAGTGGGCACAGAGAGCTCCAAAGCCAGCTGGTTACCCCAGGTCCTGCTGGGCAAGGTGGGGGGCAAATATAGGGTGATGGGGGACACAGGGAAGAGTAGGGGGAACCTGGGGGGGAGTCTGGATGATGCACATGTGAGAGCTGCCATTGCTGCAGCCCTGGGAGCTGGGATAGTGGTTTCCAGGTCCTACAGGAAAGGTGGGGAGAGACTTTTCACCAGAGGATGTAGTGAGGGGACAAGGGGTAATGGTTTTCTGCTGGAAGAGGGGAGATTTAGGTTAGACATTCGGACTAAATTCTTCAAGAGGGTAGGAAGGTGTTGGCCCAGGTTGCCCAGGGAAGCTGTGGCTGCCCCATCCTTGGCAGTGTTGAAGGGCAGGTTGGATGGGGCTTGGAGCAGCCTGGGCTGGTGGGAGGTGTCCCTGCCCATGCAGGGGGGTTGGGACTGGATGATCTTGAAGGTCCCTTCCAACCTTCACCATTCTGTGTGTGAGAGCTGCAGGAGCCATAGGGTGTTGGTCCATTACAGCTTCTCCCAGTCCCAGGACGGCCCCAGCTCAGCAGTAGAGAACAAGTTCCATGTTAAAACATGCCAACACTTCTAGGGCAACACCAAGAATATAACCTTGCTTTAAATAAATCCTGTTCTCCTGGCTCTGCCCCAGGAGGCAGGATTGCAGACCCCAGCACATCTGTCCAGCTGTAAAGCTGCTCTTCATGGAGCCATTCTCTTTTCAGAACAGGTGAAGCTTTTCCCAAAGCTTGAATTTAAGGCGTGGGATGCCCATTCCTGCTGACAGGACCCATAAGCACTGTTAAAAAGCTCAACCCTCTTCTCCCCACTGTGGTTCCCCCCCCCCTTTCTCCTGCCCCTGGAGGTTTTTCTACACCAGGCAGAGTTTGCAAAACTTGGCTCCGGGGAGTCTGGTCTCCCCTGCAGCTGCTTTTTTTTTTTTCCTGCTGCATCTCTGCAAATCATCAATATTCATGTGCTTCGGTGGCCAGAGCCTCTAAAAGGGCTCTAGAAATCCGGAATGGGATCCAAGGCTGGAAAAAGCCCTTCCTGTGTGTGGGCTCTGGGAGCAGCGGGTTGTGTGTTTGCCACGAGAGGGGGTTATGAGCCTGTGAGAGCCCGGGAGGAGTGGGTGCTGAGGGTGCTGTGACTGGGGACAGGGTGCCCTGACAGGTCCTGCTTGGAATCACCATCACCCAGCAGCTTTGTTGTGTGTTCCAGCCTGCTGGGGACCCCCAAAGCTTGCAGCCTTGCCGTGGGGAGGGGGCTGCAGAAGGTGCCTTTATCTCCCTCTGCAGACTTCAGTGCAGCTTCATCCCATTTGCCTGTGAAGGATGGATTAAGATGTGATAAGGCCTGGTAAACCTGGGGGGGGGGTGGTTCAGTGAGAGGGGGTTTAGCAGGAGTTGTGGCACCTGCTGCAAAGCAAAGGGTGAGACAGAAGCACATTGGGCAGGGAGGAGCTTGGTCCTTGTCTGCCCACAGGGTCTTGCTCCCAGATGATTCAGTGTGGGAGACTTGCAGCAGAAGGTGGTTTTCCTGACTGGAATCTGGGTAAGGAATGCTTCACACACCCTCCCTGTTCCTCTGGTCTGGTTAAGCATCACTTTCCCTGAACATACATTTCCCAAGAGCTGCCCCCAGTGCCCTGTGCCATCCTCTCCTTTGCACTGATGCAACTACTCCTGTGATTGCAGAAAAGCAGCTTGAGGAACTGATCTGGCTGATCCTATTTAATTTTTGCCCCCTTTCCCCTTTTCCTTTACAAGTGTTGCTCGAGCATGTTCAGTCCTGGGATCTGAGATAATCAACCTGCACTGGATAGAACTGAGACAAAATGACCCCAGGGTGTTTCCTTGCACCTTTCTCTGCTGTAAAAGCCCTTATTTATTTTGCTAGGTGAGCTCCAAGTTGTTGAGGTGAATATATGGGCAAAGAGCTTAGAGAAGTTTGAACTGAAATCAAGAGGCCTGGTTTGTTGTTTGGTTTTTTTCAGTTTTCTGGGTTTTCTCTGTTGATTTTTCCCCCTTATTTTACAGCTTTCATGCCCACCTGCAAAGACCAAAATGCCTGAGCAAGGATGTTTGAATATCTTCCTGGCTGGGATATTTTCTCCCACCCTTGGAGAAGGTGAGATGGAGAACATATAAAAAAGGACACTGATTAAGAAACTACATTCTTTCTTTGAGAGGGGAAAACACTTAACATTTATGGACTTAAAATTCTGGACTCACATCTGCAGTCTCCTGTGATCTAACCCTGATATGTTCTTCTGTGAGCCCAAAGATTTTTCAGCCAACAAACCAGCTTAAAGCAAGAGCTAGTCCAAGGGTCAGTGGGATCAAAACCCAGCCTAACCCATGAGTTTCTCATCCTGCAACAGTTCCCATTTAAACCTCCTAATTCTGTCCTGGTTTTATGTAAAGATCTGGTTTTCCCTCCTCTCTGTGTTCTTTTGGTCCCCATGTTGATTGAATTTGCTCATGCTCCAGAGCCCAGGTTGCCTCCAACAATATCCTGCTCTCTAGCCCTGCAGTTCCTGCCATAGCAGGTTCCTGGACTCATTTTGGATGTCAGGACACTAATTAGATATTTGCCCTCCCCACTCCATGGCTTTTTGCTTGGGATTTGAAGCCTTGGGAACAGGAAGGGTTCTGGTCTGTGGAGCCAGGCTGGGTCTGTGCTGTGCAGTTGCAGTGGAATTCTTGTGTGAAGTATCATTTATGGTCTGTCTGCTGCACAGACATGAGTAATGGTCCCCAGTTCCCATCCATCAAATGTAATTAGGTCCATTTCCTAATGAGCCTTTGGACTGTTCAAGTGGGAGCTGAGAGGAAGATGGAGCACCTTGTCATGGGGCATGGCTTCCAGGCAGGAGAAGAACCATGAGCTTCTTCCAGGGTGGGTTCCAGGAACAAACCTCAGGAGCCCAAACATCTGCTCAAAAAGGAGAAAAGCCCCAAGGGATGAAAACCTCAGAGGTCAAGCTGAAATCAGGTATTGACTGTGCTCTTTTGTGCCAGTGTGGTCCTGAGCAGTGACCTGGATTCCTGCCTCCCAGAAACTGGGGGATCCCAGAAAAATCTTAACAGTGTGTTTTTCAACCCTGAAGTTTGGTTTATTTTTCCTCAGAAAGGAGTTGGTTTTTTAGAAGGTATCAGTTAAAATAGAATCTGAAGCTGTTCCAGAGAGGGTGCTGAGTCTCTTGATTATTTGTTGGATTAGTTTGTGTTGGTTTTCACATTGTTGATGCATCCATTAGGCCACAGACCAAGGAAAATGTGGAGGGGGGTGAAGGGGTTGGACTAAAGCAACTTTGTCTTTTGAAATGTCCATTAATTGTATGAGCACATGGTTGGTTGTTGTGGGTTTTTTTTGCAAAGGTTGCAATTAAAATGTGTTCCAATTGACCTGGTAAGTTGTCCTCTGCTCTCTAATTTAGTACTTGACACAATGTCCTGACCTGGACTTTTCTGGTGATTTTTTTGAGGCTTGGTGAGCTGGTTTGGTTTGGTATGTTAGAGATTTTCATGCATGAAGTTCAACAAGGCCAAGTACAAGGTTCTGCACCTGAGTTGGGGCAATTCCAAACAAAAATACAGGCTGGGTGGAGAGTGGATTGTAGAGTCCAGAGGAGAAGGACTTGGGGGTGATGGTGGATGAGAAGCTCAACATGAGCTGGCACTGTGCCCTGGAGCCCAAAAACCAACTGTGTATCCTGGGCTGTGTCATCAGCAGGGAGAGGACAAGGGGGGATGGATGAAAACTGGCAGAGGGAGATTGAGGTGAGACATGAGGAGGGAATTCTGGAGTGTGAGGGGGGTGAGAGCCTGGCCCAGGTTGCCCAGGGAAGCTGTGGCTGCCCCATCCCTGGCAGTGTTGAAGGGCAGGTTGGATGGGGCTTGGAGCAGCCTGGGCTGGTGGGAGGTGTCCCTGCCCATGCAGGGGGGTTAGGACTGGATGATCTTGAAGGTCCCTTCCCACCCAAACCATTCTATGGTTCTATGATCTTAAATCATCTTTTGGGTGTCAATTGTCCCTTCCTGGGTGGCAGCTGGGTGCTGCCAGGGTCTCTGTGCATCTTCTGTGGGTGCTTCAGATCCCATGTTTGGAACAAAGTGTTTGCTGAACTGCAGGGAAACTGCTGAAGGGAATTGTTTTTGCTCCAGGGGTTTGGGACAGGGTGTGATGGGTGTGTGGGCCAGGGTGGATGCCCAGCCAAGAGGGCAGGGCTGGGGCAGCCAGCAGCTCCACTGCTTCAGCTTCCATGGAGTTGGTGTTGGAGCTGCTTGGGTTTGAGCACCCTGCTGTGACCTCTGTGCCCAAACAACTCAATGCCACGTGTGACTTAACAACCAAAGGGTCCTGGTCCTCCAGGTCTTGCTTTTTTTTTTCCCTCAGGACAAGTTATTAATGAGCCTGATTTTCTTCTTTGGCTTTGCTGTCGTGGGACTCTGGCTGGCAAGCAGAATTAACAAGGGCTGGGGTTTGTAATTCCTGGCACAGAAACAGCATTAATGGATTTGTTCAGTTCCCTTTTATCAGCTTTTCCAGCCTGCTTCTTATCTCATTACTTTGGGGAGGGCTGAGATGGGATTAACAGAATGTGAAGGCCTGATAAATGCAGATAGAAACCTAAGAGCTGGGGCAGATCAATATAGGTCCATCATGAAAGGCTTGTGGAGAGCTTGCTGGGCTGGACCCACAGCTGCCATGGGGCAGTGCTGGGCTCAGGGACCCCAGAGGAATGTGTCACATCAGGCATGAAACCTGTTGGGCTGGGTGAAAGTGAAGCACATGTGAAGGCATCTGGCACTTGGCTTCCTGCAAATTAATCCTGGGCTTCTGTTTCCCTGACTCTGCAATTTGCTGGGGTGCTGATTAGCATCTTGGCTGGATGACACTTTCCCACAGCACTGGGAGTGAGTTGCTGGTGCCTCCTGCATCTGAAGAAGCCACTGATGAACCCGTCCCAGAGGTGAAGTGTGTGATACATGGAACATATGGAGCTGGGGTCTGGAGGAAAGAGGGAAATGGACTGCTGCTCTTTGGGGTGGGAATAAGGATGCAAAGTTTGGAAGCTTCTCCAAGCCATCTAACCAACCTGTGGTTGCTAAGGGAGTGGAAAACAGGTCTTGTGGGAGCAGGTTTCTCTGTTCCTGGAGTGATACCATGAGAGTGACCTTTCTCCTGGATGCTGGGCAAGCTGGTGCCTCCTTGTGCATCCTTCCTTTTCCTATCCATGTAGGCAGAAGGGGAGTCTGAGAGGGTCCTAGGCAGCCTTGTTGTCTTCCTGGAGGCAAGGAGCAAGTCTCCCTGCCCAGCACAGAGCCACCCAGCAGCTCATCTTGTGCATTTGGAAATTCAGCTCCAGCAGCCTGGTTGTGGCCCTGACACAAAAACTGCCTTGTCCTCAACAAGCAGGAGGGGGCTGTGGGGTCCTTCCTGTGCAGGGCAGCTTCTCTGTCTGTTCCTGAGGCTTCTGTCTTGCTTTGCCTGGGTTCCTGAGGCTTCTATCCTGCAGGAAGGTGGGAAGAGGGAAGTTCTGTCCTCCCTCCATGCCTGCTGGGATCAGTGTGGTGAGGACTTTGTGGTGGATGTGGACACAGGGTCGTTTCATGTGCCAGTGCTGTGTTCTCTGTGAGCTCCAACACAAACCCAACCAGGAGTCAAGACCCAGCATCCCACACTGGCTCCTGAGGCACAGCCCTGGCCCTCTCTTTCTTTCAACCTGTTCCACTTCAGCTTGGAAGCTCTGAAAAGCATCCCAGGGCTCTCCTGGGGACCCCTCTTTCTGACACCAGCCCTGTCATGGTCGTGGTTTTGTGGAAAAAATAATAGTTCATTTTCAAACGAATCAAACACAGAGGGGACACAGACACCCAGAGCAGGGCTGGAATATGTTACCCCACCCCTCCCTTCTTCCCACCCAAATCCCTTTGCTCCCAGTTTCTCTCCCTCCTTCCCCCCAGCAGCACAGGGGGATGGGGATGGAGTTTAGAGTCAGTTCACAGGCTGGTGGTTCCTGCTGCTCCTTCCTCCTCAGGAAGAAGGATTCCTCACAGTCCTGCCCTGCTCCCCACGGGGTCCCTCCCATGGCAGAGTCCTCCACCAACCTCTCCTCCATGAGTCCTTCCCACCAGCTCTGTCACATCCCACAGAGTCACGAGTGCTTTGGGAACATACTCCCCTGGTGCAGGGTCTTCCAAAGCTGTGCAATCAGAGTCCACAGGCAGCAAATCCTCTGGCCACAAAGTCCAAGACCTGTGGCCAAGTTCCCCCCTCCTGGTGCCTTCAGGGAATGTCCCACCACGTTCCTCCATGGATGCAGGGGCACAGCTGCCATCTCGCCATGGGCTGCAGGGAAACTTCTGCTTGGGCACCTTCTTCCTCCAGCTCAGGTCTTCTCCCCCCGAGTGCCTCTCTGCTCAGCTCTTACCTCAGTCCTTTCATATCTTAATGAAGAGCTTCATCTATTGTCCCTCTGATGGCTCCCTGGCTGGTTTGGAGCAGAGGGAGCTTCTCATCTTCTCACCACTCCTGGCGACCTCCCCCAGCTACCAAACCCCCCCCCAAACCAAACCAGAACAACCATCCTTCCCTCCTTTCTTCACACACTTTCTCAGGCTTCTGCTTCCCTTGTGTCTCCAGTGACAACCTGGGGAGAGCTTTCTCTTCACCAGGCATTCATCACAGACTCTGCTGGGTCTCTCCTCCCTGCTGCCCCTGCTTTAATTTGCCTTTGCTTATTTGGGATACAAAGCTCCTCCATCACAGCATTTACAGTTTGCAAAGCCTTGGGCCCATTGCTTATTGTCCTTCTTAGATCCCTGCTTAACTTCCTGTGCCCTTTCTCTGCTTCCAAAGCATCCAGGACGAATCACAGTCCCTGTCCCCAGCTGTCTGCTGCATAGTTCCCAGATCCCAGGAACCCAGTTTCCAGATACTGCAGAAATTCAGTCACAAAGTCCTTTTCTTTCTCATCCCTTCAAAAAATCACTTTCTCTGGAAGCAGCACCAGGTGACTTTGCCTCCCTGATGAACCTCCTGACCCAGGAGCAGCCTTGGGCAAGATCTCCCTTATCTGCACCAAGTCCAGCAGGGCTGGATGGGTGGTGAGGGTCTCCTCCAGCCCTCAGCTGGTGCTCAGAGCATCCCCACCTGCTTTGGAAGCTGCTGAGTTGGTGCTGGCACTGGGCTTATCTCCCTGGCACCAAGGAAATGGCATCACCTTGCTTTGTATCCACTTTTTCCATATCAGCTTTTGTCCTGGTTTTCCTTGGACTCTTCCCAGGATAGATGGGTCTGCTCTGAAGCCCAAATGCCCAGTTCCATTCTTCACAGGGTGTGGTGAGGAACAAGTGCTGGCCACATCTCAGCTCTCTTCCCCTCCAGGAGCTCCTGGACTGGGGATTATTCACTATTTATACTTTTTTAGTGAACTGAATCTTCACACCACGTTTGGTGTCCAAAGAAGCAAAGTGAAGCCCATGTTGGTGTGCCAGTGGGGCCTGAGGTGACTGGAGAGAGGGGGTGGGACACGGATGTGGGCTGCTTTGCTCTGAGGCTTGTTGGAGCAAATCATGGAGCCTGGGGTTGGGGAGACTGGCCCACATTGTTGAGCCAGGGCTTGTGCAGAGGAGAGGCAGGAGAGTTGTGTGGTTGGTGTGTTGGAGCTGTCCTGGAGCAGGGCTGGGAGCTCTGAGCCTGTGGCTGGCAAGACAGGGGGTCAGGAGAGAAGCCAAGGGGGTGACTCAATCCAGCCAAGCTCTTCTTGCTCTGGGCACTGTGGTGGGACTGGAGCAGTTCCCACGGGGGGTGAGAACAGCTCTACTCTTGCTCTAGGTGACCTCTGGAGGAGAGCATCTCTGTCACCAAGGTGGAGTGGGCAAGGTGAGCTCAGCCCCACTTGCTCCTCAGCATTCAAGGGTTAAAACTTCCCAGCTACCACCTTTTTCCTGCCTGGGAGTTGGGTCCTCCTCCCCTTCCCCAGGCAACAGCATCCAAACTGAAATCATTCTGCAGGTGGAGACCAGGATACCATGACACTCCTGAGTCCTTCCAGTTGGGCCAGGGTTGCTCTGGTAGGAACCTGGAACTCACAGGAGCCTGCAGTGCAGGTGGAGGCTGCAGAGCCAGCAGAGCAGAGCTGCTCTGGGGGCTTTTCCTTGGTGGAAATGTTCTCATGCACATCAGAGCCCAGTGCTGCTGCTTTTGCTCACCTCCTGTCAGAGGGGACAGCTCGATCCCCTGGCCTGTCCTCCAGAGACCAGGTCCAGCTTGTCCCGTGCCTGCACAGGAGGAGCAAGGACAGCAGCTGGCAGGAAAAGCAAGCCAGGCCAGCTCAAAATAGCCTGCTGCTTGTCAGAGTTTTCCATGAGACCTTGGAGACTCCTTATCTCCCTGCTGCTGTTCTGGCACAGGACGAGTTGCAGATGGAGCAGCCTCCCTCAGCCACGTTACCTCGGTCATCCCAAGGCTTCCTGCTGCCTGGGCAGGACTCAGGGCCATTGTCCCATGGGATGAGGGCTTGCAGGGTGCACAGCAGCCTCTCCTTTTGCAGGACTCATTGAGTGGCAGTGAAACCTTGCCCAGTATCATGGGATGGGGGATATGGAGAAGTTTGGCTGGGGTGGGAGCAACTTTGGCAGGGGTTGGGCGTGCAGGCTGGGTGAGGTGTTCAGAAGGTGCCAGCAGTCAGAGGGTGGTCTCCTGCCTCTCCTGCTGCAACCTCTGCCCTGCAAAAGGCAGCAGGGACACCCCAAACCACCCTGCTGGGTAAAAACAAGCATATTCCTGCTAGGAAGCAGGCAGAGCTGCTGCTTTGCTTGCCGGGAGGTTGGTCCTGCTTGCCAGGCTCCTCCTGCTCAGGGTTCTGTGCTTCAGGTGTCACCAAGTTGTCTTGTTTGCAGCCCCAGGGAAGGTTTGTGACCTCCTGGGGCTTTTCCACAAGTGCTTGGCTGACCCTGTTGGATTTTCTTGTAGCCTTAATGAGACATCTGGGGGCAATTAGTCTGCTGTTTCATGACATGCCTGGCTTTTCTCATTGAACGTGCCATGGTGGGGCTCTGCTGGCCCTCCAGCCAGAAGGGAGGGAAGGCAGGAGGTGCTGAGTCAAGCTTTGCATCCCTCCTGCTCCATCCTGGTGCTGGTTGCTGCCCTGTGCTTGTGCAGGGTCCAGCTCCAGGTGTAAACCCCCCAGGACCTCTGATGCACAAGCCCTGGAGGATCAGTCCTGGTGTGACCTGTTGCTCTCGTGCAAGCCCTGAGATTAAGGCTGAGGCTCCTTCCCTCCCCCAGGCACTACCCTCAAGTTTCCTAGTGCAAGAGCTTACAGAGAGGATTAGTTATAACCCTTTACTTCTGCAGTAAATCACGTTTTCCACTCCTGCCAACTCTGCAGAGAGGAGAGGCAGCACAGACTGGGGTTTCCCGTGGCACTGTTGCTGACCCCAATTATTTCAAGGTGATAAAGCCCCACCTGTCCCTGGCCTGTCATAAACTACTACATTGCACTGCAAACCACGCAGGGTAAAGAGGAAATAACAAACATTGTTTTGTTTTTTAGTTGTAGGGCTTTTGGGGTGAAGTTCCTAGGGTTTTTTCCTCTCTGACCCCAGGAGCCTGGGATCCCTCCAGGAACTGAGCTTGGCACTAAAAGTCACCGGATCTTGTGAGGGTTTCCATCCCCAGCAGGGATCAGGTAGAGGGGACATTCATTGTGGGGCTGGAGTGACTTCTTTGGACAGAGTTCCCAGTTCAAGAGGGACAGGGAGGGACCAGAGAGAGTCACATGGAGGCTACAGGGGTGATGAAGGAACATCTGTCTGATGAGGCTGAGAGAGCTGGGGCTGCTCAGTCTGGAGAAGAGAAGACTGAGAGGGGAGCTCATTGATGTTTATGAATATCTGAAGGGTGGGTGTCAGGAGGAGGGGGCCAGACCCTTCTCAGTGGTGCCCTGTGAGAGGACGAGGGGCAATGGGCACAAACTGGAACATGGGAAGTTCCACCTCAAGATGAGGAAGAACTTCTGTGCTGTGAGGGTGACAGAGCCCTGGGACAGGCTGCCCAGAGAGGCTGTGGAGGCTCCTTCTCTGGAGACTTTCAGGACCCATCTGGATGCCTTTCTGTGTGACCTGCCCCAGGTGATCCTGCTCAAGCAGGAGAGTTGGACTCTGTGATCTCCAGAGGTCCCTTCCAACCCCCACCCCTTTGTGATTTTACAGAGGGGGAAACTGAGGCACAGAAGACTGATGCTCCTTCCTGCTAGAAGTGAGGATTTCTGGGGCTTTCTGTCATGTTTGGCTCTCAAGGTCTCCCTTCCCAGCACTTTTCTTGGTGGTTCCTGATGCAGATGCTGGGTTTGTAGCCCAGCTGAGCCTGTTCTTAGTGCTAGGAAGAACCAAAAGCTGCTGCTGGGCAGCTGCTTCATTGAGAGTTCTGAGAATGAGGTTAATTTTAGACAACATCTGATGATCCATCCCTTTAATAGACCAGCACATGTGCAGACCTGCAGGAAACACTCCAAGAAACCTATTAGAAATCTTGTGTGGAGGAAAAGCCCATTGAGCAGTTCCAGTGGGACTGCCAGGGCTTTCTTGTCTCTTTTCTCCTTGTAGTTCACTTCATCAGCTAATGGGTTTTGCTGACAGGTATTTATCAGCCTGAACATGCTTCCCCTGGTCTTGGGAAACCAGAAGTCTTTACTCCTGACTCCAATAAAATAATCAGCCCAATAGCCCTGAATGAGCAGCTCTGGATATCAATCCTTCTCTTGGCATCTCAGCCAAGGGAGTCATTAAGAGGTGAATGGCAAAAGCAGAGAGCAAAGCCACCCAAGGTTAGAAACAGGCCTGACTAGTATTATTTATTTGTGTTTTGGGGTTTTTTTCAGCTAGGTATTTCATATGTTTAATGAGCTGAGGGGCAGAGTGTGGGAGCTGCTGTCCCCAGGGCTGAAAGCAAAGCTGCCCCAGCACAGGGGGGGTGAATCAGCCCCATCCTGGAGTTGGGTTTGCAGAGCAAGGACCTCAAGGTGCTCCTGGGTCCCCAGAGGGGCTGCCAGGACCTGGCTCCAGCATCCCTCACTCATCAGGAGTTGTTTTGCTGAAGAAAAAGGGGCTCGACCCCCTGAGAAACCACTGGTTGCTTTTCCTTTCTGTCCCCTCCTCCCCACAGAGCTAATCCTCCTCTCCTTCACACCCCCTTTGCCACCCTGTGTTGATTTACTCCTTTCTCCCACCAGTTCAGGATGCTGAAATCTTGTTTTCAGCCCTGTCTGGAACAAGTGAACACCAACAGAGGCTCCTCTGTTTGGATGATCCAAGCCTGGCCTTACAAAAATAACAGTGAAGCACAGCTCAGCAAGGTGCAACATCCAAGAGCCTTCAGGTCATGATGTTAGATTTATTATCAAGGAAACACCCCATAACTTGGGAGATGCTGCTCTCCATCAGCAGTGCAGTTGGACATTCTTTGCAGCTCTGATGAGAGTGAAGATTGATGTCCCTGCCTGTCCTTGCTGGTGGTGCCAACAAGGGGTGTCTTCCCTTCATTTTTATTTCTCCTCCACAGTTCTGAAAATGACTGGAGGGAAATTTTACCCTGGGTGCCTGTTGGTTTGTGGGTTTTGTACATCTAGGGAGTCCAGACAGGTTTGTTTAAAGCTCTTTTGCTCTCTCTATATAGGAATGTGTGTATATACATATGTATTTATATTTCATATATATGTGTATGGACTGGAAGGAAGTCAGCTCCTGTTCTGCTGCCCAGGGCTGGGATCTGCACATTCTCTTCTGAGTGTTTCATGCCAGGCATGAGCTGTGACTTCTGTTTTGAATGCAAATTTTAATTAAATTGGTGCTTGTGAGCTGCTGGGGGGAGGGGGGGGGTGGCTTTGGGCACTATCTTGCTCAGGAAATTAAATGATCTCATGAGAGTGAAGGGTTTCCTCGTTTCACTCTCACTTGCAGGGTGAAGGAAACCAGGTTCCATCCTTGTTGGGTGGTGAGGAATGTGTGGAAGAAGGTGGCACTGCTGATGGAGAGGAAGGCTTGGTTGGTTTGGCCAGGAAGAGGTTGGATGCTACATCTCATCAGGGATCAGAGGGATGGATCAGACCAGGTGCTGAGCACCACGAGGCTTTGCAGGCCCTTCCAGTGCCCTGAGGGACTTTGACCTTGGTCTGGTGGTTCAGTTTATGGGAGGAAAACATCTCCTACACAGACCCTGGGGCAGCAGTAGGACCTTTTTCATGGCTCGTGGAATCCAAACCATAACAAAGGGCAGGAGAGCTGCTGTGTTTGCAGCCAGCCCAGAGGGGTTTGTCTGGACACTGGGCTGAGCTGGGTCACTGCAGGGTCCTGGGAGCTGGGCAGCCCTTGCCAGCCCCTCCAGCCTGTTTGCAGAACTCTCTGCTTCCCTTCCAGCCTTCTCGTTGCCTAAAACATCCCACCCTTCATTTCTTTCTGCCTAGGTTTTCAAGATTCAAAAAAGGTTTCAAGATGCAAAAAAGACTGGAGGAGAAGTTTGTCCCTGCTGATTGGAAGTGGGAAGTGTTGTCTGGCTGAGGAGGATGTCACCATCCTGCTGAAGATTCAAGCTGTGCAAAACCCATGGACCTCAGGTGACAGGGAAGAACAGGTAGGAATGACTGGAAGCAAGAGGGATCTCCCTGGGGATGGTGTGAGTCCTCCAGTAACACCCAGCTCACCACTGCACTGGGTTTGCTCTTCAGAAGGAGCTGGCCAGAGTGCTCCAAGGTGGACATTTCTGTCCTTGCAATCAAACTGGGTCCTCAATGTGGAGTAAATCAGTGAGTCTCCCCCAGAACTAAGCTCTGGCAGTTTATCCACCTGCAGAAGATCTTCACTGTTGTCCCTGGGGGGTGGCAGAGATGATGCAGACCCTTCCAGCCCTGCTCTGCAGTGACTGCAGCCTGGCTGCCAGCAAGAACCAGCCCCAGCAGAGCTCCCACATCTCACAGAGTTTCTGTCTCTTAGATCTCTGCATTTTTTGCTGGCTTGGGAGTGTTATGGCCTGGGAAACCCTTTAGTGCTGGGTTATTCAGAACACTCTGGTTTTCCCTGGGAAGTTTCAGTTGTGGTTTAGTTGGGTTGGGCTGAGATGATTGCATTTAAATTCAAGGCAGATTTTCATTCACTCGTGGGGAAATGAATGTTGGGTCCTTGCTTCCCTGCTAGAAAATAAGCCCTGGCTGCACAGATCTGCACAGAGGTCCTGGCCCCAGGTCACCTGGCTGCTCTTGCACTGCTCAGGTAACAGCTCTGCCCCCTCAGCTGCTTGGCCAAGTGCTCCAGAAACCTGTTGAGATGTTGACATGTTGCATTCATAGCAGCTTCTGGATGTGAGAGAAGGTGAGGGAACACTGAGAGGTTTGTCCCTTCTGCAAGTAGCCTCTGATTCTGGCAGGGGTGATGAAGGTCCATCCCTCAGCAGAGGGAAGCACCACAAAGTCCTTGACCAAGATGAGGCTCTTCTGGTTGAAGGTTTGGACTCAGGGCCCACCCTGCAATCTAGTCCTGACCCTGGGTTTATTGTTTGAACTGCTGCAGCCTGGGTGCATGGCAGGGGCTGAGCAAACCTCAGGTCTTGCTTCAACTGGAACAGGAACCTCTGCACAGCCATTGCCACCAAGGTGGGCTCAGCTGGGGGGAAGTCAAGGTGGATGAGGAAATGCAGTGTGAAATCTGTCATGGCCTTGGAGTCTCCTCAAGGGAGCCAGGGAACAGCAGTGCTTGAGGCCCTCAAAATGAGACTGGACTAACTTCTGGGGAGCTTGCAGGGTGAACCCCTGCTGCTGTGGCCCTGGGGGTTGGTGTTTCATAGTGAGGGGAGAGACCTTCCCCCAGTTGCTCTGCAGTCACTCCCCAGGAAGGTCCAGGAGAGCTGATGGAGAGTCCCTTTTTTGCAGGGAGTCACATGAAAAAGATGAGGGGTACTGGGTGCAAGTTACTCCTGGGGACATCCCAACTGAAGGCCAGAAGAGTATTTTTCATGGTGAGCAGTTGGACACTGGAATAGTCTCCCCAGGGAAGTGGTGGATTCTGCAACACTGGACACTTGTACCACTCAGCTTCCCAAGGTGCTGGGTCAGCTCATCCAAACTGTGTCCCTACTTAGAAAGGTTGGATCAGATGACCCATGAGGTCCCTTCCAACCTGGCATTCTGTGATGTTTGCTCCTGAGGGTGACAAACACACCAGCAGGTCTGTGCCCTCCTGATCCTTACCCTTCCTGACAAGAGGAGAAGGTGGAGCTCTCAGCACCTTGCACACTGTGGCTTTGAGCTCAGCTGGGACAATCATACTGTGAAATGGAAGCAGACTGTGGGAGAGGCAGGACTGGGCACAGGTGAGGAGGTCTCTGGGGGCCAGGCTGCTGCAATCCCATTGCTGCAAGGCAGGAGCAGGGAAGCTGAAGGTAACAGAGAAGCTGGGACCCCACCAACCCTGCCTGATCTCTCTGTGGAGAAGCCCCAGGCAGTGGCAGGTCTGGAGACCCTGGAAAATGCAGTTTGTGGCACCAATTAGGAAGGCTCTGAGCTGTTGCAGCAGGACAGGCTTTGGTTTCTCTTAACAAGTCCCTGTGGTTTCAGGCTCATGCTGCACAGTGAGGGGTGGGGGTTCCAAGCCAAGATAAATAGTCTTGGGGTCTGGCTGAGGCTCTAGGAAAACAGAGGGAGCAGCAGGTCATTTGGTTAATAACTTCAGACACAACCACGAGCTCGTTGGGGCTTCCTGTGAGGGAGGCTCTGGCAGAGGAGGCTGCACCCCAGCAGGTTGGGCACCACCAGCCCTGCAGTGCTGGCCTGGCACTGGGACAGCCTCATGTCCTCGTGCTCTGTCCTGGGGCCAGCTCTGCTGGGGATGGGAATGCAAAAAATCCCTCTTTTTTTCTCCCAGGGCCACAGTGACTTGCAGTGACCTGCTGTACCATGGAGGACAGGCTGTGCCTGTCACCCCACCTTGTCCCTGTGCAGGAGAGGAGCCTCGGCCACTGGAAACCAGTGAGGGGAGTGGGAGGGATCTGTAGGGCTGCAACTGGGCCTCCTTTGCCTGCAGTGATTTGTCTCTGGCTGGGAGGGGTCTGGATGAGGCTTGTTCAGCTCATCAGTACCTGCAAGATGGGATGGGGAGGGGAGCTCAGACCTCCCACAGCCTCCAGCAGAACTTCTCTCCCTCTGCTGGGTTCTGCTGGGTGATGGATGTTGTTTTTCCCATTGTGGCCTTGAGATTCCTCCCTCTTGCTTGATTCCCAGGCATGCCAAGGTGTATTTACACTGCCCTGGGTAGATGTGGAGGTGCCAAACTGGGTGTGAGCAGGGTCTGCAGCCAAGGGTGTTTGTGGCCTTTGGCCAAACAAGATCTGGGGCAGTTCTGGAGGGCTGGGATCCTCTGCACTCAGCAGGTTCTGCATTAAAGGTTCTAGGAAAGAAGTGGTTTCTGTGTCCCTATGCCCAGGCATTCTGCAAGTCTTTTACAGCTCTGTCAGTGATCTTGTGATGAGCATGAAAGCTGGATAATCTGCTGTCACCTTGAGCAGCAGGGATGAGGTGTTGGGTTCCTTTCCTTGTCTCCTTTGGGCAGAGGAGGGGGAATAATCCCAGAAACAACAGGCTCCTCTGAGAATCTCCATCAAAGCCATCCATTATGGTGCCTTTTCCTTACTTGTTTGTGCTTTTCCTTCTTCCAGTAAATTTCTTCAGCCATCCTGGTCTGTCCTGTTGACACCACAAGATGAGAGGGAAGAAGCAAGAGCAGGTGGGTGCCAGCCAGGGTGGTAAGGTTGGGCTTTTGGGAGTCTTCTGCAATGGCAACTGGTTTGGGGGATGCCAAGACCAGCCCCTTCCTCCCTGATTCCCTAAAAACCAGCCAGCTTGGGCAACAAAACAGCTGCAGCTCATGGGAACCAGTAACTCACCCTGCAGGCACCTGTGAAGCTCCTGGCCCTCAGTGTGTTGTCATCTCAATGTCCACCAGCAGCTCCACAGTCCGTGTGCTGAGGCGTGTTAAAGTTTGTTCATAGGGTCATAGAATGGTTTGGCTGTGAAGGGACCTTAAAGATCATCCAGTCCCAACCCCCCTGCATGGGCAGGGACACCTCCCACCAGCCCAGGTTGCTCCAAGCCCCATCCAACCTGCCCTTCAACACTGCCAGGGATGGGGCAGCCACAGCTTCCCTGGGCAACCTGGGCCAGGCTCTCACCACCCTCAGAGTGAAAAGTTTCCTCCAAATGTCTAATCTAAATCTCCCCTCTTCCACTTCTAAGGCATTCCCCTCTCTTTGGGTGCCAAAGTGCTTGCAGATCCATGTGCCAGCCCTACCCTCCTCAGGTCCCCTCTGCACAAGGTCCAAGGTGCAGGTGGATTTTCTCAGCCTCGTGTCTGCCCAGAGCCCGGGGAGCTGGGCTGTGTGTGCTGGGGGCTGCTGGGCTGTGGATAGCACAGAGCCCAGCTTCAAAACACAGAGAGGGAAGGTTCCAGCTGGGAAAAAAACAAACTCACCCTGTGGAATGTTGTAGGACTGATTCCCCAGCTCGTGTGAGCAAACAGGCACCTTCTCACTCTCACCCCTGCCCGCGCTGAGTGAGGACGTTGCCCCGCGTTGTCCAAACAGGGCTCTTACAGAGCAGGGAAAGTCAAACCCAAGATAAACCTGTCACTCATGGGGAAGCTTTAGAGAAAACCAAACACCACTCTGGGAGCTGCAGGGAGATTTGGGGAGTCTCTTCAGCTTCAGGCTCAGCAGCACCCCCAGCATCACCACCTCCTGCCCAGGTTCTCTGAGCTGGTCAGATACCAACTGCTGAGGATGTGCCAGCAGCCTGTGGGCTTCCCCCCAGCTGCACCCAGGGCTTTGCTTCTGTCCTCCTCCTCTAGTACAGGCTGTGGGGGTTCCCAGAGCACTTGCAGTCCCCAAACCTCATCCTGGCAGCCAGACTGGCTGCTAAAAGGGATGGAGAACAGAAGGAAAAAGGTAGCGTGGCTCCTCGCAAACCCTGAGTAGCCAAGCCACCACCTGCAGAGGATCACGAGCTTGTCTTAGACCCATCTCCATGGAGATTAAGCCCTCCTGCCACTCCAGAGGATCAGCAGGAGAGCTCTGCCGACCTCAGGGCGCACGAGGATAAGAGGAAGTTTCTCTCGTGCTGCTGCCAAGTCTAATCAGGATCTTTCCACACCAGCTCCGATCTGCTGGCGTCTCTCCGGCGTGGACAGACCTGTTCTTCCTCTGATGCCTCAGGGAGCAAGAAACATTTCGCCAGTCTCCTGCACTGATTTCAGAGGGTAAAACAAACCTGGGACAGTGTGTTCCAGCCTCCTGGAGAGGAGGAGATGTTGGGAGCAGCTCAGGGGAGCTCACAGAGGGGCTGTTGCACCACTCGACTGGGTTGTCTTGCACCCCAAGCAGGACGCACCTCACACCCCTCGACTGGGTGGTTCCTCCTTGTTCTTCTACCTTGCACAATTTTCCCTGCCTTCCCTTAGCCACGAGGGCACAGGGTTTTCCCTTCCATTTTACCCACTGGGGCTGCAGCAAGTTTTCCAGCTGCAGAGCCCAGTAAATCACCAGGTTGAGGGAGGCTGTCCCAGCTCTAACTCCGGGGTCACTCCACTGCTGCACGGTAGCTCCAAAGTGGATTAAATTTCCAGGAACTGGAACTGACTCACTTTTCAGCCACCAATTCTCCTGATTCAAAACAAACACAGAGTTATAGACAGGCTGTGCTCGGTCTCACAGATGATTTTTATCGACCCTGGCTGGGGGCTGGGATGGAAAGAGCACTGGGTTGGAGTCACTCGCTTCCCGTTCCCAATCCCCGCTGCCTCGGGAGGATTTGGGAAGCAGAAAGTTCGAGTTGGGGCCTTTGTGAAATTCTGGCTGCTCTGAGATTTTCCCACACGTCCATTAGCCATACAGCTCCTTCAGGTTTCTTTCCAGAGGGTTTTTAAGGGCTGAAAGGTTCTTAGTATCTCTCTGGTGTGATACCCGGGCTCCATTGGAGCTTGAACCTACGGTGTGTGAAGCAGAGAAGCACCATGGCACTGTGGTGGCTACTGACTGGGCAAGAAGACCCTCTTCTGCCCCAATTTAGAAGGTGCAGGAACCAGCAGCAAGGCAGGCAGTGTGGAGCTCAGTGGAGGGATGCCTGCCCCGTGCTGCATCCCATCCAGATGCTCTTTAGCGGAGGAATCGGTGCAGTCAGATCCATGAGGTGCCACCACAGCAGAGCTGGGCTGTGCCAGCTGGGTCCCTGCCCCCCTCCTGAGGTCCCCCCACTGCAGTGGGAACAGTGGGGTTATCACAGCAGGGTGGCTCCTCTCTAAGATGGAAATTTCTCCTCTGGCCAGAGGCAGTGGGCTTGGCGTGCGTCCCTGCTCCCTGTCACTGAGCCTGCCACCTTCCAGGGTTCACTTTGTTCACAAAGAGCCTCAGATAAGCTACTTGGCAGGGGTGCTCTGTTCTGCCACGGCATTAGCCTGGCTGGAGACAGGGCTTGGTTTTGAAAAAGTATTAACCTTTTGTGTTCCTCAGAAGATGCAGCTCGGACTCAGCCCCTGGGGCTGGGAAGCATCAGCATCACGGCAGGGCTTGGTTTCCTCTGGCTGCCACCACGGCCCAAGGAGGTGTCCACCTGGAGGTGGTGACCCTGCTCACCTGTGGGCTGAGCCCCAGCTGGTGAGTAGAAGGAACCTGGTGAAAAACTGGGCTGTGAATCCCTCACCATCAGAGCCATGGGGCTGTGAAATGCCAAAGGAACAGCTGCAACCCAGGGGACACTTCACTGGAGTGTTTCAGGTGAGGATGAGTTTCTCCTTGAGTGCCTGGTTTTGCCAATCTGGAAACAAACAAACAGCCTCACTTTGAACCCCTCCTGCTCTTAAACCAAGGGTGGGTGATTTGGGGGAGCCACTCATCGAGCACCCCAGGGGCTGCTGGAGTCCCCAGCCAAAAACTTGGCCCCAAGCCCTGCAGTGTGCCCAGATTTGGGGTGAAGGGCTGGCTGGCAGCCCACCTGCTGCCCTCCCTGCCCCTCAGCCCCATTCATCTTGGTTTCTGGGGCTGTTTATGCAAGAAGAGTTGGCCAGAGGTGCCCAGCACTGCTGCGTGCCAGGGAGGAAGAAGGTACCAGCACAGGCTGCTGTGGCTGCCACCCAAGGGCCCGTGTTCTCCCTTCTGAGAACAAAAGGTCAGGATGTGGCCTCTGAGGGCCCAGGGTGAGGGGTGGCTCTGGATCCTTGCGTGGCTTGTCCTGGGGGTCCTGGCAAAGGGACCTGCTGCCCCGTGCTCTGTGCTGCTGGGCTGAGGGCATCCTGCTAGCAGAGATGTTCAGGGACACAAGGTCCCTGGGAGGAGAGCTCCTGGGTGCTTAAAGCTGAAGGTGCTGTGCTTGGGTTTAGTCCTCACTTGGAATCCCAGAATGGGTTGGGTTGGAAGGGACTTTAAAGGTCATTCAGTCCCAACCCCCCTGCAAGGGCAGGGACACCTCCCACCAGCCCAGGCTGCTCCAAGCCCCATCCAACCTGCCCTTCAACACTGCCAGGGATGGGGCAGCCACAGTTTCCCTGGGCAACCTGGGCCAGGCTCTCACCCCCCTCACACTCCAGAATTCCCTCCTCATGTCTCACCTCAATCTCCCTCTGCCAGTTTTCATCCATCCCCCCTTGTCCTCTCCCTCCCTGCCCTTGTCCCAAGCCCCTCCCCAGCTTTCCTGGAGCCCCTTCAGGCCCTGGAAGCTGCTCTAAGGTCTCCCTGGAGCCTTCTCTTCTCCAGGCTGAACACCCCAACTCTCCCAGCCTGGCTCCAGAGCAGAGCTGCTCCAGCCCTGGGATCATCTTCATCACCCTCATCTAGACTCTCTCCAGGAGCTCCATCTCCTTTTTATGCTGGGGGCTCCAGAAGTGCATCTGACTGCCATGAGAAAGAGAATACACATACACAATTTTCCAGAGCATTTGACACCATTTCTGAGTTTAAAACCAAATATGCCTTTTTTTTGTTTCCCCTCCCCTGCTCCAGCAAACCCCATTTTGTGAAGAACTGCCAGCAGGAGAAGCACTTTCTGCAGCTCTGAAGAAAGGAATGAAGGGGATGCTCTAGGGATGGTGTTGTCTCAAAAATCTTCTCTGAGCAGCTGTGAAGAGGAGCCCAGATGTTGCACAGCCCCCCCTGACTCCTGCCATGAGGTCCCCACGTCCCCCTTGGCAGCACTTCCATGGTTGGTGGCCGTGCCAGCAGCTGGTGCCAGGAGGAGGTGCAAGACAGAGCAAGTTTTGTGTCAGGCCTGGCCTGGGCTTGCCTGGTGAGAAGAAACACAGCAGAAGTATGTGGTGCTGGTGGTGCTGCTGGTCCCAGCCCTTTGGCCCATCCAGGGCTTGGTGAGTAGCTGTGCTGGAGTCTCAGGAGTGATGCTGGTGGGTCCTTCTGCTCTTTTATTCCAGTGTTGTGTGTCAGCACCTTCACTTTGACAGTGGTCCTCTTCTGGCCTACGTGGTACAGGGGAGAAGGTCCCTGCCCATACAGGGGGTTGGAACTAGATGGTCTTCACAGTCCCTACCAATGCAAACCAGTCTGTGACTCTGTGAGGTTGAACCCCATCACAGAAATGGGGAAGCAGGAGGTGACACTGGTGTCCAGAGTAGTTGCAGGTTTGGTCAACATGCCTGGATGATTTCAGGTTACTTTGCTTCTGGCTCCTTCCAAAGCCAACGAGCTTGTCCATTCATGACTTAGTTGTGGCTGCCCCATCCCTGGCAGTGTTGAAGGTTGGAGACCCCCCGGAGCTTGTGTCCAGTTCTGGAGCCCCCAACACAAGGAGGACATGGAGCTCCTGAAGAGAGTCCAGAGGAGGCCACCGAGATGATCCAAGGGCTGGAGCAGCTCTGCTCTGGAGCCAGGCTGGGAGAGTTGGGGTGTTCAGCCTGGAGAAGAGAAGGCTCCAGGGAGACCTTAGAGCAGCTTCCAGTGCCTGGAGGGGCTCCAGGAAAGCTGGGGAGGGACTTGGGACAAGGGCAGGGAGGGAGAGGACAAGGGGGGGATGGATGAAAACTGGGAGAGGGAGATTGAGGTGAGACATGAGGAGGGAATTCTGGAGTGTGAGGGTGGTGAGACCCTGGCCCAGGTTGCCCAGGGAAGCTGTGGCTGCCCCATCCCTGGCAGTGTTGAAGGGCAGGTTGGATGGGGCTTGGAGCAGCCTGGGCTGGTGGGAGGTGTCCCTGCCCATGCAGGGGGGTGGATCTAGATGATCTTGAAGGTCCTTTCCAACCCAAACTATTCTATGACAAGGTCACCCACAGAGTCACTTGGGGACACTGACTTTTCTCTCACCTACTTTCCAGGTGACGGGAAACAAAAGAACCCAAGATATTTAGGAGCAGGAAGCCAGATTCTGTAAACTGTCTAAAAATGTAACCTCCGGAGATGAGGTTTCACTCTGGCTTCAAGCCCAAAGGAACGATCAGAGCTGATGAACATGAGAGGACATGGGAGGGATGGTGGAGGGTGGGGAGGAGCAGGCTGGCCTGCCCCAGCATCCTCACTGCATCTCCTTGCCTGGGACACCCCAGCATGGAGACATCTCCAGCATGGAGACCTCCCCATGCCTTGGGCTGAAGCCACTGCCTTGGTTTGAAATCATTTGGACTCGTGAACCCTGCAGAGTTTTGACTGATGGCCCCCAAAATGCTGCAGGGGGGAACAAAATTCCCAGAAGAGCAATGACTCCCTGCTGCTTTCCAGCTGCTGGTGGCACCTGGGACACTGACATCTCCAAGGTGTCTGGGGAGCCCAGGGCTTTTGTGGCAAGGCTCCTCACTTTCTAGCCTTGCCTTCCTCAAACCCTTTTACAAACCAGCTCTAGTTGCTGCCCCTGGTGCCCTCTCAACTGGTTTTGGTAGCTGGGAACTGCAGGAGTGCTGAGCTCTGCTGGTTCATTTCCCACACGTGGTTTCTTTGAGACTGACACATAATCCATGGAACCAAAACCCTGGAGTGGCTCATCCTGCGTGGTGGGTTTCTGCAGGTCACCTGTAGGCACCTCATCCACCCTCCAAGCCTGCCTCACCCACTCCATCCCTCCCTGGGTCATTTGTAACATCTCTGCAATGGGAACAGCTCATAACAAAAGGTGTCATTCCATGGCTGAGCTTTGCCAGCTCTCCTGGAACTCCTGGTGGACTCCAAACCATCTGGGAGGTGCTGATCCCTCTTCAGGGGGGGTGCTGAGCAGATGTGTGCTGCACCAGGAAGGGCATCTCCTGGGGCAAAGAGGGTGTTGCTGGAGAGGAAGGAGAAATGGGATTTGGAAACATCTTCCCTTCAAACACAAATGATGTGGCTTCCAAGGAAACCATCCTGGTCTCCCACGACCAGGCTTGGGATGAATATCCCTGCTGGGGGAGGCTGGCAGGAGCAAGGCAGAGCCTGTCATCACCACTGGGGACAAGGAGCAGATCCTGGAGACCTTGGGCCAAGGAGTCAGGAAGGCCAGACACGTGCTGCACTCTCAGACATCCTCTCCCTTGGGACCAGCTCTTCCTGCCTCGTGGATCTGATTTAAATCTCCCCCCCCAAAAAAAAAAAAAGCCCTGGGAAAAAGAACAGTCACTCTCTGCTGAAGCAGGAAAACCAAATTGCTCCTGGGATCCAGGGGGAGGACATGAAGGCAGCAGGGACCTGTCCTGTGGAAGGGGTAGTGGTTGAGCTTCCAAAAGGGCAAAGGCAGGGGGTGTAGCAGGATGGGATGGAGCTGCTGCCCTGGCCCTTTGCAGCTCTGGGTCTGAGCAGGGCTGTGGGGGAGCTGGGAAGGGGTGGGAGTGGCATGAGTAGTTCACAATTAGCAGTGGGGAAACACTTAAATAAGAAAATCTGGCAATCCTGGAGAAGGGGAAGAAGAGAAAGGACAGAAGAGGCTTTGCCCTCCTCATTAATACTAATGATTAGCCCAGAGAAAACCCCGGGCACAGTCTGTCCCCAGGCAGAGCAGGGGCAGCAGACACCCTGCACTTTGCAGCCTGGCAAAGGGACTGAATCCTTTTTGATTGTGACCAGTGGAACCCCAGCCCACCCAGTGGCTGGGCTCATTTCTCCAGAAAAGCAGCCAAGAGCTGTGGCAGAGGTGCTGGAGAGCCCAGCTCTGCCTGGGAACCTGCTCCTGTCCCAGCACCTGGTGCTGGGTGGATGTCTCGGTGCCACCCCAGCCATCCCTGGCATCCACCTGCTCCCAACTTCCACAGATCTGGCCAAAACCCTCAGAAGAGCTTTTGATCTGAAGAGGGGAGGGCAGGGATTGACTAGGAAATGGTCTCAAGTTGTGCCAGGGGAGGTTGAGATTGGATATTAGGAGAAAATTCTTCACTGAAAGGGCTCTCAAACCCTGGCCCAGGCTGCCCAGGGAGGTGGTGGAACCACCATAGACTCATGTTATAGAATGATGAAGGATGGAAGGGACCTCAAAGATCATCCAGTCCCAACCCCCCTGCATGGGCAGGGACACCTCCCACCAGCCCAGGCTGCTCCAAGCCCCATCCAACCTGCCCTTCAACACTGCCAGGGATGGGGCAGCCACAGCTTCCCTGGGCAACCTGGGCCAGGCTCTCACCACCCTCACACTCCAGAATTCCCTCCTCATGTCTCCCCTCAATCTCCCTCTGCCAGTTTTCATCCATCCCCCCTTGTCCTCTCCCTCCCTGCCCTTGTCCCAAGTCCCTCCCCAGCTTTCCTGGAGCCCCTTCAGGCACCGGAAGGTGCTCTAAGGTCTCCCTGGAGCCTTCTCTTCTCCAGGCTGAACACCCCAACTCTCCCAGCCTGGCTCCAGAGCAGAGCTGTTTCTCTGGAGGTGTTCCCAAGCCCTGGAGATGTGGTTGCTGAGGGACATGGGTCAGCACTGGACTGGGTAGAGTTGGGTTAATGGTTGGACTCCATGATCTGAAAGATCTTTCCCAACCAGAATGGGTCTGTGATTCTGTAGCAGCACCATAAAACCTTACACTAGAGCTGCTTTTCAGCAGGGGCTCCCCAGGTGCTTATCAAATCACCTCATTTAAAAAATGAAATCTTTTCATTACCAACTTTATTCTCACCTAGTGAGTTTTGAAGGAGATCAGTCAGCTTTTGGGTTTGTTTTTTTTTGCTCCCCTAAAGACTCAGAGAAGCTGCTTTTCCAAACAAAAAGGCTTCTTTTTTATTATTATTCTTATTCTTATTATTCTTTTTTTCCAGCCAAGCCTTGAAAAGCAGAGGAAGAACATGCAAATATTTTTGATCCACCATTTTTCAGGGATGAGAAGTTTCTTTCCCCTTGCTGCTGCTGCTCTCCTCAGCAGCCCCTCACTGAGCTTCCTTGAAAACCTGGGTCTTATTTAAGAAAATCTCAGATGGGAGCTCTTGAAATTCACCCTAATACTTACAGACTGTTCTTTGATTCCTCAGGAGTAGAACCAAGTCATCTTGCTGCTGGGAATGAAGAAACTCAAGATGAACTTGTGCCTCTGGGCCATTTTTTTAAGCTGTCCTGATCTGATGCCTCTGGATGCTGCACACCCTCAAAAAGGTGAGTTTTGACCCAGCCCAAATGCTTGATCCAGCAGAAACAGGTTTGGTTTGTCTAGGTAGGAAGGAGCACGCAGAGAAGTGATGTCCCCACCAGTCTGTACAAACCAGGAGTTGCTGGGATGGAACTGGCTGCTCAGAGTCACAGAATCATTGGGGTTGGAAGGGACCTCTGGAGATCATCCAGTCCAACCCCCCTGCTAGAGCAGGATCCCCTGGAGCACATTACCCAGGGCTGCATCCAAGCAGGTCTTGAACATCTCCAGGGAAGGAGACCCCACAGCCTCTCTGGGCAGCTCTGTCATCCTCACCATAGAGAATTTTTCTCCTCATCTTCAGATGGACCTTCCTGTGTTCCAGTTTGTGCCATTGCCCCTTGTCCTGTCACAGGGAACTACTGCAAAGAGCCTGACTCCATCCTCCTGACACTCCCCCCTTAGATATTTGTAGACAATCATAAGGTCTCTCCTCAGCCTTCTCTTCTCCAGGCTGGACAGTCCCAGCTCTCCCAGCCTTTCCTCATCAGGGAGATGCTCCAGTCCCCCTGTCATCAGCACTTCCCTGTCTCTCTTGAACTGGGGAGCCCAGAACTGGTCCCAGTTCTCCACCTGTGGCCTCACCAGGGCAGAATAAAGGGGGAGGAGAACCTCCCTCAACCTGCTGGCCACACTCCTCCTAATGCATCCCAAGATACCATTGGTCTTCTTGGCCCCGAGGCCACATTATTGGATCATTGTCTTGGCTACAATGCAATTCCCAAGGACAAGCTGCAGTGTGGCTCCCCTGGGCAGTCCATGCAATCCCTGCAGGGCTCCCAAGCTGCTTGTTGGGAGCCCCTCACCCTCCTCCTCTCCCAGGTCCCATTTTTCCTGGCCCTGGTGTCAACGTTCATTTTTGCTCTCCCAAGGTTTGTCTTGGCACGTGGCTGGAGGAGCAGGGGCAGAGCAAAGGGATCCTTTATGTAAACCAGCACTGGTTATAATTACTCTGCTATTATTATTGCTAAGCAAATAAATAAGAAAGGGCAGCAGCAGCCTGGGGGCATGTGGGGCTTGTGCAATCTCTGCAAAACCCCAGGAGCAGATCAAGTACCAACGCCCAGGGCTTGCAGAGGTGGGACAGACTTGGAGAAAATACTTAATTTCATGGCATCCTGCTCCAAGATGAGCTGGAGTGACACAGGAGCAGCCTGGGGAGATGGGGAAATAGGAAAGCAAAGCACTTCTGTGGGCATTTTGCACCATGAGGACACCCTTCCCTAGGCAGAAGTCTTCTTTGCTCCTGTTCTGGGCTATTTGAATCCAAAGAGGTGATGTTCCTCCTCTGGAAGGGGATTCTCCCCCTCTACTCTGCTCTTATGAGACCCCCCGGAGCTTGTGTCCAGTTCTGGAGCCCCCAACACAAGGAGGACATGGAGCTCCTGGAGAGAGTCCAGAGGAGGCCACAGAGATGAGCCAAGGGCTGGAGCAGCTCTGCTCTGGAGCCAGGCTGGGAGAGCTGGGGTGTTCAGCCTGGAGAAGAGAAGGCTCCAGGGAGAGCTTAGAGCACCTTCCAGTGCCTGAAGGGGCTCCAGGAAAGCTGGGGAGGGACTTGGGACAAGGGCAGGGAGGGAGAGGACAAGGGGGGATGGATGAAAACTGGCAGAGGGAGATTGAGGTGAGACATGAGGAGGGAATTCTGGAGTGTGAGGGTGGTGAGAGCCTGGCCCAGGTTGCCCAGGGAAGCTGTGGCTGCCCCATCCCTGGCAGTGTTGAAGGGCAGGTTGGATGGGGCTTGGAGCAACCTGGGCTGGTGGGAGGTGTCCCTGCCCATGCAGGGGGGGTGGATCTTATATGGGGCTCATACATCACTGGCCTGACCCCAGAGCAGCTGGGCTTTTTTCTAGCCAAGCTTTTTCTAGCTCCATACCGACTGGGAACCATCCTCCAGGTTTACACCAGAGTAAAAGTTCTGCAGCCTGAATCCCTGCCATCTACCTCTGCAGCCCCCCTGCCTGCCAGGGAGCTCACAACATCCAGCACCTCCCTCCTGGGCTTCCCAGGCTGAAAGGCAGCTCCCCTAGTCCTTGTCTGCAAGCTGGACACTCTGTTTCTTTCTTCCTCTTCGTCCATCCGGTTTTCCCTTTCTTTTTCTTGACCACAACTGTCCCTCTGGAGCCTTCCCAAGGACCCACTCCCAGTTCTCCTACAGCTTTTCTCTCCCAAGGAAGTCACAGGGTGGTGGGGGTTGGAAGGGACCTCAGAAGATCATCTAGTCCAACCCCCTGCCAGAGGAGCATCACCTGGAGGTGGGAAGCAGCAGGATGTGAGCACTAAACCCTGCCCATGGTGGAGCTGGGGACATCTCCCTTGGCCCTGAGTGACATCCCAGCCCTCTGAGCTGCTGCACTTTGCTTCCAGCCTTCCAGTAACAGTTAGGAAGCAGCTGTTTGGTGGAAAAGAGTTGTTTGTTGTTTCCTTTTTCCTTTTCTTTTCCTGCTGGATTGCTGTGCACCCACCACATGGTCACGAAAAGCCAGGGAGATGTGGGTGCTGGAATTCCCAGGGGTGTTGGGCAGCCTGGTGGGCTGCTCCCCAGCTGGAGGCTTCTGCTCTGCTTTGCTTCCATGTGGCTTTTCTGTAAGAAAATCAGACTTCTAGGGCTAGCAAACCATCTGCTGCTTCCCCGAGGTCTGCAGGGGTGTCAGTTCCCTGCTTTTTCCCCCTGCAAAACCCCTGCTGTTGGCCTGGGTGGTTGGGTGGTGGTGGGTTTGAGTCCTTCATCTCTGCAGCTGAAGAGCTTCTGGCTTTTGCAGGTCAGGGGAGCCTCTAAACCCTGGGCAGGAGGAGGTTTGAGTCCTTCATCTCTGCAGCTGAAGAGGGTCTGGCTTTTGCAGGTCATGGGAGCCTCTAAACCCTGAGCAGGAGGAGGTTTGAGTCCTTCATCTCTGCAGCTGAAGAGCTTCTGGCTTTTGCAGGAGGTCAGGGGACCCCCCGAGCCCTGGGCAGGAGGAGATTTAAGCCCTGGGAGGCGAAAAGCATCATCAGGGTGAAAATATCTCTCTCCACCCCTTCTCCCCACTGGTTTTTCTGCACTGCTGAGGCTTCTCTGCTCCTCTGCAGAGTCGTGTGTGTGTGTCCCCCGGGGCTCTGCTGCTGAGGAGTGACAAGGGTGAGCGGCTTAATTAACCTGCCATCAGCTCTTGGCAGCCAACAGCTCTGCCACTCCAGCTCTAATTAAAGCCAACAAAACCCTCCTTTATCTCCAAACCTGGCCAAGGGCTGGGATAAGGCAGGAGGCCACTGGGGAGGTGAACTCAGGCAGCTTCACCCTGGCACCCAGCCCTGTACCGAGGGGCTGGGGAATGTGTCCCCTGGGGGCTCTGCAAAGCAGCTCAGGGAAGGGAGAAGTGTGGGTGCTCCAGCCCCTCCAGCCCTTCCCACCCTGCAGGAGTAGCCCTGTCATTTCCCTGGAATATCTGATGCTGAATTTCTTGCCTGTGTCTTATGCCCAAGGGAGGGATTTTCCACCCCAGCTCATGATCCTTCTGGAAAACCCTGGGGTGGGTTCTGGGCATCACTTGTCTCATGGAACCATCACAGGTGAAACCTTCTGCCTGTTGGTGTTGCAGCCTGGGCTGGAAAGCAACTTGAAAATCAGAAACAGATGTTAAAAATAATAATAATAATAATAACATGCAGAGAGGAGACAACCCCCTGGAAGGCCACGTGCCATGTGGGGAGCAGTGACTTGGAGCCTGGCACTGCTGGGGGGTGGCCCCCAGCCCCAGAGCTGCCCGTTTGGGAGGTGACCCTGCCTGGCTCTGCCCTGACCCACCAGCCCCTGTTTCCCTGCACAGCCTCTGGGCTGCCAGGAGTTGCTCACCTTGCCTTTCTGTTTCTCCTGGCAGAGGATGACTGAGCTTTACTTAGCTGAGGGGGATGATAAGAGCATTATCTGGGGGCACGGCCAGGATGAAGCAGTTGTTTGTCAGGCAACAGGCTTCTCCTGGTTCCCTAACGAAGGGAAAGGCAAGGCTAAGCCAGGGTGGGGGTTCCACAAATCCATGGACACATGGGCTGCTCTGGAGCCAGGCTGGGAGAGTTGGGGTGTTCAGCCTGGAGAAGAGAAGGCTCCAGGGAGACCTTAGAGCAGCTTCCAGGGCCTGAAGGGGCTCCAGGAAAGCTGGGGAGGGGCTTGGGACAAGGGCAGGGAGGGAGAGGACAAGGGGGGATGGATGAAAACTGGAAGAGGGAGGTTGAGGTGAGACATGAGGAGGAAATCCTGGAGTGTGAGGGTGGTGAGAGCCTGGCCCAGGTTGCCCAGGGAAGCTGTGGCTGCCCCATCCCTGGCAGTGTTGAAGGGCAGGTTGGATGGGGCTTGGAGCAGCCTGGGCTGGTGGGAGGTGTCCCTGCCCGTGCAGGGAGGTTGGGACTGGATGGTCTTGAAGGTCCCTTCCAACCCAAACCATTCCATGATTCCATGTCACCTGGCTGAGCAGCATTCTGGTGCTGTTGGTGGTCCTGTTCTTCTAAGATTGTTGGGGTTTTTTTTCTCACTACATAGTTTGGGGAACTTTAATTGCTCTATGATTAAGTGACTTTTAATTTCCCTCTTGTTAAATGTAATCCCATTTCCTCTTGATTCTTTTCCTTTCTTTCTTGTTCTTTCCCCCTCCTGGAAATTAAATTAACATTCCATCTAATTACTCAGCCACTTCTCTAATTGCTGAGGGGACTGTGGTTGTTTTACTCATTTAATTAATTGAAACCCACAATATTTAATGCAGAAGAGGATTTATTGGCTGTGGAGCTGGAGTGCAGGGCTCATCTGGCAGGAGCAGGGTGCTCCATGGAGAGGGGAGTAATTCCAGCCCAGCAGGCTGGGAAGAGCTGGATCTGAAATCCATTTTTTGGAGTATAAATACGGGGCAAATTCCTTTCCCTGCTGCTGCAGTTGCCTTTAGGTGCCTCCTTTTGAAGGGTATTTTGAAACACATCAAGTCCAGAGACCTTCCCACGGTCAGCAGAGATTTTAGGGTGATGCTTCAGTGTGAGGGTGGGGAGAGCCTGGCCCAGGTTGCCCAGGGAAGCTGTGGCTGCCCCATCCCTGGCAGTGTTGAAGGGCAGGTTGGATGGGGCTTGGAGCAGCCTGGGCTGGTGGGAGGTGTCCCTGCCCATGCAGGGGTTGGGACTGGATGATCTTGAAGGTCCCTTCCAACCCAAACCATGGTTTGCCCTCTGAAGGTGACCCTTGGGATGCTCAGCTGGCCCTGCTGCAGCACCAGCAATCCCTGAGGGCCACTGATCATCTCCTGGCATGAGAAGTGATGGCAAAAAGCCAAGGAGCAGGAGCAGGATGGAGCTGCTGGTGTGCCAGGAGCTGGAAGTGGAAGGCTGGCCCCACAGTTGGGGTTGGTGGGCCCTGGGGGAAGCCTCTGCTGGGAACAGAGGCACATTCAGGAGGGGAGATAACAGGCCCTGCTGTGTTTGCCCTGGGGGCAGGTTGCTTTGGCCCTGGTTTGTGCTGGGGATTGAAACAAATCCATTGTGTTTTGCTTTGCTGTTGACTCAGAGCAGATCAGCAGCCTGCTCCTGGGTCTGGGGAAGGGCAGGCAGGATCTCATTCAGGCCTGAGAGGTCTTTAAATGCCTGCAACTGGTCACACAGAGACCTGCCTGCAGTCTCTGCCTGTGCCCCCCCTCCAGCCCCTGTTTCTGGGCTGACTCCCCCCACTGCTCCAAGCATCCCGACTGGGATGTGACTCAGTTCAGCTCGAAGCCTGGGCTTGTTTCTCCATCCCAGTGGACAAACCCCTCCTCTCTGACTGCTTCACCTCTCGTGGGGGCAAAACCTGCCTCTGTGGTGCAGAGCAAGGCTCTGAGCTGAGCTGATCTGCCACATGTCACCAGAACATCAACACTTAGACCCCCCCCTCAACCCAAACCCAAGCCAGCCAAGGGGGCCGGATGTTTTATTTGCAGACCTGCCAGGCATCTGTAAATTCCAGGCATCCCCACTTCCGTGGCAGGGGATTTTATAAGAGGCAGAAGAGCTTTGAAGTGAAGCCCCTTTGCCCCAGCAGCTCTTCCAGCCCCAGCAGAAGAGGAAACCTGGCTGTGCCGGAGCTGGAGCTTCCCGGCGGGATGGCTGCAGGATGAGCCCAGCTCCACTGGATCACACCCTCTGGAATGGGGAGGAGTGAGTGGTGCTCTTGAGCTGAGCCCTCCCAGGCATGGCCACCAGCACCCAGGGGCAGGTGAGTCCCTCACAGGCTGCCAGGGGGAATGAAACTGCTTCCCCGGCAGTCGCTGGTAGCGCTGGGGTGGAGGTGTGGGCTGAGGAGCTGCCAGGGCTGAGCCACCAGGATCCCATGAGGATCTGGAGTAAGGACATGGATGTTGGACCTCTCTGGACCCAACCTGAGCTCCCCAGACTCCTTGTGTCTCTTTGCTCTAAGCCCGAGCCAGGCTGAGAGCTGTGTGAAGGTGACTTTAACGTGGGCTTGATGACCCGAAGGGTCTTTTCCAACCAAAATGATTCTGCATGAGGGATGGTGCCCAGGTTTTTAGTGAAAGCAACTCTGCAGGAGAAGTGTTGGCTGGAGGGAGGCAACTCTTTGGGCTGCTCTGCAGCAGGACCTGAATGTTGGAGCAGGTTTCTGGGATGCTCTGGCCTTGCTGACCTGTGTGACACAGCCTGGTGCCTGCTCCAGAACAAGCTCCTTCCCTTCCTACCAGCCACCTGCCAGCACCACGGCTCCTGGTTGCTGTTTCCAGCCAGTGGCACCTCTCCCCAGTCTTTGGTTCTCAACAAAACGTGACTTTCTTTCCCTGGAGGACCCTGCCAGCTCCTTCTGCATCTGTCTGAATGGTCAGCCAAGAGCTGGCAGCAGCTCCCTGCTGTTCCCCAGGAGCACCAGGGGCTTTACAAGCAAGACTTTTGGGACGAGATTTCTTTCTTTGCAGGGAGATAAAAGTCCTGGAGCAACTCCTGGCACTTTCTCCCTCTTCTCCAGTGTTTGTCTCATAGTCATTGTCTGGGCTGTCTAACCAGGACGTGGGTGATTTCTCTGCAGAGGGAGCAGGACGTAAACCCCCTGGGTTCAGCTGTTTGGGGTGAGGCTCAGAACTGGGGCTGCTCTGTGGGATGTTCCCCGTTAGGCTGGTGAGAGTGACACTAATGCAGCCCTCTTTGGAGGACACGTGTCATGGAGATTAGGCCATTGTGTTTGACAGCATTGAGGGCATTAGATAAATCCCCTGCCAGCCCTGCCCCTCCTCTGCTTCCCCCCGGGCGGTGCCAGGACAATGTCCTCACGCTGCTCCCTGGGCACTGATCCTCTTGGAGAATGAATCCTGCTTCATGGGGGTTGACTTGCAGCCCCCAAACCTTGCAGATGAGTCTAGGAGGACCAAGTCTGCTGCTGGAAGGCCAAAGGGATCTGAGATCCCAAAGCTGGGAGCAGAGGCTGCTGATGTCTGAAGGGATTTATCTAAAGCTGTTCCTCCCCCCTGGCCATGGGTCAGGGCTCTGTCCTCTCTCCCTCTGGTTTGCTGTGGTTCCAGCACCAGGGATGAAGCTGGAAGATCAGATGAATCCCTATGGTCCCTGCAGCTGTGGGTGGCTGGTGGCAGATCATGGACTGTCCCTGCTGGGGGATCTCCAGCCCATGTGCAGCTGGGCCATTTCTTGTGGCACCGTAAGAGCTCAGCTCCCCTCAGGGAACCTCTGAGCACCCCTGAGCTGCCAGGAGAGGCCATGAGGGGAGTTTGTTGTGATACCCCATGGCCTGAGATGTGCTGGATGGTCAGGTCAGCATCCCAGAGCCAGGCACCTCCAGCTGCCAGCAGTTACTTTGGAGGAGACCTTGGGAAGGCTCTGCTTTGTATCCCAAGGATCACGAGTGGCAGCATCCATCCCATCCCAGCCAAATCCTGCTCCAAGAACAAGTATCACTTGCCACTGAGAAAATGAATCATTGACTCACAGACTGGTTTGGGTTGGAAGGGACCTTCAAGATCATCCAGTCCCACCCCCCTGCATGGGCAGGGACACCTCCCTCCAGCCCAGGCTGCTCCAAGCCCCATCCAACCTGCCCTTCAACACTGCCAGGGATGGGGCAGCCACAGCTTCCCTGGGCAACCTGGGCCAGGTTCTCACCATGAAGGCAATTTTCTTGCAGGGCTTTGATCCAGTGTAAAACGCACAAGAACCTGACTGCTGAGGGGGAACATCTGGTCTGTGACCTCCGTGCCCGGGGAGGTGTGAACCAGCTCTTTGGAGATGTCTCCCCAGCAGGCAGGATGCTTTACAGTGCCTTGTTATTGCTCCAGAGCAGAGCCCTGGGCAAGGTTCTGGACACCTTGGGGACAGCTGGGGCTGTCCACTGTGGTTAGTGGGGCTGAGGTGTCCAAGTTCAGGTGGAGATGGAAGAAGTGCAGGTGTCTGGGACAGCCCTGCTGCCCTGTGCCAAGACAAACTCTGCAGGAGTAGCAGCAGCAACGTTACAGCACTTCTTGCTTCGCTTCTAAACAACCTTGCTCAGTTCCTGAGGAGTGACCCGTGGGGCTTGTACCCCATAATAGCTCCATATCCTGGCCCCTTCCAACCACCCCATCTGGCCCGTGGCCTGGGGAGAAGGGACACAGTGCAGAGTCCATGCTGCTGGAGATGGGATCTGTTCTCCTGCCTGCCCGTGCCTGCCGCTCACTTTTGGGGTCTCCGTTTCTTACAGCTTGAGCTTTTCAATCTGTTCATAATCTGGTGTGTTCCTCAAAGCGAGGAGATGGGAATAGGCAAAGCCACCAGGCTCCTGCTGCACAGCACGTGTCCAAAGCTCAGCCCGTGCAAGAGGAAAAGGGGCTCATAAAAACAGGATTAGATTTACTCTGCCTCATTTCAGCCCGGAGCGCGCTCGTAACTCACGGTGACAGGGGAAGGTTCACCAGGCACAGACCCCACCGACAGGCATGGCAGGAACCACTTTCAATTAGGGGTTTCTTGGCAGGTTCCCAACTTTGTGTCAAACTCTTCGGGGTTGCCTTTTTGGCCGGGTCAGCTCCGAGGTGTGGAATTGAGGTCCCTGCTGAGCAGCCGGGCAGGGAGGGTTGTCTCTGCTTTGCAGGGAAGGTGGAGGATGGTCCCTGACATCCCAGGCAGGAGGAGGCTTTCCCACCCAGCACAGAAAGGAGCCTTCAAGCTGCATTTTTCCATTGAGGAAAAAAAGACAAGAAGAAGGTGGGTTGTTGGTTGGTTTTATTTTTTTGGAAACCAGTGGATTTGGGTTGGAAAGAGAAGAGTTTCTCAAGACGTGTGCCAAAGTGAAAAAAGAAGATGAATCCAAAGTGACTCTCTCCCACCTCTCCAGGCCAGTATCCAAGATCCAGCTGCTGGTAGAGAGGGACTGACACAACCACTGCACCCATGCCAACCCTCCCAGAACTGCTGGAAGACTGGGATGCCCGTGGTCCCCCCTGCTCTTGCTCCCAGCAGGCTGGGAGGTGGCTGAGCTGGATCAGGCTCTTGCTTCTGCATCCGCTGAAAAACTGTAAAGCCTGTTTTATGGCAGGCAGGTCTGGCCTGAAGCCTTTTTCCCCTCCCTGGAGATATCAAGGAGAAAGTCATTATTTTGCTGATTTTTGTTGACACTCTGTGTAAGAGTTGCCATGGCTCTCACCAGGGACACCTCCCCTGGCTGGGAAACTGGGGGCCTGGGAAGGCACAAGGCAGAGCTGCTGCTATCGCCTGCCAGGAGGGAACATGGGAACATGGCTGTGCCCAGGGACACTCCCCAACATGGGAAGGACATGATGGATCTGTTGTAGCAAGTCCAGAGGAGACCACAAAGGTCTGGTGCACTTCCGTGATGGAGACAGGCTGAGAGTTGGGGTGTTCAGCCCGGAGAAGAGAAGGCTCCAGGGAGACCTTAGAGCAGCTTCCAGTGCCTGAAGGGGCTCCAGGAAAGCTGGGGAGGGGCTTGGGACAAGGGCAGGGAGGGAGAGGACAAGGGGGGATGGATGAAAACTGGCAGAGGGAGATTGAGGTGAGACATGAGGAGGGAATTCTGGAGTGTGAGGGTGGTGAGAGCCTGGCCAGGTTGCCCAGGGAAGCTGTGGCTGCCCCATCCCTGGCAGTGTTGAAGGGCAGGTTGGATGGGGCTTGGAGCAGCCTGGGCTGGTGGGAGGTGTCCCTGCCCGTGCAGGGAGGTTGGGACTGGATGATCTTGAAGGTCCCTTCCCACCCAAACCAATCTGTGAGTCTATACTGGGGTGCAGCATCTCTACAGCCACGGTGGGTCCCTGCACCACGGGCAAACCCAGCGTCCCCACGTCCCCATTGCCCCCTCTCTTCCTGTGACGCCTTTCACCATTTCCTGAGCACTTTCCCACCGTCTCACCACAAGCTTCACCTTTTCCCCCCTCTCTCTTTTCCCAGGCAGGACTCTGGGTGTCCTGAACACGCTGAAGTTTCACGGCCCATTAGGACAAGGGAATGACATCCCCATCGGCCGGGTTCATCGCTCCGGGCTGCCGAGCCCGGGAGTGAATTATGAGCATCCATCAAGGATGGAAACACTGGATGCAGCCAGTGAGGAAGCACGTGGGATGCAGCTCTCCAAGAGACACTGGGACACCCACCCCCTGTCCCATCCCTGCAGAGCCAAGGTGGGTTTTTGCTGTTCTCCTTGTACAGGGTCTGTGACATCCCCTAAACTGCCCCGGTCCCGCTCAGCACTTCCCTTCACTAATTTTGCAGCCCCCAGAGGCATTTTTGATGAAAAACATCCCATGAAAAGCCACTGCAACGCTGCAGCCTCTTTGAGTGATATTTTCTTGGTGGTTTTGGTTTGGAATATCTTCCTCTTAAATGAAGAAAGAAGCCCCTCTCGGCCTGTAATGATTGGAACGTATCCCTTAATTTTCCCCCATCCCTAAATGCTCAGCCCCAGCATCAGGGGCTCAGCAGGAGTTTTAAACTGGCTGTGGGATGCTGAGCTCTTCACCTGCTTCCTTCCTGCCACCTTATCCACTGTCCTTGCTCGTGCCACCTCTGATGCATCCACATCCTCAATTCCTTTCCCAGGTGGCCCTGGAGGCTTCCATGGGGACAACACTGGCCTTGTCTCTCCTGCTGCCCTGAGCACGGGGGGATCTGCTGCTGTCACCACGAGGGACTTGTCCCACCTGGAGCTGGGACCTGGCATTGATGTTCACCAGCCATAATCTTCCAGTCACATCCTCCAGGGAAGGTGTTTTACCCAAGCACGGTGTGGAGGAGCCAGTCCCAGGCACGTTCCCTCCCTGGACCCTTCCAGCTCCTTCCAGTATGGTTGTATTTTATCTGTGGGGCTCTGTAAGGATTTTGTTCTGTCATCCTGGAATTTTTATGACTCCTTTGTGTGTATATAATGCGATTGCCCTGGAACAGAGAGGAATTAATCATTGTTCCTTTGTTAGTTTTCAGGAATTTTTCGATGTTTTTGTTCATCTGTCATGTCCAAATGTGGGGTCCATGGGTTATTTGACATTCAAAATGACTTAATTGCTTAGATTTCCCCCCTCGGTGTTTATGGACACTTGTTCATGGTAGATTTGGAGTGTGACATTATGTACCATCTATTTCCCGGCTGGTTCCAAATTTCATTCCATCCCAGTGGTTCATAACATCTCCTCTTGCTGTAGATCATGGCTCCTGGACTCTGTCATCTCCCAACAAGTCAATGGCATGAACGAGGACGCAAGAGGTGGCTGAAAGTAACATCAACCTGCAGCTCATCCCTCCCTGTGGGACTCCAAGGCCTTTATTGGCTCTTTTAGATAAGGAAGATATCAGAGATGTCTCTTCAGAGGGTCTGGTTCCCATTCTCCAGCAGGGCTGTAGATGCCACGTTGGGATCAGGGCGAGATGGTCATGGTTCCTGGTTTGCCTGGGTAGGCTTCACCACTGCAGGTCTTCACCTCCATGGGGCCACCATGCCAGGGCTGCCTTTGGTCAGGAGAAACTTGAGCTCAGAGATGATTCTTCCTCACCTCCCAGAGGATGCACAGTGGGACAGGAGGCCAAATGCATGTTGGAAGTGAAGTTGGGCTTCGTCTCCCCAGGGGTGGGGATTCCACCACCTCCCTGGGCAGCCTGGGCCAGGGTTTGAGAGCCCTTTCAGGGAAGAAGTTTCTCCTAATATCCAATCTAAACCTCCCCTGGGCACCTTGAGGCCATTTCCTCTGGTTCCATCACTTGTTCCTTGGGAGAAGAGCCCAGCTCCCCTGGCTCCAACCTCCTCTCAGGCAGTTGCAGAGCCAGAAGGTCTCCCCTCCTGTTCTCCTGGAATGCTGGAAAAGCAAAAGGAAATCTCCAGAGCTTGCTGTAAGCCTGTGAGACACCAGCTTGGGGCCAGTTTAAAGCCTGGTGGATCAAGGACAGCTTTGCTGGTCAAGAGGAGGCAGCCAAGCCAAACATGAGCAACTCCCAAACCTCCTCCTGGAACCAGAACCTTCCCGTCAGCCTCTGGATTTCACTGCCCCATGATTTGGGACAGAAGGTGCTGGTACCAACCCTGCAAGATACAGCAGGGTGAGGTGTGGGGACAACCAGCCAGATTGACACGTGGGCTGGCTGGAAGCCAGGTCTCCTTAACCAGATGACTCAGGTCGTTAGGAAAACGTTAGTTAAAACAAAAGATGCAAATGATACCAGGCTGTGCTTCCTGAGAGCTCTGCAAAGCTTCTGCAGCCTCATGTGCTTCTGCTGTGGTTCTGCAGTGGCTTTGACACCTTCTTGGGCACGTTTGCTCCTGCTCCATCGGGGCTGTTTTGCATTAAGCTGTTTGTTTAGCAGCTACTGGGTTTTTGGCAGGGCAGGCGCTGCCTCCTGCGGGCTGAGAGGAGGAGGGTGTCAGGCAGTGCTGCTCTGCAGAGCAGGCAGGTCAAGGTGGAGCCTTCTCCTCCAGGGAGAGAAGATCAACAGCACCCACCTCTGCTGCCCGGCCCACCACCCCACAGCCCCCTGTGGGCTCAGGCTGGGTGGTCTTCGTGGCTCTGAGGCTCCTTCTGGGGCCATGGGGACTCGGGGCAATGGTGGGTCAGGCTTTGGAGGTCACTCCTGGGAAGGTTCGTTGATGGGGCAAGGTTGCCCAGATCCCAGACCCCCAGTGAGACCCTCCAGAGTCGAGGTGAAGGAAGGAAAACTCTCCCAGTGTGTTAATACTTGGAAAAACAAACATGAGGAAGTTGAGAGAAGGAACAAGGCAGCCACCAAGGGAGCACTAAGCTTCTCCTCTCTGGAGCTCCAGTCCCTCCATGTCCTGTGACCGTTGCCACCCTGAGCACCCCAGGCCAAGAGCAGCCTCTGCAAACATCTCCAGCCATGCCCTAGCAGGGCTGGCCCACGGGTTGCTTCTGAAGTGGCACCTCCACCCCTCCCAAAGCCACCTCTGCCTCTTCCTCCTGCTCTCCTCAGCTTCCAGCACCCAGTGTCCTGCTTTCCAGCTGGGTGAAGCTCTGCTTGGGTGGGAGAGGAGCCATGACCAAGGGAGACAGGGCATGGCCACGGGAGGTGCTGCAGGGTCAGCAGCTCCATGTGCCTCCTGGGGGGGCCTTGCAAGGGTTCTCCCCTCTCCTTCTCAGCACTGCTCAATTGGTTTGTTGTTGATTTTTTACTTTTTTAAAAAAAAATTTTAGGACAGGCTGGCAACGGATTTTGGGTGGTTCCTGAGCCCAGCAAGCACAACCAGATTAAGGCTGTAGTCCATGGCAGCTGGGGAGGGACTGAAGGAAATCTTGCCAGGAAATCTTCATCCCAAGGTGACACTTTGTGAGAGCTTCTTGCTGAACTTGGTGAGTATTTTGGGGCTGGTGGGGTGGGGAAGGGCAGAAGGGACACCTGGAGGTGATGGATCCAGTCCCCCCCTCCATGCACAGCAGGGCCTCAGGTTGCTCAGGAGCTTATTCTGGGAATTCTGACCATCCCTGGGCTTGCCCAACCTCTCTGGGAACCAGCCAGGAGGAGGAACTGCTTGAGGGCAGGTTCATCCTGGCTCCAGCAGATGCCTGGTCTTGAAGAGGCACCTGGGGATGGTGGGGCTGGGTCCTGCCTGCAGCTCTGCCTGCTGCTGAGGACACAGGACCTGCTCCCTGAGGTCCAGGCAGGAGGAGCTGGGGGATCAGCCCCCCCAAAAAAGCAGGAACCCACCAGGAAAAGCCAATGCCAAGTGTGTCCTGAACAAGGGCCACCAGAGTGGTGCTGCCAGGACTTGGGGTGTGGATGTGATGGGGAGCTGCCTCCATCCCAGTTTGCATCTGCACATGTAAGGATGTTTCAAGGGTATTTAAGGGTGCTTCAAGGGAATTTAATGGCCTGGGGGCATGTTTAAGAGCTTGCCCATCTCCCTGGGACCAGGAGCAGGTGAAGGAGCCCACAGAAGGTGATGCTCCACCAGCAGCCCCAAAGCTGCCCTGAGGTGGGTGGCTCAGCTGGAGCCAGAGGTGACCTGCAGCCTCCCTGCCTGTCACCCCGGGGTCCCACCTCTTGGGATTTGCTGCTCAGGCCCCCCCCAGTGCTGGTGCCACTGGGAAGCTCCTGGCACTGGGGAGATGGAGGGTGCAGAGAGTCCCTCCAGCTGGGGGAGGCCTGAACCTGCCTTCCAGCCCCAGTGCTGCAGGAGGGGTCCCAGAGGTGCACAGCTGGATGGAAGCAGCCACAGCTGGGTTGTTTTCCCTACCCCACTGCTGGGCTGGGCTCTTTCCTCCCCCTCCAGGGCTTCTGGAGACAGGGATGGGTTCTCTTCCCCTCGGGATGTATGGAGCCACCTCTGCAGCCCCGGGTGCCAGGGATGGCCGGAGGATTCCTGGGGTGCTGTTTCATCCTCCTGCAGCTTGATTACCTATATTTTTTTTCCTTTTATAGTCGATCAAATGCAAACGTGGTGCTCACAGCCCTGCTGGCTGAGCAGCAGCACCACTCAACCTCCCAGTCTCCTCCTCCAACAGTGGGCAGAGCCACTGGGTCTGATTTGGGCCAGGTCCAGTCCCAAAACTGTCCCATGGGACAGTCCCAGGCCACTCAGGGTCAGACCTGCCACCCCCACACGGGACCCACCATCCCCAGCAGACAGTGGCACTTTAGCTTGGCTTTGTCCCCAAACCCAGCCAAGTCTCCCCCATCCAAGCTGCCCCCCCCTTCCCTCTTGCCTCTCAGTCTCTTCCCTTCCCTCTGTCCTGGTGCTTCTCCACAAATATCTGTGTAAACAGAATTTCTCTTCTTCCAGTTTTCCAGTTGGGACTATTCTACCAGGGGGATCCTGGTTGGTTGGTTGGTTGGGTGGGTTGGTTGGTTGGGTGGGTTGGTTAGTTGGTTGGGTGGGTTGGTTAGTTGGTTGGTTGGTTTGTTCTGTGCAATTTCTAATGGTTTCCAGGAAAGCTGGAACCTTCCCAGGGGTGGGAACACACATGCCTGCCCCTGCCCCTGCCACCCACCCCGACCTCCACCCTCTCTGACTGACACAACAAAAAACGTGGCTCAGGTTTCTTCCCAACCATGCCACAAAACTCACCCAATGCCACTTCTGAGAGCTGGAGAAAGGGAGGGTTGAAGTGAGAGGTTCCCATGCGGTGGAATCATTAAGCTGGGCTTTGCAGAGGTGTCTGTCTGCTCCTCTTGCCAGCTCCCCACCTCAGAAAGCTTCACCCAGCTTGGAATGTGGGTCTGCAGCATCTGCCAGCACTTGCACAGAGGAGACAGCAAAAGCACAGTGAGGTAGGGGCTGTCTGTACCCACAAGCTGGTTGTTAACTCTGAAGACTAATGATGCCAGGGGAAACAGCAGCAGGACCTGTCTTGTTTCTAACCAAGCCCACAAGGAGTGATGATACTTTCCATTTCTCTTTATAAAACCAAAGTGCCTTCCTGTGGTCACCCCTGAGGTGACTGCTGGTACCCACGAGGAGCCAGGGGAGCCATGGCAAGACTTAAATCAAAGCCACCAGCCCCGGGGGGAAGATATGGAAGGGAATGAAGCTGGAGAAGTGTTTGTCCTGTCAGGAGGCAGCTGACAAGTGGAGGAGATGAAAGGGGGGATGCCCTTGGCTCCTCTCAAGCACCCCCTGAGGTGCACAAGCAGCAACCAGGGCCCTTTTCACCAAGGGGTTTGGTCCCCTGGTCAGAGCCACCACGGGGCAGCCAGAACAACCCCTCAGATCTCAGCTGGGCTGAGGGGCAGCAACACTGCAGAGTCCCACGTCTGCCTGCAACGAAAACTTGTTTCTTGAGGGATTTCAGCTCCTTGACGTTGCCCCGTGCAGCCGACCTGCATTTCTTTATGATCAGAAAGAATTCCTCCCAGCTCTGCTGTATCAGAGCATCCCTGGGGCTGGGGACAGGAGCTGGGATGTTTGGTCACCTCGTTGTCTCCAAGCCCTGCACGGCCAAGATGAATTGGAAGGATCCATGAGGTGTTTGTGTGCTGAGGCTGGGAAAGCCCATCAGCTCCTCCCAACTGGTTCCCTTCTGCAAACCCAGAAGTTGCTGGGGGGGGGGAAAAATGGACTAGGGAGACTTTAAAGGTCCCTTCCAACCCCACAGGTTCTGATTCAGTGATTCCATTCTATTCAAATCAACCTTTGAAACCAGATAAAGTGACACAACTGAAAAAGAACCCACTTTGCACACCAAGAGCATCAGTTTTTAACTGACCAAGTGTCATTTAAGAAGAATCTTTTGGGGAACGTGATGAATTGGTGGGATTTTTAGCTTTGATCAACACAAACCACCAGGTTTCGGTTTACCTGAATGTATCTAATGGATCTTGGCTTTTATTTTTATGGTCAAGGACTTTGGGCACCTCCAGCCCAGTGGGTGAGCTGGGAGCCATGGAACTGGTTCCACGTGTTGGTTGGTCTGTCCCGTGTTGGATCCTGCTGGGATCTCATGGTGCCCTTGTTCTGGGAAGCAGGTATGGGGAGGGGGGGGGGAAATGCTGGGAGGGAGTTTGTTGTGCTGCAGAGCTGAGGGCAGCCCCTGTGAGGGACACCCCCCCCCCCTCCCCCAGGGAGGTGAATTCAATGATGGCTTTAATTAACATGGAAGAGATTTGTGCTGAGGAGGCTCTGGGTGCTGCTCTGGGGAGGGATGTGCCCTGGGGAGGGGGGTTTGAGGAGGGGTCTGGGGAGGGATGTGCCCTGGGGAGGGGGGTTTGAGGAGGGGTATGGGGAGGGGTATGAGGAGGGGGATTTAAGGAGGGGTATGGGGAGGGATGTGCCCTGGGGAGGGGGATTTGAGGAGGGGTATGGGGAGGGATGTGCCCTGGGGAGGGGGGTTTGAGGAGGGGTATGGGGAGGGATGTGCCCTGGGGAGGGGGGTTTGAGGAGGGGTATGTGGAGGGATGTGCCCTGGGGAGGGGGAGTTTGAGGAGGGGTATGGGGAGGGATGTGCCCTGGGGAGGGGGGTTTGAGGAGGGGTATGTGGAGGGATGTGCCCTGGGGAGGGGGAGTTTGAGGAGGGGTATGGGGAGGGATGTGCCCTGGGGAGGGGGGTTTGAGGAGGGGTCTGGGGAGGGGTATGGGGAGGGGGATTTAAGGAGGGGTATGGGGAGGGATGTGCCCTGGGGAGGGGGGATTTGAGGAGGGGTATGGGGAGGGGGGGTTTGAGGAGTGCTGTGGGGAGGGAAGGTTTGGGCACCGGGACCGGGCCGGGCACTGCCCTTGGTGAGCCCTGCGTGGTCGGGGTCTCCTCGGTGGGTCGAAGCCCCCCAGCCTGCACAGCCCCCTGCGGGATAGGGTGCGGGGGCAGCACCGGGAGGGGGGACACACACACTCGTCGCAGGGAACTAGATGGGGGTGATGCGGGGGGAAGGACTGGGAGGTCCGGGCTGGTAGCACCGGGGATGCGGGGCTGGAGCGGGGGGTCCGGGGCTGGAGCGGGGGGGTCCGGGGCTGGAGCAGGGGGTCCGGGGCAGCACCGAGGGGGTCTGGCTGGGGCCGGGCGGGGCGGGGCGGGGCGGGGAGGGGCCGGGCAGGCCCCGTCGGCTCCGCTGCGAGCAGCGGCCGGTGCCTCCTCCCGGGGAGCCGCGGACGCGCCTGGTTGCGGGGCGCGGGCGGCACCGGCACCGCCTGGGTCGGGCGGGACGGGGCTGGACCGGCACCGGGAGCGGCACCGGAGGGCAGCCCGGCTCGGACCGGGCGGAGGCGGACCCGGGTGGGGCGGGGGAACCGACCGGCTCCAAACCCGCCCCCCGCCGCGGGGAGGAGGCGGTGGCCGAGCCCCCCCCCCCCCGCCGAGCCGAGCCCAGCCGAGCCCAGCCGAGCCGTGCCGTGCCGAGCCGTGCCGAGCCGCTCGGCTTCTCACCCATGGCCTCCCCCGGCCCCACGCGTGTCCTGCTCCCGGCCCGGAGCCGCCGCTGAGCCCCACGCACCGGCCCGGCCTCCAGGTAAGCCCCGCGGACCCCGGCTCGGGAGCGGCGACCCCGGGCACCTGCCCCGGCTGGGACCCATCCTGCCCCGCACTCCGCTCTGCGGGGCCTGGGGGGCGGATCCGGGTGGGGGGGGGGGTCCCCGACGGAGCCTTTTTCCCCCCGGGGATGACCCGGCTCCGTCGGGTCCGATCCCGAACTTCGCCGCTTCTTATTTTCCCTCGAGGGTCGCACCCGAGCCGGGGGTGCAGGGGGGTGGGGGGGGGGGGGGGTGATGCTGCCGCCCCGCAAACGGGGCGCGACCGGGTCCTTCGGGCTCCCTCGGGGGATGCCGGGTGGGGAGGGGGGAGCCAAGAACCGGGGCCGTTCGCCCCCCCCTCCCGCTCGGGGTCGGGGCGGCCTTGGCGGCTGCCGGAGGAGTTTGCTTCATACTTGGAGCCCGTCCCGCCCGGCAGAAACACAAACACGGCTCCGGGGGCAGTTTGTTCACAGGAGTGGAGGGGGGGGGGGGGCGAAAAAAAACCACCCCGCGTCCTGTCTAAATATTAGTTTAAGAAACGGAAGGATCTCCGGCCGGGCTCTGTCTGCATCTGCAACCCTGTCACCTTCTCCCGGCTCCAGCTTCGGTCCCTGTGGCCAGAACATGCTCCTCAGGATCTGGGAGGCCAATTCCAACCCGGCGTCGAGGGAGGGAAATTCCCCCTCCTGCTGCGGTCTGTAGGGAAGGCTTTAAAAAAAAACAACCTAGACCACGGATGTCTTTATTGCACATATATGGTAGCTTGTGGCCGGCACGGATTTAAATCCTATTGTTGCCTCGGGAGCCAACCCCCATTTCGGCTGGGTTTGTCGAGGTGGGAGAAGGGAACTGGAGGCTGTGGGAAGCGGCCTGGGGAGTGGTGGGTGGGTGTTGAAGTGTCAGGTCTGAGGCCAGGATCATCCGTGGATCCCAAATTCGGGCTCCCGCGTTCGTGGGCACTCGTGGGTTTCATGGTGGAAGTGGCTGAGATGCTGCGTGGCAAAGGAATCCAGCAGGGAAGGGGTGTGTGTGTGTGGGGGGGGTGTCTCTGGACAAGGTTTTTAGGAGGCTTGAACATGTGGGGTTTTTAGCTGCTGGTTTTAACTGGGCCGGTGGTTCAGACCCGGATCTGCCCATTGCAGCGCTGACCCCGGGCTGCCAAGCTGGGGATGCTGCTCCTGAGATTTGCTCTGGGCTGTGACCGTGTCCCTGCATCAGCATCCAAGGTGTGTCCCCTCACCCCCCCGGTGTGTCCCCTCACCCCCCGGTGTCCCCTCACCCCTGCGGGACAGGCTGCGGGCTCCTCCCGCGGCTCCAGCCCCCGCAGCTCCAGGGCTGGGGGCTGAAACGCGACTTCCCAACGTTTCTGCGTCTCGGGGTTTGAAACAGCGCCGGATCTTGCGGTGCTTGCTCCGTCCTGGTCCAGCTCGGCTCTGAAGGGGCAGGGGTGTCCCCATGCAGCCCCCCCCGGGGACACTGGGCTGTCCCCCCCCCTCCCCGCAGTTAGTCAACGTGCGGGATGCGGTGCCAGGGGCAGGTTCCTCCTGGGCTCCGTGGCCACCGGGTTCGCAAGGGTTTGGGAAGAGCCCCGCACCTCCCAGGCCTCGTTGGTATCCAACCCCCGGGCTGTGAGTGAAGAGGAGCTGGTGCAGCCTGCTGTGACCCAGCCAGAGGGGACGTGCGGGTCCTGGCACCGCTCCGGTGCCCCCTGGTCGCTGGGAGGGTGGTGGGCACCCCCGGCTGGAGCTGGGTGCTGGTGCTGGGTGCTGGAGCTGGGTGCTGGTGCTGGGTGCTGGAGCTGAGTGCTGGAGCTGGGTGCTGGTGCTGGGTACTGGAGTTGGGTGCTGGTGCTGGGTGCTGGTGCTGGGTGCTGGAGTTGGGTGCTGGTGCTGGGTGCTGGAGCTGGGTGCTGGTGCTGGGTGCTGGAGCTGGGTGCTGGAGCTGGGTGCTGGTGCTGGGTGCTGGAGCTGAGTGCTGGAGCTGGGTGCTGGTGCTGGGTGCTGGAGTTGGGTGCTGGTGCTGGGTGCTGGTGCTGGGTGCTGGAGTTGGGTGCTGGTGCTGGGTGCTGGAGCTGGGTGCTGGAGCTGGGTGCTGGAGCTGCTCTGGGTGCCCTCCCACGGTGCAGCGGTGAATCACAGCCCCCCCCCCCGCCACCTCCCTGCCCTCCTGCCGCAACACCCTTCCCAGGGCTGCTCTCCTGCCGCCGTGCCAGGTTGGGAGGCTCCAGGGCATCCTTTTAGGGTTGATTTCCACCTCTGAGCGACTAGAAGGGAGGTTCTAAGATTGGCAGCGTCTGCTTTTTGAGCTTAAGGTTCCTCCTCGTGTGGCCCTAAAGGCAGCCCAGCTAGCATGGCCAGAGCAGGTGCCACCTTGGCTGTCCCCATGCAGGCACCTGGTGTGGTGACATTCAGCACACGGGGCAGGGCAGCGTCCTGTGCAGGAGGGGCCTCATCCTGCAGTGTGCTGAGCCACCGTGTGCCCATGCAGGGGTGGGTTTTTTGGGGGGGGAATCACAAAGAGCCATCAGCTGCCCAGTGATGTCAGCCCCTTCCCACGGAGCATCTCGTGGTACCCAGCAGGGCTGAGCCTGGGCTGAGAGGGAGATGCTGGGAGGAGGGAAGGTCCAGGGACCCTGCCCTGGGTGCCTCCCGTTGCAGGAGGTGTGGTAGCACAGCTCAGGACTGGTGTGTGTTTTACTGGGGTGGGATTTGGCTTTTTTTATGTATTTCTTTTCCCCTGGTGCTGCAGGCAATTTCATTGCTGGTCTAAGCTAAAGCGCGTGTGCACCATCCTGCTTCCAGGTCCCTGGCTAAGCCCATCAGGGCAGCAGCATGTGGCCCCTCTCCAGTGGTCCCAGGGCTCAGCATGTGTGTGGAGGGGGTGAGGACCTGGGTACCAACCAACCCCTCTGCTCCCACCATGCCAGGCACCCCAAGGGAGCTGCTACAGCCATGGGGCAGACCAGACCCTTGCTCAGGCTGAGCCACCTGCTCCAGCTCCACCAGAACTGGAAAAATCCCCCCCCCCTCAGTGCAGCTTTTCCTGGGATTCAGCCAGTTCGATGTAGCCTTTCCCTGTTAAACTTGGAGAAGAGGAAGGGACACCCCAACTTGCTCCCTCCTGACCGGGCAGGACGTGGTGCAGAGTTCCTCCTGCCTGAGGGAGCATCCCGAGGAACGCGGCGACCCCCTCCTTCCCCTGGGAAGGGGAAATGCCACAAGCACTTTTCCTCCCATCCCTTCCCCATCACGAAAACCCAAAACGGGCTTCACTTTGCAACTCAACACCCAGAGCTAAATTGAAACAATCTCTTTGCCACCCCCTTGTCCTCCAACGAGGCCAAAAAAGCATTTCCTTCCGCCGCTCGTTCAAAGGCCGCGGCGCCAGCGTCTCGGGCCCCTAATAAGAAGTGTCAGTTGCATCAAGGCTGCTTGGGGTGAAGTGTTCTGATTTGGAGGGAACCACATTTGTTTATTTTTTTAATTATCATCCTTTTTTTTTTTTTTTCCCCCCAGCAGAAAAGATTTCCTTTGAACTTCATCCAGACCGAATGCAGAAGGGGATGGTTTGGTGGCTGCCAGGAGGGAGGCAGAGCAGCCCTGCCCAGCCCAGTATCCCCAGTGCAGCAGGAGTTGTCCCAGGAGGGGAAGTTCCTCCTTTAGCATCACTCCCAGGCTGCAATAATCCAAGGCAGGAACTGCCTTTTTTTCTCTTATTTATGTGGGGGGTTTTTTTTCAGCAGACCTGGCTGCTTGATGCTCAGGAAAGGGAGGTAAATCCCATCCTTGAGCTCTCCAGGGCAATGCCCAGCTCTGAGTGAGGAGAAGCAGGGTCTGGCTTTGTGGGGTTTGCTGTAACGGGGGGTTAGAGACCTGCTCTAGGTTTAGGGAGCTCCTTGGTTTCATCTTGGTTTGGGTTTTTTTTTTCCAGGCAGCAGTGGAAGGATAAACCCACCTGTGGGAAACCACCCTTAGTCCTTCCAGGGAGAAAAATGTGGCCCCGAAGGAACCACATGAAGGGGCAATTTTTGAAGCCTATTCCAAGCAGCCAGGCTTGGGTGGGATGGGTAGAGCAAACAGTGGGGCTCTTGGGGCTGGGGAGGGCTGGCAGCTCCCCAGCCTTGCTGTCCCCAGGCAGCTCCAGAGGCAGACAAGCCCCATGATGGTGATGTCCCAGGGGTGGGAAGCACTGGGCTGGCAGAGCTGTCGCTGCCCAGGTCCTGCATGGCTTGTGGTGGCTCCTTTGTCTTGCAAAATGTTGGTTTTGGCTGGGCTCTGACAGGGCTGGCTGGGAGCACGGGCTGTGTTTATGGCCTGTTGTTGTTGCTCCCTGACCCTCCCCTATAAAACACTGGAGCTGTTGGACTTGGTGATGGCTGCGGGTGGCCAAGGACCTCTTGGCACCATAAAACTGGGCAGAGCCCCCCAGGCCTGCTGCCCCAGACAACCTCGTGCTCTGCTTCCAGAGCAGGGTCAGTTCATGCCTGTGCCACTGACCGTGGGGCCACAAGCCACAATCCCACATGCCCATGAGGTCCATCTTGGGGGGTGGTGTTGGACCTGAGCAGCTCTGGGCTGCAGCCAGCAGAGCTGTGCCAGGAGGAATGAGCAAGGGATGGTCCCAGCAAGGTGCTTGAGCAGCTTTTTGGGTTTTTCCCTTTCTGCTGCCTTCCCCACGACAGGCAGGGATGTCCTTGTGCAGTGTGGGGGGACCAAAGCCAGCCAAAAACCTTGGGTATGAACCAAAACATCTTCATCCCCGTAAGCAGGTGCTGCATCACCCCCAGGGACACCAGCCCTGTCCCTCTAGGCTGTCCCTGAGGAAAGGGCAGTCTTCATGAAGTGGTGTTGGCTCATTAAGAGCACTTCTTTGAGCCTTAGCAGCTCCACGGAGCTGTCTGGGAGGGATGGTGCCAGCAGTGGAGCCACCACACGAGGCAGGAGGACACAAGAAGTGGCAGCGTCGCTCGTGCCAGTGACACTGTCCCACTGCCCTGAACCCTGGGCTGGGGACATGCCTGTTTAGTGCCCTGAGTCTGGGGGAGGCAAAGGAGGGACCCAGCCAGGATCTGGGTGGCATGAGCCCTGTGAGTGCAGGGGACACGTGGGTGTGAGGGTTGGTGACATCAGTTGTGTTGGACCCCCCTGGCGGAGGAGAGATGGGGAGGAGAGTGGGGGGCCTGGCCCCCCCTGGCTTGAGAGCAGTTCTGAGGACAATGGGACTTCCCTTCCCCAAATGCTGCACAGGAGCTGTGGTGGGATGAGGCTACACCAGCCGTGGGTGATGGAGAAGCACTGGCATCAGGGGGGGTGGGGGTGACAGTGGGATGCAGGGTGGGCTGCCCCTGCTGGCTCCTCTCCTGAGGGCAGTGGGAGAGGGAATGCTCAGCAATCCCTCTCCTGGCTGGAGCCCTTCCTCCAGCCTCTCATCTTCCAGCAGAGCTTTCTTTAATTTCCTTCATGGGTGCTGTTGAAGGATGCTCTTGAGGGATGAGATGGGTGCTGTTCAGGGATGCAGATGCTGATCCCTCACAGGGAGGCTGGAACTCCTCTGTCCTGGCTCAGTTCTGGCTCAGCCTCTCCTGCTCACTGGGTTAGGGCAGTGCTGGCAGGTTCCACTGCAACATCTGGGTTGGGAAAGGTGGAAAGCTGGTAGAAAAGGGTCAGGTTGCCCATTTTGCCCACATGGCCTCATGGTCCTGCCCTCACCTCGCCGCCGGCGGTGGCTCCTCCGCAGGAGCACGGGAAGGATTTGGGGTGATCATGCTCCAATTCCAAAGAACATTTTGTGGCAGCACAGAACCATCAGCTGGGGGGAAGGAAAAACCATCACAGCCTCTTATCCACAAGCTGGGTTGGATCTGATCTGGATTGCAGGAGTTGGGTGGGAAGGGCAGTGCCTCCACAGCTCTCCCATCTCCCATCCTCGGGTCCCTTGTGTGAGCAGAGGGCTTGGAGGGCAACACTTTGCTTTTTTTTTGGAAGTTGGGTGGCTCTTCCATGGGGAAAGCCTCTGGTCCCTAGATGTCCCACGAGGGTTTTTCCCACAGCAACAGGAAGGTTGAAACACTTGTCCCTCTGCATCAGGATGATGTTGTGCCACCTCTGCATGCAAAGGCCCTGGTGACTCTGACCTTTTGGAGACCCTCCCGCTATTCCCAACATCTCCAGCCCTCTTGATGCCAAGTTTTGTACTTCCCCCACCCAAAATCTCCATTCCCAATCCACTGCTGTTGCTGTCCCGGGAGGAATTTCTCATTTGTTCACTCTGGAGCAGCTCTAAGTGGTTCAATATGTCAGCAGTTGCTGCTGGAATCGGCCAGTAAATGCTAATGGGATATTGGTCTGTGCACCATCCAAAACCCACTGGAAGGGTTTAGTGCAAATTGGATTTGCAAACCTGGCTCGGGTCTCCCTGCCCTTAGCAAAGGGCTCTAATCCCCAGCGAGTGCCTTGGCAGGCTGGCTCCTTCTGGGCCAGAAGGAATTAAATCTTCACAGGGAAAAGGGGAGTGAAGATACGGGAGGTTTCCCATTCCCCAGCGTGGAGGTGGCATCAGCATCTCCTGTGCTTTTTGGTCAGGGTGATCACAGAATCACAGAGGTGTTCTGGTTGGAAAAGATCTTTCAGATCACCCAGTCCAACCATTAACCCAACTCTACCAACCCCTAACCCAGCTCTCCCCAGTCCAGTGCTGACCCGTGTCCCCCAGCACCACATCTCCAGGGCTTGGAAACCCCTCCAGGGGTGGGGATTCCACCACCTCCCTGGGCAGCCTGGGCCAGGGCCTGACAGCCCTTTTGGGGAAGAAATTGTTCCCAAGATCCAATCTAAACTTCCCCAGCACAACCTGAGGCCATTTCCTCTTGTCCCATCCCTTGTTCCTGGGGAGCAGAGCCCGACCCCCCTGGCTCCAACCTCCTCTCAGGCAGCTGCAGAGCCAGCAGGTCTCCCCTCAGCCTCCTTGTCTCCAGGCTGAACCCCCAGCTCCCTCAGCTGCTCCTGCTCACACTTGTGCTCCAGCCCCTTCCCCAGCTCCACTGCCCTTCTCTGGACACCCTCCAGCCCCTCATTGTCTCTTTTCTCACCCAAAACCTGCCCTAGAACTCAAGGTAGGACCTCACCAAGCACAGGGGGATGATCCCTGCCCTGCTGGCCCCACTGTGGCTGATACAAGCCAGGATGCTGGTGGCTTTGTTGGCCACCTGGGCACATGCTGGCTCGTGTTCAGCTCCTGTCCACCAACACCCCCAGGTCCTTTTCTGCTGGGCTCTTTCCAGCTGCTCTTCCCCACACCTGGAATGTTGTGTGGGGTTGTTGTGATGCAGGACCTGGCGCTTGGTCTGGTTGAACCTCAGGCAATCGGGCTCAGCCAGTGATGCTGAGTGATGCAGATGGGTGCTCATTCCTTGGGAGGCACCTGGGCTGCTGGAACTTCTCTTTCCTGCCCTAGCATAGCTCGTGTCTGACTCAGCCTCTCCTGCTTGCTGGGTGAGGGCAGGATTTGTTTCTGTGGGGCTGAGAAATGGAGTTACTAAGGTGGGAGCTGAAGGGACCACACCAGCCCACCAGGGACATGTGGAAAAAGCCAGAGGTGGCCACTCTGCTCCCACGGGTGCTCTGGAAAAGCAGGGAGTTCATACCTGGAGTCCTCCAAGGGCCATTGTGCTCAGAGGGCACTTTTACAAAGGGGAAACTGAGGCACATTGCAGCACAGCGACCCTCCCGGGGATTTCACCTGGTTGGAAGGTGCCACAACTCTGGCCAGATCCACAAAGAAGGAAATCCCTAGAAAACAGGGAAGGTGAAAGTGGTCAAAGCTGCTGTGCAGGAGCAGGTGATGCTGCTCATTCCCCTCTGGCATGTTTTTCCCTCCTGAATCCCACTGAGGGGTTGTTCTTTCTTGGGAAAAGGGACTTTTTTGTCCCCTGGGCACCAGTGGCAGCTCCCAGATACCAGTGGTGTTGAAACCAGCCCAGAGGAAAACACATCTGGGGCCTGGGCTCCTTTTTGCTGCCAAAATTGAAGCTTTGAATCGTGTCTCCTGAGGCGCTGGGGTTGTTCAAACAAGCCACAGTAATTAGTTGCCTCTGACAAAACCTCCCCTTTTTTGGCACCCCCTGGTTAGTTAGTGCGTGGAGGAGTGGTTTGTCACTCCAAAAAATCGAGAGGATTGACGTTCAACCTTCAAGTTTTGGCAGGAGGGGGGGAATTTGGGGCCAGAGCAACGGTGTTGGGTGGTGGATGAGGCTGTTCCCTGCAGACCAGCACCCCTGGGTGCCCTGTGCTGGGTGGGCTCCTGCTCCTGCTTTTCTTTTTGTAGAATGATAGAATCACCCAGGTTGGAAGGGACCTTCAAGATCATCCAGTCCCAACCCCCCTGCCATGAGCAGGGACACCTCCCACCAGACCAGGCTGCACAAAACCTCCTCCAACCTGGCCTTAAAAACCTCCAGGTGTGGGGCATCAACAACCTCCCTGGGTTGCCCAATTCCAGTTCCTCACCACCCTGAGAGTGAAGAATTTCTTCCTAATATCTGACCTAAATCTCCCCTCTCTCAGTTTCAAACCAAATTCCCAACCACTTACATTGTTTGGCTGGAGTTAGCCCTGGTTTTCCCCCCAAGGTCGGGATCTCGGTTGATGTGTCTTTACTTTCTCTGCCCATCAGCAAGTGGGGTTTGGCTTCACCCATGGGTTTTCCTGCAGGTTTTACTCTCAAGGTGTGATGGAGTCATTTCACAACCTTGCCACCAGCCACCCCCTGCTCCAGCTGATGCCCCCTGAGTGATGCCATCCTGAAGCATTTGCTCGTAAATTCATCTCTTAATTACTCATCTCTTCTCACGAAGGGGAGCTCTTGCTGCTGCTTAGAACTGCCTGAATCAGCTTAGAAAGGTTTTTTGAGTTGCTGTGGCCTTACTGACCTCATCAGGGTCAGTGGAGACACTGAGGACCACCCCACCCATGGCCAGCTGGGATCTCAAAACACTTTGGCTCCACAACCACCTGGAATGAAGTTGTGCTTGGCTTCTTCTGCCTGGTGGCCAGCAGATAGGACAAGGGGAAATGGGGTCAAGGTGGGTATTCGAGAACATTTCTTCACAGAAAGAGTTGGGGAGGCCTTGGAACAGGCTGCCCAGGGAGGTGGTGGAGGCACCATCCCTGGAGATGTTCAAAAAAAGGGGTAGAGGTGGTGTTTTGGGAGATGGTTTAGTGGTTGGGGGTTGTAGGGTGGATGGTTGGACTTGACGATCTTGAAGGTCTTTTCCAACCTTGGCAATTCTATGATTCTCTGCTTTTTACTTAGGAAGAAAAAAAGAGAGATTTCCCCAAAATGGGTTTTCCATGATTTATTATTTATATTATTTATATTCTTTTTTCTGCAGAACTGGGGAGGGTTGGGAGGGGGCAGGTCTCAGCCAGGTGCCCCTGGACCTCCCTCCAGGTACCACCCAGGTGTCTGGAGCTGCCAGGCAGGGTGAAAACACTGCAGTGAGTCCTGCTGCATTTAAACTGCTTCTTTTTTTTTTGCCTTTTTTCTTTTTTTTTTTTTGAAATGCTGATGGATATTGCAGCTGCGTTTCTGCCTCCGGTGAGTGATGGAGAGAGTGGGGAGGATGGGAGCAGCAGGGTGGGAGCTGAGGGCAGCCGAGGGAAAGGTGTGTTGGGGGGGAGGCAGCTGCTTTATTTGCCCTCACGGGGGGTCACAGGAGCTTAATTTGCCCTGGCAGGGACCAGCCCAGCCCCATCCCGGGGATCCATCAGGAATCTCCGCGCTCGGGGGGTGGTTGCAGCAGGATTCCTCCCTCCGGGTGCCTGTGTCTCCCTGCTAATTAATGCCATGAAAACCCCTGTGAGGCCTCCAGGGAAGGAATCAAAGGCTCCCGAGCTGCCTGCCGAGGGGCAGAGGTGGGTCACCTGCCTCCCCACAGCCCCACGGCAGGACACGCGGGACAGAAATCCCACGGGAAGGAGGGGAGATGGTGAGGTTGGTCAGCAACGTCCTAGTGCCTGGCTTGGGAGGGCTCCTTGGAGGACTCCAACCCCAAAATGGGTCTGAGTGGGGCTGGGGCTGCTCCAGAGGGTGAGGAAGGCCAGCAGATCATGGTCTGGGGGTCTCTGGGCTGGGGACACTGGGGTGGTGCTGGATGCTGGTGCTGTCCCCACCCTGCAGGGGCTTCTTTTCCATGGTCCTTGTTGGGATCTTCCTCCCCTGTGCTCCATCTCCTCCTGGAAGAGCTTCCAAACCCCTTCACTTGGTGCTTGATCCTCCTCAGTGCTGGGATCTGGCTGTTCTGGGGGGTCCTGTGCTTGCTCCACCCCCAGTTCTACAGTCCATGGGGAGGAGGAGATGCCCTTCCATGAGGCACATCATCAGAGGTGCCATGGGATGCAGGATGTGGGATGCACGTATGGCTCCAAACTTCCCTGCACTTCCTGGTGCCATCTCCAGTGCCCAGCCCAGCTGCCTTTCAGCTGCTTTGGTTATCCCCAAAGACCAAAAGGAGGGAGGTGGTGGGAATATGGATGGGGACAGGAGAAGGGCTGCTCCATCTGATGGCAGCTACAGCTCAACTCAGCGGGGCTAGAAAGCTGCACCCCAACCTCACATTGGGACACAGGGCCCTGGCCATGGCAAAGCCATGGAATGTTCCATGGAATCTCCATGGGGTGGAGCACGGGGGCCACCACCCCCAGCATCACCCGTGGGTTCCCACCAACCCTTCAGCTGCTTCACGTGGCCTTGGTGAGCACTGATTTTTCGGATTATTTTTATCGCGACGACGGGCTTGGGGGTTTGGGGGTTGGTGTGGGGGTTGTGGTGGGGTTTTTTTGTTGTTGTTGTTCTTGTCGGGTTGTTGTTGTTGTTGTTTGGGGTGGGTTTTTTTTTCAAACCCAGCTGTTCAGAGGGATGGAAACCAAACCCACCGTAATTCAGCCCGAATGTAAATGTCATGTCAGTGTGGGAACTGCTGCAGCTCGGCGTGTTCAGCCCAGGGGCTCCTGACACCCCCAGGAATGTTGATGCCCCCCCCCCCCCCAAGCCTGGCCGTGGCTCCTTCTCCTCCTCCACCATCCCATGGGTCCAGGATTGGCTCCATCCTTTCCTGATCAGGGCTGTGCCAAGTGGCTCCAGCCAGGACAGGCGTTGGCGGTCGCCCCAAAAGGCTTTCCCAGAGGAGCTGGGCTGCAGTGGGGAGCCCAAGGATGAGGGGGAGGGGGGGGATCATTTGCCATCATCCCTTTGTGAGGGAACTGGGGGAAGCCAGAGCTGTGGGAAGAGCTTTGGAGTTCCTGGTGTTGGGCTGGTTTCCACTTAGGCAAAGCAGAACCATGTGTCGTGCGCTCGGCTCTGGTTTTGCTTACGGGGAAGAGCTGGGGAGGGGATGAGAGGGGAGGGAGTGAAGGGGACGAGCTGGGGCTGGGGATGTGACGTGGCTGTCATCACTTTGTCCCCTCACCCTGGGAGAGCTGCTGGTGAGGACACAGGTGCCCCTGCCCCGTGTCCCCAGCCAAGGGGATGGATGTCTGCGCCGAGATGGTGGCACCTCGTGTCCCCAGGGCAGGGCTGGAGATCTGGCTACTGACTTTCTTCCCCTCCTTTATGCACCCACTTATTGTCCAAAGAGCAGGAAAAGTCAATACTTAAACCCAGACCAGGGTTTGGGGCTTTGTTTCCTTTCAACGCTCCCCATTTCGGGGCCAGTTTCACCATTTTGGGGCCAGTTTTGCCATTTTGGGGTAATGTTTTGCCATTTAGGGGCTGGGTTCCCCCTGCAGGAACCCTGCTGCAGGCTCCAGTACCCTCCTGCAGCACCCACCCAGCTGGGGCTTTCAGACACACCAATGCCCTTTGAGGGGTTCAGTTCCCCCAAAAAACCCCCCCACATCAGGAGCTTGTGATACGTCGTGGGGAAAGTCCCGAGATGGTCTCTCTGCCAAACCCCCCTGTGCTCTCCAGGACCAGCCAATCATCCTTCGAGTGGGACCAGGCATGGAGCTGGAAGCTGCTGCTGGAGGAGCCACTTTCCAGCAGCTCTTGGAGCTGCTTCACCCCGAGCCTGGATGGAAATTGTTTAATTCCTGCGGGATGAGTCATGAGGAGCCGGGATTTCAAAGCAGCTTGGCTCCCATGTAAGGCACTAAAATAAACAGTGTGTGGCAGGTGGAAGCTTTCTCTGATGTTCCATCAAGGCCTTCATCTTTCCAAGTGTTTCATGGTGCCAAAATATCCCAGGCCACTCCGTGGCATCATCCATTCTTGCAGCGTGGCTGAGGCTGAGCTTGAAGAGAATGAATCAATGCCCGGAAACATGAATCGACTGAAAATTTATGACACACTTAGATTATTATGTCTTTTTGGGTTCTCAGCTTTCTGGGCTTGGAAGTGTAGGGAGGGAAAGTTGTTGGGTTTGGTTTTTTTTTTGCATCTCTTCCTACCCCTTCTATCCAGGGGGATTTAGGGTTAATCCAACCCCATCGTTTCATCTCGTGACTCCAGGAGGTTTGAGGAGTCGGTGGATGGAGGGAGCTAAAACCTTGAAAAAACTGGAAATTGCTTAGGAAAAAAAATGGCTGTGGGAAAAACTGAGGGCATGAGAAGTGAGAGGAGCCCCAAACGCTCTGGTTTTGGGAGTAAAGGTGAGGGATCCATGGGGTTTGATGCTTCTTGGTTTAGCAGGAGAAGGCAGCGGAAATGCCGACGCTCGGGAGCTGAAGTGGAGAAAAAGAGAAGCGTGGCTGGATTGATTTGACTTTTTCTTCCTCTTTTTTTTTTTTTTTTTCTGAACACTGAGGCTAATCAAGCCTTGGAAAACATGACTCAAGGCCATGGGGTGGATTTGCTGGATCCCCTTTGAAAAGAAAGACGAGGTGCAAGGAGATCCCGCAGGGTTTTTGCGGAGGATCTGCGGCGGCAGGACAGCCAAGATCATCAACTCCTTCCCTCCAAACTAAGCGATGGGAGTTGGCTGGGCTGCTGTTTGTTCTTTTGTTGTTGTTTTTTTTTCCCCTGAAAAAATTCTTCAGCACACAAAGTGGTTTCTCCTCTGCCTGGAGAGCACCAGGCCCTGGCAGGAGATGGTTGCAGGAGATGGGAGCAGAGCAGGTGACCAGCAGAGGAGGCGGCAAAGCTTTGATGCTGGAGCCATTTCCATGCTGGGCTCCTGCCAAATGGAGCTGGATTGGAACTGTCCAGTGGGGAAGGGTCTTCTCCAGCAGGATTGAGTTTCCCACTTGGCAGCAGGCACAGCGTGGATGGACAGGGCCAATCGTGTGAATGGATTGTCAGGAGAATGCAGGAAAAGAGGGACCTTCCAGGCTGCTCTCCAGGAGCAAAGCTGAGCATGGGCTTGGGTCTTTCATCAAGCTGGGGAGGATCCTGGGTCCTTCCTTGGATGTAAGGTGGCCTCGAGCACCCAAACCCCACCCAAACTCATCCCAAAAGCCCCCTCACAACCACCCCACCCCTGGGGTGATGGTTGTGTGGCCTCTGTGGGTGCATTTTGGGGCTGGATGGACTGCACGGGTGTGACTGGAAGAGCTGGGATGGCTCCGTGGGATTTGGGACCCCCGAGCAGGGGGCCTGGCACAGCCATACTTGCCAGCCACCATCTCTGGCCAGATTGGGGTGCACGGAGCATCCCAAGGCACAGGCACCTTTGGGTGCAGGTTTGCACTCAGGAGATTTTGGGGATTGTGACGTGTCTGACCAGAGCAGTGGGAGAGCCCTGCTGTGGGTCCAGGGGAAAACGTGTCAGACCCCTTGTGGTGATTTCTCCTTGCTGAGAATGGGTTTAAAATACATGGAAACCAGACCAAGGGGAGGGCACAGCTGGACCATCATCCCAGGTGGCTCAGGGCTGTGATTCCTCCATGCAGGTGTATGGTTTTCCTTCCCCTCCTACCCCAAACTCCAGCTTTCCTGCAGGTTGGTACGTGCAGTCTGTGACTCTTTAGAGCAAGAGAATCATGGAATGCTTTGGATTGGAAGGAAACTTAAAGATCATCTAGATCCAACCCCCCTGCATGGGCAGGGACACCTCCCACCAGCCCAGGCTGCTCCAAGCCCCATCCAACCTGCCCTTCAACACTGCCAGGGATGGGGCAGCCACAGCTTCCCTGGGCAACCTGGGCCAGGCTCTCACCACCCTCACACTCCAGAATTCCCTCCTCATGTCTCACCTCAATCTCCCTCTGCCAGTTTTCATCCATCCCCCCTTGTCCTCTCCCTCCCTGCCCTTGTCCCAAGTCCCTCCCCAGCTTTCCTGGAGCCCCTTCAGGCCCTGGAAGGTGCTCTAAGGTCTCCCTGGAGCCTTCTCTTCTCCAGGCTGAACACCCCAACTCTCCCAGCCTGTCTCCAGAGCAGAGCTGCTCCAGCCCTTGGATCATCTCCGTGGCCTCCTCTGGACTCTCTCCATCTCTGTGTCATTCTTGTGTTGGGGACCCCAGAACTGGACCCAGCCCTGCAGGAGGGTCTCACAAGAGCAGAGAGGGACAATCCTCTCCCAAATCTCATTCCACCAGCTCCAAACCCTTGATCCCAACACAGGTTTTGCTGCTGGTCTCCTCCTCACGCGGTGCCCCGGTGGGATTTCACCATCTTATACCTCCTTATATGGCCAAACTATTCTTTTTTCCAGCTTGGCATTGTTTATAGCCCAGTTGAAAATATTTAGACTCTGGCTGGGTTCTACAATTATCTTGTAACCTACAGGGCATCACGTTACCATTAGTTAACGTGCAATTATCTGCATCCTGTGAAATAAAAGGTTGCTGCCTCTGAGGCAACGTTCACAGCCCTTCTCCTTGTTTGCTGTAATAACAATAAAAGCAAACCTGTCAAGTTTCATTTGAAAACAGAATTTACAAGGGGGGGAAAAATGTTCATTTGGCAAATACGGTGAAATTTGGGCTGGTTTGGGGTTTCTTTCTTTCTTTCTTTCTTTCTTTCTTTCTTTCTTTCTTTCTTTCTTTCTTTCTTTCTTTCTTTCTTTCTTTCTTTCTTTCTTTCTTTCTTTCTTTCTTTCTTTCTTTCTTTCTTTCTTTCTTCCTTCCTTCCTTCCTTCCTTCCTTCCTTCCTTCCTTCCTTCCTTCCTTCCTTCCTTCCTTCCTTCCTTCCTTCCTTCCTTCCTTCCTTCCTTCCTTCCTTCCTTCCTTCCTTCCTTCCTTCCTTCCTTCCTTCCTTCCTTCCTTCCTTCCTTCCTTCCTTTCCTTCCTCTGTCCTTCCCCTTCTCTCTTCTCTTCTCTTCTCTTCTCTTCTCTTCTCTTCTCTTCTCTTCTCTTCTCTTCTCTTCTCTTCTCTTCTCTTCTCTTCTCTTCTCTTCTCTTCTCTTCTCTTCTCTTCTCTTCTCTTCTCTTCTCTTCTCTTCTCTTCTCTTCTTTCTCTTCTTTCTTCTTTTCCTTTCTTTTCCTTTCTTTTCCTTTCTTTTCCTTTCTTTTCCTTTCTTTTCCTTTCTTTTCCTTCCTTCTTTTCCTTTCTTTTCCTTCTTTCTTTTCCTTCTTTATTTCTTCTTCCCTTTTTCCCCCCTCTCTTGGAAAACCTATTTCAAAAGGAGAAATGTTGGAAGTTTGAAAGGAGCTGAAATTAAAAAAGGGTGGTTGCAAGTTCATGTCCCTTCCCAGAGCCTGGTTCTGATGGGGCTTTAGGGGCTGCCAAACCATGGGGGGGAGGCACGGAACCAGTTCCTCCTGCCCTGTCTCCTGCAGGGTCAAGTGTAAAATCCCACCAGATCCGAGCTGCTTTGGATGGACAATATGGGCTGGTGGAAGGAAAGGAGCTGGCTCAGCTGCTGGGGAGATGCCAGCAGGGGGTTGGATGCTGTGTGGAACTGCTGGGCTGGGATGATGATGGGCATGGCTGAGACCACCCATCCCACCACCAGCCTTGCAGCCACCTCAGGATGTTTCAGCAACCCCCGTTCGCTGTTTTTTGTTTGTTTTTCCTTGAGTTTTTGCTGGTTTGGGCTGCTTTCCATGGAGCCGCCGTGTCCGTGCGCCGGCAGGGAGGGATTTGGGCTCCTGTGGAGCCTCAGGGTGAGCGGGTGGCAGGGGGGGACAATCCTCGTGCTCCTGGGGACATCAAACACTTCCAGGGCTCTGTGAGGGACAGGGGGGACAATGCAGCTGGGGGCTCCCTCCCCAGGAGGGGATGTGCCCAGTGAAGAGGTGTCACAAGCTGATGTCTCATGTGTCCATCCTTTACCTGCTGTGATATCAGCCCGGAGTGAAGGGGGTGGGATCCACCTGCCCCACCAGCCTGGCTGGGCTGAGGACACCACCTTGTCCCCAGGTGTCACCAGCAGCCCCAAGCTGCCCTCTCCTCCCTTGGCCCTTTCCTGGGCTGCACTGTAGCTCCGTGCCTCAGTTTTCCTGTTGCAACCCAGAAGGGCAGAAGGGACAAGCTGGAGCCAAGAGGACCCTGGGGGTCCCGTGGGAGCTGCTCAGCCAGCCCCAACCACGGGGATGAGGTGGGGGAGAGGGGCCAGGGGTGAAGGCCACGTAATAAGGATCTTTGTTTTGCCTGTTTTGCAGAGTTTCAATGTTCTGACTTGCTCTAAGATGAAGGTATGGAAGTTTGCAGCCATTGCATCGATGCTCCTCAGTTCCGTGTTATCCATTTTAGTTTGTAGAGACATGTTCAACGGAAGCCGGACACACAGCCCCTTGCCTTCCTCGCCGTATTCCTCACGGGCATCCTCTTCTTCCTCCTCTTCCTCCTCTTCCTCCTCCTCCTCCTCCTCGCTGCCAGCAGCTCGGCGGAGATCCCCGCGGGCCCTGCAACGCCGCGGCTCCCTGCTCGCCCAGTGTAAGCTCCTGCTCCTCCCCTCCAGCCAGCCCCAAAATCCCAACGGGACACACACTTGAGGCTGGAAAGGAAAGCCCAGGGGGTTTATTCCCCCTTGTGCTCTGGGAGGGTTTGAAGAGGGTTTGGGGGTGCAGCAGGGAGGGTTTGTGGGGGCGGTGTTCGGAGTGAGCAGGGCAGCTCTTCATGGAGGGAAACATGAAGCCCTGCTCTGGGGACAGGCTGGGAGAGTTGGGGGGTTCAGCCTGGAGAAGAGAAGGCTCCAGGGAGACCTTAGAGCAGCTTCCAGGGCCTGAAGGGGCTCCAGGAAAGCTGGGGAGGGACTTGGGACAAGGGCAGGGAGGGAGAGGACAAGGGGGGATGGATGAAAACTGGCAGAGGGAGATTGAGGTGAGACATGAGGAGGGAATTCTGGAGTGTGAGGGTGGTGAGAGCCTGGCCCAGGTTGCCCAGGGAAGCTGTGGCTGCCCCATCCCTGGCAGTGTTGAAGGGCAGGTTGGATGGGGCTTGGAGCAGCCTGGGCTGGTGGGAGGTGTCCCTGCCCATGCAGGGGGTTGGATCTAGATGATCTTTACAGTCCCTTCCAGCCAAACCATTCTGGGATTCAATGATCTTAATGAAAAGAAGCTGCTGCTTTTTTTTTTTTTTTTTTTTTTTTTTCCACTCCAGATGTGCTTTTTTAATTGTTTAACTGGTTTTGGAATTGATTTCTCTGCTATTTTTACAAATTCAACTTGTCAAACAGGAGCTGCCCCAGCCCCTGGGCAGGGCAGCTGCGGCAAAAGCTCCAGGGGTTCATTTGGTTCCCAAACCAGAGGAACTTCTCCCAGGGGTGACATTTGGCAGCCGATGACAAACTGACAAATGACGTTTCCCTCCAGCTTTTTTTTGGGGGGGGTGTTTTTTGTTGTTGTTGCTCCCTCCCCCAGCACTGAGCTGGACCAAGCCCAGCTTTGGGGTTAGGACAACGGGACTGGACAATCCCAATGACACCTGGGGACACGTTGGGGTTGTGGGGGTGACAGCCTTCCTCCCCTCCCCCCCCCTTCTCCAGCCATAGGAAACGGTGCAAATAACCCATTGGTCGTTGTTTCTCCCCAATCCCGTTGGGGCTTTTCTGCACCTGGAGGTTGGCACCAGGTTTTCCCACTTGTGTTTCGCACCTCGGGGCGATGCCACCCGGGAGATTTCATTCCTGCTGGGATGGTTTTTTGCAGGAGCTTTGTCCTTTTGATGTCCCAGCCGTGGTGCCAACCTCCAGCTGCTCCATTCCCTGGCTGCAGCCACCTGGAAACCACGAGCAGGAGTTAATTGGGGGGGGTGGATATTTTTTTTCCCCCAAAATAGTTGAGGTTTGAGCTGCTTGGGGCTGGTGGGGAGACAAAGAAAATCAGGCAGAAAAGGGAAAGTTTTTGGGGTGTTTTTCTTCCTGCCCTTCTTCCTGGGGACAGCCACCTGTCCTAAGGGACCTCCATCCTGGAGAACAGTCACCTGCCCAAGGGGACCTCTATCCTGGGGACATCCACCTGGCTAGAGGGACCTCTATCTTGGGGGACATCCATCTGGCCATGGGGACCTCCATCCTGGAGACATCCACCCACTCCATGGGATCTCCGTCCTGGGGAACAGGCATCTGGCATGAGGGGCCTCCATTCTGGAGGACAGCCACCACTCCAAGGAACCTCCATCCTGGTTGGATGTTCACCTGGCCAGGGGCACATCCACCACTCCAAGGAACCTCCATCCTGGAGGGATGTTCACCTGGCCAGGGGCACATCCACCTGCCCCAGGGAACCCCCATCCTTGGGGACAGCCACCACTCCAAGGAACCTCCATCCTGGTTGGATGTTCACCTGGCCAGGGGCACATCCACCTGCCCCAGGGAACCTCCATCCTGGAGGGATGTTCACCTGGCCAGGGGCACATCCACCTGCCCAAGGGGAACCTCCATCCTGGAGACATCCACCACTCCAAGGAACCTCCATCCTGGTTGGATGTTCACCTGGCCAGGGGCACATCCACCACTCCAAGGAACCTCCATCCTGGTTGGATGTTCACCTGGCCAGGGGCACATCCAGCCCTCCAAGGAACCTCCATCCTGGTTGGATGTTCACCTGGCCAGAGGCACATCCACCTGCCCAAGGGGAACCCCCATCCTTGGGGACATCCACCCCTCCAAGGAACCTCCATTCTGGGGGGGATGTTCACCTGGCCAGGGGCACATCCACCTGCCCCAGGGAACCTCCATCCTGGGGGGATGTTCACCTGGCCAGGGGCACATCCACCTGCCCCAGGGAACCTCCATCCTGGAGACATCCAGCACTCCAAGGAACCTCCATCCTGGTTGGATGTTCACCTGGCCAGGGGCACATCCACCTGCCCAAGGGAACCTCCATCCTGGTTGGATGTTCACCTGGCCAGGGGCACATCCACCTGCCCAAGGGAACCTCCATCCTTGGGGACAGCCACCACTCCAAGGAACCTCCATCCTGGAGGGATGTTCACCTGGCCAGGGGCACATCCACCTGCCCAAGGGAACCTCCATCCTTGGGGACAGCCACCACTCCAAGGAACCTCCATCCTGGTTGGATGTTCACCTGGCCAGGGGCACATCCACCACTCCAAGGAACCTCCATCCTGGTTGGATGTTCACCTGGCCAGGGGCACATCCAGCCCTCCAAGGAACCTCCATCCTGGAGGGATGTTCACCTGGCCAGGGGCACATCCACCTCCCCCAGGGAACCCCCATCCTTGGGGACAGCCGCCCACTCTGAGGACCATTCACCCCCCGGGGGGGACACCCACTAACGACCGCCCCTCCTGTTGCAGACAGCAGCTGGCTGGAGAGCTACACGGAGGGGGAGATCCGGCAGCTGCTCTCGGCGCTGGTGGAACGTTCCAGGCAGGCCATGAACTCGGGCGGCCACGAGCTGCCCCTGTTCCCCCGGGCCGGCAGCCGCAGGAAACGCGCCCGCGCCCGCCACAAACCCTGCAGCCTGAAGGAGCTGGAGGTGAGCATCAGCGAGCTGGGCCTGGGCTACGAGTCGGACGAGACGGTGCTTTTCCGCTACTGCAGCGGCACCTGCGAGGCCTCCGTCCGCAGCTACGACCTGTCGCTGAAGAGCATGAGGAGCAGGAGGAGGATCAAGAAGGAGAAGGTGCGGGCTCGGCCCTGCTGCCGGCCGCTGGCCTACGACGACGACGTCTCCTTCCTGGACACCTACAACCGCTACTACACCGTCAACGAGCTGTCGGCCAAGGCGTGCGGCTGCGTGTGAAGGAGCCGGGGGGAGAGGCGGTGATGTCCCGGCCGTGAGAGCCCCCCGGGCCGCCAGGCAGAGGGACAGAGGTTGCGGCGAGGACACGGGGACGATGCCGGAGGAGGACAGACCGAGCCCCGGCCACCGCCGCGTCCCGCTCGCCCCGCGGGCTGGTGGAGCTGCGGTCGCTGCTTGAGGCCGGTGTGTCCCCGTGAGGGTGGCCCGGGGGGTCCCTGCCGCCAGCCCCTGGTGGGTGTGCAACACGCACGGGGCGCGGGCTGCCTTCGGCTGCGGTACGTGTCACACGCGCGGGGCGTGTCGCCCGTGGAGGGGTGTCGGGAGGCGGGTGCCCCCGGCGCGGGGTGAGGGACGTGCTGGGACAGGGCGGTGGCCTGGGGGTGTGCACGGGGGGGTGTGCACAGGGCGGTTGTGCACAAGGGATTGTGCACAGGGTGGTTGTGCACAGGGCGGTTGTGCACAGGGTGGTTGTGCACAGGGGGGTGTGCACAGGAGGGTTGTGCACAGCAGGGTTGTGCGCAGGGCGGTTGTGCACAGGGGGTGTGCACAGGAGGGTTGTGCACAGCAGGGTTGTGCACAGGGCGGCTGTGCACAGGGGGTGTGCACAGGGGGGTGTGCATAGGAGGGTTGTGCACAGGGGGTGTGCACAGGGTGGTTGTGCACAGGAGGGTTGTGCACAGGGGGTGTGCACAGGGGGGTGTGCATAGGAGGGTTGTGCACAGGGCGGCTGTGCACAGCAGGGTTGTGCGCAGGGTGGTTGTGCACAGGGGGGTGTGCACACAAGGGTTGTGCACAGGGGGGTGTGCACACGAGGGGTGTGCACTGGGGTGTGTGCACAGGAGGGTTGCGCACAGGGCGGTTGTGCACAGGGAGTGTGCACGGGGGGTGTGCACAGGAGGGTTGTGCACAGGAGGGTTGTGCACAGAGGGGTGTGCACACGAGGGGTGTGCACTGGGGTGTGTGCACAGGGGGGTGTGCACAGGAGGGTTGTTGTGCACAGGGGGGTGTGCACAAGGGGTTGTGCACAAGGGGCTGTGCACTGAGGCTCTGGCTTCATTCCCAACTCGTGCCCTCTGGCCATTGGCTCCTCTGCTTCCAAGTCGCCCTAATCTGAAGTAACTGGATCAACCTCCTGGTCCCCCGTGGGCAGCAGGGCTGGAGCCTGGTCACTGCCGGGGAGGGGACAGAGCCCGGGGAGGTGGTGGAGCCTGGGGAGGTGATGGGGGTCCAAGGAGGTCATGGAGTCCAGGGAGGTGATGGAGCCCAGAGGGTGACAGAGCCCAGGGAGGTGATGGAGCCTGGGGAGATGATGGGGTCCAGGGAAGGTGATGGAGCCCAGGGAGGTGACAGAGCCTCTCAAGGCCACCCGTGAAGCTGCAGCCCTTGGCTCCGCAGCTATGGGCAGGAGCATCCGTGGCTCAGCACCTCCCCAAAGCCAGCCCAGCTCTCCAGGCCCAGCCCAGCAGAGTTGCCCATCTCCTCTGCGGGGTTTGAATCGTACAGGAGAGGGGACTCGGGCCTGAGGTTTGGCTCCAGTTTGCATTTAGAGCAGTGTCACTCTTGTTTACTCTGCGGGGAAATAAATGAGACCGCAGGCTTTTGCATTCTCTGGGCAGGCTCTTTTTGCTGCCCGGGATTGATGGGTTTTCTCCCCTTGGCTCTCTTCCCAGAAAAAGCAAATCATAAACAGAGAGAGAATATTGGTGTCATGTCCTGGGCATTAACCAACGCAAGGGAAAGTGCTCCAGTCTCTGCCTCCTGGTCACAGCAGTGTCCCAGCTCCTTGATCTGCCTCAAGGGGGGAGGAAAACAAATCACCTTCATCCCAGAGTGGTGATGATGATGAGGAGGAGTTGTTTGTAGGTGGGCACAGCAGCCCAGCGATGCTGCTGCAGGATTTTGGGGAGCAGGTTGGCATCTTCAGGGAGGGGACAGCCTGATCCCACCATGGGGTCTCCTCCTGGCTCCCCATGGATGAGCAGCTGCTCTCCCAGCCTTGACAAGGACCAGCCTGGTTGGAGGGGTTGGGTTAGTTTGGTTTTTTTTTTTCCCCCTTGCTTTTTCACATCCAAACACCACTTTTGGCTGCGCAGAGCCAGGATGTAGTGGAGGAATATAAACACCATCCTTCAGCAGAGCCAGCAGCCTGCACTCTGTAAGGCTGAGTTTTTCCCCCTCACTGTTAGGAAAAAGGGACAGGCAGAGCTGTGGGGTGGGAAAACCATCCCCAGGGAATCACACACCCTGGAGAACCTGCACCCCCGGGGCTACCAGCCCTGCTGAGACCAGACAAACTCAAGCCACTCAGCACAGAGCTCCCAAAACAGCCCTGCAAGGTGCTTTCCCCCCACCTCCAGGGAGAGTTTGCACCTCTGGTTTTGGGTGGAATTTAAAGCACATGAGAGGGAAAAGGAACAGGAGCAGGATGGGACCTGGAGATGGGCAGCTGGGACCTGCTCCGTGCTCACGGCAGGAAGCTGCTCGCCCTTGAGTTTAAAAAAGTCATGCACCCAAATCTAATAATAATAACAATAACTGCACTCTCAAGGGCTTGGGTGCTTTCCAGTGCTCGCTACTACAAAACTAAAATTAGTTGTGTTGTAGGAGCCTCCAGTGAAAAGTAAAAAAGGCACCAGAGCAACAAAGCAAGGTGAGGTGTTGAGCAGGACCAGGAACTCAGGCTGGCCAAGGCTGTGTCAGGAAAGGGAAATGGGATTCATCCTGCCTCAAACCAGGACACAAGGTCACCTACTCCAGCCCCCCTGCAGTGCACAGGGACCTTTCTAACCAGACCAGGTTGCTCAGAGATTGGCCAAGTCTGTCCTTGAATGTCTCCAGGGATGGGGCAGCCACAGCTTCCCTGGGCAACCTGGGCCAGGCTCTCACCACCCTCACACCCCAGAATTCCCTCCTCATGTCTCACCTCAATCTCCCTCTGCCAGTTTTCATCCATCCCCCTTGTCCTCTCCCTCCCTGCCCTTGTCCCAAGCCCCTCCCCAGCTTTCCTGGAGCCCCTTCAGGCACTGGAAGGTGCTCTAAGGTCTCCCTGGAGCCTTCTCTTCTCCAGGCTGAACACCCCAACTCTCCCAGCCTGTCTCCAGAGCAGAGCTGCTCCAGCCCAAGGATCATTTCTGTGGCCCTTTTCTGGTCTTCTTCCAAGAGGTCCATGTCCCTCTTGTGCTGAGAACAGAGCTGGACACAATACTCACAGTACTACTCCCTGCCTGGTCCTTATTTTTTCCTGGGTGCAGTTGGGATTTGCAACCACAAAACTCCCCCAACCAGGTCTTGAGGTGAGCTGGGGTGTCATGACGTGGCCCAAGGATGGTTTTTGCTTGTGTGTCTTCTTCTGGACATCTTGCTTAGGGTCATCTTCTGTGTGAAGCTCCTTCAGCTCCGCTGCTGGAGCGTCACTCGTCCCATGTCATCCTGCACCACTTCCCTGCTGCCTGGGCATGGAAATGTGGTTCCAATAGAAAGGCTGATGTTTCCCTGATGCTTGCCATCCCTACAGCTCTCTCTGCTGTCATGGGAGCTGGAGCTGTCTGGAGGAATGTCTACAATGCAGAAAGGGCAAAAAAAGGATGGAAAAATCCCACCTCAAAGCTACAGCAAAACCTCATCTGGCTCCTTCCTCATCCTCCCGGGCGTTATTTATTGTTAATAATACAACATCTGCCTGGGGGAGGTTGAGGTTGGGGTTTTGTATCTTGCTGCTCTGTGGCTTTGCTGTTTGCAGCAGCCCCACTCCCCAGGGCATCATAGAATCATGGACTATTTTGGGTTGGAAGGGCCCTTAAAGATCATCCAGATCCAAACCCGCTGCATGGGCAGGGACACCTCAGAATCACAGAATGTCCCTGGCTAGAAGAGACCTCCAAGATCATCCAGTCCACCCCTAGACTTAACAGCACAAGTTCCCACCAGCCCAGGTTGCTCCAAGTCCCATCCAACCTGCCCTTCAACACTGCCAGGGAGGATCTGGATGTTCCACAGGGTTTGAAAAAAACAGGAGGTTTGGAAACACGAGGAGATGTTTAGAACTATTCCCATGCTTGTGACAGGGCAAAAGATGAGTGTTATGGTATCCCAGGCTCTCCAGCAATGAGTTATGGACCTTTTCATTGTGGTTTACTGAACACATCTGGAGAGGCAGGTCCCTGTGTTGCTGCAGTGCTGGCCTGAGCAACCACAGCCCCGGGTCTCCCGTCCACCCGGCACTCGCAGCACTTGGGAGCCCGTTTGCTCCCGTGGGCTCACTCCCCTTTTTGGGATCTGTGAGGGGGGAAACGGGTCTCACAGCATTGGTTCCACTCGATGGAAGCACTGGGAGCAGGAGTTATTATTTAAACAGGTCCAGGAAGGAATCACTTTCCCAATTTATCAAGACCGACTCTTACTTTCGGGGGAATTCAAGGCCTCGACGTCCTGCCCCTGGGTAAATCAGGCTGCCACATGTTCGTGCTCTGGTTATAGAATCATTGACTGGTTTGAGTTGGAAGGGACCTTAAAGATCATCCAGTTCCAATCCCCCCCCTCAGGAAGTGGGATAGACATCTTGGTTGATCCTTGGCTCTACCTAAGCCTTCCCAGGGCGTCTCCCAGTGGATCCTGCTGCTGGTTTTGGGCAGGATTGTGGAGGCTGAGCCCGTGGTTCTCACCTGGAGTTACCATGGACTAGTCACCCCTGTAGAGAAATGGTGTTTTCATCAAGGCTGCTTGGAGCAGATGGCAGCTGGGACCTGTCCTGGGGTAAATCTAGGATCATAGATTAGTTTGAGTTGGAAGGGACCTTCAAGATCATCAGGTTCCAAGCCCCTGCATGGGCAGGGACACCTCCCACCAGCCCAGGCTGCTCCAAGCCCCATCCAACCTGCCCTTCAACACTGCCAGGGCTGGGGCAGCCACAGCTTCCCTGGGCAACCTGGGCCAGGCTCTCACCACCCTCACCCTAAACAAGACGTCGCCTCAAACTTGAGGCCCAAGAAGAAGGGAAAAACGGGGCAAAAGAGGAGATTTCTTCCTCCCCCCACCAGTAGGAGCAGGGTGGGAGCTCACGGCCCAGCCCGCTCTGCAGCATCAGGATAAATCCTTTGGGATATTGTCAGGTCTGACTGACCATCTGCAGAAGTTGATGCAATGCATCTTTATTTTAGATACTCTCTATTTATTCAAAGTAACTTATGTTATTTATTTAGATACCATAGTGTGCCATCTACGTAACGCGTTCTCTCTCTCTCTCTCTCTCTCTTTCTCTCTCTCTCTCTCCTCTCTATTTTTTTAAATTTTATTTATTGAGCCAAACGGTGCCAAGAGCAGTTTACATTTATTACATTTTTACCATTTATTCCAAACGGGGTTTGTTTTTTTTTTTTGGGGGGGGAGGGTGAGGGGAAAAGCAGTATGATACTATTTTTTTTAAAGGAACATAAACTCGGGTGTGCTGCTGTTACATACTCACAGCAAAGTGAAAATAAAAGGAGGATGATCTTGATTTCTTGCTGGTCCTTTTCTTTCACTGTGATGGCAGAAGGGTGTGGTGTTCCCAACATGGGGGTGACCAGGGAAATGGGAAATTTGGGGGGGTTTTTTGGGAGAGCAGAGAAGATCCATGTTGGCTTTATTTTCCAGTTTCCTGCAGAAACTTCCGTGCACCTTTGCAAACAGCCCCAATTCTTTCCTATTTTTTTTTTTTTAATCTGCTGCCAAACTCTTATTTATTTAAACCAATTATTTGAGACACTGGGCTGTTGTCTGGGCTGGTTCAACCACAGGAATAATCATCTTTTGTCCCTATCTTATAAAGGTTCTTCCAGTTGGGTTGGCTCAAAGACATGTCAATGCTGTCCAAAAATCACGTTCATTTCAAAAAGAGAGAGAAAAGAGAAAGAAAACTCAAGGTCTGGATGAGGTCAGCCAGAAAGGAAGTTTCAGCTGCTCATCTGGAAGCAGGGCTGAGTTTAGAAACATATTTAATTTTATAGGGAAAACATCTCAAATCAGCAGCAGGGATTGGAGGGGGTTTATTGCTCGTCTTACGGGGAAGATGATGGTGGTTCATCTTGTATGTTGCCATCTGAAAACCCAGCCAAGTTCAGGACACAAAGACTTTGCAAATGGCAGAGTTGGCACCAACCTGCCCCCCATTACCCACACACCAGTCCCAGTCCAGCTTCGTCTCCCTGTTACTGGTTTCCAGTAGCTCCAGGGGACAGAAGCCAGAGGGATCTGTTGTTTGAGCCCCGTTTTAGCAGATATTGACCCAATTTAGCACTAACCCCTTGGCATTGCCCCCCTCTAACACATCCTACCCCCCAATTAACACCCAGGACCTCCAGTCAACATCCATGATCCCCAGTTAACACACATCCCCCCCCCTTAACACATATTAACCCCCCTGAACACACACTACCCCCAATTAAGACATATCAAGGTTTTAAGACACATCACCCCAATTTCACACCCATTATAGTAGCAAGGAAATGCCAGCTTTGAAAGCACTACCCCCCCTCCTCAGACTAGTCTGTCCAGAAAACCATCAATTTTGACATTTTCTTCAACTCTTTTTTTAAATTTTCATTGAAAACCAGACCGAAACTGGTGCCTGTGGTGAGACTGGGTACAAACTCCTGCGTTTTATCTGTAAACCAGCCCATCTTGAGTGAAGCCAGGGAGCAGCTCCAGTTGGCAACAACTGGGAAAAAAAAAAAAGGGAAAAAAAAAAACAATAAAAAAAGAAGCTCTTTTGAACCACGAAGGTTTATAGGAATGGAAAAAAAGGTCTGTTTATATTCCCCCCTTCGTGCCACCCAGAGGCCTGACAGGCATGGCCGGCTCGTGGCCGAGTCAAACATTCGGGCTCGAAGCTCCACTTTGTAAATATTTTAATGAAGCATCTTTGGAGACTCATAAATCTTCACGTGTGCACAGGGGTGGGTGCTCCAGAAAGCAAGGAAAGCTGCAGGGTTTCCTGCCAACCTGCCCAGGGGGAACAAAACACGGGGGGGGGGGGGAAGAAGGAAAAAAAGAAAAGAGGACAACGCGAAGTTTTAATGACCAAATTGGAAAGGGCTGCTTGGAAAATCTGAGTCCTCCAAGATAGAAAGAAAAAATAAAGAACAATCAAAGGGAAAAAAGCAGGTTTGTGTGAGGCCAGGATGTGCTGGGGTGGGTTTTGGGTGCAATTTCTTGGTGCTGAGGTGGACGTTGCCAACTTTTGGCAGTGTAAGTGGGATGTTTTCTCACTGGCTGGTGCTTGATTTAAAGCCCCAGCTTAAAAAAATCCAGGCTCTCAAAATGCTTTTCTGCCTTCGTTTGTTCCTTTTCAAGTGGAAAAAAAAAGAGAGTGCTCAGCCCTACTGCTCACTTGGAGCTTTGCAAAATGACCTCCCAGTAAGAAAAACCGTGGGAAAATTAACCCAAAAATAAACCCAGCCCCACTTCAAACTGGAAAACACGGAATAAAAGTGAAGACAAGAGGGTGGAGTTTGCAAGTCTCAAAAAAAAAAAAAACCCAACCAAAAACAAACCCTCACAAGACCAGATAAAAGATGGTTTTTCTCTCCCAGTATCTCTGGTAGTGCTACCAAAAGTGTGAAGCCTGGGAACAAGGATGTTGGTGGCTTCAGCTGGTGCAGGAGGGAGTTTGGGGTGCCCAACAGCCATGGAGGACACAGCCGGGATGGGTTCGTGTTCCTCTCGCAGCCTCGCGGGGCCAAACGTGGGGCAGGTTTCCAAAGCACTTCCCTGTGGGCTCAGGAAAGCTGGGAATCATGGAATCGTGGGTTGGCTCAGGCACCTTCACACATCCAGAAGGACAAGCCCAGCCCTGATGAAGCTGTGGAGCATGTGAGGCTCCAGCTGCTGCGTTTTCAGGGTTTTGGGGTGTCTGAGGCTTTTGCCTTCCCCAAATGGAAAGTTCTGCTGAGCTGGGCAAGGGGAGGGTTTCTGTTTTTCCCAAGCTCTGCCTCTCTTCTCTGTTTCCCTTCACCCCTCGTGTCTCTGCAGAGCAGAACTCAGACACTGCACCAAAAACTCCATTTCCAGCCTTTTGATGCCCCTGGTTTCCCAAGAGGAGCAGCCTCTTTCTCTCCTCTCAAGGTAACACCCAAATAAAGCTCATCCCTTCTCTGCTTCTGGCATCACCTCTGCCCAGAAGTGTCAGCTGGGAACTTTCCAACCTATCTCCTGCCACCTTTGGGTACAAAGCTGGGAGGTTTGAGGGTGAATGGGCTGTTTTCACACCTTGTGTGTGAGGGACTGAAGCAGCCCCTCATGCTGGGATCTCCCAGCAGGGTGTGAAGGTGCCTGCAGTTCCCAGCACGAGTGTTTTAGGAAAAGCCTGACAGTGACTTCTTGGAGCAGCCTCCCAGCCCCCCTGGCACAGCCATCCAGATGTTTCCCTCAACCAAGTTCCCCCTTGCAGAGTTTCCCAAGTGTGGTGTCATCTTTCCCATCCCTAACAAAACCAGCCTGTGTGCAGCTCCACGTCACCCCCAGACGTCCTTTCCCCAGGCCAGGGCAGCACCCAGCTGAGGAGGGGAAGGGTCCATGTGATATTTTTGCCCTGCCAACCCCACGTCCCCTTCCCCAAGGACCATGGCCCAAGCCAGACTGGGTTCAAGTTCCCAGCACCCCATGGTCTGTCCATGAAAGCTTCAAGGCAACTAAAATTCAGATTTTGGTTGCCCTCCCAGAGGCTGCAGCACAGTTTGAGGGAGGAGGGTGAGGTCAGCGTTCATAAATCTTCTCTCCTGCATATTTATTTTGCCTTCACTCCTGCAGCCTCAGAGGGTGGCAAGAACCCTGCTGCTCTCCCCAAGGCCCCAAACAGCCCTTGGACCCAGGGGAGGGATGAAGCTGGTCCTGACCTGCCAAAATAACCCCAGACTAAAGGAGAGAGTTGATCCCCTCAGTGTTGCCATGTCCCCAGTTAAGAGTCCAAAACCCTACAGGACTCATCTCTTTTTAATGTGTTAAATGACTCCAGGTCTTGGAAACAAGAGGAGTTGGGCTGGAGAGGTTGGCAAGGGAAAAACTGGGGATTTCTTGCTCAGGTTCAGATTTCAGAGTGAAGGATTTCCTCCCCAGGCTTGTGCTGATCGACGTATTCAACCAGCCTGCAAAGCAGACCAAAAATGAAGGTGGCAAAAGTTGTGAATCAAAATAAGGGAGCTGCAATGCTAAAGGTCTGGGGGATGGTCCTGCTGCAGAGGGACTGCAGGAGGAAAGGCAGAGGGGCCCTTTGGAAATGTTTGCCCAGTGCTGCTGATGGAGGAAACAATTGCAGCTCTTGTCTGCGTTGTTGGACTCTGAGCTGATTTTCCTCATGGAAACATCCCAGGGTCAGGACAGACCTTGGAAAAACCTCAGCTGAGGGGCCAGGAGCAGTTGGGAGAACAAACAGAATGTCCAGAGGTACCAGCAGGGAACCTGAGGGAACCACTGTGGCCACCAACTCCCTGCAGTGGGGCTCCCCCACCTAAGAAGGAAACAACTTCCAGTGACACGACCTGAACAGCAGCAGGGAGTTCAATAAAGGCCAATTATTTGCTGTTTTTTCACCATGTGGCCTAGAGCCACCAGCTGGTGCCAGAGCTGGGCTGGTGGCTGCAGACAGGAGGAGGCAGCTCAGCACCTGCTGGTCCTGCTCATCTCCTTGCCAGCAGGGAGCTACAGGCACTAAAACTTCTGGTGCCTTTGGGGGCCTCCTTGGCACCCTACACCTCACCAGCACCAGTCTCAAACCCACCCTGTCCTGCTACCCTACCCAAAAAACAGCCTTGTAAAATCAACTGAGTAGTTTTCTGCCCGTTTAGCATCCTGGTGGTGGCCTGAGGCAGAGCAGGGGCAGGACCAGGGCTGTGGGGCTGGGAGGGAGGAGCATGGCCAGTTTCCTCCAGCAGCAGCAGGCAGCCTCGTGGTGTGGCTGTGCCTTCAAGCTGCACCTTCGCACAGGACAAAGCCCCTGCAACAGGTTGATGAAGGTGTTGCTGTTTCACCTTCTCCTCTTAGCTACTTCCTTAGGCTCTCCACGCTGTGGAGCTGAGCCAGAACTCTGCAGAGACCAGAGGTGAACTTCTCCAAAGACTAAGCTGCAGCCAGCACGGCAAGTCATTCAGGTAACTAATAAATCAGAAAACAAAACAAAACACTGTACTACTCTATTTGACAGCCTGTTCTCCAATAAGACAAAGACACACAAACACCTAATTGCTTCCTTGTCCATGTTCACCTCAAGGCTCCTCTTGTCCCTCCGTTTCCACCGAGTTCAGTCGTCCCATGAAATTGCCACCTGTCAGCAAGGACAAAAAGATTGCAGGGCAGCAGAGAGCTGAGCAAACAGCAGTTACACGAACCACTCAGACAGATCGGGCACAACCCGGTACCTGGCCTCCGTTGTCTGCAAGAAGTGACAAGCTCTGCACAAGTGCAGGCCCCAACCAGCCCCCACCACGGGTTTCAACCACTTGCGCCACTGGAAGTAGCTCTGGTACCTCTCAGTGTCCTCACTCAGCTCCAGCAGGTACCGTGCAAGTTCCCCAGCGTTGGCAAAATCATCCACGTGGATGAAGGAGTCGGGGGGCAGGAAGCGCTCGTAGTTTTCCCGAGGAGGCCCCAGCACCACCGGGATGGTGCCAGAGGACAGGGCGTTCCTCCAGAGCTTCTCGGTGATGTAGTCTTCGTGCTGGGAGTTCTCAAAGGCCAGGTAGAAGCTGTACTGGGACACGGTGGGAAGGAGCTCGTGCCAGGGCAGAGGCAAGTGGTACTGCCCGTAGACATCCACGGCGATGTGCTTCTTCAGCTGCTCGTAGTACTTCACCCGGTAGGAGTCTGCTCTCCAGTTGCTGACCACCCAGGCCACCAGCCTGGTTTTGGGTGGGATGCTGAGTGGCTGGGGCTGGCCAAGGAGCTGTAGCTCCCCGTAGGGGGTGAAGATATCCGAGTCCCTCCGGTAAGACATGGTCAGGTTGAAGAGGTTGTCCATGGCACCTAAGTTTGGAGAGTGACTCGGAGACTCCAGGTTAAACCAGATCCAGAGCTGAGAAGGGAGCCTGGGGAGCTGGGCCAGCCCCTCCAAGTCCCCGTACACATCCCTGTGATGCACAATCACAGCATCAGCCTTTTGGGACCAGCTGTGGTTGGAGATGAAATGGCAGTCTGGGGTGCTGTACAGAGTTGAGCAGTTTTTGAAGCTGATTTGCTGCCCAAAGGGCATCTTCCACAGCAGGATGGTCAACCTGCGCTTACCTTTTGGTGGGCTGCTGGTGTTTCCAGCCTGTGCAGAGGGACTGGAATTGTAGTGCCCTGGCTGAGAAGCTCTGAACTGATGAAAAGAAACAAAGAGACAGCAGCTGAAGGTAAAGCTGAAGAGCAGGAAGTTGAGGAGTCTACTGCAGGAGATCTTCTTCCCTTCCATGAGCACCACGAAGGGATCTGCAAACACCACAGACAGGACACGGCGCGATGGAGGGGTGCTGGGCCCCGCAGGCCCAGGGGGCAGCACAAAGGCCTGGAGGGCGCCTGCCCCCACCTACCTCTGTGCAGAAGGGTCCTGAGAGCACCACAGGCCCGGCCGCGCACACGCGCTAACCCACGGGGCGCAGCCGCCTCTCCGCGCACCCCAGGCCTCCCTCCATCCCCGCCTCGCCCCGCCAGCCCCTTCGTCCCGGCTCTGCTTCCCCAGGAGAGCCGCCTCGCCCAGGTTGCTCTGGAGAAGGAGGGTCCGGACCCCTCAGGACAGGCCCGGGAGAGGGGCCGGGGGAGCGCGGGAGGGACCCGGCGCCACAGACACCCCTGAGGGAGCGGGGAGAGACGGAGGCCCCGCCCCCCGCCTGTGGCCCCGCCCCCCGCGCCGCACAGGCCCCGCCCCTTGCCGGGTGGCCCCGCCCACCGCTCCCCAGCCCCAGCCAGCTCCTAAGCGCAGGCCCCGCCCACCGCCAGGTGGCCCCGCCCCTGTCTCACCACAGGCCCCGCCCACTGCTTCCCAGCCCCACCCACCTCCTAAGCACAGGCTCCGCCCCCTGTCGTGTGGCTCCGCCCCCTTCCCGAGGCCACGCCCCTCATCCCCACAGGCCCGTCCCTCCCGCAGCGGAGTGAGACCCTTTTATCCTTCCCTTCCCTTCCCTCCCCTTCCCTTCCCTTTCCTTCCCTTCCCTTCCCTTTCCTTTCCTTTCCTTCCTTTCTTTCTTTTTCTTTCTTTCTTTCTTTCTTTCTTTCTTTCTTTCTTTCTTTCTTTCTTTCTTTCTTTCTTTCTTTCTTTCTTTCTTTCTTCTTTCTTTCTTTCTTTCTTTCTTTCTTTCTTTCTTTCTTTCTTTCTTCCTTCCTTCCTTCCTTCCTTCCTTCCTTCCTTCCTTCCTTCCTTCCTTCCTTCCTTCCTTCCTTCCTTCCTTCCTTCCTTCCTTCCTTCCTTCCTTCCTTCCTTCCTTCCTTCCTTCCTTCCTTCCTTCCTTCCTTCCTTCCTTCCTTCCTTTCTTCCTTTCCTTCCTTTCCTTCCTCTGTCCCTCCCCTTCTCTCTTCTCTTCTCTTCTCTTCTCTTCTCTTCTCTTCTCTTCTCTTCTCTTCTCTTCTCTTCTCTTCTCTTCTCTTCTCTTCTCTTCTCTTCTCTTCTCTTCTCTTCTCTTCTCTTCTCTTCTCTTCTCTTCTCTTTTCTCTTCTCTTCTCTTCTCTTCTCTTCTCTTCTCTTCTCTTCTCTTCTCTTCTCTTCTCTTCTCTTCTCTTCTCTTCTCTTCTCTTCTCTCTTCTCTTCTCTTCTCTTCTCTTCTCTTCTCTTCTCTTCTCTTCTCTTCTCTTCTCTTCTCTTCTCTTCTCTTCTCTCTCCTCTTCTCTCCTCTCCTCTCCTCTCCTCTCCTCTCCTCTCCTCTCCTCTCCTCTCCTCTCCTCTCCTCTCTCCTCTCCTCTCCTCTCCTCTCCTCTCCTCTCCTCTCCTCTCCTCTCCTCTCCTGCCACAGACATCAAGGGGGGTGCCAACACCTCTGAATCCTTCTCATTCCAGGAGCCAGAGCCCTCTGGCCTCTCCTCCCTCCCAGGGAACAGCCACGGCCTTTCGGGCTGGCACCACCCACCTGCTGTGGGTGCTCCAGGGGCTGCTGAGGGTGCCCCAAAACCCCGGGGCTTGCTGCTTCTGCAGGGCTAGCAGGACAGGAGTGCCAGGCAGCACTGACCAGCTCAAGAAAGACAAGGGGCTACAGGAGAGAGTCCAGTGGAGGGCTGCAAGATGGTGAGGGGACAGGAGCATCACTGCTGCAGGGAAAGGCTGGGAGAGCTGGGGCTGCTCAGCCTGGAGGAGCCTGAGGAGGGATCTCCTCAATGCTTAGGAAGATCTAAAGGGCAGTGTCAGGAGGAGGGACCAGGCTCTTTGCAGCGGGACCCAGCTACAGGACAAGGGGTAATGGCCATAAGCTGGAACATAGGAAGTTCCACATGAATATGAGGAAAAAATTCTTAGCTGGAAGGGTGGCAAAGCCCTGGGACAGGCTGCCCAGGGAGGCTGTGGAGTCTCCTTCTCTGGAGACATCCCAAGCCCACCTGGATGCGATCCTGGGGGATCTGCTCTGGGTGACCCTGCCTGAGCAAGGGGTTTGAACTGGATGGTTTCCAGTTCAACTGGAAACTGGGAGTTCCAACTCCCACCATCCTGTGATTAACCTAAGGATGAGGAAACCCATGTACCACCATCCTGCATTCCAGCCTGGTCTTACAGGCAGCTGCAAGATCCCACACAGCAAGAGGATTTCCAGCAGAAGCTGGTGGGTGCAGCACCCACCATCTCTTACCCTGTACCTATAGCACTGACAGGATGTGAAAATAGGGAAGCAAACAACCCTGCAGTCAGAGGTGAGAGAGATGAGCACAGACCACCTCCCCCCTGGGCCCCTCTCACAGCCCCGGTCAGGTTCCTCCTCCCACATCTATCAAAAAAAAGGAAGGACTGTTGCAACTCACCTCGGGTTTGGTCCCGGTGAGCAAGGAAGGTGCCTGAAGGTGGGCACTGAGATGGGTGGGACAGCTGGGAAAAGAGGAGAAGAAAGGAGACTGCAGGCTCAGGGAAGGATCAGCCCCATGTTCCACGTGTTCCTCTGAGTCTTGAGCTGTGCGTGCCAGTGGCTGCCCCCAGAAACATGTCACTCAGTAACGGAGCTGTAATCAAGCCAGGACAGTTTCCTCTGTCACAATTTAAGGAGCGGTCAAATAAAGCAGCCCAGGTGCTGCTGGTGGCTGGAGCCAACCTGGCGAGTGGCAGCACCTCTGCACGGGCACTGGCTGCTTCCCTGGCCAGCCCCAGCCCACAGGATTTGCTCATCTTAGTCCTTCTTCTCCAGGCTGTGTCACAGGAGGACAGGTCTCTTTGGGAAGGGCAAGCAGAGCTGGGATGGTTTGGAGGTGTCAGCATCAGATCTGCAAGTCCCCCTGGCAGCTTCGTGGCCCAGCTGCCTCCATCCCCAGACCAGGCCATGTCTCCTTGTCACCTTCCCAGGATCTCAAGCTCCTTGGGGACTGGTGACTTCAAGGAATGAGCTTCAGAGTCGATGGGAGCTTGAGCAAGACTATCTGGGGGACCCCCACCTGTGTCCAGCACCACAGACCATGCTTTGGAGCATCTCCAGCCCAGGTGAACACGTTGTTCACCACGGGCTGTGGACATGGAGAGGTGCTTTGTTTGCTCTGGCCAGAGTGAATTGATCTTGCATCGAGCTTGGCTGCACTTGGCTGGGATATAAAAAAGCCATTATGTGTTATCAGATTAAAACAGATGTAATGAAATAGATTCAACTGTAACCAGGGGTTATTGGTCTGGAACCGAATTCACAGAAGGACTTTTAGTACTTTTTTTGAGGTGTTTTGGGTGGGCAACAGGAAGGCAAATGGAAAACATGAGCTAGAGGATTTTGCATTTCCAGGTCTTCTACCAGCAGGTGTCCTGGGACAGAGCTGGAGGTCACCTGAAGGGTGGCCAGGTGCCTCCTGCAGACTTGGGAACACTCCAGCACAGGTGAGAGCAAAAAAACAGACCATGACATGAGGCATGGGGGCCATAACTCATGGTTTGCTCACCCCAGGGGGACCCAAGCAGCCTGAGACCTCACAGCTCCTCAGCTGGGCCTGAGAAGGCACCAGCCATTCACAAGCTCTGTTCCCCAGCACCACAGGAAGCCCTGAGTTGAGCACCAGGAAGGAGGTGAGAGGCTTCAGGCAGGTGGAAAAATGCCCCCCCTGAAAATGAGGACCATAAGGAACTTAAACTCAGCAGGGGTAATTAATGTACATGAACCAAATGAGCAAAGTGTGGGGAAACCATGGAAGAGAGTTACAAAGCTGAATTGTCCTGAGTGGCACACGGGGTGACGTGAGGTGACAGATCACACAGTCCAGGAGCTGATGTAAGATTTTAGCAGAGACAGAACCAAGAGGCAGTTCAGGTGACAGACTGGGCAGGACATGAAGACATTATGCCATGATGAATAGTCTCAGCAGTCCCTCCATCTGAAGGCAAACAGTGCTGTGTTTTGGAGGAGCCTCCTGGTTACTGCCCTTGCTGACCCTGGAGTGACAATGGAGCTTTGGATGCTGAGGAGAAGGCAAGGGCTGAGCTCCCTGTGCCAACGGGGCAAGTGTGGCTCACCCAGGGGTGCCAGCAGGTGCCCAGCTGAGACATTTACCTTCGAAGAAGTCACCAAGCACAGTCAATCCACAACTGATTGCAAAGACACTGGATTCATCTACGTAACTGAACTCATCAGAGATGAGCTTTTGTCCTTGAGGCCAAGTGACCCAGCTTGACTCCCATCCCCACAGCTTCTCAGGCAACTCCAGGCACTTCCAGCCTCTTGCTGGGAACGGTCTCTGCTGTGGGCTGTCCTTGGATCATGTCTAGATGCCATTGGAAGATGGGCTGAACTCATGCCAAGGTGTGTGCAATACAGATGATCCTGGGATGGTGTTTAGACCTGTGCCCTGGCTCCAGTTTGTTTCCTGTGGCATTTCTAGCATGGGAGGAAAAGCCATAGACCAGGGCTAGAGCTGAGGGGTGAGTTCTTGGAAGCATTTATCTAATCAGACCCAAGAAAAGAGACCCCAAGGGGACAGGGCACGTGCCTTATGGCCCCATCAGCAACATGACTAGTATCGAGGCATTTCATGCTTGAATTAAAACTAACTGGGCAAAGGTCTCTGTGTCCCTCCAATTCATTTGAAAAGCTTCTGCAGGGTCTCCAAGGGAGCAAGCATTTCCCTGCTCCAGTCATTTTGGGCAGACTGCAAAGAGCAGGAGCAGGGCAAAGGAGAGGGAGGAATGCAGAATTCCTTTGTGAAGACTCACCAGGGAGCTCTGCCCGGACACTCCAGCTGCAGACTCCAGCTGCACCCTGCTCATCTCTTGCAGCACATTCTTGAGGCTTTCCAGGAGCAAAGATGTTTTGGGGTGATTATCACCACTAGGCAAATACCAGCTTGGATCCAGTGACAGTCCAAAACATGCAGCTGAGCATGGGTAGGATGGGCAGATCTTGTCCAAACGCAATGACTGTCAATAACACCTCCCTCCATCACCCTCAGCCTTTCTGCCTGCAGAGACAGAAAATAAGAGTCCCACCCTGCTGAATTTCTTACATGGGTCTCCAATATACGGGAGGGGGGTCAGGGGGATGGGAAGGGCACAACCCCCAAGTGTACAACAGGTCCTAAGGTGCTGAGCAGGTTATCTGTGCCTCGTCACACAACCACATGCCCTGCTTGGCATCCAGCTGTGGGTTTCTGATCTTCCAGGCTAGACCCACCTCCTGGCACAGTGACAGCAGAGCAGAAAGATGCAGCCACCAGGAACAAACGGAGCAAAGCTTGATCCAGAGCCCTTGAATGTCCACAGGGAGACTGGGATGGGACTGAGAGGTTGGCAGCCAGCCCCACACACCAGGAATCACCCAAACCCTGCATGTCCTTGAGCCATCAAGATTGCAAACTGCTTGTACTCCCAAGAACATGCTGCTTCCTTCTGGAGGAAGGAAAACTACCAACAGCTCTTTGTGCTGCACCCAGAGCTGAGCCACCCCAGATGCCAGAGCTACTGGTCCCCACTTGCCCAGGTCACATCCGCACACAGCACTGGGAGCTCCAGCCTTCTTCTGGGAAGGAAACCAGTCAGGTTTTTACTTATTTATTTTTCCCCCCATCAGCTTTGGGAATCAGGGATGTCTCCAGCACACCCGAGTGCATCTGTAAACTCAGCAGAAACCTCTGTCCCCTCTGACAATTCCCACTCCCCTGATGCAGCAGCTGCTCAAGGCCTGGCGAGCTGCTCCCCCCAGGCTGTCCCCATCCTGCCCCTGCCTTGACACCACCCCGTGTCTTTCCCAGAGCAAGATCCTCCATTTCTCAGCATTCAGGAATCAGCCTGTACTGGTGTCAAAGCGGGATTTCAGCAACTGCAAATAGTTAACACCTGGGAAATCCACCTCCATACAAACAAGCCAAACTCACAGACCCGGAGACTTGAGTAGAACAAAAGCTACGTGGGAACATAGAAACACCCCTGGTGGGTGAGGAGGGGCCTGGTTTGAAGAAGTGATGATTCCCAGCACACATGCAGCCTGCCAACAGGCAGCCTGCTGGGTTAGAAACATTTCTTTCATCTCCTACAAATCCATCTCCATTCCATGCCGGGCTTGGAGACGGGAGAGGAAAGAGAGAGCAACCAAACCCTTGGCTCTGGGAATTTGCTTTCCTCACCTTTGCACAACAAGGTGATGAGGACAAATTTCACCCACCCTTGAAGACCTTTCCAGCCTGTGCCTGGATAGCCCTGGTGGCTTTTGAATGAACTGTTGCTGTGAGAGTTGGCAGAGCTCATGGAGCCCCACCAGCTGCTTCAGCCCTGCTCTTCTGTCTCTGCCCAGCACCTACAAAGTGCCCAGAATCCATATCCTGAATGTTACCATGAACCTGCCAGCTGAGGACCAGCCCCTGCCAACAGCTTCACTGCTGCCAGTGGGTTCCATCCTGTCTGTGCTCCTCTTCCTATTCCCAGCCCAACCTGGAGACCCCAGCAGGAGGATACAGACTTGACAAAAGGCTGCTACAAAGTTATATCCACAGCTGCACAGCAGCCTGGGAGCAGAGGGCTCTTTTTGATGAGAATCTTATGAATAAAACATCAGCAAATTTGGAACCCCACTGCCTCATTCTTTAGTTTGGTTCTGGGTTGCTTTCTTCTGGTTTTGGTTTTTTTTTTTGGCCCCATTTCCTGAAGGACCAGAGCCTGTGACTCTGCTGCTGTTGGGTATTTTGCTAACCCAGCATCCACGTACCTGTCCTTTGTGCCTGCCTCCCCAGGGAGTCACCTGCTCCCCTCTTGTGTGAAAAGTCCTGCTACAGCTTCACTTTCATCTTCACTTCTTCCCTGCTCGGTTGGTTTGGGTTTTTTTTCCATCCAACACAGAGACTCTTCAATTTCCACCAGGGAAAACAAGGTTTGACCACCTCTGTGTTCAAAGCTCTGCTCAACATCTGGGGAAGGCTCAGGGGAGCTCACAAAACAGCAATAATTTCATAGGGTTATACTTGTTAAGACCAGAAAGGACCACTCCATCCTCCAGCCCCCCCTGCCACAGGGCTAAAACCCACCAGGAGGTCTCAAGGTGGATTTTGTTTGGCTTTAAAATTCCCCAGGTGAGGACCTGAGCTCCTTATTTTTCCCCTCTCTGCAACCCTTCAGCACCCACTGCTCTCATCCCACAACGTTAAGAACCTGCTCCAACCCAGCCATGGGTGGGGATGGCAAAGCAGAACACGTTGGGGCATCTCAGAGGCAGCTCTGGTTGCTCCTCGTGGTCCTGCCATCACCCCAAGCCTCCCCTTCACAACAGAAGGTAGATAAGATATTGCCTGCTAATGGCTTTCCATATAAATATTAGGACCTCCCCTCCCCACCAGTTTACTCTGTGCACTGACCCCCTCGCCAGGGTCAGAGGGAATGGGAAGCTGTGGGAGGTCCCCAAGTTTTATAAATGAGGAGGTTTCCCTGCAGAGACACGTACCGTGAGACACCCAGGAGCCAAAGACACTGATTGATGGTACCAAGAAGGTCTGCTGGAGGGGAGCAGCAGCTGAGCAGGGCTGGGGAGGGATTACCAGGAGATTCAGCAGCTCAGGTGGATTAGGGGTGATTTGTCAGCTGTCTGCTGTGGGTCTCCACAGGAGAAATAAATACCAAAAATTAAAGATTACAAAACAGAGAAATAGCCAAAGGCTGAAAATCATTTGGCATGAAAGCAGGAGACAGAAACATGGCCACTCCCCTTGGGTTTGATGAAATTGGGGTTGGCCTGTTGGTCCAGGCACCAGGCAGGGGCTGGTGGGTGGAGGCACCGTTGGTCTGAGGAGCAGGGGAGCCAGAGGTTTCCTCCAGCAGCAACTTGCCATCTCCTGCCCTGCAGCTCCCAGCAGCTCTGAGCCCCTCCACGCCCAAAGGCTCAGCTACAGAAGCCATGGAATGGTTTGAGTTGGGAGGGACCTTCAAGATCACCCAGATCCAACCCCCTGCATGGGCAGGGACACCTCCCACCAGCCCAGGTTGCTCCAAGCCCCAGTGCCACCAAGCACACAGGACCCCGGTGCCTTGGGGGCTGCAGAGACAAGTTGTACACCCCAGGGGTGAGCTAAACACCCCAAAAAAGAGGAAATTTGGGGCTTACCAGACACAGAAAACATCCCTTGGAAAGGCTGGGCTGCTCCCCAGGAGCCACTCACCCACAGCCCAGGCCAGGTCTCCAGCTGCACACTTTGGTTGCCAGAAGAAAGCAGATCTGGGCAGTGACCCCTGATCTGCACAGCATCTAGTTTATTTTCTTCTTTTTTTTTTTTTTAATTTTTTCCCAAGAAAAGATAAGGGGAGGGTTCTAGAAGGGGAAAATGTAATAGACAAGTTGCTGGAAACGGGACTAAAATGCTAATGAAGACCACGCAAGCAGCAGATCTCTGGCTTCAGAGGAGATCTAGATAAACAAACAGTGCTGCAGTGGAAGGACCACGGGTCTCAGATTACAGGACACACTGCTCTACAATGTGACTCTTTCAGAGGGGACCAATTTTTGAGTTCCCTGAGCTCGACTCAAGTTATTTCTTCCAGCTTTCCCTAAGGACAAGGCGGACATGGAAGAGCCAAGGAGGCTGCGAACCAGCCCTTCCCAGCTAATGAAAACCAGCACCCCAGGAAGGGCTTGTAGGGAAGCAGCAACCAAACCCCCATGGGATGGGAATGATCCAAGGAGTTGGGCTGGGCAAGCATGGCCCCACTCAAGGACGTGGAGCTCCTGAAGAGAGTCCAGAAGAGGCCACGGAGATGATCCAAGGGCTGGAGCAGCTCTGCTCTGGAGCCAGGCTGGGAGAGTTGGGGGGTTCAGCCTGGAGAAGAGAAGGCTCCAGGGAGACCTGAGAGCACCTTCCAGTGCCTGAAGGGGCTCCAGGAAAGCTGGGGAGGGACTTGGGACAAGGGCAGGGAGGGAGAGGACAAGGGGGGATGGATGAAAACTGGCAGAGGGAGATTGAGGTGAGACATGAGGAGGGAATTCTGGAGTGTGAGGGTGGTGAGAGCCTGGCCCAGGTTGCCCAGGGAAGCTGTGGCTGCCCCATCCCTGGCAGTGTTGAAGGGCAGGTTGGATGGGGCTTGGAGCAAGCTGGGCTGGTGGGAGGTGTCCCTGCCCATGCAGGGGGTTGGATCTAGATGATCTTGAAGGTCCCTTCCAACTCAAACTGATCTATGATCCTAGATTTACCCCAGGACAGGTCCCAGCTGCCATCTGCTCCAAGCAGCCTTGATGAAAACACCATTTCTCTACAGGGGTGACTAGTCCATGGTAACTCCAGGTGAGAACCACGGGCTCATCCTCCACAATCCTGCCCAAAACCAGCAGCAGGATCCACTGAGAGACGCCCTGGGAAGGCTTAGCTAGAGCCAAGGATCAACCAAGATGTCTATCCCACTTCCTGAGATTTTGGGCTGCAGCAAATGGGGCTGTTTTGCTGCTTATTATCCCATTATACTGAGCTGTCCACAAGTTTCTAAACAGAAGTCACTTCCAGCTCCAAATTGGAAAATGTTCCTCTTGCAAACACAAAATGCAAACGTTTCCCTTGTGGCCTCCCAGGGTTTGTTGGTTTTTTTCCCTCCCCACCCCAGTACAACCTGAGAAATCCATCAGCATCAGCCCTTGGCAGCAACAAAGGGCTCTAACCACCCTCTCTAAGAACTTCCCAAAGCTGAAGCTCCAGGTGGCTGCTCCCAAGATGACCACCTCTTTGCCAAGCCTGAAGGAAACACCCTCCTCATGGTGCCCATCTCCAGCTCCTGTCACAGACAGGACAAAATGCAGTGCACGTGCAAGATGCAACAAGCAGCACATTTCACCACCATCTGGCCAGCGTTGGTTGGGAGGGATGAAAAGGCCAAGAGGAAATCTGAAGCTGTGCTGGCCATTCAAAACACAGAATTGCTATGGCTGGAGAAGACCTCCAAGATCCCCGAGTCCAACCGTCCACCCAGGAGGGAAAAAAAAAACAACCACATTAAAAAAAAACCCCACAAAACCAACCAACAACACAACGACACCCCCATGCCCACTAGGACATGTCCTGAAGTGCCACATCCACCCATTTTTTTTTAATACCTCCAGGGATGGTGGCTCCACCACCTCCCTGGGCAGCAGATCCAGAGCCCAAAGACAGGGCGGCCACCTCAGCTTCCAGCTTGACCAAGCCACCCTGTTTTGATGTTGGGACTGTCACTCTTGATCTGAACCCAACTTCCCAGCCCAAGCAGGGCCCCGTTCACACTCTCCCTCCTCAGGGACCACGGAGCTGGCAGCAGGGTGGAAAGAACCTCAGCTGGTTCCCATCCACGTCCTCCCAGCAGCTGCCCCCAATGAGCTCCAGATGTGGGACTGGGTGTGCGAGGGGCTGAGCTGGAGGGAGAGGCAGAGGCAGCTGAGGCTGCTGCTTTTATCTCCTTCACTTTGTTTGTGAAAAGAGAATTCACACGTGGTTGCCAACCATTTGCTCTGGGAGGGTTCTCCTCCAGAGATCCTGCTCCTGCCCTCACGACCGGCGGCCGCGGCTCCTCTCCCGCCGGTTTTCCCACCACCAGCTGGGGCTGCTGGGACCTGAGACCCCAGAGAAGCCCCAAATTGCTGGGGAAGCTGCTGCTTGAGCCCATCCTGGCCTCTCCTGCCTGCTCTGCAGGGCTGGGTGGCCAAGAAGGAGAGTAAAAGTGGCCAAGCAGCCCGGAGCAGTGCAAGGGGAGCAAAGCCTGCTCTGCTCAACCATCTTCCCAGAGGTTTCTAGTCCCTGGGGACAGACAGGCCAGCTGGCTTTGGGGTACCCCAAAGGCTGCAGCATCCCATGGGCCACCCCTCAAAGCTGGCAGAATCCTCTGGGCAGGGAAAGTGGCTGTAAAATGAGCACAGTGGGTGCAGGAGGCTTCACCCCATGAACCATGAAGTTGGGGGTGTTCAGCCTGGAGAAGAGAAGGCTCCAGGGAGACCTTAGAGCAGCTTCCAGGGCCTGAAGGGGCTCCAGGAAAGCTGGGGAGGGACTTGGGACAAGGGCAGGGAGGGAGAGGACAAGGGGGGAGGGATGAAAACTGGAAGAGGGAGATTGAGGTGAGACATGAGGAGGAGATTCTGGAGTGTGAGGGTGGTGAGAGCCTGGCCCAGGTTGCCCAGGGAAGCTGTGGCTGCCCCATCCCTGGCAGTGTTGAAGGGCAGGTTGGATGGGGCTTGGAGCAGCCTGGGCTGGTGGGAGGTGTCCCTGCCCATGCAGGGGGTTGGATCCAGATGATCTTAAAGGTCCCTCCCAACCCAAACCATTCAGGGATTCTGTGCACCCACAGCACAGAACTCAAGAAGGCACCACCGCGGCAGCCTCGGGGAAGTGAGATTCAAGCTCTAGAATTTCAGAGCAAACCTTCACCCTCCAGGTGCTCTGAGCACCACAGAAGGCAGGAGACAACCAGTGCCCTCCAGCTGCAGAGCAGCTTGGGCAGGGAGCTGACCTGTCCTGCTGTGCCACCCGTGGACATCACGTGTCTGGAGATCTCTGCTGGATTTGAGGCACAATGAAAGTCCAAAAACTGGAAGAAGCTGAAGCCCCATTTCCCATCAAGATGGGATTGGAGTGTTTCTCCTCCCAGCAGTGGGTAGGCCTGCTGAGAGATAATTGGATTAGGAGCAAGCCAGCATCTGCTCAAGGTTATTTATTGCCTTTAAGAGGCAAGCTCTTTTTTATTTGGAATTATTTTTGTCTTCCATTCTTTTTGGTGCCTGTGTTGGGTGTGAGTTCTGGAAAGATCCTGGATGCTCCAGCATCCCCATCCGTGGTGTCAGGGATGTGCCAGGGGAGCCTCCTCCTGGCAGCCCTGGGGAGACTTTGGCAGGAGCCTCCCTGCTCTACAGCTGACACCAACATCCTCCTGCTCCACAGAATAACTGACCTGGTTCTCCTGCCAGAGCCTCCATGGGCAAATCCCAACCCCCTGCCCCCCGTGGCAGCACAGCATGGGTGCTGCCCGGGTGCTGCTAGAGCTGGAAGTAAGAAAAGACCTACCCTGGTCCTCCTCCTCCAGCCAAAGCTCTGCTCTCTTCACCAGAAAGGCCTTTCAGTCCCATTGCCTCCAGATTGTCCCCTCCAGAAGCAAAGGTTGGACCAAAGGGAGGGCTTGGCAGGATGGGGGCTGGATGGGAGCTGCTCCAAGCCCAGGCAGGACACATGGTCCATCCCTGAGGGGATGAAGGGAAGGGGAAGAGAGCACAACTGGGACCAGGCAGGGATGAGCAGGGCTCTCTGTGACCCACAGCTTTGATTTTGCTGGGCATTCGTTTGCCAGGGGTAAGATTCAGGAGGTTCTTGATCTGTTAAAAAAGAGAAAGAGAGAGAAAGAAATAGGAAGGTGATGAAAGTGCCAACTTGTCACCAGGCTCCCTAGTTGGTGATTGAACTGCTTGAGCACACGTGGGTCTGAGCTGCCCATCTGAACCATCACCACCCACAAGCAGGGCCAGGCCAGGTTTGTCCCTCCATCCATATGGCCAAAGGTTTAACTGGGAGCCAGGAAGGTCCCCAGTGTCCCCCAGGATGCTCCAGCATGGTCCCTGCAGCTGAGGGCTCCCCCAGCCCAGCCTCTGGCAGCCCCAGCACGACAGAGCCCCGTTAGAGATGCAGCAGATGTGGATCCCACCTTTCCTGCAACTTCTGGAGAAATGAGCTCTCCTGGAGCTGGGGGACACTGGAAGAGGAGAGCCCAGGCTGGACCCCAGTGCTGGCCACCTCCACCAGCAGCAGAAGCACAAGCCTGTACTTTCCCAGTGCCCAGAAACACCCCTTGGGGTCGTGCCCTTCCCAGAGACATTTTCCCCCTTGCTTCACCCACCTAAATATTGAGGATTTTCTTTTTTCTCCCAAATCAGCTGCAAGTCCTTTTCCACAGCACTGCCCCAGCACTGCTGGGAATGAGCTGGACCAGGAGCTTCCCCCCCCCCCAACCCCCTTCCCCGAGAGGCCAGGCCAATTTTTTTCCTCCCTCTTCTTCACTGTGACTCTGCCAAGAAGGCCCTCAGTATTTTACAAGCCCCACAAGAGTGTGTCTGCCCAGAGATATGATTCAGGACAGTGTCTTGCACGGGTTGGCATCAACCCAAGCTTTTCTGATTCAAGCCTGTCTGTTTGGAAAGGGATTAAGAAGAAATCAGCAGCTGTTTTGCAGAGTAGCAGTGAGAGCCCAGGGTCTGTGCTCTTGCTTGGCTCAGCTTCCCAAGGAGATGGGTCCTAAATCACAGCAAAGGGAGCTCATCCCACCCAGAATTCCTTCCCCAGCACCCTGAGGCAGCTGTGGGAGGGGGGACTGTCATGGGCTGGTGTGGCTTGTTTTGGTGTCACCCCTCCCAGGTGGACTTTAGAGGGAGTCTTTTACAACCCTTAAACAAATGAAAGCTCAAAGTCACCACTGGAGTGTGGGTTTGTGCTGGGGAGGAGGGTCCCTTCTGCCTGGGAGGGCAGGGGAGGTGGGAGAGCATAGAATGGTTTGGGTGGGAAGGGACCTTCAAGACCATCTAGATCCACCCCCCTGCACGGGCAGGGACACCTCCCACCTGCCCAGGTTGCTCCAAGCCCCATCCAACCTGCCCTTCAACACTGCCAGGGATGGGGCAGCCACAGCTTCCCTGGGCAACCTGGGCCAGGCTCTCACCCCCCTCACACTCCAGAATTCCCTCCTCATGTCTCACCTCAATCTCCCTCTGCCAGTTTTCATCCATCCCCCCTTGTCCTCTCCCTCCCTGCCCTTGTCCCAAGCCCCTCCCCAGCTTTCCTGGAGCCCCTTCAGGCCCTGGAAGCTGCTCTAAGGTCTCCCTGGAGCCTTCTCTTCTCCAGGCTGAACCCCCCAACTCTCCCAGCCTGGCTCCAGAGCAGAGCTGCTCCAGCCCTGGGATCATTTCTGTGGCCCTTCCTTGGACTCTTTCCAACACGTTCATGTCCCTCTTGTGTCGAGAGCTCCAGAACATCATCATGCCAAGGTGGGCTCCTTCATGTCAGCTCAGCAAGGGCAACACCTGTGGCTTTCCTGAGCTCAGAGTAGGGTCACACTACACCCCAGCACCCCAAAGGGCCAAGGACATGTATGGGGTTGAATTTAGCACAGTGGGGTACAACCACAAGGGCTTGCCTGTGCACCTGAGGAACATCTCCAAAAAGGCTTCCTGCACCCTTAGCTGGGGTGCTTGCTGCTTGGGCTATTCCTGAAGAAACCAACAGTGGAGCAGCATGAAATTTTACAGAGAAATTACAGAGAAAAGGAACTTGCTGCAGGGGCAGGAAAATGTCACTTGCTTCCCAGTGAGGAGGAACGGGTGCAAAAAATAAAAGCAGCACCTTCCTTCAAATAGCTCAGGACAAGTGCTAGAGCTTTGGTTTGCTCCTGGGAGGAGCTCATGCCCACACCAGACCATGGCCTGTGCATCCAGCTGTGGGGTTTGGAGGCTGCAGCAAGGCAGAGCTGAAAGAACAAAACCTCTTTGGAGGGGAAAAATATATTCTCAGGTTGTCAGCTGCACTCACTCAGAATCACTTCTAACCTCACTCCACATGTGGTGGAGTTTTAATCAACTCCCCGTCCTCCCAGGACCAGCTCCAACCTCCTTCCCACCAGCCAAGGGTGTTTCCAGCTCTGTTCCTTCCTGATGGCAGCAGAGTGAGGTCCCCAAACCATCCCAGGACCCACCCTGCACAGCCCACACTGTCCTTTGCACTCCTGAGATGCTTCTCCTGCTGGGGAAGGGCTGTGCAGCTTCAGGGCCTCCAGGAGCTGAGTTTTCTTGGGGTATAAAAATGTGGGTGATGTGGAGCAGAAGACAGCACAGGGTATCTCCCCTTTGCCACTTTTCCCTCTCCCTTCTCCTTGAAAATGTCAGAGAATGAGGAGCCACACACAGCCCTGACCTCCCCAGGTGCTGCTCACAGAGCTGTCATTTTGGGGCTGCCTTGGGGTGTTTCTGTTCCAGTTTTGGGGGGGATGCAGCTATTTTGGAAAGTGTGTCACCAGCCCATGGACAAGGACACTGTTTTAACTCTTTAAAAGCCTTCTGGTTCCACAGCCACCTCCCCAGTGACCATCAAAACAGCACCAGGAGCTCTGCAGGCTGCAGAAACCTCCATGAGTCACATCAACACTCAAGTTCCTCCCCCCAGAAGAATCCCAAAGGACCTTCTGCCATCTCCCTCTAGCCCTGAATCCATCAGCTGGCTTCTCAGGTAACACTCTCCCTCCCACCTCATCAGGAAGGAATTTGGGGCTCTGTTTGATAATCAGAGATGAATCAGCACAGCAGGAAAACTCCTCAGACCACAAAGCATTTCAGCAAGTCTCTAAAGCCTCCTGCTCTGGTGTAGGGCCTGTCCAAGGACCCACTCATTCCTGGGCATCCCCAAACTCACTCATAAATCAAAGCATTCCAGCCCTGGTTTCCTCTACGTGTCCATGAGCACTCACAGAGGTTTCTTCTTTAGCAAACTTCATCTGGGCAACTGTTCAAAAATGTTAAAATGACCTGCTTCACTTGATGATACCATGACAGCCCATGGAGACATAATTGAGCCCAGACCTGAAGACGTCAAAGTTGAAAAGTCCTCCAAGCTAAACTTCATCCAACAGCAGCAAGGAAAAAATCAGCTTCCCCCTTCTTCATTTTGGTTCCTCTCATGAATGAGGCCACGGAGGATCACAGCCAGGGAGGTCCAACTTTGCTTGATCCTCACCTATTCAGTGAGAGGTTTAATCTGGTCCATGGCACCAGATCCCAAGAAGGATTTCAAACGAGCTGCTTGCTCCCTAAACTCCATCCCCATCATCTGCCCTGACCCTCACAGAGACCCTCTGGCTTCAGCCTGGTATGCCAGGTGGCCCTCAAAGGATGTCCCCAAGGTCATGGTTCAGCCAAGGGCTTGGACAAGAGGTTACTTCCACCAAAACCCATCTGTCTCTACCACACATCATCACAAGGTCCTTCCAAACCTGGAGTGGGAAAGGCTCTGGGAGGTCAAATCAATTAACACACTGATTAAGAACATGCATAGCTGTGCTACTGAAAGAGAGGGACAACTTCTGCCCATACCCCCTGCCCAGAGATGTGCCCAGGAGCCCCATCCAGCTCCTGCTCCCTGGAAGCACAAGCCCTGCCTCAAAATCCCTGAGCAGGGCTGGAAATCTTGGCTGGAACTCCCAGGGGAAGGCCCTGGAGACCCCCTGGCAGCAACGAGTCTGAAGGGGAGCAGGAACCCACCCTGTGTGCTGGGACACACCTGGTACTGGGGGGGCTGAACTGGGAATTGGGCTTGTTCAACCTGGACTTGTCTGCTCAGGTGGCTCTTGGCAGCCCCGGGTCCTCGTGTGCCATCGATGCACGGTGACATCTGCCCCTTCAGGGCTCCTTCCCATCCAGGTATTTCCAGGGAACTCCAGGTCTCAAGGCTGCCAGAGGGAGAGGGTCATAGAATCATCAGGGTTGGAAGGGACCTCTGGAGATCAGCCAGTCCAACCCAACCTGCCAGGGCAGGGTCACCTACAGCAGTTCCCACAGGAAGCCACCCCAGGTGGGTTTGGTGCTACATGGATTTCCTCATCCTTAGGTCAGTCACAGAATGGTGGGAGTCAGAAGGGACCTCTGGAGATCACCCAGTCCAACCCCCTGCCAGAGCAGGATCCCCTAGAGCAGATCCCACAGGAACACATCCAGGTGGGGTTGGAATGTCTCCAGGGATGGAGACTCCACAGCCTCCCTGGGCAGCCTGTCCCAGGGCTCTGTCACCCTCAGAGCCAAGAAGTGTTTCCTCATGTTTAACTTGACCCTCCTGTGCTCCAGTTTGTGCCCATTGCCCCTTGTCCTGTCCCTGGGCACCCCTGAGCAGAGTCTGGCCCCATCCTCCTGCCACCCCCTGGAGATCTTCACCAGCACTGACCAGATCATGGCCTGAACCCGGACGTTGCCCTGAAACAAATGCAGAGATGAAAAACACCTCCCTGCAGGGATGAGAGGGAGGGACACGTTAACCCTGTGCAGGGGGCACAGTCAGGTAGTCCTGTGCAGCTGGGGGGTCTGGCATCCATGTCCCCCCCTTTCTCAGCACTCAGAGACCCAGAGGCAAACGTGCCAAAGGGACCCAGTGACAAGGCAGGAACAACTGGCATTTTCCCAACCACCTCGTGACCTCCCCCCCCCCCCAAAATCCCATCCGGGCAGCCCATCCTTCCCCAGGCTGGTGGTGCTGGTGGCAAAGGAGGCTCCCAGGGATGGTTGGGGGGGCATCAGCCCCTCTGGTGTCCTGCAGAGCAGGGAATCACTCCCCATCCCAGGGGGCCCTGCAGACACCCCCTGATGTCCCGGGTGGTGGGATCCTGCCTCCCCAGCCAGCCCAGGCAGCCTGCCCTGAGCACAGCCCCTCAGATCTGCATCCAGCCCAGCAGGAAAGCCCTCTGGGAGGAGATTTCAGGATATTTCACACCATCCTACTGTTTTGGATCAAGCCCCAGCTGCCTCCCTGAGCTGCTTAAATTTACGGGCCCGAGAAGTGAACTTTCCAGCCAGGCAGGAGCTCGTCTAGACGAGGGGCTGAGCAGAGAGCCCCAGGCTCAACACCTCTCCAGGACCAGCCAAGGGCCTGATGCAGATCTGATTCCAGCAGCCATCAGAAAACAACCCTCAGTTATCAACCCCCCCCCCCTTTCGGTTGACTCCTCAACCTGGACGCACAGAAACACTTTGGAAAAGCAGGTTGGCCCATGGACAACACCTTGCTGTGGTAAACAACCCCCAAACCCACCCCAAACCCAACCCAAACCCCAACATCCACGTACCCACCTGCCAGTGGCTGAACTGGGGCCCCCTTTGCCATGAGCTGGAGCATGAGCTGAGATGCTTCTGCCCTCCCAAAGCAGGGAAATCCAGCAGGAGTTGGTGTTACAGTGAGAAAACCTCACAGCCTGCATGGGGAACCTGCAGCTCCTGCACACCAAACAGCCAGAGAAGAGAGGTTTGGGGTCTTCTTTTTCAGCACTTGAATATTTCCTGTTAGTGCAACGGGAACGAACAAGGATCTTCTCTCCCAAGTGTGGGAAACACCAAGTCTGTCAGTTTTGCTGAGGTTAGAGGTGCCTTCTCGTCCCTCCCAGCCCCTGACTGCTGGAGCTGGCAGGGTGAGGAGAGGAGCTGCTGTTGGCACCACTCTGCAGCACCCTCTTCTTCTCAGCAGGGAGCCAGGGACACCCAGGGATGGGACAATCCTCATGTCTTGATGCCATTTTTCCCACATCACAACAAACCAGCCCATGAAGGGGGAACAGCTCTTCCAGCCAAACCCCATCCACCCCTTCCCCCAGTGCCTCCACTTCTCCTAATTTCCCCAGTGACCTCAGGCAGAGATGTGACCTCCAGCTGCAAATCCAGGTGTATTTTCATTTTGTTTGGGTTGGAAGGGACCTCAAAGATCATCTAGTTCCAACCCCCTCTGTGGGCAGGGACAAATTCCACCAGCCCAGGTTGCTCAATGTCCCATCCAACCTCTCCTTAAACCTTTCCAGGGATGGGGCATCCACAACTTCCCTGGGCCACCTCTTTTAACCCTCCTGGAGGGTAAATATCTCCAGGAAGACCCAGCACCATCAGTGGGCTCATCTGGTGGCTGAGGAACAGGGGCAGCACCCTGGGGAAGGCACACTTGCATCCAAAGAGCCCCACCATCCCCCCTGCACCAGCAGCACCACCACGAGCTCGTCTGCAACATCTTCTGCCCAGCAGAACCTCTCTCCTGGTCTTTGACAACAACAGGCACTTCCAGCACAGCCCAGTTGTCTGCAAGGAAAATTCCCAGGGAAAGGAGGATGTAGAGAGGCCAAGAATGTAAGTAGCTCCAAACCAGGTTTAGACATTTCTGTGGATGTCAGGGAGATCTAGAGTCAGTACAATTAATGACAACCATCTTGGCAGGGACAGAAACCAAGTGCTGGAGGACTCCCAGCAACATCCATCTGCTGGAGACCAAGACAAGAGCATCTCCCTCCACGTCTGTACACGATGTGTCTCTTCCAACCATCCTTTTAGGGAAGGTCCTGGTCAGACTCTGGCTCTGCCCCAGCCAAGAAGCTGCTGTGGGGAGCAGAGAGCAGCACAGGGAAGGGGCTGGACAGGCAGGGGAGCTGGAATGGGACAAGGGAATATCCACATGTGGTGCCTTTCCCTCTGAATTTGTAGCCTGGGCAATTCAAAAGTCAGAGACAAAGGTGATCCAAGGGCTGGAGACAGGCTGGAAGAGTTGGGGTGTTCAGCCTGGAGAAGAGAAGGCTCCAGGGAGAACTTAGAGCAGCTTCCAGTGCCTGAAGGGGCTCCAGGAAAGCTGGGGAGGGGCTTGGGACAAGGGCAGGGAGGGAGAGGACAAGGGGGGATGGATGAAAACTGGCAGAGGGAGATTGAGGTGAGACATGAGGAGGGAATTCTGGAGTGTGAGGGTGGGGAGAGCCTGGCCCAGGTTGCCCAGGGAAGCTGTGGCTGCCCCATCCCTGGCAGTGTTGAAGGGCAGGTTGGATGGGGCTTGGAGCAGCCTGGGCTGGTGGGAGGTGTCCCTGCCCGTGCAGGGGGGTTGGGACTGGATGATCTTGCAGGTCCCTTCCCACCCAAACCATTCCATGATTTTCTAAACGTGCCTCCACACATTTCCCCTCGTGGCCTCACTGAGAATCCCACCCATTCTAGCACAATCCCACGACCCCTCAGTCATTCCTCACTCTCAACTTGTGATGCTTCAGCAGGGAAAGAAGGGAGAACCCCCAGCCCCCCAGAGCTGCCCTGCAGTCACCAACCTCACTGCCTCAGGCCCTGAAGGAACCCAGCCAGAACCTCAATGCTTCCCAGAGCCCTAAGTGCTTCCAGGCTGGAAAAGCCCTGGCTTGTTGTTTGGTGTCACTTGTGGGGATTGGGAAGCAGCCTCTCCCTGCTGCCCGTGCAATCACACCACAGATGTCCCAGGGGGAACATTTACAGCCTTCAGTTACCCCATTAAAAACGTGTTGGAAGGGATTTGATTACTCAGTTTGACAGAGGGAGGGGAAACCCTCGGGGATCCTGGCAGCAGAGAGGATTTACGAGCTGGGGCTTCACTTCAGATGGAGCTGCCTGAGCACAATGTGGAGCAAAGGAGGAAAGAAACAAAACACCAAAACAACCCCCCAAAAAAAAAAAACCCGGGGAGTGATGGTGTCTGCATTCCTGCTGCTTGAATCAAGACAGCTCTGCTGGCAGCTCCAGTCCCCCTGGTTCCAGGGACCCAGGGAAGGGGCAGCAGGGAGGAGGATGCTCTGGAGCAGGTGGTCTCTGCCATCCTGCACCAAGGACTGCCCGTGGCACCCTGCAGAGCCACATCCCAAACCAGCTCCACTCTCCCACCCCTCTTTCTCAAGTGATCAGAGGGTTTCAATGGTTCCCCATCCCTTTCAAACACCTCCCTGGCAGGTGGGGAACATTTTCCTCCCAGATTGCTGAAGGGCCCGACCTGCCTTCGTTCCCATTCAGGGTGAACACAGACCTGGCTGTGACCTTGCTGTGGGGGGCCTGTTCTGGGGGTACCCCCTGGCTCCCTCCCCTTCATCTCCCTGTAAAAACCTCACCCTCGGGTTAGGAAATGAGGGAAGACAAATCTCCCAGCCATCTGCCTTCTTGCAGCCTGTGAACAGCATCCAAAACACCTCCAGACAAGCTGATTCCTGGCACGGGACTTGGGGTCACAGCTATTTATTGCCCCAGCAGTGAATGGGAGACATGTGGCCACCAAACCCCAGCCTGGGCTCAGAGGGAGCCAGTCTGAGGCTGAACATCTCCCTCCAGGTTCCCTGGAGCATCCTCACCTGCTTCAGGCCAAGGACAAGATGCCAAGGTCACTGTGTTCCCACCTTAGCCCTCCCTGGCCTTCATGGCCAGCACCAAAGTGTCTGATCTTTCTCTTTAAGGCAACATTAAAATGAAAGGGGAAAAGTTCTAAGTTATTGCCAAAGCCTTTGCTTCAAAAAAAAAAAAACAACATTCAAACCAAATTTACACACCAAACCCATAAATGTTCCTTTTATTGCACACACAAAATAACCCCCTGCAATATGATGCCTTTAAATTTATGGTTCTTCTAGAGCTATGAATTCAGTCCAGGTCTTTTCTTATTCCTTCTTTTTTTTTTTTGCTCCAACCTTAAGTCAAATAATTCATAAATACTTCACACTGGAGTGTAGTTTATGAGTATTATAATGATCACTTGAATGTGGAAACGCCTGTGAAGTTATTACAATGGTTTTAATACACCACAGACTCTCCAGCCATGTGGACTGTGAGGTATAAAGCAACTTCCATCACACACTGGAGGGAAAAAGTCTCTTGAGAGGCTGTTTGTTTGGGCAAATAATAAGGATCCTGTAGCCCAGGTATGTCTTGGAATTAATGACAACAGGGAAGCTGTGGCTGCCCCATCCCTGGCAGTGTTGAAGGGCAGGTTGGATGGGGCTTGGAGCAGCCTGGGCTGGTGGGAGGTGTCCCTGCCCATGCAGGGGGTTGGATCTAAATAATCTTTAAGGTCCCTTCACACCCAAACCATTCCATGACTCTATGATTTTAAGCTGTTTTCTCACCAATACCCCATCAGGATGTGAGTACTGAGGCTTGTTCCAACTACCAACCCTTCTCTTTTCCCTCCTGAAGAAGCCAAACCCCATTCTCACTCTGATTTCCACATTCAGGTGGGACATGAGGAAAAAGTTCTTCCCTGTGAGGGTGGTGAGAGCCTGGCCCAGGTTGCCCAGGGAAGCTGTGGCTGCCCCATCCCTGGCAGTGTTGAAGGGCAGGTTGGATGGGGCTTGGAGCAACCTGGGCTGGTGGGAGGTGTCCCTGCCCATGCAGGGGGGTGGGACTGGATGATCTTTAAGGTCCTTTCACACCCAAATCATTCAATGATTCTGTCTGGGGTGAGTTTTAACTTGCCAGGGCAGAAGGGTTACATGTACCAGCAGCAGAGTGAGACATGGCTCAGGTCCTCGAGTCTCTGTACAATTTTCAGACCCAAACCCAGGAAAAAGACATTACAAATGGCCAGAGGTGCAGGACCAGGGTCACCATTAACACCTTCAGAAGAGCAGGTAACTTACTTGGAGTCCCCAGGGGTGCAGGGAGGCAGAGAGAGGCCGAGTTGTTCTCACCAGGACAAGGCAGACACTGTTTTTTCTGTTGTCCCTGAACACATCACAGGGTGGCACCTGTGGAGAGCCAGAAATGAAGAGTCAGGGGGTTGCATCTCCCCAAAGACAGATACAACTATATAGCTCTATAAAAAGATGTATATAGCTCTATAAAACCATCTGGGTTTTTACTGGAAAGTGGCAGAAGCTGCAGATATTAAACTCCACCTGGATGGAAACAGGAACTCACCAACATTAACCAGGTTTTCCAGGATGACTGAGCCATGCAGGGACTTTCCTCAGGGTACCTCAGAAAAGGGGCTTTGCTCCTGGATTCTGCATTTCTCCTCCTCATTCTCCCATGGCAAACAGATCCCTGGGGGCAACCACGGGCCAGAAACTCCACGGCCAAAAATCAGTGGCAGCAGGTTTGAATTCCCTGAGAGGTGCTGGAGGGGGACAACCCTTCCAGCACCCACCACCACCTGCCCCAAGACCACCCAGAAAGAGCTGCCACGAGAGCCCAGGAGCCCTTCCTGCCTCTGAACCACCCCAGGAAATCAGCCTTTTTTCTCTCCCACAGAACTCCAGTAATTGCCTTCATATCTCAAAGGTGTCCTCCAGCCACAGAGGTGCAAATATTTATCCATACTTGGAATTGCAGAGTGAAGCCTGACTAAGTGTTCCCAGACACTTCAGCACTTGTTGTTTTTAAGACCTGAACCATAGACACCTGGCTGGAATTAATCAGCAGACGTGAGCAGGGGGGCAGAGCAAAGCCCAAATTAACCCTTCCCAGATCAATGTCAAGGTCACAGGGTGTTTCAGTGGGGCAGCCTCTCCCTAGATGTCAGCTGTCAACATCCCACAGCAAGAAGTGTCCTCCACTGAGCAGGGCATGAACTGGTAGCACAATTTATTGCTCTCCTGTCACCACTTGATGACCTGCTGTGCTGAGGGACCCACTTGGGAGTAGCAGCAATAACCCATGTTTATTGCTGGCTAATAAAACACCAGGGGGAACCATCTTCTGGATGGGCTCTGTCTAAAATCAATAGGAGTTTAAACAGCTCTTCAAGGGGGGAGCAGTCAGTCACTTGGCACCAGGTGGTTTCCAGTCGTTTGCATCACCAACAGCTCCCCATCCAGAGCAGAAACCCAAGCCCTTCAGAAGTGATCAAGCACAGAGCTGGGCAAGACCTGCAGCTTCTCCCATTCCAGCTCTTCTCCCACCCAGTGGCTGATCCCTCTCCCATGGTAGGCAATCATAGAGTCATGGGATGGTTTGGGTGGGAAGGGACCTTCAAGATCATCCAGTCCCAACCCCCTGCACAGGCAGGGACACCTCCCACCAGCCCAGGCTGCTCCAAGCCCCATCCAACCTGCCCTTCAACACTGCCAGGGATGGGGCAGCCACAGCTTCCCTGGGCAGCCTGGGCCAGGCTCTCACCACCCTCACACTCCAGAATCAATCAAGCCACCTTGTCCCAAGCTCAAGCCTCTAAAACATACACAGCATCAATGACTTCTCCAAAGGTGCTGCCCTGGGAGGGTCAGGATGAGGCCCCTGTGAGTCCAGCCAGGGTGAATTCCCTGGTACCTCCTACCCAAATGCTTTCACTCTCATCAGTTCCTTTCCAGGAAGGGACAAAATTCAACGAAGCTAAGGACAAACATTGGCTCAATGTTCCAATTCCAAAGGAGCTGGCCCAGCATAAAATGCAACCTGGAATTAGAAGGCAGCTCCTGGATGGCTGTGACATCAGGTAGCAGGGCAAGACCAGCTAAACCTGGCTTACCAGGGAGCTGGAGAAGAGCAGGGTCCCAAGGTAGGGCCCACAAACCACAACTGACCAGAGGACACCTCCTCCATGGTGGAACAGGCTGTGGTTCCAGCTACATCTCCCAGTGAGACACCCAAGACAAGGGGTGTCTTCTCTTGGTGCCAGACAAACCCCAGGTGAGGACCTGGTTGACATTGATGAACTATGTCAAGCTGAAAAGAAAAACAACCTCTGCCTTGTTCTGCTGCTCCTTTTCATTGTGAGATGTGTGGGGATGGAGAGCTCACCTGCTGAGGTGGAGATGGATCCAAGAGCCAGGCAGGTGCAAAGCCTTCCTCACCCTCCAAACCCATCACCTCCAGCTTCTCTGGGATGGGGGATGTTTCTAAGCAGATTACTCACCTCTGCATCAATCCCCCCACTCAATCCATTTCAATCATCTTCCATCCTCCCCAAAAAGGCACATGAGAGATGACCTGTTTTCTCTGCCACTGACCTGTGACATCCCCCTGCTGCTCAGCAGCTCTGGTTGGGCAGCTTCATGCAGAACAACAACAACAACAACCCCATAACACCATAAAAACCTCCCCAAAATAACCTTGTATTTTAAAGCAGAGAAGGAAAAAAAACCTTCCTGGATCTGTCACTGGAGATTTTAGCCCATCACCAGCTCCAGAAAGCTCCATTCTTGACTGATGTTGGTTTTCATGGCCCATTTGCTTGTTTGCTTCAAATTTTCCCTCCTTGACAGCTCCAGGAACTGGCAGAGGCTGGTTTTTTTTGTAGGTTTGCTGGCAGATGTTTCATCCAGAGGATGAGGAGGGGGCAGGAGGAGGCTGGGAGGAGGATGCAGGAGACCAAAGGAAGGGGAGAAGCAGAAGAGCTGGGGCACTGTGGGGACAGGAAGGGCCAGAGTTTGACTGAAAGGGAAGATCTGGAGAGAAATTCATGAGAACAAGGGGCTGAGCTGAGAAGAGGGAGCAGGTGGGATGGAGGAAGGCTCAGCCATCCACCTCCCCTCTTCCTCCCCTGCACCTGAACCAGGATCAGGTCTTTCTTCTCATCCACTGCTGAGGTGGAAACACCCTGGGCTTCCAGTTCATCCCCAGAGCAGGTCTCCAAACCAGCCTCACTGGTTCACAGCTCAGCCAGCAGCAGATCCCTGGAGAGGCAGTTGGTGCCAAAGCAGCAGAAAATGACCAGGAAACAAGAGCCAAGGGACAAGGTCCACCCACTGCCCACCCACTGGGGCAGGCCAAAGGCTCAGTTTCCCTCACAGCTTTAACAGTGACCACAAGAGGATGCCTGGGGACATGTAAGAACAAGACCAAGGTATATGATACTTCTCCAAGTCCTCTCCTGGCCTCCAGCTGTGTCCAGCTCAGAAGAACTCTTGAGCCAGACACACTTAGTAACCCCTCAGCAGTTTATCCTACATCCAAGTCTCCTCTTAAACCCTCCGAAACTTTTAGCATCCACAAACTCTTTTGACAACAAGGTCACAGGGCAAGATCCAGTGCTGACATCACTCCCTCCAGCTCTGGAGGACTCCACTGCCCCTTGGTGAGGTCAGACAGCACCACATCCCCTGCTCTGCAGACCATGCAACCTCTGGGCAGCTGCTCAGGCCATCAGACACTGCCTCCCTCTCCAGCCAGGAACTGGGAAACGACCAGAGACCACAGACTCATCCTAGAGAAGCTAAAAAAAAAACCAAAGAAGGAACTTCCAAAATCGACATCCTGCTACACTTGAGCAAAGAAATTCCCACCTGGCCAAGCAGGTGTGAATGCTTCTCACCAGGACCAGGATGCTTCTCACCACAGCTACCTTGACACTGAACCATCCAGTCCCTGAGCCAGCCCCAGCTCAGCAAAAAGGAGAAGGAAAGCAGGTCACTGGGCAGCTCTGGTGAAGCCTTTTGGGGTGTTTTCATACCCAGAGAAGCCAAACAGGCAATCAGGGGAGGAAGGACTTGCTGCTGATCACCAGGGAGGAGGGCGTGGGTGAAAAGTTCCTGTGTCTGAGATGTAAACAAGCCCCAAGGAGCAGGTCAGGCCACGCCAGCCCCTCTTATCACGAGCCATTTCATTTGGCATAAACACCAGCCCCCGGGTCAGGGCCATAATCTCTCCCAGATGCTTTGGCCCAGGGGCCTGATTTTAGGCTTCAGCCCTGAAGTGGGGGATGAAATAATCCCCACCCACTGCCTCCTTTCTCTAGCGCCTCTGCTAGGTGATCTTTAAGGTCTCTTCACACCCAAACCATTCCGTGACCATCCTGATACCTTTGGTTTGCAGAAGCAGTTGGACATTTACCTCCCTGAAGCCTCGGGAGGTGTAAAACTTCTTCCATGAGGTTGATGCCCACCTAGATGGGTTCCTCCTTCTCCTTGTGCCCTCCTGGGATTCATGCTCACTCATGCCTCTGGATTTCATGCAGACCTGGGCTTTGCAAGGGCACCAATGTCCTGCAAGCACCAGATCAGAGGAGAAGCAGAAGTTCTTTCCACTGCACCCACCACACTCTGGTCCACCAGAGGTCCCCTCCCTTGGAACCTGGTTCCCCCACAGCTGGACAGCCCCGAGGCAAAGGGGCTGGTGCTATGGGGTGGGCAGATGTCCCCAGGGCAGCAGAAGGTCCAGCACAGCACTCAGAGGTCACACCAGCACCAGGAAGGGCTTTCCCTGCTAAAGGCTTCAGCGCTGCCCCCCGGGCTGGGAGCTGCAGCAGTTGTCCTGTAGAAACTCAACTGGAGAAGAGCAGCCTCCCAAGAGCTGGAAGATATTGCAAAGGAGAGGGTGGAAGGGTTTCCACATGTTTATTCCACAGTCTCCAGCTCTGCCAGACCAACTTGAGCTCAGCAGTGTCAGGCACAGAGTATGGCCATGGCTGTGCTGAGACTGAGCTGCCATTCCAGTCTCCAAGCCCTCCCAGTCTCCAAGCCCTCCCAGTCTCCAGCCCTCCCAGCCTCCAAGCCCTCCCAGTCTCCAAGCCCTCCCAGCCTCCAAGCCTTCCCAGCCTCCAAGCCCTCCCAGCCTCCAAGCCCTCCCAGCCTCCAAGCCCTCCCAGCCTCCAGCCCTCCCAGCCTCCAAGCCCTCCCAGTCTCCAAGCCCTCCCCATGCTCAGGAAAAGGAGAATCCAAACCTACACCAGCTCCTGACCTTCAGCAGGAATGAGTCTGATCCAACCCCACAGTTCAAAGACCTGCCAGATCCAAACATCCTTCCCCAGCTCCTCTTCTTGGACTCCTAGAGGTGAATCCTTGACAAGTGCAATTAGCTCCTCTACCCTTTAAAAATCAAATTAAAAAATAAGGAACAGGACTTTTTCTTTTTTTTTTGAGGTCAACCCAATGTGAAACCTTCTTATTTGTCACAGCCACATTTTTAATGTTTTTTTTCACTTCAGTGGAGACAATGAAAACATTTTGCTCTCCCCAGAAGAAAACATTTCATTCTCCCCCCAAATGAAACAGTTCTTGGTTTTCAAATGCATGTTTGGAGGCACTTGTGGCCTCCCCAGTTTGGTGTTTTTTTTATTAAAGGCAGGCAAATTGCAAATGGTGAATGTCCCAGTGTAATAAAAAGTTAAAAGAGTTTCATTTCAAGCATATCTTTAAACAAAGCCTGCAGGTTTTCATCCCTAAAAATACTCCTTTCACTTCCAACTTCGGTTCAAGTTGTAAATAATTTCAAAAGCACCAAAATAACTTTTCTTTCCCCTGCAAACAAATGTTTCCTCTTAATTTCAGCCAGGCAAGCTTCAAGTGATTGGAGCCAGACTCTTCCAAGTGGTGCCCAGGAAATGGGCAAGAGACAAGGGCCACGAGGGGAAATACAGGAAATGCCCTTTAAAAAGAATATTCATTTTCTTTCTTTTCTTCCTGTAAGGGTGATCAAAGGCTGGAGCAGGTTGTGTGGAGTGGTTGGGGAGTCCCTGGAGATAATCAAAACTCAAGCAGACCAAAAATACCCACCAAACCAGCACAGAGGATCCAAATCCAAACCCCCAGGTGGACCAAAAAACCCACCAAGCCAGCACAGAGAATCAAAATCCCCAAGTGGACCAAAAATACCCACCAAACCAGCACAGAGGATCCAAACCCCCAAGTGGACCAAAAATACCCACCAAACCAGCACAGAGAATCCAAACCCCCAAGTGGACTAAAAACCCACCAAACCAGCAGAGAGAATCCAAACCCCCAAGTGGACTAAAAACCCACCAAACCAGCAGAGAGAATCCAAACCCCCAAGTGGACTAAAAAACCCACCAAACCAGCACAGAGAATCCAAACCCAAGTGGACCAAAAAACCCACCAAACCAGCACAGAGAATAAAAACCCCCAAGTGGACTAAAAACCCACCAAACCAGCACAGAGGATCCAAAGCCAAGTGGACCAAAAATACCCACCAAACCAGCACAGAGAATCCAAACCCAATGGACAAAAACCCACCAAACCAGCAGAGAGGATCCAAACCCCCAAGTGGACCCAGCCCTGAGCAACCCCCTCTGGCTGTTCCTGTTTTGAGCAGGGGGTGGGAACTGGATGATCTCCAGAGGTTCCTTCCAGCCTCAACCCCCTCAGCACGTGTTATTTTATCACCAACTGGAAAAGGAAGCATCCAGCCCCTGTGGTCTCCTCCCTGGGCTTGCACCAGCCCCATGAAACCACCACAAGCTGCAGCATCACCCACCCCACCAAGTCTGAGGGTCTCACAGAGCTCCGTGGTGTTTTCAAGCTCCAGTTCCTGGGATTTTTTGCAATGAAGTGTTTCAAATAGCACCTTTTTTCACCCTGGTAAAGGAAGGGAAGACCTGTCACCTCTGCCTGACCTGTGAGGGGGGAAAGAGAAGGCAGGGAAAAGAGGAAACTGCAGGTATTTAAAAGGAGCCCTCCTGTGAACAGCCAGTCTGAAGAAGCTGGATTTCTGCAGCCCTTCCACCTCCTGTGTCCTGTGAGGTGTGAACTCTGCAAAGCTTCTCCCAGAGTTGGGTGTTCAAAATGTCCTGCAGCTGCCTGGATTCTGTGGGGTACAGGAAGAGGTTCAGCTCATGCTGGAGCTACTGATGGTTGGACCTGGTGATCTCAGAGGTCTTTTCCAACTGTACCAATTCTGTGATTGCACTCATGAGGGCACCTGTTCCTTCCCTGCTCACCTTGTAAGACCTTGATAGGTCCACAAGCTTGAGCCCTCTGGCAGCTTGCAGTGACCCTGGCCACCAGCAGCACCAGGGGCTGCTGGGCACCACCTGCCACGTCACCACCAGGCCCCAGGCTTCATGAAAACACCAGAGACCCTGGGAAAACGTGGGAAAAGCCCAGCCTTGTCCAAAGTGGGTGGAAAGAGCAGGAAACAGGCGATGGATGTTTCTTATTTGGGCTTTTGGAGAGCATTAGGGTCTGTGGTCCCCCTAAAGACCTCTGGTGGGGTCAGAAAACAGGAGAGTGATGGGAGAAAGTATGGAAATCTCCAATCCCATTCAGCCCCTGAAGCTCCCCCTCTGGGATGCTCTGCAAACATTTGAATGGTTTGGCTGTTAAGGAAGACATGAAAAATGCCCTAAACTTCAACAAGACTCCTAGAAACCCCAGAGACATTCAGGCAAACCTTGCAGGCAGAGGAACCAGCCACAGCCCTGTGGGGTGCTCAGCTCCAGCAGCCTGTCCTGTGCAGGGTCTGGGGAGGGATTTGAGTTTGGCTGCCAGTAAAGTCCCACATTCCCAGTCTGCCCAGTCAGCATCTCCCATCCCTTTCCTTTGCAAAGGTCCCCGGGCTGGCAGCAGGGCCTTTGCAATATCTGCTTTTGGAAAAAGCACCTCAGGCCCCTCTGCTCTGCTCAGACCCCACCTGGAGCTCTGTGGCCAGCTCTGGAGTCCTCAACACAAGGAGGACATGGAGCTGTTGGAGCAAGTCCAGAGGAGGCCACAGAGATGATCCAAGGGCTGGAGCAGCTCTGCTCTGGAGCCAGGCTGGGAGAGTTGGGGTGTTCAGCCTGGAGAAGAGAAGGCTCCAGGGAGAGCTTAGAGCACCTTCCAGTGCCTGAAGGGGCTCCAGGAAAGCTGGGGAGGGACTTGGGACAAGGGCAGGGAGGGAGAGGACAAGGGGGGATGGATGAAAACTGGCAGAGGGAGATTGAGGTGAGACATGAGGAGGGAATTGTGGAGTGTGAGGGTGGTGAGAGCCTGGCCCAGGTTGCCCAGGGAAGCTGTGGCTGCCCCAGCCCTGGCAGTGTTGAAGGGCAGGTTGGATGGGGCTTGGAGCAGCCTGGGCTGGTGGGAGGTGTCCCTGCCCATGCAGGGGGGTTGGGACTGGATGATCTTGAAGGTCCCTTCCAACCCCACACCTCCTATGACTCTACGATTTAAAGAGCCCTCAGACTTGGGCTGGGACTAAACTTCCCGTTGCTGCCTCCCTCTCGCAGAAGGTCCCCGCGGGCTCCCCCGCCTCAGCCCGGTGCCCCGGGAGCCCCGCAGCCCCGGGAGCCCCGCAGCCCGACCCGGCACCGCAGCCCGAGGAGACGTTCCCTGCAGGACGGGAGGGATCGGCCGCCCTCCCGTGGCACATCCCAGAACATTTTTCCTCCTCCAGCTTCCATCAGCGCGCTGGAAACCGTCGGGTTTGCTGTTAAGAATAATAGCAGCAGCGTTTTTGAGCAGGGCGAGGATTTCTCTCTCTCTCTCTCACCACGGGTAGAATCCCAGAGTGGGGGGGTTGGAAGGGACCTTGGAGATCACCCAGTCCAACCCCCTGCCAGAGCAGGATGCCCTAGAGCAGATCCCACAGGAACACATCCAGGTGGGGTTGGAATGTCTCCAGGGATGGAGACTCCACAGCCTCCCTGGGCAGCCTGTCCCAGGGCTCTGTCACCCTGAGTCAAGAAGTGTTTCCTCATGTTTAGCTTGACCCTCCCATGTTCCAGTTTGTGCCCATTGCCCCTTGTCCTGTCCCTGGGCACCCCTGAGCAGAGTCTGGCCCCATCCTCCTGACACCCACCCTTCAGATATTTATAAACATCAATGAGATCCCCTCTCAGTCTTCTCTTCTCCAGACTGAGCAGCCCCAGGTAGGAGAGGGATCTGGAGCCCCCAGGTTGCTGGTGACCTGCAGGAGAGCAGAAAGTTAATGCTGGTAGAGCTGGGCTATGGTGAGACTTGATGATCTCAAAGGTCTTTTCCAAGCAGAATGAGTCTGCAACTCTGGGATTCTCAGACCATTCCTGCTAAGACTCAGGAGACAAATCCCTTGCCCTTCCTCCCCTGGGGGTCACTACAGAAGCTGGAGCTGCCTTTGGCTTGGTGCAGCACCAGGCACCTTGGCTGCATGATGGAGACATGGGGGGGATTTGGAACAGCAGAGACCATCAAACAAACCCTGGGCTGAGGCTTTGGCCCCAGCTGGAGGGAAGGCTGGTGGCTGAAGCCCCAGAAGCAGAAGGCAGAGCTGTGAGCCCAAGTCTGGAGCAGGTGAAAATCACCTTTAATCAATTTTTGGTTGGCAAAGGAACCAGCAAAGGCCTCAGGCTCTTGTGCACTTACAGGCATCCTGGAAGCCAGGACAGGAGCACAAACAGGACTGTCTGTGGGTCTGTCTGGACATCCCTGGCACCAGAAGGGAGAGCAGTGCCAGAGGTTTGGGTACAGATCAGCTCTGCATGTGAAGGGCTGAGGCCACCTTTTGCTTTCCCAGGGAATGATGCACTGCCTGAAAAATCCCTCCCCTTCCCAGCTCCCAGGCCTCCTCTGGGACCAGATCCTGCCAGATGATGGGCATCCCTGGCTCCCAGTGAAAGCAGCAAGGAGCTGCTGTGCTCAGCCCCTGGCAGCATCATTCACCCGGAGGAAGAGTGTAGGGAGAGATTTGGTACCTTGCAGCCAATTGGAGGAGAGGTGACACTGGGAGGGGGGTGATGCCATCTCCTCCCTCCACCCATCCTCCATAACACCCCCTTCCTTCCCTCTCACCACCACCGCCATCCTCCTCACACACAAAAGCAGAGCAATTAGCTGACTTAAGAGAGCTGAGGCTTAGCCAGCTGCGAGCTGAAAACCATCACCAAATACCTTGGAGGGGAGGGAGGCAGCAGAGGAAGCAGCAGCCATGGAAGAATCCAAATGACTGGCCTCCATTCCCTTCCCCTCCCCCTGCCCCGACAAAATCCAACCCAAGGGTTGTTGTGAGAAGGACCGAACCTACATGCACCTCCAGGATTCTCTGGTCTCCCCTGCGGCCACAACCCGGCGCTGGAGCTCCTGAGCAGCCCGGCTGCACCGGCAGGAATGCCTGGCTGGGTCTTCTTTGTTCCTCATTAGCCAGAAGCATCGGTGAGTACAGCATCATCTGGGCTTCCATGCTGGTTGATTTTTCAGAAACATCAAGCTCCAGCTTGGGATTATTGCTTCAGTGTCTTTCCTTTCTCTTCTCCCCCCCCCCCCCCCCTCCCTCCTCCATGATGCCTCCAGGGTTAGCAGAAAGCAGATGACAGCAGGGGGAGGAGGGAGGGAAGGTGGGGTCTCTCAGGGCATCTCCTTCTCCTGCATGTAGGGAAATAAAACATGGAGACATGTGTGACCACGTCCTGGGCAGTGCACGGAGCAGAACGCACCGTGTGGGTGCTGGGAGGAAAGGCTGAGGGACACAGGGCAGGGAGAGAGCCCTGCAGAGCTCCCAGCCAGCTCTGGGCTCTGATTCCTGCCCCTGCCAGCTCCTGTCGTAAACGGGGATGCTGGATTTATTCAGGCCTCAACGCAGCTTCGTTCCTCTGCAGCAGGTACACACAGATTGCTCTGCCCCCAGATCATCACCCCAGGTACAGACCAACCTCCAAGGGAGGCAGAAAAAGCACTGACTGAAAGAGCATTGTAGCCATCAGTCAGACCCTGCCAGGTGCTGATTTCCCCAGCACCAGGCACCAGGCAGAGCAGCCCCATCCTCTTGGGAAACCCCCCTAGGTCCCTTATTCTAAAAAAATAGATGTTACTACCCAGCCAGTGCCTGGGGACATTCACAGGAAGGGCTGGACCCAGGAAGAACATTCCAAACTGACCTGCAGTGGGTGAGTTAATGCATGTGCCCAACACAGGAGCTGACTGCACCTGAACGTGTTCTAGAGAAGATAAGGCCTGACCTCGTCCCCTCCAGGCTCAGCTGAGCAGCCTGTCTGCTCCTTCTGACCCGAGCTGGTCCTGCAAGGGTTGGTCCTTGCCTGGACTTTGTTGGGAGTTGCAGATGCCAACCCTGGGAAACAGACACCAAGGTCTGATTTTTGCTGGCTTGCAGTGTAGGAACTTTCTAGTGGGGGCAAAACAGTAGCTATGGTCTTCAGGGCCCCTCACCCTGCTGGGGGTTGGTGTGAGAACGGGGCTCCCTGGGTGGGAGTTTCTCCTGCTCACACCAGTGCAGGAGAAAGCCCAGGCTGGGAACAGCACACCAGCCTTGCCTCCATTTGAGGTGCTCCAGATTTTTTAGCAACTGCTGCAGTTTCGCTGCGAGCAAGGCCGAGATGGGAATTCTTCAGGGGTGTGGAAGGACATTCAACAGCCCCACGAAGGCCTCCTCACCCTCCTCTGTTCCCCCCGGGGTGCAGGGACAAGGATGGGGATGGAGCACAGACCAGGCAGCAGCTCCTCTGCAAAACCAAAGCCATTCATTTCTGCCCAGGCCACAAAACCCCACGTCCTTGCCTTCTTCCTTTTGCAAAACAAGCAGCCACCACTCTGCTCCTCTCTGGAACGTGTTGTCAGCAGGGATCAGATGCTTCCCAGTCGTGGTGCCCTGTGCCAACCTCTCTGCCTTCCACCTTCCAGCCTCAGCCCTTCCTTGAGGGAACCTCGGTGCAGCCAGCCCTTCTCTGAGCACCATGGGGACCACAGAAGCCACTTTGAGGATGGAAAATGTGGATGTGAAGGAAGAGTGGCAAGATGAGGACTTCCCCAGGTTGGTTCCCTGTAAAAAAAAAGAAAAAGGTCAAGGAAAATTGTATTTCTTCCTGTAAGGAACATCGAGCATGTGGGTCCCCCTCCCACCAGCCCTGACTTCAGCAGGGTGATTCCAGCCAGAGAACAGAGCTTTTGTAGCCAAGCTGCTCTGAAGGCTTAAAAAAGTGTTGGGAGGCTTCTGGCAACCCCCTGTCAGTGTGGCAAGGAGGATGAGGAGCTGGGTGTGGAGGGCAGGGAGGTGGGGATGGAGGGGATGGAGGGGATGGAAGGGATGGAAGGGATGGAAGGGATGGAAGGGATGGAAGGGATGGAAGGGATGGAAGGGATGGAAGGGATGGAAGGGATGGAAGGGATGGAAGGGATGGAAGGGATGGAAGGGATGGAAGGGATGGAAGGGATGGAAGGGATGGAAGGGATGGAAGGGAGAGACTCCCCTCTGAACCAAGCAATGCTGCTCTGCCAGGAATTTGCCCCAGGAAGGAGAGTCATTGCTGTGCAATGACCACAGCACCTCGAGGTGCAGGATCCAAAGGGTTTTAAACCTTGCAAGAAACGAGGCGTGGGTGACAAGAAGGTGCCAAAGTGGCAGCTTGCACCTTCTCAGACACTCCACCAACTGCCAAAAAAAACCCCACCTCTGTGTGTGCTGAACCCCCTGAGGCCACCCAAGGGCTGCACCCACCCCTTGCCCAGCACTGAAACCCGTGGCTCAGCTGACATGCAGCACCCAGCCTGGCTGCCTCTGGGGGCTGGGCTGCCCGAGGGGCTTCTCAGGGTTGCCTGTCCCTGTCCCAGCTGCAGCTGAGCTCCCCAGGCAGCCCACAGAGCCCCTGTCTTGGCAGACAGAGGAGCAGTGTGCCCGTCGGGGGGGGGGGGGGCACAAACAACCCCTGCCTGGCCAGAAAGGGGCTCCTGTTCCCCTTGACAGCAGGGGATGAGCTGGGCTCTGTTCCCCCCAGGGCAGCTGCAGGGCTCATCTGAGCACCTCTGTCTCAGGGGACGTGCCTTGTCCTTCCGTTGCCCCCCACATTTCCCACCCCCCCACATTTCCCACCCCCCCCCCCCCCCCCTCAGTGGGCTCAGCTCAGCCTTTGGGTTTCTAGGATGGAGTTTTCTCCCCTCTGAGAGCAGAGCTGGGCAGAGCTTGGAGCTGATGGACCTTGGCCAAGCTGAGGCTCCTCCAGAGCCCCGGGCTGACAGGCTTCTTGTTGAGTAGAAAGGAAAGAAGGTGTAGGGAGGAAAGGGAGGTGTAGAAAAAAAGGGAGGTATGGGGGGGGGGAAAGGAAGGCATGGGGGGGGAAAAGGGAGGCATGGGGGGGGGAAAAGGGAGGCATGGGGGGGGGGAAAAGGGAGGCATGGGGGGGAAAAAGGGAGGCATGGGGAAAGGACAGGGAGGTTTTTGGGGGGAAAAGGGAGGCATTGGGGGGGGAAAAGGGAGGCATTGGGGGGGGGAAAAGGGAGGCATTGGGGGGGGAAAAGGGAGGCATTGGGGGGGGGAGAAAGGGAGGCATTGGGGGGGGGAGAAAGGGAGGCATGGGGGGGGGGGAAAGGGAGGCATGGGGAAAGGACAGGGAGGTTTTGGGGGGGAAAAGGGAGGCATTGGGGGGGGAAAAGGGAGGCATTGGGGGGGGAAAAGGGAGGCATTGGGGGGGGAAAAGGACAGGGAGGCATTGGGGAAAGGACAGGGAGGCATTGGGGAAAGGACAGGGAGGCATTGGGGAAAGGACAGGGAGGTATTGGGGGAAAAAGAGGGAAGTATGGGGGAAAAAGAGGGAGGTTTGGGGAAAGGACAGGGAACTATGGGGGAAAAAAGGGAGGTTTGGGGGAAAAAAAGGGAGGTATGGAAAGGCAGGTATGGAAATGGAGGTATAGAAAGGAAAGCACTGACCCAGGGCACCCTAAAAGATCTGAGGACAAAGCTGGACTAGTACCTGGACACCTGAGCACTAACCCACACCATCCTGCTGGAGCAGGAGCTGCCAGAGCAGCAAACTCACCCTGGACACAGCCAAACCCTCCAGGGGCATCTGCTCTGCAGAGCTCCCAGCACCAGCTCCCACGGGCATCGTGGCTCCTGCCTGGAAGATGGAAGCCAGGGAGAGGGAAAGGGATGGAGCAGGGCTGGGTGGCCAAGCAGATGCAGGGACAAGGCCAGGGCCCTGCAAACACACTCCCCAGCCTGCTGGTGGCTGCAGGGGGATGAAACCAGGAATGATGCAAGTGGAACAGAGGCCAAAGAGCCAGCAGGCCACCGAGAGTGCCAGCTGAGTTGAACTGGCCCTAAGAAGAAATAAAGAAGCATTTTCAAGACACTTTCCCCTAGAAGCATGAGAATAATCGGGCAGATGCTGCTGCATGTGGGACAGCAGCTCTCCAGCAGATGATTTGCTGCATAGCTATTTTTGCTTAGCTGTGATGAACCAATCTTGCCACACACACACAAAACATACCCTGAGACAAAGATCCAGGCTGGGGGAGCTGAATTCAGCTGCTCACTGAGGACACGGGGTGACTTTCTCATCCCTCCCCGAGAAGCTGATGGGCAGAACAAGCTCCTGCCTTTCAGCCTGGGAAGGAGGAGAGGGCAGGGTCCCCCATCCTGCTGCTCCCTGGAGGTTTAGCCTCCCCTGACAGCCTGTCCCAGCTGCTTGTGTCCTGCCATGATGCTGTCAGGCAGGAGCAAGCTCCACCAGGAGCTTCCCTCCCTCCTGGGATCAGGGATCTTGGGCAGGGAAGGCTCAGGCTGGTTGGTGCCCAAGAGGAGGTGGTTATAGAGGGGAACAGGGCAGGACAGGAGCAGCAGGAAGGAAAAAGGTGGCACCCAACCCTTAGGAAACTGGCATCTGGGGCTGGCTGCCTTTGGGAAGGAAGGTTTACATGGGAGACTGGGAGGCAGTGATTCCAGGAGCTTTTGGGAAGGTAAGGAAGGCCTTTTCTTCACCTCTGACTTTTGAATGGCTTTGCTGAAATGACTCCCAGCCAGAGGGAGCAGAATGCCTGGCTGCAGCACATCCCTGGCTACAGCTGGGCCTTCCCCCCCCCTCCTTTTCATGCTGGATCACCAGGTTGTGCCAGGCACCAGCTCCCAGATAAACAACCAGTCAGGCCCCCTTTGAGATAAAAGCAAAAGGGAGGAGGAAAGGCTGGAGGGGGGAAGAGGGACCTTTCTGACTGCTCAGGAATATTGTGGCAGCCCACAGGGTCCAGGACCTGCATGAGTGAGCAAGGAGCCTTTGATCAGGTCTCCAACTCTCATAAATATACAACAACCAGCTAGGAGAGGATTATCCCTTAATCTAAATATTTATAGGTTTTAATTTGGCTGGTGGCTCTGGTGTCACAGCAGCACCAAGAGGAGCCTTTGTAGGGCAGAGCATCCTCCTGTGGGTTGGTGGTACCTCATCATCTCTCTCCCCATAAGACCAGGAGCTGCTGGACACCAGCCCTGTGCACAGTCTCATCCCCATCCTCACAGCACAGCCCTAAAACTGGTGGGTTTTTCCCCAGGTTTCACCCCAAGGGCTGTCCCAGCACCCAGGATTTCACACCCAGAGGCATGAGCTCTTCCCCTTCCAGAAAGGGGCAGGGGAACCACGGGTGGCTCAGAAGGTCCCTTTGAAACAGACCTTTAGCATCATGAACGTGTCCTGGGCTTGGTGGGGTTTGGTCATGCTGAGTGAGAATTTCAAAGCCAGCTGATGCCAGGGGATGGGCACAAGTCCCAGCTCAAATGAAGGGGAAAAATGTCAAGAAAGGGTCCAGCTCAGGGTGGGCAGGGTGCTGCTCAGCCACCACCCAGCACTGCAGGCCAGACTCTGACTTCACTTACCCCAGGATGGGTCAGGAGCAACTCCAGCCACTTCAAAAGGCATTCATAGGAAAGGCAACTCTTTTAAATCAATGGATGCTTCCAGCCTCTGGCTGCAGGCACAGTGATTTACACCAAGAGGGTGCAGGAGCCAAGCATGAGAAGCTGCAGATCCTGAGCCTGCCATGGAGGCCCAGGCAGGGAAGGTGGGTCCAGAGGGGTCTGGCTGCTGGTACCTGGATCTTAGCTCAGGATGAACCTGCTCCCACACCTCAGCAGGGTCTGGGTATCCCTGCCAAGCGGGGGCTGAGGATGGGGTGACAATTCTGGGATCACACCTAAGGTTTGATCCTTGCCTTCAACATCAACTGCCTCAGAGCAAAGTCACTCCAGAGCAAGGAGGCAGCTGGTTGTGGCAGGAGCTGGGGATAAAGTTTTGCTCCACTGCAGCCAGGGCCTGTGGGACAAACAAAAACCAAACCAGGATGCACTTAACAAAACCATGGGCAGAGAGTGCCAAGTGCTCCTGTGCTGAGCATCCACTGCTGGCTCAGCTGCTGCTGGGATGAAAGCAGCTCCACTGTGCCCAGCAACAGGGAAATTCAGGCTGTCTGGGCACTGCACAGTCTGCAGGGAGCAGGAACACAGACACCAAAGCTACCACCTGCAGAGGTGTTCCCTGGAACCCTCGATGAGGATTCTCAGCCTGCTGATGAAGATAAAGTATGGGTAATATGGAGAGAGTGAGGATGTGAGCAGGCTCTCCTGGAGACAGGATCTGGTTTTGTGTCCCTGGTTGGGTTTTTCAGCCTCTTGGCTGAATGGCAGCATTGAGGGATGTGGTGGGGAGGTAAATGCAGGGAGAGTCTGGAGGTCTAGGGATTTGTACAGTGCTCCACATCTGCTGGGGAGCTCTGGGGCTCTGTCCCTCAGGCTGAGGCCAAAGGGAAAGGGCAGAGCACACAGGGGGTTGAATCTTACAGAAACACAGAATGGTGAAGTTTGGAAGGGACCTTAAAGATCATCCAACCTCCTGCATGGGCAGGGACACCTCCCACCAGCCCAGGCTGCTCCAAGCCCCATCCAACCTGCCCTTCAACACTGCCAGGGATGGGGCAGCCACAGCTTCTCTAGACAACTTAAATGTTTTTCCCTGCTGTCCCCAGTTGTCTCCACTCTCTGCCATGGAGTGACATTCTCCTAAATACCACCTGTTCTCTCCTGTTTTTTTACCTCCCCATCCTGGCTTGCCTGCAGACCTCTGCCAGAGGAGACAGGGATGGAGTCACTGGGCAGCCCTATGGAAGATGAGAACACATCCTGTAAGTACCAGCCTGTCTTCTTAGGAGGCCAAAGGAAAACAAGCCTGGGGGAATGGCAGCTTGCAGTCAGGGTGGAAGCCAGTTCCCTTGGTGTATCCACTGAAACTCCCATCTGGGAGAGGAAACCAGCAGAGATTGGAATTTGCTAACATCTCACAAGGAGCTAGGAGTGGAAACAGGTATCTCAGAGGTGTGGGCACTGTAACCCAGCCCTACCTGCAGGCACCCAGTGCCTCCCAGCTCTGACCCACCACCCTTAGCTCCTAAGGCCATAGCCTGAAACATGCCTAATGGAAGCACCATGTCTTCACAGGATCCCAGAGTGGGGGGGTTGGAAGGGACCTCTGGAGATCACCCAGTCCAACCCCTGCCAGAGCAGGATCCCCTAGAGCAGATCCCACAGGAACACCTCCAGGAGGGTCTGGAATGTCTCCAGGGATGGAGACTCCACAGCCTCCCTGGGCAGCCTGTCCCAGGGCTCTGTCACCCTCAGAGTCAAGAAGTGTTTCCTCATGTTTAACTTGACCCTCCTGTGCTGCAGTTTGTGCCCATTGCCCCTTGTCCTGTCCCTGGGCACCCCTGAGCAGAGTCTGGCCCCATCCTCCTGCCACCCCCTGGAGATATTCACCAGCACTGACCAGATCCCCCCTCAGCCTCCTTTTCTCCCAGCTGAGCAGCCCCAGCTCTCCCAGCCTTTCCTCCCAGGCAGATGCTCCAGCCCCCTCAGCATCTCAGTGCCCTGTGCTGGACTCTCTCCAGTAGTTCCTTGTCCTTCCTGACCTGGGCAGCCCAGACCTGCCCACAGCACAGTGCAGAGTCTTGCACTAAGGACACAGGACAACCTGTCAGTTATTTTCCTTTTAACTCCAGCTCCCCCAAATACCTTAAACTTCAACGGGGCCCATCGGAAGCGGAAGACACTCGTTGCACCTGAAATCAACATTTCCCTGGACCAGAGTGAGGGCTCCATTCTCTCTGATGACTTCTTGGACACACCAGATGACCTGGACATCAACGTGGATGATATTGAAACTCCTGATGAGACAGATTCCCTCGAATTCCTGGGGAATGGGAACGAACTGGAATGGGAAGGTAAGAGCCTGGTTTGGGGTGAATGTCTCCAGGGGTTGGTTTTTTTAGCCTCATTTTAACCACTTTTGACACCACTCACCCTCAGCAGCTGAGGACTGAGATCCTCAGCAGCACAGCCAAGCCTCATCTTCCTCACAGCATCTACCCCATCAGGACCCCAGCTATACCCCCAGGAGTCCCAGTGCTGCTACCTCAGCACTTCCAGCTGGGAATAGTGTGGGCAGAAGTAGTTCAGGGACCTGCAAGAACCATTCTAGCCACTCTTCAGGGCACCAGGCTGTGGACACACACACACCCCCTTCCAGCTGCAGTTGGGCCACCACCTCAGGCTGGATGATGCTGCCTGCTTGGCTCTGCTGATAGAGCTCTCACCTGAATGTTCAAACATCTTGAACTTGGCTAACCTGGTTTTGGCTGAATCAGGCTAAGGACTCGTGCAAGCAGCTCTGCTGGCAGAGCAGAAGGCAACCCCTCTGGCATTGGTGGTGCCCTCTTCAGCCAGTAGAGATGGACCTGAGGGAGGACCCAGCAAGAAGTCCTGTGCCTGACCTGGCACTGCAGATCCCATAGGCAGCAGGAGAAGTTAAGCTTATTTCTATTACAATTTGGCAAAGGAGCAAGACCATGAAGAACCACAAACTGACCCAGGACAAAGTTGCAGCTGAAACTGGCCACCCCTCAGCCTGTGGCTGTTCTTGTCTCTCACCAAAGCCTCCCTGTACATGATACTAAAGGCCAAAATATTTGTCCCTTTTCCAGATGACACTCCTGTAGCCACAGCCAAGAACATGCCTGGGGACAGTGCAGACCTGTTTGGGGATGGTGGGCCAGAAGATGGGAGTGCTGCCAATGGGAGGCTCTGGAGGACTGTGATCATTGGAGAGCAGGAGCACCGCATCGACCTCCAGATGATCAAACCCTACATGAGGGTGGTGACACACGGAGGTGAGGGAGGCCTCATCCTGCCTCAGGGGATTTCTTTCAGTCCATCCTTGTCAAGCTGGAGGGGGTGATGCCATGGCTGATTGGTTTGAGTGGCTCTAGGGGGGGAAAAATTGCTCTTTGTTTTGTACCGTGACATGGCAGAGAAGCACAAAAGCGCCCAGGTCCTGCTGCAGAACCACCCAGCCCCTGCTGCAGAACCACCCAGCCCCTGCTGCAGAACCACCCAGCCCCTGCTGCAGAACCACCCAGCCCCTGCTGCAGAACCACCCAGCCCCTGCTGCAGTGCTCCAACAAACACAAGCAGGGTAACCCTGGCTGAATCCTGCCCAGTCCTGAGTGTGGGCAGCACTGCCAGCAGGTGCTTCACCCCTCTGGAGCCCAGAGCCTGAGCTGTCCTTGCAGGCATGTCCACAGCTAGTGAGCACTTCAGAAACCTGAGCAAAGCCAAGTAGCAGAAGCCTCAGCTCTGTGCTTTGACACACACAAATTCCTCCCCTGAGCCCCCCCCCCCCCCCCCGTGCTTGTTCTAGCCAAAAGCAGGATCAGAAGCCAGTCTGATCATGGAAGAGGGACAAACACTTCCCTAGAGCTGAAGGGAGGCACAAAAATGGCCCAGGTCTGTACCTGGTGATACATCTTCACTGCTGTTTTTCCTTCAGCTCTTGCATCTCCCCCTGGGAAGAGTCACTGATGCTGCCTGTGGTTTTCTTTCCCAGGATACTATGGAGAAGGTCTCAATGCCATCATTGTCTTTGCTGCCTGCTACCTGCCAGACAGCAACCTGGCTGATTACCACTACATCATGGAGAATCTCTTCCTGTAAGTGGCTGGGCAAGGTCAGGGGCAGGAGAGGGGGGCAAGGAAGGTAACCTGGGCTCTGGGGAAAGCTTCCACGTATTTGTTGCATCAAGAACCTCAGCTGGAAAGGGTTTGAATCCGGGCCAGATGTAGCCAGGGTGCAGCTGCAGACTGGAGTGAGTGTCACTGGGTGAGACACTCTCCACAGCATTTGCATCCAGTAAGTCAAAGCATTCAAACATGCAGAGTTAATTATGCCAGTGATGGGCTCACCAGCAGGCCAGAGCATACGTGCACAATGCTGAGCAGCTGGTAGATGCTGCTGCTGGGCAGCAGAAGGGTGCAGAGATGCCCACCAGTGCAGGCACTATGCTAACAAGTACCTGTGATCCCTGAGAAACACCCCTAGGCACCCTGCAGGTGTCAGGAGAATCCAAAGCCTGGTTCCAAGGTCTACAAAGGAAGGGTGGGGAGTCCTTTTTGGATGACACCAAGGCACCTGAAGAAACTTTCAAGGGACCTTTGTTTGAGTCTTGTTTCCCTGTAGCTTTTGATCTCCACCCAACAGGTATGTGATCAGCAGTCTGGAGCTGCTGGTGGCTGAGGACTACATGATTGTCTACCTGAATGGAGCAACGCCCCGGAGGAGGATGCCAGGCCTTGGCTGGCTGAAGAAATGCTACCAGATGATAGACAGAAGGTGAGAAGCCTCTTGATGTTGCCTCTTCATTCTTCCCAGTCCTCTTCTCCCATCTCTTCCTCAGCCTCTCCTCCTTCCTAGCTCCCCAGACTGGAATCCCTTCCTCTCTCACTCCAGGACCTCTTCATCTCCTCTTCTCCCTCCTGCCCTCACAAGCACCTTCACAGAGACCAGGCCAACACAGCACCCAAGCAGAGCTCCACCAGCCTGGCTGGGGCTGAGCTTAAACAGGCCTTTTTACCTGGAGACCCCCCCCCGTGAGGCCAGTGATGCTCATTAGTGCCCTGACATGTTATGGGAGGGTTGAAGAGAAGGTACCTTCATTCAACCTCACCTTCTGTCCCCTGGTTTTTCCACAGGCTGCGTAAAAACCTCAAAGCCCTGATAATTGTCCATCCCTCTTGGTTCATCCGGACAGTCCTGGCCATATCCAGACCTTTCATCAGGTAAATGGAACATCTTCCCAAATCTGGCTGGTTTTGGAGTGGAAGTTGGATCTCACGATTCAGATCTCGAGGTCACCTTTAAGTCAGAGCAACCAAGGTTCATCATTTGTCCAGCATCTCTCTGAGACATCCCAGGGCAGCTCCAGAGGTGGTTTTAAGAGAGATGGTGGTGGTCTGGATTCAGACCAGTTTGTCCCAGTGGGTAGCACATGAAGATTCCCTGGGGAGTGCAGGAATGGTGGTCCTGTTTCCTTCCTATAGATACAGAGAGATGGGGGTCAAAGCAAAGTGGGGTACAGTAATATTAGCAATAATAATCAGCTAATTAATAATTAGCCTTGGTATGAGAGGAAAGCTGGGGAGGGACTTGGGACAAGGGCAGGGAGGGAGAGGACAAGGGGGGATGGATGAAAACTGGCAGAGGGAGATTGAGGTGAGACATGAGGAGGGAATTCTGGAGTGTGAGGGTGGTGAGAGCCTGGCCCAGGTTGCCCAGGGAAGCTGTGGCTGCCCCATCCCTGGCAGTGTTGAAGGGCAGGTTGGATGGGGCTTGGAGCAACCTGGGCTGGTGGGAGGTGTCCCTGCCCATGCAGGGGGTTGGATCTAGATGCTCTTGAAGGTCCCTTCCAACCCAAGCCAGTGTGATTCTATGAGATGGGTACACACAGACTACAGAGGATACAGAGATGCAGAACTCCCCGTTCCCACCAGGAAACTTCTAACTTCCTATGGAGAGACCATGGAAACAAGACCTCCAGCACACACTCTTTCTGTCTTTCTGCCAGTGTGAAGTTTATCAATAAGATCCAGTATGTTCACAGCCTGGAGGAACTGGAGCAACTTATCCCAATGGAGCACGTGCAGATTCCAGACTGTGTCTTACAGTGAGTATCAGAGGGACCTTGGGGAACTCTCAGGAGGTGCAGGACAAAAACCCAGGATCTTGTGTGGAGTCAAAACCCTTGCACTGGAAGCACAGAGCCTGGGGCAAACCCCATCACAGCCACACAGTGGTGCCAAGAGCCTGCAGGAGCTGCAGCTTCTGTCACCTCCAGAGGGGTTTGACTAAAAGTGACAAGTCCTGGCTGGGTAACACTTAAAGAACATCTTCTGTTTGTTGCAGATATGAAGAAGAGAGGATCAAGGCTAGAAAAGAAAGGTAAAATTCATTGGGTGGGATAGAGGGTGGGTTCATTTTCTTGGGATGTTTTTGCTTCCTCTCACCATTATTGGTGTTATAACCAGTCTGTTCTGTGTTCCTCCTATCCTGGTAGCACACACTTACTTTCTACTGATTTTTTTCAAAAGCTGAAGGAGGGAGGGAGGAGGAGCTTGATTAAAAGATTATTTATCCACAGAACTGTTCCCCTTAACCCCAGAAGTACACACATCCTGAATGTGCACCCTCATCTGCTAGCAAAGGTCCTCAGAAATCAGTCCATGTATAAAAATGGCTCATTTTCCCCATATGACCATGCAAACTGACCTTGAAGAGAGAGCTACTGCTTCTTTTAAAAGCCACTTCAGTCTGCTAGAGTGGCACAAGGAAGACCAGGAGTTTAGAGTTGGTTTTGTTTCATCTTCTAGACCTGTTTGATCAGTGGTGATGTAGAAGTGCTGGCCAGAACCAGTGATACATCCCGGGGGGTTGGATCTAGATGATCTATTAGGTCCCTTCCAGCCCAAACCCTTCTAAAATTCTATGATTCCATAAAAACTGGCTGTGCTGGAAGCAAAAGGCAGCAATGGCCAGAGGAAAGACCAGCTGGGGCAGCACAGGAGCCAGGTGCTGCAGAGCATCTCCTCATGCTGGTGAACTGAACAGGAGGGGCCAGTTTGGGAGGGCTCAGCTCAGCATCAGCTGCTGAAAAACGAGTCCCCCAGCCCAAATCCATCAGCTGCCTCCCTCCAGGGCCCACCAAGCCTCAGGATGATCAAGGTTCTGTATTACAGGGACTAAGAGCATTTCTGGTCAGAGCTGTAACCTCTGCCTGAGGTCCAGCTGCCTCTCTAGAAAGGCCAGAGACTTCACCCTGGCACACTGTGAGACTGGAGAGGTTTCAAGTGGGATTTGTGTTCACAGGGCAGAAGAGAAACAAGACATGGCTGAGAAGGAAAGGTAACTACTCTTTGTTATTTATCCTTTACTTACAAAACAGCTTGAAGAGTCTTTGGTGAGGAGAATGGCCCCATTTTTGTAGCACACCCTGGGAGCCAAGGGCTGCCCTTCCAGCAGATACTTGGACCCAAGAGAACATTTTTCAAGTGTCTGGGAACTGATAAACCCTCTGCCCTCCCTAACACCTCCCTGTGCCATGGCTTTTGTGGTGGTGTTGACCTTCACCTATGCCAGTGGATTCCTGACATTGCTGTTTACTTCTGTAAAGCCAGTGGACCCATTTGGTCATGGACCAGAGCCAGAGGCACCAGGGAATGTTCTCCTGACATTTGCACTTGCTTGCTGGTGCAATGCAGAGGGACAAATGCTGCTGTCAGGAACACCCTGAAGTGCATAAAGGCAAGAGATGAGGCTGTAACATTAGATGGGAAGGAAAATTCTAGAGGGGTTTGGAAGACAGTGTCCAAATCCAGGATCATTTGGCCTGGTTTTGGCTCAGCTTCACAGGGATAGAGCCTCTCTTCTTTTTTATTATTCTACCTAACTAGACCCTGAGGGGGAAGAGTGAACATTTCTGATGTTCTCTTCCCAGAGAAAAAAAAAAGGAGCTTTGATCAAAATTCCCAAGGTCCACTGGACAAATCTGAATGGTTCCAAGAAACAAATGGGACCTCAGGGCCAAAAGAGAGGATGATGAAGTTTGTAGTGGAGATTCACTTACTATTTTACTGGTTCTCTTCCAAGCAGGCCTGTGCCCCCAGCAGAGGATCAAGAAACCAGGTTTGCTTCATATCTCCCTCCTTCATTTGTTGCCTCCCTGCTGTGTGATAGATTTAATTGCCTTTGTAACCCACTAACAGGGACTGAGTTAGACTCTCCAGCCCCGTGCCACTCACCTGGCACAAAAGGGGCATCAGCCCCTTTGCAGCCACAAAACCAAGAAGCTGGTGACACCTTCACCCCACCACAGCTGCAACCACAACCACTGCAGCCTGTCACTGACCAGGGACAACTGCTGCTGCTAAGAGGACACTTGAGAAAAGATGCCCCTCACTAAATGACCTGGCATTTGCCAGGGGGTGAAGGTGTGCACGTGGGCATCTGCTGCAGAGCTGCCTTCCTTTACCCCCCAGTAACATTTTCATGCTCAGGAGAAGTCCTTAAATGAGAAGAAAGCCCATCAAAGCCATGAGTGACATTCTCTCTGGCCCTGGTCCACTTTTGTAGGGGATTATACCCAAATTTACTCATATTTTTTAACATAGTGGGAATAAAAAAACCACTTCAACTACAGTTTGCTTTCTAAAAATAACTCTGCCTTTCTGTTCCTTCCCAGTATGTCATGAATTGAAGTAGACTGGAATGAATGGAGTAGAAGAATGACACAGCCTGGCAGTCACCCACGTAAATGACCTTTTGGTATCAGACCTTGTCACCATCTTATTCCAAGTTCTGTAAGATCAGGGAGCCTGTCTCCCCTGTCTCCGAGATGCAAAGTCCTTTAAACTTCTTGGAAACATTTTTACTTTAAGAAAAACAAAAACAACCAAACAAAAATCCACAAAACAAAACAAGGCAAGAATAGCACTTTTCAGGTTCCAGTAATGGTCTGTGGAGAGCATTAAGTAGTGCAAACAGACACCATGTTTCCTCTTAGTGAGTTAAGAGCATCCTGTAGTCCATTAGTCACCCACCCAGAAAGAGATCTATTTTTTCTTTAAATTATAAACCTTTCCCCTAACCTGCTGCTGGCCAGCACTGAGACATTTTTGCTTTAAACTGCACACCCAGTTCCCTCCATTACTCCAACAACAGCCATGACCCCAGGGAATGAGGCACACACAGAGTCCATTTTCTTCCTTTCTACATCCACTCGCTTCCTGAAAATACCAAGTGCCCACGGGTCTAGGCACATCTTCCAGCCTTGACCACCTCAGTTCATTCATTTTCTGTTCTTATTAACTCACACCAACCCTTCCCCTCAGTAAATGCCATGGTTTTTCCCAGACTTGCCCTGTCTCAGTTTGTAAGGCACTCTGGCAACTCTGAAAGAGGGTCCCCCCTGGCGTGGCAGCCTCCACAGAACTTCTTGGGAGCATCTTCAATCATAGAAAGGTTTGAGTGGGAAGGGACCTTCAAGACCTTCCAGTTCCAACCCCCCTGCACAGGCAGGGACACCTCCCACCAGCCCAGGCTGCTCCAAGCCCCAACCTGCCCTTCAACACTTCCAGGGATGGAGCAGCCACAGCTTCCCTGGGCAACCTGTTCCAGTTCTCATCCCAACACACACACACACCAAAAAGGGTTTAAGAAGGAGCCTTAGAGACAAGAAAGTTGTTCATGCCTTGTCTTTGTATTGATTTCATGACACTGGACAATCAATCATTCACTGTTAATACCTCCTGTTGTGGAGACAAGCTGCTAAATGTTTGGAATTTCCTCCTTGCCATCCCTGGGTGATGAGGGGCCTCACCTACAAACATACCTGGCTGGGAAAGCCCAGGTGGAGAATGCTGGGCAGGGTGGCTGGGTTCAGCTCCTCAGTCAGCCAAGAGGTGCAAGTGTGATCCTGAAACTCCCAAAATTGGTATCTTGGACTCACGAAGATTCTGGGAGCAAAAGAGGGAAGAAAATGTGAGCAACAACTCTCTGGCCAAGATCATTTGGAAACTCCTGCCCTCACCTGAGCCAGACTGGCTGGGTTGCCCGGGGTCAGAGCCCTTGCAGGTCACTGCAGATGAAGGATGTCCTGCATATTTCACCACTTCAGGAATATTTCCAGCCTGTCGTGTCCCCCCCCACCACCAGCAGCCCACGCCTATTTGAAGTTTCCACCACTTCACTCAGCTCTGAAATCCCCTGGAGGACAATTCGGGCAAAGCAAGATGCTCCTCAAGAGAGGGATGGGTAAACAAAAAGCTGCTCTTTTTCCCCTCTCAGTGGATGACACAGATGAGATCTTTACGTTCCTGAATGCTACCAAGGAGCACCCAATACACCTTCTAACTTCTCATTTGATACGTGGTTTTTCTTTCTCTCTCATGGATGTATTTAAACAGACCCTTGCATGACAAGCAGCACCCACAGCATCAACCCCAGAAGCTGAAGATGGTAAAAACTCCCTATTCTGTCTCACCAGCACGTTGAGATAAGCACCAAACAAGCAGCAACCTCCCCAGGTTTCTAGGAATTCCATGATGAGCCAGTTCTTGGCAAAATGAATTCCATGCTACCCAGGGAAAACTTCAGGGGTTTTTTGGAGTTTAGGTTTTATGCCAAGCAACACTTGACAAAAAGCATCCTGTCCTGAGCTTTTCCAACCAGGCAGCTGTTCCAAGCCAGAAGCAAGAGTCCAAAATGTTCAACCATGAATGTGTGAACCCCTTGGCAAAGCTTTTCCACACAGGGTCTGTCCCCTGGACAAAACCAACCATCTGAAATGGAGAAAAGATGATTCTGATCAAACAAATTTCAGCTCAGACTATAAAGAATCACTCATCTTGTAGTGCAAGACTACAGGGATGACCTCCCACTGATAATACTTCCAAGTAGAATTTTCTTTCCTTCTTTTGAAACTGCTTTTGTGCATTTAGATTAAAAAAACCAAAACAAAACCCAAACATCATCTGCTGCTGCTGCAATGCAGTTGGACACTGAAAGGGAAGTTTACAATTCTAAAAATGAACAACACTGACAGAATGTTTAATAACATTTAAAAGTGCAACCCTAAAAAAAAACCTTCTCTGCTCTGTAGTTCCTAAACAGTTCAGGGAGAATTGTTGAGAAGGGCGTGGAAAATACTGCAGTTCTGGGACACATGGAGGATACAAACCTTGATTACATTTGGCCTTGGGACTTGAAGAAACAGGCTGCTCCTTGATCCTCTGCAGACACCCTGCCAGAAGAATGTGGGGTTTGGTTGTTATTTTGAGGTTGTGGGTTGGTTTTTTTTTCCCCAAAGAATAGACACTGTGTCTACATTTTCAGAGAAACAACAGAATGAGCAGACCTGGAGGTGAAGCATCTTCCCCACTCCCCTCTAATTAATTCCTTCTGGGTAAAAAGTTCAGCTGGGAAAAGGAGAGATGACCAGTTTGGTTTCAAATAGGAAGAAAGGGGGTTGAGAAAATTCCATTTGTAACTTCTTTGGAGCAATTGTTTCCAAAAGTGCACTTTCTGACAGAGCCCTCCAAGTAGTATGCACTATATTTTCATTTTTAACAACATTTTATGAGTGTGTCAATGTTCTGTTCCTGGCTGGGTGTCTAGATGGCTTCTCAAAACAGAAAAGAGCCTGCAACCCTTAATGGAGAAAATCTAACTAAATGTAAAAAGTGCATTTTTATAGCCACAACAAGAAGATAATAAATCATTCACTTCTTTCAGACAATGATTTTAGATGCTGCTTGAAACCAAAGTAGCCACAAATTCTTGGAGAAACACTCCAGTTGGTCCCTTCAGCAAATAATGGAGCAACACACCCAAGGTGGATGTCACCAGACCTGAACAAGCTTCAGATTCACTCAGTGCTGTGATAAACAGCCCTCCAGAAATGCTGCCTTCATCTTGAGAAGATCATGACCAGCTTGGACCCACCAGGGGAAGGGGAGATATTGGCAGGGACTCTCCAGGAGGAGCTGATGGCACCTGGGAGGTTGCAGAGGGATGGTAGGATGGCACTGCTGGGGAACTGCCCACCCGTGGCTCAAACCCAAGGACTTCCCTTGCCCAAAAGTCCAGCAGGGCCAATGGAGCCCAGAGCAATCTTGAGGGGATTTGAAGCCATTTGACAAATTTTCTCTGCCACTTCCTCCAGAACAGCTGCTCTCAAAGCCTGTTTGCAAAAGGGGTTCACCAGCTGAGCTCAACATTTCTGCTGGAGATGGGGTTGCTGAGAGAAATATGCTGAGCCAGCAAAAAAAATAACTGTTGCTAGGAAGAGAGCATTTACATGAGGACTTTTGCCAGTATATATACACATCTATTTTTTAAACAATAAAATTAAATAAACTCCATCCTTTTAGCAATACTGGTCCATGTTCCAGGTGTGCACCAGGCCTCGTTTCTGCCTCACAAGAACAACTCCAAAGGGTAAACATTTTGACTCACCCATCCACTGTGTGATATCAAACAGCAAATAGCATCAATCAGAATTTTTCTGGTCTTGGATTCTACCTCTCAGCAGATTTTCTCACGGGGAATCCATGATTAGCCCCATTTTAGCTGCAGAAAAAGGGATTTTTACACACCCAGGAGGGTATATTCATAACAATCATGGGGTTGTTATTCACAGGTTAATTCCTGGCTGAAATTCAACATTCACCCCCATCAGCCTACAAAGAAATCAGAAACATCTTCCCCTCTCCTTGAGGCAGTCACAGGACTTGACCCAACCTTGGCAATGCAGGCACCAACCAGCAGATTGATATGATTAAACCTCTTCTGTTTTGGAGGAGGAATCAAGTCAGATTTGGGACTGTCCAGTAATTTTCTTTTTGTTTCATGAGGAAGACACAGGAAATAAAACTGAGATGCTGCTGTAAATTCAAGTTGGAGAATTGATATCATTTCTTCTGTACAGTACTGTGTAAGTGTGAGTGGATATTTAGGACACACCTCATTGCAATGTTTCCATCTCTTTTTTTTTCCAAAGATGATTTGCTTACAGGTGTGAATAACCACCTATGAAAATAAAAACCCCAAGTGGTAAAGGTTTCAAAGGCAACATCTCTTTTACATACCTGGGGGGGGGGAAAAAGCAAGAGAGTTAATGAGCTGCTGGGGGCAATAAGCTCAGATTGGCAGGTGAAAAGTACAGGTAAAGTTGCTATATAAATACAAAAGCACATGTTTTCTCTTTTGTATTTCCATATTTACTGGCAGTCAAAAACACAGCATGCTACTGGTAAAGTGAATTTTAAAAAGTCACCATGACAGCAAGAACATCATCTATCTCAGTTCTGGTTTCTCTTCCTTGCCCTTTTAAACCCCTGTAAAAATGTGTGAACAGTCTTTTTTTTTTATATATATAAAGTGTTTGTAATTAGGTGGTTTATGCTAGGAGACATAGATTGCTGTTAAGTATGTATTATTCTTTTTGCTTTGTATTCTTCCATAAGAATCTGTGGATATTCAATTAAAATGAGACTTAATCCTTCAGCAAAAATTCATGCCCCTCTTTTTTTTTTTGGTATGTTTTTGTCAGTGTCTTATTTAGACTTTGGCTCCATATGGAAGATATGACCATTTTTGTTTGGATGCTGTTTCCCTTGAATAAAATCAGAGTCCTCCCTGGCAGTTATGAGACTGCAACATGAACCTTGCAGAAATGATTTTTATTAAAATACCCTCTATTCCCCCAATCTGGTGCATGATCTTTCCAAGCTTCCCTCAGCTTTAATGATTTAGAAAAGGATCATGGAAGAAATGGCTCCCCTTGGGTTTCTGGCACTTGTGTCTCAGGTTTTTTTCATCTCACCTTATTTATACCCCTTTTGAAGCTGAAGTTCACAAAATGAGTGGGAATTATATTGTAAAAACAAACACACATTTAAAAATAATAATCAATACAAACCCCAAAGCTGCTTAAACAGATAAAAACCCCAAACCCTTAGAAACAGGAAAATGCCTGAGATGCCTGATTTGAGTGGGTTTCAAAAAGGTTATTATCATGTTTAAATTAATGAACTGGAAGTATCAGTCCATACAAGTCTGATCCAGTAACAAGCACTAATGCTGGGAAATACCTCAGGAAATGCATATTAGTTGGAATGAACATATATTTATTCATCAGGCTACACTTCTGCTGGGCCTATGAAAGCAGATCCTTTGCTATAATTTCATTTTCACCAAAAGACTCTACCCAAATCATACTAGTATGAACATTTTTTTTCCTCCTCATCCTCTCTGATATCTTGTTAAATTTATATTTAATATTTTGTTGAAGGAATTGCTATCTCTCAAACACTAAATTTGTGTGGACTGCAGGAATTTGTTGTGCCAGAGGGAAGAGCATCCTGCAGTTACCTGCCCTTGCAGCTCCTCTGATGCAGGCACATGGGTTTAGGTTCTGAATTGAACACTTCTAAAATATTTTCTGGCCTTGCACCAGAAGGTCACCAGCTTGGGTGGTGTGTCATGAAGGAATCTGGTCAATGCCAACAGAAAAGGAGCCAGGGAGCCTTGGCTGGGAATGCCAAGCCCAAGTCCAAGCACAGAGAATGCAACCAGAAGAGCAGGGAGAGTTCAAAGGCTCGTCCTGTTGTGACTCCACCGTGCCACAAGAACCAGGATTAGCTGCTACCCTACCCAAAGCAACAAGTTTCCCAAACAGAAAACAAGATGTCCTTCCTCAAAAGAAAACACACCCTTTTAATCTCACTTTGCTGTACTTTTCCATTAGCCACGTCATATCCCTCTCTTTGACCAGTTCATATCATCTTTATTTTCATTTAGCACTCTGGAAAAGCTAAGATTATTCCCAAGAAGAAACATTTTAAAAGATCTCTGCAAACAACTGGCTGCAGCTTAGATAGAGAAGCACTCAACAACAACAACAACAACATCAGAATCTTGTCAATATGTTAAGATTATATTGTTAGTTTGAGGGGGTTTGGCAGAAAGGGAGAGAAAAGTTCAAGATTAACTGTTTGCTGCTCTTGTCACCACTTCATTTACTGTGCTACATTTTTTTAAGTGCATTTTTAAAGTACATTTTTTTAAGAGACATGAGGAGGGAATTCTAGAGTGTGAGGGTGGTGAGAGCCTGGCCCAGGTTGCCCAGGGAAGCTGTGGCTGCCCCATCCCTGGCAGTGTTGAAGGGCAGGTTGGATGGGGCTTGGAGCAGCCTGGGCTGGTGGGAGGTGTCCCTGCCCATGCAGGGGGGTTGGATCCTGAAGATCTTGAAGGTCCCTTCCCACCCAAACCATTCTGTGATTCTATGATTACTAATCATGATGCCCCAACAGGTAGAAACCAAGATTCCCAGCTTAAAACAACTAGAAACTTCTTCACACAGTTAACCTCAATACTAGATTCATCTCACCCAAGTTTATCAATCCAAAAACTAGATACAGAGTCTAATTTAGTCTCAGGTTTCCTCTGCAGGAGATTAAAAGAGATGATTTCACCTGTCTGAGGAGGGAATGAATCACTGTGGGGAGGCCTCTCTCTCTCTCTCCACAGCTAAACCTCTGGCTCCTCACTGCACACGTGTCTTTCACACTCCCAGATAAATGAATCACAACCCGGGGGAGGAAAATGAAGCAATAATGCAAGTGAAAAAGGGAGCAAGTGAAAGAACATTCCTTCCTTTCCCAGCCCTCAGGGGAGGTCAGCAACTTTGATCATTCAACTTGTCACCTTGGGTTAACTTCTCAGGATGTTGGGGAGTTTTTGTGTACTTGAGCTTTTGTTGAACAATTGAATCTGATCAAAAGCAGTCAGGTTCCCTGAGTAACATGAGGCTGGAGATTAACCAGGGAATGCCAGCTGAAGAGCTGGGTTTTCAGAAGAGATTTGAAGCAGGAGGCAAAGCCAATACATTCCTGTTAAAACTCACTTTAGATGGGTTGTATTTATTTTAGTCCGTTAGAGAACAGCCACCAGGGAAAACTCAACCTCTAGATAAAAGTTAATAATGCCCAGACATGGAATTATGGAATGCCAGGTTAGAAAGGACCTCAAGGATCATCTGGTCCAACCTTTCTAGGTGCTACTCTAGCTGATATGAGGTGGCTCAGCATCCTTTTCAAGCTGAGACTTGAAACTGTCCAATGTGGGGGGATCCACCACCTCCCTGGGGAGACTATTCCAATGTTGGATTGTCCTCATGGGGAAAAATTTACCTCTTGTGTCCAATTGGAATCTCCCCAGGAGCAACTTGTGCCCATCACCCCTTGTCTTTTCCATGTGACTCCTTGTAAACAGGGAGTCTCCATCTTCTTGGGAGCCACCCTTGAAGGACTGGAACTTGGTGATAAGGTCTCCCTGAAACCATGAGCTGTAGGAACAAGATTGTGTACCTGGAATGGAAAGAAAAGAGAAATTACAGTTAGGAACTGCACAATATTGCTAATATGTGCTCAGAACACAGCACTGAGAAAAACTTGAGCTAAAGACTGACTGGGTTTGAATGGAAAGACAGGGACTCCTGATATTGTCAGCAAGCAGCAGAGCATCAAAATCAATTCATTTCTGCCCTCAGTGTCCCTCATCCTGCCCCAAACAACCTACAGGCTCCCAACCCTGGATAACTCCTCACACCACACACAGGACAGTCTTCTCACATCATATTACTCTATTTTTTTTCATTCTCCAAATGCCAGACATTTCTATTCCCTTATTTCTTGTGTTCTGACTACATCACACTGCAGGCAGATGCAGCAAGATGAATGGTTAATAATTCTACCACAGTGATCTAAATTCCAAATATAGCCTCTCTGAAATGATTACATCCACAGAAATCCATTCAAAGGAACATTCCTTAAAATCCATTTTAAGGATTTAAGGGCTCTCAGGCCTGTCTGTGTGTGTGTGTGAGATGAGACAGTCATTAAATCCTTGATAAATAGAAAATAGCCTTTTACACAGGACACTCAGCCCTGAGTTATGTTAACTCTGCAGTGCTACAATTCCTTGAATGTAGCTTATTTTGCCTGTCTGGGTTTGTGGAATTTTTTTCTCCAAAGCAAACTAAACATAAATGAGTTGTATAGCTCTGTAATCAACACAGAGAACCGTGTCTAAAGTCATTTATATCAAGCATCCAACTTAGCAAAAAACTTATGAAAAACCACCAGCCTGAAGCAGTCACTTAACTTGGGAATTTTTAGCCTCAACACTGTGGGAGGCCAAGTTTTCACCTATTGCAAAACAAACAAATAAACCAACAAAGCTGGTAAGGAAAATATCTGCTCTGTGCCTGGTGCTGCTGTCACAAGTTTTTGACTAAAACTGAAGATCATTCTCCTTTTTCTGCCTTTGACAACCAAAAACAGCCTTACAGAATGTTAGTCACAGCAGGAAAATGACCAAGAGAAGTAGGTTTTTTTCTAGAAAATGCCTCAGCAGCCACTTGATTTATTCAGTGAAGATTGTTTTCCTGCACAGGAGCTTCCAGTGATGCACAGAGTCTGTGTGGTCACAGGTCAGTAGGGAGAAAAGGCACCTCCAGAAGATCACCCAGCCCCATCCTACCAGCAGCCCTGGGCAGCATGGATGCCCCTGAGCTGTGAGATGGTCAAGCAGGATCAGTCCCATCCTCAGCCTGACTCAGGTGGAGGGAAGAGAGGATTTTCCTCCTCCCTTTGGGGCAGAGCTGGTCTGGAGGCTCCTCCTGGCATCTGGCAGCTCTGGGGGTGCAGCCCAGCACCTCTGTGTCCCTGGAGGTAGTGGAAAGGAAAACTGGGGAGGGACTTGGAACAAGGGCAGGGAGGGAGAGGACAAGGGGGGATGGATGAAAACTGGAAGAGGGAGATTGAGGTGAGACATGAGGAGGGAATTCTGGAGTGTGAGGGGGGTGAGAGCCTGGCCAGGTTGCCCAGGGAAGCTGTGGCTGCCCCATCCCTGGCAGTGTTGAAGGGCAGGTTGGATGGGGCTTGGAGCAACCTGGACTGGTGGGAGGTGTCCCTGTCCATGCAGGGGGTGGGATCTAGATGATCTTGAAGGTCTCTTCACATCCAAATCATCCTATGATTTCATAAAGTGAGACCAACCACACACAGATCAATACAGGAGGGGATGGCTCCGCTGTCCAGTTGGGATCCCACACCCACACGACCTTGGTGTTGGGCAGCTCTCTCCTAGGGAAGGGAGCATTTTGGTTTTTTTTCCAGCTCCCTGTAGCCAAGGCAGAGGAGGGGAGGACAAAATGGCAGCTGGGGCTGTTCTGAGCACAGCACTGCCCATAAGTGAAGGGTGGCACCACCAGCACAAACAGCACCAAACAGGAAAGAACCACGAAGAATAAAAGTGCATTTATTAACTTATCTGCTATTTCCAGCATTTCCTTTTCAAAATATATTCAAAGTATTAGCCCTGAAAACCCTGCTGAGTGTACTCAGTTGTTTTTTATGCCAAGATTATATGTGGATAAGTTATTAGATATGGATAAGTTATTAGATATGGATAAGTTATTAGATATGGATAAGTTATTAGATATGGATAAGTTATTAGATATGGATAAGTTATTAGATATGGATAAGTTATTAGATATGGATAAGTTATTAGATATGGATAAGTTATTAGATATGGATAAGTTATTAGATATGGATAAGTTATTAGATATGGATAAGTTATTAGATATGGATAAGTTATTAGATATGGATAAGTTATTAGATATGGATAAGTTATTAGATATGGATAAGTTATTAGATATGGATAAGTTATTAGATATGGATAAGTTATTAGATATGGATAAGCAACTGATTTTTCTTGAGTGTTATGAGAAGGAAGAGTCTATCTTAAAGTACACACTAGACATATCCCACGTGAAAATCTGAACTTATATTCTTAGTTTCTTTAAAACAGAACTTCAAATAACCCAAATTGAAGCCAAAACAACTCAGAGGACAAGGGACCACTGTGAACTCCATGGCAAGTGGCTTTCAAGGCTGAGGCTCCAAGGCTGAAGTCCTGAACTGGATGTCTGAGTGACACAGGGAGGAATGACACCACCATGTTCTGACAGGAACTGAAGCATCTCACAGGAACCAGTCATGCAGGAATTGGGATGGTGCAGGTGGAAACAGCAAGGAAGGGTCAGGAAGGAATGCTAAAGGATGCAGAAAAGGGCTGAGAAACCTTTGGTAACATTTAGAACTGGCAGAAATGTTTAAAAGAGAGAGTTTACCCAGAAATGCACCCCATGGAGGTGACAAACAACACACAAAAGCTAAAGAGAAAACCAGGGACCCCGTGGTTGCCTTTCATTCTCCTCCCCATACCCCCAGCTGAATTATTTGCTCTCTCAATGCACCTTTTATCAGCTATCCCACCACAAAGGGCTTCTCTGCTTCCCCTCATGAAATCCAGTTGGGAGAGAGAGTTTCTCCAAGAAGCAGGTGGAGTGGGAGGATTGCAGCCTGGGGATTCCATGGATGCCAGGGCAGCAAGGGCCACAGCACAGGGAAGCCCCAAGCCCTGTGAGCTGACTTAGCCCCACCAACCTCAGACTGGAGCAGGGATGAGCTTCTAACAAGCAAGAAAAGGAAAAAACTTCCCTCTGTTGTCTGTGTATTACCAATTCTGACTGGTTGTGAAGAGTCTGTCAAATGTACCTGAAACACTGTCAGAATATTTTGGGTGTTTGATGAATCATCAGACATTGACAACATGCCTCACAGCTCAGCTTCTTCACTGCCTGTTTGCTGCAAAAAGCTTCAACACAGATTTCATGCCTTAGTCATTCTCCACCCTTCTTCACTTTCCAGACTATCTTCACATTTTGCTTCCTCTCTACTCATCCATCAGTAGGATCTACATCAGCCAAAAGATTCAGCTGGGTGGGGAGCAAGATGAGACATCATCTCCCCTAGAAAATAAACCTGAGAGTTAAAAACTGGGATTCTATTACCTTTTAAAAATGCTTCCAATTAGTTACTACTTACTATACAACTTACAGCAACACACAGGTCAGGATTAATTTAATGTCATGTATCTACAAAGATATGTCAGCTGGCAAATGATGCTAGAAATGTTTGGCATCTGTTTAAGAATGCATCCCTGGAATTACTGCCATTGTCACCTGGCACCACACAGATACAAAACAGAAGCATTTCTTGCATATCTGACTCATTTTTGCTTCTATGTCCACTAATCCCATGAAACAAATTCCTCATGCAGGCCACTGAAATCTAAGGAGGATCCTTTCTTGAAGCATCATGGTCAACAGCTCCAGAGGGCTCCAAGCAGGAAAAGCTTGGGAAGTGCAGCATGGGGAGGGAAACAACTGCAGAACCTGATACTTTGGGAACTGAGAATGTAGAAGAATTTCTCTGTCCCTGACTGGACTTCTTCAGCAATGAGCTGGCTGCCTTTGGGCTCCAGTTTTCCCTTCCCTCATAGTCCTCACTTCAGATTACCTCTAAACCTGTCCCTTTTACACTCACCCTCTTGTCCTTTCATTCATTTCCTTCCCTCTAGAATATTTTCTCTGGGTTAATCCCACATCCCCCAAGTCATAATGTACTGAAATCTTTTCACCTGTGTTTTTCTTGCCTGCACAGCTGCTTCTCCCCAGTCCCACCTTAAGTTCTCAGAGGGTGACATGTTTGTCACTTGCTCCCAGGGGACTGCAGACCCTCTGCCACCAACTGCAGCTGTGGGATCAGAAAATGTCACCACCAAAGGTGGCAGCTCCTGGCTTACAGCCATCCTGCATATCACTGGGACATCATTCCAGTATTTAAGCTCATTGTTCTCCTAGCCCAGTTTTCCTTCCTTTTAGCTGTCCTGGTTACTTGCAGGTCATCAGTGAGGAATGTTCTGCTGATGTTCTCTCCTTTGTTTTTGTTTAAAACCAAAGTCTCTCTCCAGAGAGGTGTGACAGGCCCTGCATTGTCAAGACACCAGCAGCCTCCAAGGCCTCAGAGAAGGGCTCTCTTAGCAACTCAACTAACACAACGCTCTGGAAAGAAGAACTAAACCCATCATTTCAAAATTCACCAGTGAAAATTACTCTCATTCCTCTGCCTGTTCCTCCCTAGCTGGGAGGCTGCCTCATCCAGCCCCCTCCTCCAAGTCTCTAGTGGAAGGAACCTTGGCATAACCCTGCTCAAACCACAAACAATGTCTTATGATGAGTGCAGGATTGAAATTCTGAATTAAAGCTGTAGAATAAATGAGTCACATTGTGCAACAGAAAGGTCAGGGCACTCACAGAATGTAAACTAGCAGATGGAAATGATATCATGATGGCTCCACAAATATTAAACTGGCTTCTGCCAAATTGAGCTTCGTTTTCACAAAGAAGATGAATATTTAACTTTTAGTAAACATTAGTATTCTAAAAATAATGTAAAGAGAGGGAACACTTTCTGTCCTGGATTGAAACACACTCTTGAATGGCATTTGTATTAGTGAAGTGTCAAGCAGATAACGTATCTGCAGGATAAACAGGCACAAAAAAAGGAAGTTTCAGATGACCAACACATAAGTCACTGAGAAATGCAGCTAACATAACTTGCTAAAAAAAGCATTTATGAACACTTGGCATTTGCATAGAGGTATTTTTACAGGTTGGGTAAAGTTTGTTGTAGCTGGGAAGTGTAACTGCCACCCTTTGTTTCAGACAGACTATTTTTTTTCTTAGGGGAGCAGACAGCTGAAATGCTGGAGATCTCCAAATACAGGCAGGGAAATGGCAGCACCTAAAGGAACAGCCAGGCTGAGGCTTCAGGAATCCCAGAATTTGAGTTATGTGGGTGAATACAATTTCACTGGGTGTTTGGGGGATGAGTAGGAAGAAGGGTGTTAGAAAAAAAAGAAACTCAAGGCAGACACATCCACAGGAGAACTGAGGGGCCAGGAAGGAAAGGTTGAGCTTTTACACTGAGGGCTCCATGAATGAGATTTGTAACCTTAAGCTCAAAAATAAAGCAATGAAAAAAACATAACCAAACAAAGAAAAAAATGCTTTCTGTCCTTCATTCCTCTGGTTCTCAGAATAAAAACACACAGGTTTTATATTCTTTATAAAGATAGGGGGGCTTGACTGTTCTGGAATTCACTGATCCAAACCAACTCAGCCAAACACTAAAAATTCTGTTACTGCCAGAATTATTTCTTACTTGCTCCCTGTATTTTGAGACATCTGAGGCTAAATACTGCCTTTTTTCAACACAAAACCCCAGCCTGTATTTCTGAAGCACATTCAGATTAGGAAATCCAACATGGCAGAAGACAATTTTCACTCACCTTGAGGAGGGCACATTCCAACACTTGGATGAGCATGACTGTGATATAGAGGACTAGGCCAGAGCTGACACCACTGTCCCTTCCTAATTTTTATTCCAAGTCTCCCAGTTTTCACCTAGACATAAAGCCAAATGTGGTAAAGCAAACAGTAAAATAAACACAGTGGCTGGTTTCTTAACCAAGATGCTTTCCTAGCTGAGGGAGAGAAGAGAAACACAAGAAAGGGGCATGAAAAATTTGAGCAGAGAACTTATCTTAGGTTAAATTTGCAGCAGGTGTAAATTAGCCCTGCTCCAGTGGCCAGGACAACTGGCAGCAGCTGAGGGGCTGGCTGGGTGACTCCCCACTGCAAATGCTGTGCTTAAAGTGACAAGCAGCTGCTGGGCTGTGATTTCCCCGAGTCAAGACTCCTTCCTTTTCAAGAATTCCAGCTCCCAATGTCTCTGGAGCAATCTTTGCATGGAGGTGTTTTGGAAATTGTGGTGAAAGTCGACTTTGCAAGGGGTATCTTCAGGAATAATCAATTAGTGTCCTCACGTTGACCATAAATAATCATTACAGTGACAAACACTAGCTGAGATCTGTTTGTTAGACACACAGAAAATGAACAGGAAAAGACCATTTGTTATAATCCCACTCAAAAATTTACCAGGTTTTATCTTAAAACCAATTTTCTTGCCTTCAAAATCTTCACTGCAAGATTTGCAGAACCTTACACCTCTAACAGTTAATAATCTTCTAATTTGCAGTCCGTGTTTATTCATGATCAGCTCATTTTATCCAAGCACTGAGCCTTGACTTTACAGCTGATGAGCATAAAACAGCTTTGCAGAAAAAAAGCAACATCTTTTATTAGATCAACGGACATAGATGAGGGGAGACAAACAAGAGTTTGAGCCCAAAAAACCCTTCTTCAGACCTGAAAGAGAAGCAGAAAAATTGAAGTTAAATACAGCTTGGAACCAGTTGTTCTGAATAAAGCTCAATGATGGCAAAATAATCACCCAATCTAAGGAAACTATTGGGGATATTAAAAAGGTGTGAGGTAATTAAGCTATAGGATACAGGTGGGCCAAAGGAGATACCAGTAACTGCCAGGACTAAAATGTTCTAGGGGGTCCTGCAGACCTGGTGTTACTCATGGAATATCCTGCCTATATAGCTCTAAACCCTGGATATGGGAGAGACAGCCTGGATTAGTGGCTGCCTGTGATGCTGGCACTGCCCTTGTGAGGTGTTTTAGGAAAAACCCTTCTTTAAAACCCCCTTTTCTCAGGTTCTTGATGGTTAAATCCCAGCTATGTGGGTTTTACCCAGGAACAGCTGAAAAGCTCAAGGGACAATACTTGGCAGCCAGTGAGGAAATGATGGAGGCACTACAAAAAAAAGGAATATAATAGAAAGCACTGATCTTGTCCTTTGGGCACAGTGAAAATCCTTTTCTGTGCCCACCTTCAGGCAGGGGCAAGCCCCCCCACCAACACTCCCATCTTGGACACTATCAGCACAAGAATCAGCTCCAAAGCTGTAAAGAAAATGAACAGGGCACCACACATCAGTGTCACAATTATTTACAAACAGCTGAAGGACAAGGACTCCTTAAGTATGACTTTTAACATTTCCCTAGGCTGGTTTTATAAAAAGGACAAACATAATGGTTTGGATGATTAAAGCTCTATATTAGACAAGATATTATTTATAATACATACAATATACTTCAAACCATCTGAAAAAACCCAACACAACAGACATTCAGAGCTGTGGTTAATTCTGTCTTCCCCTCTCTCAAGCCTGATTTTAGGAGAATCTGAAACAATTAAAATGAAAGCACAAGTTCCACAATGTGTGTTCATGGTGAGAGGTATTCACAGGAGGAAACAGTCCAGCTGGAGTGAACTTACCTTAAAAAGCTCTACTTTACATGAGTGAACTGGAGCTGGAAGCTAATGTCATGGTATGACTTTGTGAAGGAGGAATGAGCCCAGGGTTCAAAAAGTTCCTCCTAAATGTTCAAAAGATCATGGTCCAAGTGGATTCACTCATCAGCCTCTGCATATTCCTTTCTCTGAACAGCTTCAGTAAAAAGAAGTGAAAAAGTGATCATAAATTTGCTCCCCTGCCTTCCCTATCAGAAGTTGAAAGGAACAAACACAAAAAAATCCCTTCCCGTGGCATTTCTGGATGCATTTTAGAGAATCAAAGAGGAATTGGGGGGAAAAAAAGAAGAGGAAGGTGAAGAGAGAGCAGCTTGTCTGCCTTCAAGGGACAGGGAAAGAAAGACAATTCCACCCTCGCCCAGCTCTGTGCCTGCCCCTGAGCTCCCAGAGGTGACATTTCCACCTACCCCATGACTAATTTAGGCAAAGGGAGAGTTTGCCAAAATAAAAACCTATTTCCAGCCCGGGTATCAGAGCTGGAGGGGAGAGGGGGGGACAGGGAGGGACAGGTGCAAGCCCAGCACGCATGACCCATCCAAACCAGGGGACAATTGGCTCATCCCGCCCCGAAAATGTGACATCTGGGGCTCATGACAGTCACAGGGCTGCCCCCTGGGGCGGGGACAGAGGGAAGGAAGGGCACTGCGGGGCTTATAAATGAGAGACCAGCCCGCCTTTTCCTTCAATGAAATAGTTCAGGCCAAGCCCGGCCCTGCGGGTATCGTTTGGTTCCCGCTGAAAAGTCATTTCGTGCCTCTGAAATTCCTGGCTGGTTTCTCCTCACCCCATCCCTGCCCAGGCAGCTGCAAGGATGAAATACATCATAGGCATCGGAGGGTGAGTGCCTGTGAATATCGCGTGTTTCTACTGCTTTTTCTTCCTCTTTTTTTTATCGTTTTAAGGCTTAGAATTCATGCCTCTCTCTCTGTTAAACGTAACATGACAGGATTCTGGAAATGATGCGACTTGCTGGCTGCTGACAGAGGTTGCTCTGCAGGGTGGCTTGTGCTGAACTTGTGTTAGCAGGAGCTGTGCTGAGGTAGGGAAAAATAATGCAGCAATAAGTCATAATGAAGCGGTCATTAATAACGAAGCAATTTCGTAAGTCAGATGAAAGGAGCGGTGTGCCTCAGCTATGAGACAGGAGGTTTTCCACGTCTGGTTAGGCTTTTAAAAGGTATAAAAGACAAGAGGAGGGGGGGAAATCTGGTTCAAATGAGATTGGGGTTGGGGGTTGGGGTGTATAAAATGCTTTTATCCAGAAAAGCAGGGTTTAGACTCAAACCCGTGTGAGGACAGGGAGACAGAGCTCACCCAGGGCAAGACCCGCGTTTAGAGCGCGGGTTAAAAGGCAGCGAGGTGAACAAAAAGGGAGAAATGAGCACATCCCGACTCCAGAGCCCTGTCCTTGGAGGGGGAGGTTTGAAACAGGCTCTACAGGTACCAGGCTGAGCCCTCCCCGGAGGACAGAGGGAGCTTCCTCCTTCACAGCCCCGCGGAAGGCGCTTCCTCACAGCACTTGGGGCGGCTGCTCCCGCACGGCTCTGAGCCCCGCGGGGAGCGTTTTTACACCCCGCGGGGGCCGGGGCGAGGAGGCAGAGGGGGGAGCGGGGAGGGCGGCCCGGCGGCTGCGTGAGGAGGTGCCCGCCGGGAGGAGCAGGGAGCTCCGTCCCTTCCTCTCGCCCCCGGGCTCCTTCCCTCCCGCCCTGAGGGGAGCGGAGATGGCGCCGCGCGCTCCCTCAGCCCCCGGCGCGCGCGGGAAGCGGCCGTTGGGAGCCCCGCCCCCCTAACGGGCACCGCGCGCGCGACGGGGAAGGGGCGGGGCCGAGTGTGTGTGTTGGGGGGGGGGGCACAGGCAGCGGTCGCAGCCAATCGCTGAGCAGCGCGCGGCGAGGCGGGAAATTCAAACGGGAGGAGCGGGCGGTTCCGCACAGCGCCCCCCGGTCCTGAGGGCCGCGGGGCCCGGGTGGTCCTCCCGGCTCCTGTCCTATCAGCTACTCTCCTCTCACGGCTCCTCTCCTCTCTCCCCGCTTCTCTCTCGGCTCCTCTCCTCCCCTGTCCTCTCCTCTCTCGGCTCCTCTCCTCCCCTGTCCTCTCCTCTCTCTCGGCTCCTGTCCTCTCCTCTCTCTCGGCTCCTGTCCTCTCCTCTCTCTCGGCTCCTGTCCTCTCCTCTCTCTCGGCTCCTGTCCTCTCCTCTCTCTCGGCTCCTGTCCTCTCCTCTCTCTCGGCTCCTGTCCTCTCCTCTCTCTCGGCTCCTGTCCTCTCCTCTCTCTCGGCTCCTGTCCTCTCCTCTCTCTCGGCTCCTCTCCTCTCCTCTCTCTCGGCTCCTCTCCTCTCTCTCGGCTCCTCTCCTCTCCTCTCTCTCGGCTCCTCTCCTCTCCTCTCTCTCGGCTCCTCTCCTCACGGCTCCTCTCCTCTCCTCACGGCTCCTCTCCCCTCTTCCCCTCAGCGTCACCAACGGTGGCAAAACCACCCTGACCAACCGGCTCATCAAGGCGCTCCCCAACTGCTGCGTGGTGCACCAGGATGACTTCTTCAAGGTAAGCCCAGCTCCCCTCTGCCCTCCGCACCGGCTGCTGCCTGGGCTTGTCGGGGTAGCTGTGGCGGGTGGAGCTCTTATTTACTCGTGCTTGCTTTCCAAGTCAGTTTTCACAACTTAGGAGTCATTAATTTCCAATTTGTTTTAAAAAAATAGTTTAATTGTTAACAGCTTCGGGCAAGCGAGGAGGTCCTGGCCTTTACAGACGTGTCTCCAGGCTCCACACAAGTGGAGCTCGGCACAGCAAGAGCTTCCTTTAAATTTAACAACCGTTCTAAACGGAGGTGAAGCTGCTGATCTAAGTCAGGGGTTATTTGCTGTGCTCTGCGCGAATAGTTTTCTCCATGTTGGCTTTTCCTCCCTATTTAAATTAAGAATGTTGCTTGCAAGTGAGACTTGAGGGTTCCAGCACCCCCGCGGTGCTCGGAATGCAGGGGGTTGTGCTGGGAGCTTTGGCAGCTCCGTGTCCCAAACCCCATCCACGGGTTGGATGGAGGCAGGAGCCCTGTGCTGGCTCGGGTGAGGAGAAGCAGGGCAGTGGACACACCAGAAGAGTGAGACCAACCCCTGGAGGCTGCAGCCTTTTCACGGGAGTTACCAACTAGCTGGACCCCGCCAGAGGTGGAAATCCAAAGAGATGTGTCCACACAAGTGCAATAGTTCCATGGGATCCCCAGCAGGAGCACGGAACAGAATGAGACACTCATTTGGAACTGCCTCTTTGCCAGAAGCCTCATGCACAAATTTGGTCAGATATGAGCCCTTCAAGTCGAGCTGAAGTTTTCCACAATGATACAAAACTTCTCACTAGTGTGTTTAGCTCCCTAACGCTGGTGCAAATCAAGCTGTAACTAAGTGATCAGAAGTTGTGCTGTGCTGACCTGCGTTTTTATTAGAGCCATTAAGAGCGAAAATAGCTATTTTTTTTTAACATTTTATTAGTTAATTAACACTGTATTTGCATTTAAAGTTCTTCTATGTTGACTTATAAACAGAGGCCTGTAGCATTTTGGGTAATAACACCATCTCAAATTATTAACCTAGAACTCTGTCCGACTTGGCCTGAGCCAAGAAAACTTTTCCAAGCTCTCGGGGTTGGTGAAAGATGGGAACTGGAATTGTCATGTAGCCCAGCTAGGGTCTGTCATAGTTTTGTGAAGTGAACCCTTGCTTTGTTGTCTTACTGCAGTAGTGTCCAGGTTGTGATGGGATCTTAGGTAGCTGAGCTGAGTTTGCAGCAATGTTTTATTGCTCACTATATTTCAGCCACAAGATCAAATAGAAGTCGGGGAAGACGGCTTTAAACAATGGGATGGTAAGAGCAGTGCTCGCTGTAGGATGCAGTAATGTATCTTTTTCCTAAGTATTCCTTTTTAATTCTTAAAGACTTAACAGTAAATTTCTGTAATTTCGATATTTTATTATATTCTTTTGTTTTTACAAGTTCATTCTCTATTATATTCTCCAGCCGACGTGGTTTGTGGTGTTTGATTGTGTCCCCTTTTTCCCCACCCACCCCCTTTCTCCTAACTAGTGTTGGACTCCTTGGATATGGAGGCAATGGTGAGCACAGTACGGGCGTGGATTGAGAACCCAGTGAAGTTTGCCCGTTCCCATGGGGTGAATGTCACACCTGGCTCTAAAGAGCCAGCCTCCCAAGATCCCCATATATTGGTCATTGAAGGCTTCCTGCTTTATAATTACAAGTAAGGTTTGGGGAACTATTGCTGGTTTGCCAGGGAAGAACACTAGACCACTAGTGCCAGGGCTAAAACCTCTTTACTAACACACCCTTCTTCCCTTTTCTGAGGAATCACACGTCAGCATTTTTCTCATGTAAAATGGCCCAGTCAATGTTGGTACAAATGAGGTGACTCCCAGGGTTGTGTAGGAAGTTCTCATCTTTAGATTAACTTTGGACCAGAGCTTGTCAGTGCTCACCCAGCACTGGAGGCCCAGGCTGCCCTCCCACCTAAACCTTGACCTGCAGAGGTCCTTGATGAGAACAAGATGATAATCTGTTCCACATTGGAATCTCTCCTGGAATTTAGGAATAGTTCTCTCAGGATACATGTTCTTGTTTAATACTGACTAAACTGAGCTTAGTAATTAACTGTACATTGGAGCAAAGATCAACTATTTTTGTGGTTTGTTTTGTTGTGGCTTTTTTTTAATATGGGCAAAAAAATGCTTGGCAGGAAGATGGGGAGACAAAGACTAGCACTGAAGAGAGAACTTCCAAGAGCTAAATATATAAACTGCAGAAAATGGCATGCTATGAACATGAGGAAAAGATTCTTGCCTCTAAACTATGGTTTTGTTTACAAAGCTCCTTCTAGAGAACAGGCTGTGTGTGACACTTCCCAAAACTGGAGTTGTTTTTAGGCAGCACCTTAAGACCAGCAGCCCCATCCCAGCTTCCCAAGCTGAATGTGGAATGGCAGCCTTGGCCTCTCCATGCCCAGAATGGCAAACTGGAGCTTGCTCTGGCAAACTGCCAGGTGTTCCTGGCCTGTCCCTGGGGAGGTGACTCTCTGTGTCTCTCCTGAAGGTTACAAATACCTCTCAAGTGCTCACTCTTGCTCACAGGAGCCTTTTCCTTAGCCCAGAGGGAGTATCTCACCCACAGAGCTGCAGCTTGCTCAGTTCATACTATATTAAGCATTTATGCAACCCTCAGCTGGGTTTTCTGACTCTGTCAGGCCCACCAGCTTCAAACTAAATTTGCTTTAAGGATTTTCCTGGGTTTATTTTCTGCAGCCTCCCAGGGGCACAGCACAGTGAGCCATGGTAGAGCTAACTCCCATGTTTCTGGAAAGGCACTTGAGCTGAGGACTTGCCTTGTACCAGACCTGGTACACATTGTGACAGCTTGCTCCAGTTCACAGCAGATTGATTAAATAGCAATTTTGGTCTGCTGCAAGCTGAATTTGAAGTTGATGTAGAAAAAAAGAGTCATGGTTCACACCCCAGGTTTTCCCAGCCCTGTGTCTGATCCTCCCCAGGAACTAGTAACAGGAATTTGGGTGGGAAAAGCACCTGGCACACCTTGCTGTCCTGCAGGGATCAGCACTGTCTGTGTTTTACAGCTACTAATGAACCACCAGCTTGTGTCTTAACACATTTGCACTTCTGCTGTCTACAGTAGACACAGAGGAGGGAGGCAGGAAAGATTTTTGTGGCTTTCAGGGGTGATTTAACACTTTGTCAGGAAAAAAGAAATAGACATGTTCTTTCTCTCTGCCCTGCCCCAGACCCCTGGTAGACCTCTTTGACCTTCGCTACTACCTGGCAGTTCCATACGATGAATGCAAGAGGAGGAGAAGGTGAGAAGGTTCTTTGACATCTCATCCTTCCATAAAGACTCTACTAACAGCAGCCCTTCAGGCCACCTTTTCTGTTGTTATTCAGGGGATATGTTGGTGTCACTAACTGGAATTACAGTTGAAAATGGTAATATAACTGGAGAAAGGTTTTTCATGTGCTGTTTTCTGAAACTGGTTCTTGCTGTCCCCCCCTTGGGGGGGTTATGGAGGTCCAAGGGAGCAGAGTTGTTGCATGTTTCCCACTGAGCATCATCACTAAACCCTCAGCCTGCTTGCTTTGCCCTTACTTGCTGCCTGCAGCTTCTCTCCTGGCTTTGGGTGCCTCAGTAAACCTGTTGCAAACCACCAATACCAGTGAGAAACTGGCCTGTGACAATCGGCTTTTGCACAAAAGCAACTGAGCAGCTGCCAGATGAACACCAGGCTTCAGCAGGGAATTCCCAGCACTCCTTGATGTTCTTTCCATGTCAATATTCCCAGCACAAGGAACTACACCGTTCCCGACCCACCGGGTCTCTTTGATGGACATGTCTGGCCCATGTACTTGAAGCACAGGAAGGAAATGGAGGACAGTGGAGTTGATGTTGGTAAGTCTCCCTGAACACAAAGCCTTTGGCATTCTGCTCTGGATTTTAAGGAAGCTGGTAATTTAATTCAAGGGAACTTTGTGATGATGCAAGGCACTATTTTTATTTCTAAGTTGTAACCCTGACCTAATTTCTGTCCAGATAAATAGCTGCAGTTTTACAGCTAAGAGCCTCTTCCCTTTGTTTCATATTCCAAGCACTTCTAGGGGGGGAGAAAGAAACATTTTTAAGAACTATGTTCTTTCTAATGGGATATGAGATTTTTGCAGGCCAGGCCATAGTTGTTTGTTTTTTCAGGCTGGATTTGGTTTTCCAGTTAGAATACAAGTTGTCAGGGCTATGAAATATTTTTCGACTCATCTACATAAACTTTGTTCTGATCAGAAACCTACAGGCTCCTCCTTTGCTTTTCAGTTTATTTAGATGGCCTGAAGTCTCGAGATGAGCTCTACAATCAAGTCTTTGAAGATATTCACAACAAGCTTTTGAATTGCTGACAGGTAAATCCTCCCTGCTTCTGAGGGGCTGACTGCTGGAAACCACTTGTTCTTATGCCTGGATAGTCAAGACTTTTCCTTCTTGCTTTCCAGGGTCTCAGAAGACCTGGAAGACCCATGTACAGAACGATGTAAATAGTACTGAGAAGTTGGAATGAGGGTTTATTTGTGTAAACTCTTCTTATAAGGTCCTTTGGAAAGCATCTTTTGTATATAATTGAATCATGAAGATAACTTATTCACAGCTCTGTGATGGACAGGATTGTTTTGTGTTTTGTTTTTTTTATTTTCTTTTATATCCCACTGGCTGAAACAAGAGTTGAAAATGCCTTTTTTTAATGGAACAAGTAGAGCTGTGTCAGGAAAACAACTGACTCTTCTACTTCTGTGCCTCTGCAGATATTAAGCCTTCATGTCATGGCTTGTTTATGTCATCTCTTCAATTCAGTAAAAATCAATTTAAAATCTCTTTTGGAGCTCCTGTTTTTACTATGTCAGTCACCTTAATGTAGTAGAAACAGGAACAAAGTCCCCTCAAGAAAAACACAAGAACATCCCCTGTTTTCATACAGCACAAGTGACTTCTCTGCAGCCTCAAACCTGCTTTTGTGAGTTGCTGCTTTGGTTTAAGTGGCAACACTGGCCTGAACGTGTGGCTCAACCCTCCCAGCAGGAGTGAGAGTCCTGGAGGTGAAAAACACATCAGATATTTTTCCAGTGCTGGGATGGAACCAGTTTTCTGTCAGGCTCAGCTCTCTGCTGTTTCTCACTTCATGCTCAAAACAAATTAAGATACTAGTTTTCTCAGTATTTCAGTATAAATCCCTCCCTCTCCAAGCAAGATCACACAAAGGAAGTAATTCAGCAAACGGAGTGAGAGAAATCATAACATGCTTGAGAAAGGAAGAGCAATATTGCTGAAGCAGACACCAAGTGGTAGATTTTTCTTCTCCTGCTTATCCCACTTTGAGAACAACATTCTGTCCCAGTTTCCTCCTTGAACAGGGCAATTCCTGCTCCTCATCTGGCTTTTAGGCAGAACCTCCACCTCAGAGCCAACAGGGACAGGCAGCCCTGGGGGAAGCATGAGTAGCACAAGGACCAAAACTGTCATTTCTTTGCCCAGTGCTCTCAGCTGGCTCTGTGCTGCCACCAGCCACACCTGCAGCAAGGCCTGTCTCTGCAGCAGCTCCCAGAACAGACTGAAATAGTTCAGTTGGACAATGATCATCTAGTCTGACTGACCATTTTGAACTTTCCTCATCACTGTGGCCAAGACTATTCCATTGCCCACCAATCCTCCCTTCCCAGCTGGGAAGTTGAGGAGGCTGTGGTTCCTACCTGGCTCCCTGAGCTCCTCTGACAAGAAGGTCTTTTCCCACAGACTACAGGAATTTCCCAGCCCTGCTGCTCACAGCACTGTGGTGTTCCCAGCTGGTGGTGGGGAAAGTGGAAATCCCCCAGGACAAGGGTTCCTGACCTAGAGAGAATGGTGAAGGTTGGAAGGGACCTTAAAGATCAGCAGGTTCCAGCCCCATGTGTGATCTCTCCCCGTGGCCTGCAGAGGAGCTCCTGGGGTCACCATCCCAGCAGGGGGGTTGGGAGCAGACCCTGCTCCAACGTCTGCTTTGTTTTCCATCCCCTCTTCTGCCCCAGAGGCTCAACCAGCCCCTGGGGACTGTCAGGGCTCCCCCCAGCACCCTCTCCCTGCCCCACAGAGCGACCCCCACCCCTGGCCCCACCACCATGAGGGCAGAGCGGTGGCCCCAGCCGCCTCAGTCCTCCCAAAGTCCATCCCCACCTATGAGGGCACTGAGGAGGAAGATCAAGAGGCCAACACCTCCAGCACAGCCACCTCTGCAGGGGCACCCCCAGGCAGTGACATCCCCCTGGGCAGTGTCCCCTCCAGCTCCTGTGCTGCTCCTCACCATCAAGACCTTGGGGACCCAGCTGGTGACCCGACACTGCCCAAGGAGGTGCCCCTGGGAGAGGCTCTGAGGGCCTGTGACCATGCCCTGGAGGTGGTGGGGGAACCCCAGGAGGGACCCAGGAGCAGCCCCAAGCCTGGGGACCCTGGTGGCACCACCAAGGCCATCCCACCCTATGACTTCGCGTTCCTCTCGCTGCCTGAGGAGCTGCTGACACCTGATTATGAAGTCCCTGAGACCAGAGACACCATCTTGGTCCCTGAGGAATTCACCAAGGGGCTGGAGACCCCGGAGTCCTGGGAGGAGGAGGAGGGCAGGGACCTGCCACTGTCCTGGCCTGTGGCCCAGAAGTGGGGGACAAGATCCCAGGGACAACAGCTCAGCACCTCCCTCTCCACATCCTCAGCACCTCCTTGTCCTCAACAAGCTGCACAGAGCCACAAGGTTGCCACTCATCCTCCTCCTGCCCAAACCAGACCAACACAGGCTGAAGCCCTGGTTGCAGCCCTGCCCTTGGCCAGCAGCTGTCTCCAAGCTAATAATAACCTCTTCACACTCCTCTGTGCCTGGTCATTGAGTCAAACCCTGTGGTGAGATAGGTGAGATCTGTCAACCCCCGAGTGAAATACAGCAGCTAAAGATAGGAGGTGCCACTGACCTGATGTCCCACACCACAGGTGCCACGCCACGCAGGAAGGGCTCACCATGTGCAAGCAACAGAACCTCTCACGTGGGACCAGCGTGGTGGCACAATCTTTTTGGGCACACACACATAACCTGGTGGTGGGGTCAGCACAGCTCAATTCAGAAGGTTCCTGGGCTTGCCTGAATTAGAAACATTGCTCCAGAAAAGCAGCTGCCACAGATTAGCAAAATGTCACCCACAAACCCACCAAGGCCATTGCAAGGGGTGTTTTAAGGGGCCTGGTGAAGCAGCCAGAAGTGAGAGGAGCAGCAGGTCAGACCCAGCACCTCGTCCTCCTGTTCCACGGATCCTTTCCGATTGTCCGGCCGGAACGGGGACACCGCAGCCAGAAACGAGACAGGAATACTGCTGACATCACCCCCACTTCCACAAGCTGTCAAAAGGCACATTTCCCTGGGGACAACCCTGTCCGTGCCTGGAGAGACACCCACAACTATAATTACCCTGTTCCACGGCCGGGTGCTCGTCAGCAGCAAAGCTGAGGAACACCCAGGGCAGGGACACTGTGCTGCCACTTGTCACCGAGACCTTGCAAGTCCATTTGACGTAGTTACACGGAGCATTTCCCACAGATCAGCTGCAGCTCTGCTCTCTGGCAGAACAAAACCAGCCCCGATTCCCCAGTGGGATCTGGCATATCATTCCCATCAGGGTTTTCCCTGTGTTTAACCCTCACCTGATAAGCTGTGTGAAACCATTCTGCTTTCCTGAAGACATATAAGGGAAAAGCTGTGGTGCTCGCTCCAAACCAGCCTCTGGGGAGCAAAAAAGCAAAGCCTAAAAAGGGCTCTGGGATATTTGCTGCCCACAGAGAATATAAAACTCCCCAGGGTGGTGTTAACTCTGGTCAGGAGGGGAACCAGGGCAGGACATCCCTGTACATCTGGCTGGGAAACTCCTGGGAACCAACACACTCCCTCGCTTCCGAGCACCTCCCTGGTGTTCAGCATGAGCCGAGTTCCTGCAGTACCCACCTCCTGGACACTTTCTCCCCAGTAAATCCCACCTTAGGGGGAAGTGGGGGGTTATTCCCCCTCCCCTGCAGCTGTACGTGGTACAGCCAGCTGAACTCCTGCCAGGGCTCTGCAATTCAAAACCCCCCAAAAGCAGGTCACCCCCAGCAACAAAAAAAACGCCTCAAATGTTCTCATGCTATCTCGTGCATCCATCAGGAGGAGATCTCCTGCTATCACCTCCCAACCCGGAGCAGCCAGGGTGGCTAGTGAGGAGCTGGCAGGGCCAGCCAGGGTGAACGGCCGGTGACTTGTAAGAACCTTGAAACCCAAGCCCATGGCACACTGAGCACCCGGGAAGCCTCAGCACTATGTGAACTTTGCAGAGCTCAGGAACAACTGCTGCTAGAGGGTTTCCACACATCCTTGCCCACCCTGGTGCTGGTGACAAATGGGTCCTGCAGGAGCGGATCAAACCCCGGGATCCCAGCTCAATCCACACCCCAAATCCCAGCCCTGAGGCCTCAGCACCCCGGGGGGAGGATGACAGCCCTGAGCTCTCCAGCCAGACTCTGGTGCCCCCCCAAGGGTGGCACCAGATCCTGCTCTGCCAGCCGGGCAGTCACGTCCTCACCCCGGGATGCCAAGCCCCTTGGCCTGGAAAAGCAGGGCAGGCTAAAATTATCCCCAGCCCCGCGTGCCCGGCGGGTTGGGATGAACCCGACACCCGGGGGGACGTCAGCGGCAGTGCCCAGCACACGGGGCTGCCTGGCACAGGTGGGACACGGGGCACAGCCCCTCCACCTGGGCTGTGCCCATCTCACTGCCACCCCAGACCCCCTGGGAAGACGGGGGGAGGGGGGGGGGAAAGCACTGGAGTGACAAATAAAGCCTCAACTGAACAAAGCCCCTCGGCCCAGAGCTTGGCCAGAGGAAGACCCACCAGTGTCCCCCCCGCCAAGGGTGCTGGGAGCCAGAGGGACACCTGCCATCCACTGGGATTTGGCTGGTGATTCCCCCCAGATCAAATTCTTCTTGGCTCCAGCACCAGGGCCCTCGGGCAGCCAGAATCCCCCCCGGTGTTCCCAATGGGAACCTGGCCCTGGGCTCTTGCACATGCTCCAAGGGAAGCAGTGATTTGGGACCTTATCCCCACCACCCCAGGAGGCCAAGGCAGAGGGGAAGGGGTCCAGCCAGTGTTGAGCCCCAACATCTCTCATCTCCTGGCGATGCCAGAGCCCAGCAGCTCTTCTGGCCTCAACAATACTGGTCTAGTTCCTTATCCAAGGCTGTTCCCATGGAAAGTGGTGTCTGGCTGGTCCCCTTCAAAAGGACCTTTTTTTTTCCCCTGGGAAAAAAAGGACCCCACAGAAAGCCTGGGACCCTGCCCACACCTAATAGCCTTCCCCGAGCCCCACGGACCTCCCCAAGCCCCACAGGCCTTCTCCAAATCCCAGAAGCAGCCCCCACCCTTCCCTGAGCCCCCCAAATCTCCCCTGGGATCTGAGGCAAGAGGGGCTGGGGGCTCCTCCAGCCCAGGAGCATCCTGCAACCCAGCCCCCTCCCCAGAGCCCCCTCCAAGCCTGCAGGCAGCTTGTCCACCCACACTGGGGCTGATAAGGCAAAAAAAACCAGCCCTTCTCTTCCCAAATTCAGGAAATTCATCTTGGGACAGGAGCTCAAACACCACTTGGGGGGCTGTCACCCCACAGCACATCCTTCCCCCCCTTCCCACCACCCATCCCTCCACAGCAGGAGCCAGGGTGCTGCCCCGGTGCACAGAAACCTTTATTTTGTTAAAGGGGGGAGCACCCGTGGGGAGGCAGGGCTGGGGGGGGCTGCAGGGGGGTGTGATGCCCCCGGGGGTGGGGGAGCAGGGGACATCCAGGGTCACCCACGGGGCTGCAGCGCGTTGGGCCGCGCAGGAATTGGTCCTCGCTCACGGCTCACGCGTGGTGGACGCTGAGCTGCTGTTTGGAGGAGGGGTCTCCCCACCAAGACCCCCCCCCCAAAAAAAAAATAATAAAAGAAGGGTGCTGTGGGCGGTGAGACCCAGGCCCTGGGTGGGAAGGGGAGAAGTGGTCCCTGAGCTCTGTGGCTGGGAGGGGGGAGCAGGGGGTGGCAAGGCAAGCAGAGCCGCACGCAGGAAGCTAAAACCCAAGGGGAGCCTTGGGCAGGGGTCTCCAGGGAGGTGCAAGACCCCAGCACCCCACGGTGATCCCAGGGGAGCCATTTGGGAAGGCTGTGGATCCAGGAAGGACGATCCAACCCCAGCCCCAGGGCAGCCCAGCCCGGCACCAGCCCAGCTAACGGATGCTGCCGTCTCCCTCACCGCTCTGCAGCTTCTCCCGCTCGATGGACCACACCAGCTCCTGCACAAACTTCATCTCCGAAGCCACCTGCTTGGCCAGCGCCTCGTAGTGGTTCTCCAGCTTCCGGTACCGCCTCTTGAGGCCGTTGGCCACTTGCACCACGGTCTTGGTCTCCTCCTGTGCCTGCTTCTTCAGAGCCTCTGTCTTCTGCAGCTCCTGCCGGATCTGCCGGAGGTCCTGGCTGATGCTCTCGTTCTCCTCCTTGTACCACGACTCCTTCTCCTCATAGATGGACAGCAGGGCCTCGATGTCCTCCTGGAACGACTTCTTGTTCCTCTCCAGCTCTCGGAGGCTCTCCTCAGCTGCAGCCACCTCCTCCATGACCTTGGAGAAGCGCTCGAAGTTGATGTAGGTGTTGTTTGGTGGCATGCTGGAGTGGGACTTGATGGTGTACTCCTTGAGGCGCGTGGTCTTCAGCCGGCGGCGCTCGGGCTTCCTGCAGCTGTCCTCGTTGCGGACGTTCCTCCTCTTGATCACCTGCGGAGAGGGGACAGCCACGGGCGTGGGGCACAGCAGGGACAGATGGTTTCAGCACCCAACTACAGTCCCTTGGCAGCACGACCACCAGTGGCGCCAAACCAGCCCCAAGCGGAGGCGGGAAGAGCAGTGAGGAGCGGCAGGTGCACCCAAAAGGTGCCGATTCTGTAACTTCTCACCTTGATCCAAGGGTGTTCCAGGCTCTGGGCGATGGTCATCCGCTTCCTGCAAGGACAGCAAGGCTGCAACCAAGGGCCAGAGGCTTTGCTGCCTCTTTCCCTGCTAAACTCCTGGGAGAGCAGCTTGGATCCTGTCACCTTTGGGGTGCTGATAAGCCCAGACAAGGGCACCCAGACAAGGGCCACAGTCAGATCCTGTGTCCTCAGCCAGCCTCCCACGAGGACCTAAACACAGAAGAGCCCACAGAGACCCCCCAGCAGAGGCACAGCACCACTGCTACCAGCCCAGGGTCCTGGGTCCTCAGATCAGCCCTTGATCCCCTCCAAACCCCAATCCCTCCACTTCAGCTGAGCTGCTGCACCTTCAGGGGGATCCCAGAATTCACCCCACACCTGACACAGGGGAGAGACTTTGGTTTCCAGATGTTTCACAGCACCAAATCCTACACTACACAGATGTGACACTGGCCCAGGTTGCCCAGGGAAGCTGTGGCTGCCCCATCCCTGGCAGTGTTGAAGGGCAGGTTGGATGGGGCTTGGAGCAACCTGGGCTGGTGGGAGGGGTCCCTGCCCATGCAGGGGGTTGGATCTAGATGATCTTGAAGGTCCCTTCCAAATCAAACCAGTCTAGGATTCTATTATCCCATGATTCTACAAGAAGCATTAGGGAAACAAGGAGATAAATGGGATGTAAAAACAAGCAGCACAAGAGGAATGGGCAGAGTATGGGCTGGCAGCAGAGGCAGGAGATGTGGGAGCTGCCTGTACGTGGAGTGTCAGGCAGGAGGGACTGTTCCCTCCCCCAGGGTAATGCCCAGGCCTGCTCCCTGTCTCTCACTTGGGGTCCTTGACGAGCAGGCGGCGGATGAAGTCCTTGGCCAGCTCACTGGTGTTGCTGAAATACTCCTCATCAAAGTCATAGTTGACAGCAGAGATGTTGGTCAGGGTCTCCTGCTTCGTTTCCCCCAGGAATGGGGAGGCTCCGCTCAGCCTGCAGGGACAGCAGGTTGTGACACCCCAGAAAGGTGACAGCCCGAGGTGGGGGGTTCACCCTGCAGGGCCTGTCCCCCCAGACTCCCCTTATACTCACAGGATGTAAGTGATGACCCCGATGCTCCTGGAAAAGAGAGGAAGAGGAGGATGAAGCTCCACAGAGCACCATCAGGCCCCTCTCCCCGAGCTTTCAGCAAGGGGGGGGAATACACCAGCACAAGCCCAGTCCTGGGAACCAGCCACTGGTGCCACCAGGGCCAGCACTGGAAGGTGCTTGGGAGTGGACTCACTCACCACATGTCAGCCTCCAGCCCCAGAGGTTCATAGTTCACAATTTCTGGAGCTTTAGAAGGAAAGAGGGGAGAAAACAGGCTTATTTTGGGGGAAAAAATAAGTCTGTCCCCATGGACACAATCCCAGCAGCTGCCCAGCTTGCTGCACCAGAGCCTTGGGCATCTCTCCAGGATTAAACCAAATTTTCAGAACCCTGAGGAGCCCCAGGGGAACACCACCAGCCAGGCCTCACCTACAAACTCTGGGGTCCCAAATATGTTCTTAAATTCATTCCCAGCTTCAATCTTGTGGGCGATCCCGAAGTCGATGAGTTTGATGCGGGGGTTTGGCACGTTCTTGTCCAGCAGCATGATGTTCTCTGGCTGCAGGGGAGGAGCTGGTGTTTATACCTGGAGCCCTGTGGGCAGGTCTGGGCTGCCCAGGTCAGGAAGGACAAGGAGCTGCTGGAGAGTCCAGCCCAGGGCACTGAGATGCTGAGGGGATGGAGCATCTGCCTGGGAGGAAAGGCTGGGAGAGCTGGGGCTGCTCAGCTGAGAGAAAAGGAGGCTGAGGGGGGATCTGGTCAGTGCTGGTGAAGATCTCCAGGGGGTGTCAGGAGGATGGGGCCAGACTCTGCTCAGGGGTGCCCAGGGACAGGACAAGGGGCAATGGGCACAAACTGGAGCACAGGAGGGTCAAGCTAAACATGAGGAAACACTTCTTGACTCTGAGGGTGGCAGAGCCCTGGGACAGGCTGCCCAGGGAGGCTGTGGAGTCTCCATCCCTGGAGACATTCCAACCCCACCTGGATGTGTTCCTGTGGGATCTGCTCTAGGGGATCCTGCTCTGGCAGGGGGATGGACAGATGATCTGCAGAGGTCCCTTCCAACCCCCCCACTCTGTGATTCTGTGATTCTCTTCACCCACACACATTTGCCTGTGGGAGCCTCGTACTGCCCTGGGCTCTGTCCCCCAGAGGAAAGGACACACACCTCAGGCACGGGGAGATCCCAGAGCCAGCCTCACGGCTCTGGGGTGCTCATCCCCACTCCCCAGCTGCTGAGGAGCAGGGGGATGGGGCATTTGCATCTCCCAGCCCTCACCTTCAAGTCGAAGTGGGCGATGTGCTTGGAGTGCAGGTAGTGCACCCCATCCAGGATCTGCTTCAGGAACTGGGTGGCTTCCTCCTCCGTCAGGGACTCCTTCTCCGCCAGGAAATCGAAGAGCTCGCCGCCCGAGACCAGCTCCAGGATCAGCACCACGTCGGTCTTGTTCTCGAAGATGTCGTGCAGGGTGATGATGTTGGGGTGCTGGATCTCCCTCAGGATGTCCACCTCCCTCTCGATCTCCTCCCTGCTCACGCCCCGGCGGCTGGACGAGAGCCGCCGCTTCTTGATGAACTTGGCCGCGTATTCCAGCCCCGTCTTCCTCTCCCGGCACTTTCGGACGATGGCAAATTGGCCACTGGTGGGAGGGAGGCAGGAGGGGGGGGGGGAGGTGAGGAAGGGGATCCCTGGCAGCCCACGCGCCAGAGCGGGCAGCAGGGTCAGCACCGGGATCGCGCGGTGTCCCCGGGCTCTGGTTGGGAATCAGGGTCCCTCCTGGCACGCTCCCGGGTTTCGCCCATCCCGGAACTGCTGAAGCAAGAATCTAAACCCCAGTGCTGCCCGGGATGGAGGAAGGGAATTCCCTCCTGGGATGCAGCAGCTGCCCAGCCTCCCCAAGCTGTTCATAGAATCATAGAATCATCATAGAATCATAGAATCATAGAATCATAGAATCCCAGGGGTTGGAAGGGACCTCGAAAGATCATCTAGTCCAACCCCCCCTGCCAGAGCAGGGTCACCCAGAGCACATCACACAGGAACGTGTCCAGGTGGGTTTTGAATGTCTCCAGTGAAGGAGACTCCACAACCTCCCTGGGCAGCCTGTCCCAGGGCTCTGTCACTCTCACAGTAAAAAAATTTTTTCGTATATTCACCTTGAACCTCCTATGCTCCAATTTACACCCATTACTCCTTGTCCTATCACTGGTCATCACTGAGAAGAGCCTAACTCCATCTTCTTGACACTCACCCTTTACGTATTTGTAATCATTGATGAGGTCACCCCTCAGTCTCCTTTTCTCCAAGCTAAAGAGACCCAGCTCCCTCAGCCTTTCCTCATCAGGGAGATGTTCCACTCCCTTCATCATCTTTGTGGCTCTGCGCTGGACTCTTTCCAGCAGTTCTCTGTCCTTCTTGAACTGGGGGGCCCAGAACTGGACACAATACTCCAGATGTGGCCTCACCAATGCAGAATAGAGGGGGAGGAGAACCTCTCTTGACCTACTAACCACCCCCTTTCTAACACACCCCAGGAGGCCACTGGCCTTCTTGGCCACAAGGGCACGTTGCTGGCTCATGGTCATCCTCCTGTCCACCAGGACCCCTGTTCGGGTGCTGCTGCGCCCACCCGGGGCAGTCAGCCCATCATCAGCTCCTGCTTCCAGCCAGGAGCAGCCAGGAGCAAACCAAAGAGCCTGGAGGTTCCAGGAGAACATCAAAGCTCCGCTGGGGAAGGTGGGTGGGGAGAGGAAATGCCTGAAAGAATAACCGGCAGCTCCAAGCCCGGTCGGGCCAGGGGCCGGGGGGAGGAGGAGCTCCGGGCATCCAGGCGCTTCAAGGAGCCGGGTCCTGGATCCTCCCCCGTGTCCCTCCCCCTCTGCCGGGATGCAGGAGGCTCCCTCAACACCTTCCTCCCCATCCCACCTCCCCAGGCTGCTCCTTCCCTTCCCACCGGCCACCCCCGCCTCCCCACACACCCGAGACTCCTTTACCCCTCCCTGGACCACGGCCAGGGTCACCCACAGCTCCCCCCCCCACCCCGGGGGCAGGGACCAGCCTTTTCCCGGTGGGATCCTGCCCCTGGGCACTACATCCATCCCCACGGCTCCCACCAGCCCACGCCTACAGCGCAGCCATGAAAGGAGCCAGAGAGAGGCCCTGGAAGCTCCTCCCCTTTAAAAAAAAAAAAACAAAACCCAACAACGCTAAAACCACCCAAAATGTTTCTGCTGCACAGTCACTTCCCAGAGAAGGAGCAGCCCCAGGGAACCCCCGGCCCAGGCAGGCCTGAAGGATCCAAACCCATCCCTTTCAACACCCCCCTCCGGCAACTCCTGCTCATCCCAGATGATTAAATCCCACCTGCGTGCAGGGATTCACCCCCAGATCTGTCCTGTAGCTGCAGAGCTGGGTGGCAGTGACCAAGAAGGGCTGGAAGGCACCAGCACCAAACCCAGAGAGGACAGGAGCTCTGCAGGGAGCTGCCAGGCCTGCCCAGATGCAGGAGCCAGTTTAACATTAATTAACATCTTCTTTTATATCTATCTATCTGTCTGTCTGTCTGTCTATCTATCTATCTATCTATCTATCTATCTATCTATCTATCTATCTATCTATCTCTCTCTCTGTCTCTCTATCTCTCTCTCTCTATCTCTATCTCTCTATATATATCTCTATCTATCTCTATCTATCTATCTATCTATCTATCTATCTATCTATCTATCTATCTCTACCTGTCTGTCTATCTATCTATATCTATCATCGATCTATCTGTCTGCCTGTCTATCTATCTCTCTCTCTGTCTCTCTATCTCTCTATATATATCTCTATCTCTCTATATATATCTCTATCTCTCTATATATATCTCTATCTATCTCTATCTATCTATCTATCTATCTATCTATCTATCTATCTATCTATCTATCTCTACCTGTCTGTCTATCTATCTATATCTATCATCGATCTATCTGTCTGCCTGTCTGTCTATCTATCTATCTATCTGTCTATCTATCTATCTATATCTGTCTATCTCTCTATCATCTATCTATCTATCTATCTATCTATCTATCTATCTATCTATATCTATCTATCTATCTATCTATCTATCTATCTATCTATCTATCTATCTATCTATCTCTCTCTCTATCTATCTATCTCTCTGTCTCTCTCTCTCTCTCTCTCTATCTATCTATCTCTGTCTCTCTCTCTCTCTATCTATCTATCTATATCTATCTATCTCTCTATCATCAATCTATCTATATCTATCTATCTCTCTATCTCTCTGTCTCTCTCTCTCTCTCTCTCTCTCTCTATCTATCTATCTATCTATCTCTGTCTCTCTCTCTCTCTATCTCTCCATCTCTCCATCTGCCTGACCCCCAGCACAGCCCCTGCCCCTTGCTGCCTCAGGCAGCCACAGAGGTGGCACAGGGGATGCCACCAGCACGGGACACCACGAGGGCTGCAGCAGCAGGATAAAGGTCCCAGTTTGGTGCTTGCCCAGGGGGTACAGCCACAGGAAACCCCCCTCCCCAGAGCAGCTCACCTGCCCAGCTCCTCCCCCATCTCATAGAAGTCCTCCACGCTCTCCTGCCGGAAGGTGGACATGGCTGCAGGACCCCGCGGGTGGAGGACGTCAGGGAGCAGCCGGGATCAGCACCTGCAGCACCAAAAAGGGGGGTTCACGCCCCTGCTGGGGGTCAGGACCCAGCACAGGGACCCCATCCCCCCGAGGGGACAGAGGGCAGGGAGCCCCAAAGCAGTGCAGCCCCCTCTCCCCCCCACACCCCATCTCATCACCCCCCAAGGCCTGTGGGATCCCCCTGCCCACCCATGGGGGGAGAGAGGAGGGAACAGGGGCTGTTGGGGCCCGTGGCCATGGGCCATGCTCGACCCCGACCCCCCCCAGTGACACCCAGCTGTGGTGGAGGGACCCCTAACCCGACCAGCAGCACCCCCCTGCCTCCCCCCCCCTGCCAGCACTGCCCCAGCTCCCACAGCTCCTCCCTGCCCCCCCCAATCCAATCCCCCACAGCTCCTCCCTGCCCCATAAACCCCCCCATCCCCATCCCTCACAGCTCCTCCCTGTCCCAGAGACCACGAAACGAGAGCCCCCTCCACCCCGACCCCCCCCACACACACTCTCCCTGCCCCATAGGCCCCAAACCCACAGCTCCCCCCACCCGTGGATCCCTCACAGCCCCCACAGCCCCTCCCTGCCCCAGAAACCCCCCACCCCTCACAGCCCCTCCCTGCCCCACAGCCCCCCACCCCTCACAGCCCCTCACAGCCCCCACAGCCCCTCCCTGCCCCATAAATCCCCCACCCCTCACAGCCCCTCCCTGCCCCACAGCCCCTCCCTGCCCCACAGCCCCCCATCCCTCACAGCACACCCCACCCCACAGCCCCCATCACCCACAGCCCCCCCACCCCTCCCAGCCCCTCCTTCTCACCACAGGCCCCAAAACCACAACCCCCCCCACCCCGATTCCCCACACCTACCACCTCCTCATCCCTCCCAGCCCCTTCCTACCCCACAGGCCCCCAAAACCAGAGCCCCCCCCACCCCTCACAGCCCCTTCCTTCCCCACAGCCCCCCAAAACCACAGCCCCCACCCCCACCCCCCAATCCCTCGCAACCCCCTCACCCCAACTCCCTCACAGCCCCACCCCTCAACCCCCCACTCCCAACCGCACGACCCCCAAACCCGCAGCTCCTCCCTACCCTTTTTCCCTTCAAAATCCAGCCCGTACCCCCCATCCCACCCTCACAAACCCCCCTAAAACCACCACCCCCCCCCCCGGGCCCCACCTGAGCCGCCTCCGCCCGCGTCGCCGCATTCCAGCACTGCGCTGGCTCCGCCCACTTTTGGCTCCGCCCCCTATTGGCTCCGCCCCTTTGTGCACCGCCCCTCGCCCCGCCCACAGGGGGCGGAGCCAAGCGGGCGCTCCGCCCCCCCTGCTTCACCAGAGTCCTCCCAGCCTCAAGGGGGCGCCTTGACTGGAAACCTCCCCCCCCTCCCCCAGGAAAAAAAAAAGGCCAAAAATCACCATTCTCCAATTTTTATTAATTCCAGTGGCACTAATACAGGCGGCGATGGGCACGAAGGACAGTCACACACCTTTTCACCCCCCTCCCCTCCCTGCTTTTCCTCCTTCTGCACGGATTTACCCCATTCTGGGAGAAACAGGAGATCCTTCCTCCCCCTCCCCCTCTTCCTCCAACCTTCCTTTTGAGTCAAATAAATACAGAATCGGGCAAATCTAGTGGAAATGTTTTAGTTACAATGGCAAAGATGAGTCATGTGCAACACAGAAACCTATAAGGCTTTTTGTTTTCTTCCTCATTAAGTCTCAAATCGCTATGAAACCCATTAATTAATGGTGGTGGTCACAGGCACCCTTGGCAGGGGCATTAACGCTAATTAATTTTTCTCTCCCTCTTTTTATAATCCTCCCCCCCCTCCCCCAAGAGTCCAATAATTAGAGTTTGTCCAGGAAGTTGTCAAGGGCAGGGATCCCTTCCTTCAGCCCCTTGCGTTTGCGGGTCTCGGCCACCACCTGGGAGGGTCGGCTGGCGTTGTCAAAGGGGTCACCAGGGAGGATCTGCCAGTGGTCAAAGACACACTGGGGGAAGGCCTGGCCACCTGTGTTGGACCTCAGGTCTGCTGTGAAACCTGGAAGGGAAAAGAAAGGAGGTGAGGTGGGTGAATGGGTGTGGGTTGGGGTTTATCTCCAGCAGAGAGGAGATGATGGGTCAACATCTAGAGCAAAACATGGAGGTCTAGAGATGCCAAGCATGGCTATGGAGTTGAGGCTGGAGAAGGTTCAAGGATGGATGAGGCTTCCAGCAACATGGTGTAGTGGATCTGGGAGACCTTAGAGCAGCTTCCAGGGCCTGAAGGGGCTCCAGGAAAGCTGGGGAGGGACTTGGGACAAGGGCAGGGAGGGAGAGGACAAGGGGGGATGGATGAAAACTGGAAGAGAGAGATTGAGGTGAGACATGAGGAGGGAATTCTGGAGTGTGAGGGTGGGGAGAGCCTGGCCCAGGTTGCCCAGGGAAGCTGTGGCTGCCCCATCCCTGGCAGTGTTGAAGGGCAGGTTGGATGGGGCTTGGAGCAACCTGGGCTGGTGCGAGGTGTAGCACCAAGACATGGTTCAAAATTGAGAGGGAGATTCAGACTAGATACAGGATTGAATTTTTTACTGTGAGGGTGGTGAAAATCTGGCCCAGGTTTCCCAGAGAGGTGGTGTGGCAAGCTGGTACTGGGGGGCTACAGTTTCCCACAGGTGGGTAGATGCCCCATCCCTGAAACCATTCAAGGTCAGGTTGGACAGGGCTCTGAGCAACCTCATCTGGTTGAGGATGTATGTTTGGGCCAGATGAGCTTTACATGTCCCTTCCCACCCAAAGCATTCCATAATGTGTCACCCAAGTAACAAGAGGAAACTGGAAACTACCACAATCTGTGCCAGGGAAGGTTTAGGTTGGATATTGGGAACAATTTCTCCACTGAGAGGGTTGTCAGGCCCTGGCACAGGCTGCCCAGGGCAGTGGTGATGTCACCCTCCCTGGAGGGATTTATTAGACATGTACACGTGGCACACAGAGATAGTTCAGTGGTGGACTTTGTACTGCAAGGTCAATGGTTGGACTTGATTTTAAAGGTCTTTTCCAAGCTAAATGATCTTCCCATCACTGCCACCAGGGAGCTGGACACAAGGTTCTCCCTCCCAGGGTTAGTATCAAGCTCCCAGGGACCAGCACACTCACCAAAGGACTCGTTGACAGGCAGGTAGGCCTTGACCACAAACATGGGGGTACCAGCCACCTGGGTCTCCTCAAACACGTGGCCACGCTTCCTGTTCAGCACACCATAGATGCCACCAACCACCTGCTCTGGGCACTGAAAGAGAGAGGAGTCAGGACCTCGAAGCCACCATTCCTTCACAAACACGTCTTCTGGGCTGAGCAGAGGTTCCTCACCTGGATTTCCACAAGGTAGATGGGTTCCATGAGCCGGGGCTGGGCAGTGAGCACACAGGCATACAGGCATCTCCTGGCAGTGGGAATGATCTGCCCACCCCCACGGTGGATGGCGTCGGCGTGCAGGGTCACGTCGTGGACGTCGAAGCGCACGGCGCGCATGTTCTCCTCACACAGCACCCCCTGGGAAAGCAGAGCGGGTCAGCCAAGTGTGGGGGACAGCTGGTGCTCCCTGCCAGGAGACTCCAGTCCCTCAACTTGTGGGCATTCCCTGGAGACACGTCCTAGAGGAGGATGCACAAGTGCCTACTGGGCCACTCAGCAAGTCACCTTCCTTGCCTGGGACCCAAGGACCAGCTACTCCTGCCCAAGACCCCACTTCAGAGGAGGCTTTAGGCACCACAAACCACCTGCACCAGGATCTCCATGCACAGCTCCAAGGTGCACGTCAGCAGAAGTGCTGACAGACATTTATGAAGCTGCAACCTAAGGGTTTGGCCAGGAAAAGCAGTTTTTCCACATGACTGGGACAAAAAGTAGTTGCTGTGGTATTTTCTGACTTGACACTAACTTCAACAGGAAGAAGTCCTCTCCTGTTGCTGGTCCCAGTCTACCTGTCAACTTGTTTTGGGGTGATCCCGTCTAATCCTGAAAAACAACTGGTAAACAAGGCCAGATCCTTGCTGGGGCTCTCAGAGAACCTGACATCACCTTCTGATGCTATTTTAATGGTTTCTGTTGCATGTTACTCTTTGAAAAGCTTTTTAGAAGCCCAAGCACGTGCTGCCAGGATGGGTTTCTCCACAGTCCTTGTTGTCCCAGGGCTGTGTTTGGTTCCAGCTGTCACCAGTTTAATTTCTCCTAAAAGCTACTCCTGGACTGTGAACCTGCCATTTGTGACACCACCAGCCCCCATGTGAGCCCAGCCCAGGCCTTGCCCCTACCTCCTTGGTGGCCCACTGGAAGCCAGCCACCACACTGTCCTTGATCTCGTTCAGGTACTGCACCCCCTTGGTGATGTCCGTCAGGATGTTGGGGCCGGTGCCATCAGGACCAAAGCACCAGATCTTCCTGGCTTCTGTGACATCCCACTCATACTTCTCAGCCAGATAACGAGCTCGTTGCTTCAGCTCCTGGCGAGCTGAGACCTCACCCTTGTCGATGTCTTCAGCCAAGCCATCTGGGAAGGGTCTGGCCTTCATGTAGAGCCTGTTGTGTTTGTTGGGGGACTTGGAAAGGCACATCACGTTGGACTCCTCGCTGACTGTCTCTCGGTAGGACACAACAGGGTCTGATTTCTGTGGTGACAAAAGAGAAGAGCATTGAGCCCCCACAGCTCATCAGACACCCGCTCCAAGGTCACCACTGCAGAACCTCTACCTTGATGGGGATGCAGGCATGGTCCTCCTCCAGATCCTTCAGACAGATCTCCAGGTGCAGCTCCCCTGCCCCAGCAATGATGTGCTCCCCAGACTCCTCTATGATGCACTGGAAAGACCATTGACAGCAGGTGAGGCTTCCAATCCAACCCAACAAGGGCTCTTGCACATCAAACACAAGTGACCATCTCCAATTATGCTCTTTTGACACCTACAGCTACTTTTAGAAGCTCCTTCCACCAATCTGGGGGTGACAGCACCAACCCCAAGGTGAAATCCTTCCCACTCCAGCAGGGCTGGAACCAACATTCCAGACTTTTCCACCAGCACCCCCAGTACAACCACAACAAAAAGCCCCTGTGCCAACAGGACTAGGATTTCTCCTGCCCCCCAAAAGTGTTTGGACACTCACCTGCACCATAGGGTCAGACTTGGCCAGACGCTTCAGTCCCTCCACCAGTTTGGGCAGGTCAGCTGGGTTCTTGGCTTCCACAGCCACACGCACCACAGGGCTGACACTGAACTTCATGACCCTCATGTTGTGAGCGTGCTCGAAGGTGGTGATGGTTCCAGTCTTCACAAGGAACTGGTCGACACCAACCAGACCAACAATGTTGCCACAAGGCACATCCTCAATGGGTTCAACATAGCGGCCCATCATCAGAATGGTCCTGGGGAAAGAGAAAGTTGTTTTAATGGAGTTTGGAAGAGGAGATCCCACCAGGCAGTGTCCTGGGCTGCAGCAGCAGACTTGAAGTCCATGATCAAGGTGTCTTGCCTGAGCTCAGCAGTGAGAAAAGGCACAAGGCAGCACCAGGACCACAAACCTGAACCAAGGAGCACACCCCAGCCAGGACTGACCTTTGAATTGGCTTCAGGTACAGATCCTCCTTCTTGCCAGGGGTGTAGTTTGGTCCCATGATTCTGACTTTCAGGCCAGTTGAGACGAGACCAGAGAAGACACGTCCAAAAGCATAGAATCGTCCCTTGTCAGAGGTTGGCACCATTTTAGAGATGTACATCATCAGGGGGCCTTTGGGGTCACAGTTCTTGATACCTGGGAGGGAGAGGCATCAACTTAGTCCAGCAGCACTCCTTACATCTGATGTACACACCCTGTCACCCCAACCATCATAAAACCCCAGTACAAGACCTGTACCCAGTTGTTGTCCCAGCTTGATGAATGTTTCACCCCCATAAAAAAAGCTCCAGACTCAAGAATGACAGTGGCTGCTGAGCCGTGTGCTTGGACAACAACATGGCTACAGGTCTGTGGGGGCACTGCTGTGAAGAGCTGCAAGCAGCTCATCCTACCAATGGCAGCCTCATCGTCAGGGGGTCCCTCGTAGAGCAGCTCACAGCGGTACTTCTGAGCTGTGACAGGAGAAGGCAGGTGGATGGTGATCATCTGCAGCAGAGCATCTCCAGCCGGCAGCCACCGCCTCATCACGGCCTGGGCAGAGAGCAGAGGAGTCAGGCCCTGCTGACAGCCTGGCAGCTCACCCACCCTGGCTTCCACTGCCCCCAGCAGCACCTTCCCACCCCTGCTGGGGCTGGAGCTGCTCAGGAAGTTTACACAGTTGGAGCAGCCCGACTACTCTGAACTTCTCAGTGGTGACAGTGACAGGACAAGGGGCAATGGGCACAAACTGGAGCACAGGAGGGTCAAGTTAAACATGAGGAAACACTTCTTGAGTGTGAGGGTGACAGAGCCCTGGGACAGGCTGCCCAGGGAGGCTGTGGAGTCTCCATCCCTGGAGACATTCCAAACCCACCTGGATGTGTTCCTGTGAGATCTGCTCTAGAGAATCCTGCTCTAGCAGGGGGTTGGACTGGGTGATCTCCAGAGGTCCCTTCCAACCCCAGCCATTCTATGATTCTACCAGTCTCCTGCCCAGACACTTCAGACCAAGCTCACCTTCAGCAGGGGTTTGCCCTCCTTGTCCTTATCTTCACTGTCCAGCTTGATGTCCAGTTTCTCAATCAGTTTGGCCGCCTCCTCCTTCTTGAAGTTCATGATTGCATCAAACACCTGGAACAGCAGCAGCAATCAGGAGTGTCACCATGACCCAGTTTGAAGCAGCAACACAAATGGCTCAGAAAGGAATCTCTGTTCTTGCTCATCACCCAGCTCCATCCACGTGGAGCCTGACTTCCCTGCCCATCCTCTACCCCCAACCTCCCTCACACAGACTAACCAGATGTGTCAGATATTGACATTTCTTCAATCAGACAAGTCAGGTCAAAGTGAAGAAAATTTCCATCATCACACACAGCAACTGAGCCAGGGAGCACAAGGCACCAGCAAGGGCTGAGGAACTCACCTTGAAGATGGGGTCAAGGATGAGCTGGCAGAAGGTCCTGGGCAGTTTCTTTCCATCAGGGCTGGTAGCAGATTTGCTGAACTTGCCAGTAGCAGGATCAAAATATCTGGAGAGAGAAGTCAGATGAGCATCAATGCTCAGTTCAGCTGCAGAAGGGTGGTTTGTTCCACGTGCTGAGGCCAGAGGAAAGAGCAGCTGGTAAGAACCATCTGCCTACCTTCCCCCATCACTCTCAGGCTGTCAAAAATGCATTTAACTCATGCTGCAACTCCCCATCCCCTCCACATCTATGTGTGTGCTTCTATTCTGCAAGAATTCCACAGGAAACAGGTTTTTTTGCTATCAAGTCCCTTAGATGGGGCCCTAAGCAGGCCTGACCACATCTTCCACCTTCACCCAACCTCCCACAGGTCAAGTGGCAGCCACACAGAGCTGATCTGCAATGAAAACCAACACCCCCAACTCACCTGTCTCCCCACAGCTTCTTCATCATGTCTTCTACTTTCTTGGCACGCTCAGATGGACTCAGCTGGGCATCACCCTTGGCAGCAAACTTTGCAACGTACATTTCAGCAAACTGTTTCAGTGTGAAAGCCCAGCCATGCAGGCCAGAACCAAAGCCAACAGTACCAAGCACAGGATCAATCTGAAAAGGAAGAGAGATGGGTTAGAGGAGCAATCACAGCTCTGATGGCCACAGAGACTGCAGCACTCACAGCTCACTCAGGTAATACAGTTTGAAGATGGAGCTTTGGAATGATGGGACCCTTGAGCAGTTCTGTCACAACAGCCACCTCTGAGGTGTGGGGACAGCCTGGCCACACAGCCACCATTTAGCTTTGTCCTGCACAACCAGATCAATTCACCACTTTGAACAACAACACAGACAGCTCAGCAGCTGCACTGATCTGCAAGCAGGTGGAATTCCTGTTCTTCATGGAGAGATCCTAAAACCTGCAGGAGCTTCTCCTCTGAGCCAACAGCCCTGCTGACTCCCCAGGAACCCGATGGGAAGCAGACTTCAGAGTCTGGTAAACCCCCCCAGGTCAGGGACAGCCCAGAAAGGGGTGCTGCAGAGCCCAGGATCACACATCATCACAGGTGCGGTGTGGGCAAGAGGACCTATAAAACAAGGGTACCCTTGGTAAAGGGAGAAAATACTTCATAGTCTATTTGCTCCAGCCTTAAACTAAGAGATGTTGGATAAAAGCTCACGAGAGCTCCACACCAGGGCGAAGTGGGTGGTACAGGCAGCTCCATTCTTGCCTCTCACTCCTCCACTGAGGTAGGAAGGAACCAGTGCAGATCCACCACCACTCCCTGAACTCCAGCCTCCCACTTACCATGATATTTCCCATGGGGCCACTTTCTCCTTCTCCATAGGTGGAGATGATGACGTTGACGTTCTCCACGATGCGCTGGAAGGTCTGGTACAGCTCCTCAGGCTCCAGCTGCAGCTCCAGCAGGGCTCGGTCCATTTTGTTCATCATCAGCACAGGCTTGATCCTCTCAGCAATGGCCTGACGCAGCACAGTCTCTGTCTGCACACACACGCCTGCCAAGCACAGGGGAATCAGTTCTCCTCATCCTCCAAACTCACCCCACACGCTCTCCAGTTGCAGAGAACCTTACCAGAGACACAATCCACAACAACCAGGGCACCATCAGTGACACGAAGAGCAGCAGTGACCTCTGAGGAAAAGTCCACGTGCCCAGGGGAGTCAATCAGGTTGATCAAGAAACCAGAACCATCCTTGCTCTGCTTGATGAAAGCCAAATCGTTTTCAGAGAGCTCATAAAATAGGGAAATTGCTCTGAAATAAAGAGAAACTATAATTATTGACATGTTAGCTCTCCTCAGTGCTTAGAAACAGGTTTTTATCCCACACCCAGAGCTGTGCCTGGGCTTGAGGATTCCCTGAAGGATCTTCCTGGGAGGCCAGTGTGGGTCACAACCAGGAGCTCAGGCTATGTCTGTCCTTCCTATGCTCTGCTGAAACCATAACCTGTCTGATTCTGTGCCCTCTAAAGCACCCCAAGAAGGTTCCACACCTTCAGTCCAGGAGTTACACTTTTTCTACCAGGTCCTACCTCCTGTTTATTCCCTTCTTATGCCCCTCCAGGTCCTCAAACCACCCATGGTGACCAAGTCCCCAGGTACATCACCAGAGACCCTCCCAAGAGTCTCCACAGGACCCCAGAAGGCATCAGCCACATCCAACAGGCCCAGCACTAAAATGGAAGGCTGAAGCTTTGTCAGTGGCACCAAGGCAGTGCTCTTATGATTCACCAGAAGCCACCAGCACTTGCTCCTTCCTCCAGGCAATCCTCACAAGCAAGAGATGAGCTTCAGAACTAGACTAGAACAAGCCTAACACCATCCTTCATCTCACAATCAAACCAGCAGAGAACTGCAGGCCCCCCTGAGCTCAGTGGGAGCACCAAGGTGATCCTGCTCTAGCAGGGAGGGCTGCTCTAGATGATCTCCAGAGGTTCCCACCACTCTGGGACTCTCAGAGGGAGGGAACTCACGTGGATTTGATGGTGATGCATCGTTCCTGCTCGTCCTTCCTGGTGTCAGTGAAGCGGGTCTCCCCAGCACGGGCAGAGGCAATGATTCCAGCTTTGCAGACCAGAGAATCAGTCAGGGTTGACTTGCCATGATCAACATGGGCAATCACAGACATGTTTCTGATGTTGGCCTTTTTGTCCATGATGGCCCGTATCTGGTCTACTGTGAAGTTCACCTTGAAAAACGAAAAGGGGGGGGGGGGGTGAAGCAGAGAGTGGATGGAAATTGTTTTGCTGATTCTCGGGAGCTTAACCAGCACCACAAACACCTGCCACAGTCACAGTGACAGCAATTCTGCTGCTGCAGGCCGTGTGACAAGACGACCCACAACAAGGGCACTGCAGACACGGGTATTAGCAAGCCGAAGGGCCCGGGCCTGCACCCTCCCTGCCTCAGCGTCCTACAAATTGCGGCAGCATCGAGGGCTTCCTGAAGTAAACCCCTGGTAAAACAGAGGCCCAGCTGGGGCAGGTGACAGCCCGGTGAGCCGGGAGGGTTGGCCCCCGCCCGGGCCGCAGCGTTACATAAGGCAAAGGCCCGTCCCCAGCGTCACCACCGGCCCGGTGCCACATCACCGCCGCCGCTCCCCCGCCCCGCACTGCAGGCATCAATCCCACCGGGCCGGCAGCCCCGCCACCGGGAGAGGAGCGTCCTGCGGCTGCCGGCACAGCCCCCCAGGGCCCTCGCGCCCCACCCGCCAGGCGAGGGCCCCCAAGTTCCCCCGGGAACAACCCTCTCTCTCCCCCCCCACCCCCAGCCCCACCCCTCTCCCCTCAGCAGCGGCCCAGCCCGGCACGACAGGCCGCTACCGCCAGCCCAGGCCCACAGGCCATCCCGGGACTGCCATCCCTAGCGCCGCAGCCAGCGCTGTGCTCGCTCGGCCCCCTGGGGCGGCGGCAGGACGCGGGACCTCACCATGGTGGCGGATGGCGGCGGATTCTACGGGGCGGGGGGGGGTCACAGCAATGGCGGCGGCGGCGGCCCCTGTCTCGCTGGCGAGCGCAGAGCGGGCGGAAGAGAGCGCTGACGTCAGCCGCCCCCTTCTTATAGGGCGGCGCCGGCTGGGGGGCGGAGCCTACGCACTCGGCGCGCAAGGCGCGTGCGCAGTGGCGCCGCTCTGTCCCGCAGCCGCCGCCGCGCTCTATGGTTGGGAGGACTTGGCCCGCCGGGGCGGGACCGCGTGTGCGGGCACCGGGGGCTGCACCGGGGGCTCTGTGCTTCCCACCCGCTGCCTGTAGCTCAGGTGGGAGCTGGGCCGGGGTAGCAGAGCCAGCACAGCGACCGCTGTGATCCCCGGGGCGGAGCTGCTTGCTCCGCCGCCGTCGGAACCGTGAGGGCCGCCGGCCCCACCGCACCGGCAGGCTAACCCGGGGGGTCTCGGCTCCCAGGAGGAGGCGGTAGGGCAGACGTTGGTGTCAGCACCAACACCGACCACCGCGGGCAGAGAGCGGGCACTACCGAGGGTCGGGCCCTACGTTCCTTCCCGGTCCCGCAGGGTCCCCGCACAGCGCAGGCGCCAACCGGGCCGGGCAGGACCCGGGGACCCCCAGGTGGGGCAGGACCCGGGGACCCCCAGGTGGGGCAGGACTCGGGACCCCCAGGTGGGGCAGGACTCGGGGACCCCCAGGTGGGGCAGGACCCGGGGACCCCCCTGTAGGGCAGGACCTGGGGACCCCCAGGTGGGGCAGGACTCGGGGACCCCCCTGTAGGGCAGGACCCGGGGACCCTCAGATGGGGCAGGACCCAGGGATCCCCCAGGTGGAGCAGGACCCGGGGACCCCCCGATGGGGCAAGACCGGGGGACCCTCCGGAGCTACCGGCCCCTCCTGCCGCCGGGGCAGAGCTCCCCGGCGTCCCCGCCCGCCTTGGCCGGCCCCTCGTCACCCCCGGGGCCGGGGGACAGGCTGTCTGTCTGTCTGTCGTGTGTCCCCCCCGCGGTGACAGGATGAGTGACCGGCTGTTGGGGTTCCCACAGCAATCGGTTGGGTTCCTAGCAGCAAGACTGGCTTTGGTCAGGCTGGAAGGGAACACTGAGGAGCTTGATAAACAACATCGCCCTGCCTAGGAGACCGGCTAATTTGGTTTATTGGGTTTTTTTTGCTTAATGAGCTCGTGGGGTTGATGACAAGGAGGGGAAAGTGCTGGAATAACCTCTCCCGACGCAGCATTTTCACCCCAACCACTGGGGCACCTTAGCTGGGGAGGAGGCTGCTGGGTGTTCACTTGATAGAAACGGAGCAGCCTGAGCCAGGGGGACATCACCGGGCTGAGGGGAATCCTCAGCTTCCTCCCCACACAGCAGGTGTTTTGATGGAGTGACGAGTTCTTGGGGAGGACCGTCTGGTGGGAGTCACAAACACTGCCCAGTGCAGGTAGGATGGGGGTCTCTGGGCCACCATCCCCACGGAGCAGGTTGGGGTTTGGGCACCAGGGGCCACCTCCCCAGCAGGGAGCACCTGAGGGGATGGACGGCAGGGGCTGCTGAGGCACACAGGGGCGAGGGGCATCTCTTGCTGGTGGGGGGGCTGGGTCCGTCTGGCAGCTCCACAGCCTGGGATCCGACAGGCAGGAGGGAGATGTGCAAACTCAGGTTGAAGGCGAGGCTGGCGCGGAGCAGAACGGTCGTGCTGGAGTCCTTCGTTCCCCGCTGAAGACACAGATCCAGAAGCTCCGGGGTTGGGAGGTTCCCTCCTCCCCGAGTGCTCTCTCCTCAGCCAAGCCCCTCACAGGGAAACCCCCCAGCGCTCAGCCCCGGACAAAACCACCCCCGGGGCGCTGGTGCCACCCCAGGCCCAACGCCCCCCTTCCCTGCCGCCCCCCTCCCGGGCCTCAGCCGGACCCCCCGGGATGGCGAGCAGGCTGAGGGGTCCCTCGGGGTCCTGCCTGGCCCCTCCACCCGCCGCCATCTTGGGGGGCACCACACGTTACGACACCCGCCCGGCCCGCTCCCTCTGCAGGGCTGGGAGCGTATCCCGCACCGCTCCCGCCAGGCACAGCCCTGGACCCCCCTCCCCCCCACCCCGGAGCCCCCCGCACCGCGCACCCCCCCCCCCCGGTTCGTGGGGCGCTGTCTCTTTAAGGCGGGCAGGGCAGCGCTACTGCGCATGCGCAGCGGCGGCCCCGGGGAGGCTCCTCCTCCCTCCCTCCCGCGGGGAGGGGGGGGGGGTGTCACGTGACGGTGTCGGCGGCGCCCGGCGCGGTGGACGCTGGAGGCCAAGATGGCGGCGGAGCTGGTGGAGGCGAAAGTGAGTGATGAACCCGAACCCCCCCCCCCCCACGGCGGGGCCTGCGCCGGGGCCGGGCGGGGCGGCACCGGCACGGGGACCGCGGGTGACCGGGCCGGCTTCCGCTCTGGCCCCGGCGCTGAGAAACACCCCCCGGCGGGGAGGGGGCCGGTCCCGGGGCGCCCGCCCCCCCCCCCCCCCCCCCCCCCCCCCCCCCCCCCTACACACACCTCGGTTACCTCAGGGGCTGCCCCGCCCCGGCCTGCGGGCCCGGCTGCTGCCCCCGCCGCACCCTCGGCATGGCCCGGCTCGGCTCGTAGCCCCGGAGAGCCACCGGCCCCTCGGCCTGCTCCTGGGCCGCTGGGCCTCCCCCCGCAGTTAATTCCCAGTGATTAATTAGCGCAGGTGGCTTCTCCCCCCACACACCCCGGTAGAGCTCCTTGCCCTGCTCCCCGCGCCCCTCGCCCCCCTTTCCTTGCGGAGCCCCGGGTCGGTCGGGCCCGCTTGTCACTCCGCGGCCTGCCCTGGGCTCCCTGCCCGGTTCCGGGGCTCGGAGCGGAGCTGTCCAGCCGGGCCCGGGGGGTGGAGGGCTCGGGACCCTCCCCCTCGGGCTGGGGTCGCTGCGATGGCTCCCGAGCCCTCCTCTCCCCAGGCCCGGCTTTGCCAGCGGCGGAGGGGATGGCGGTGGGACCAGCAGTGCCTGGTGTTGGGGCAGAGCCCCCGGCTCTCCGTGGTGGGGAGGGGCCTGGGGTGGCTTTTGAGGCTCCTCTGTGGTGGGGTGAAGTGAAACGTCTCCCCAGCAACCGTGCCTGAAGTTGGGTTGTGCTTCCGAGGTGTCTTGTGGGTTTTCTTTTCCTTCTGTGTCCCCATTCGTTGGCATCTCTCAGGGACTCCTCCGTGCCCCTCTGGCAGCACATGGCAGCACAGAGGTGGCACTTTGAGAGGGCTTCACCCACCAGCCTTGTGCAGAAGCTGGTGCTGAGCAACATCAGTGGATGGGAAGTGTTTAGCACCTTCTGCTCGTTTTGGCTGGGATAGAGTTAATTTTCCTCACCGTTGCTGGTTGTGGGGCTGTGTTTTGGATTTGTGCTGCAAACAGTGTTGATAATGGAGATGTTTTCATTGTTGCTGAGCAGAGCTTAGATCATGTCAAGGCCTTTTCTGCTTCTCACCCCACCAGTGAGTAGGCTGGGGGTACACAGCCTTGGGAGGGGGCACAGCTGGGATATCTGACCCCAACTGACCAAAAGGGTGTTCTGGACTGTGTGACATCATGCTTAGCAGTGAGAAGCTGGGAGAAGAAGGAAGGGGTTATGGGTCCTGTTCAGAGATAATGACATTTATCCTCCCAAGTAACTGTTACCCGTGATGGGGGCCCTGGAGATGGTTGAACACCTGCCTGTGATGGGAAGGAGTGAATGAATCCCTTGTTATTCTTTGCTTATTAATCTGTCTAGTTCAACCCTCAAGTTTTCTCAGTTTGACCTTCATGATTCTCTCCCCCATCCCCAGCAGGACAGAGGGAGCAAGCAGCTGCCCAGTGCTGAGTTGCTGGCTGGGGTTAAACCATGACATGCCTGCAGGATCAGCTCATCAGGGAGGATGTGGCTAGAAGGTTGCAGAATTCAGATTTGGAAGAGGCTTTGTTTGAGGAGGTGCTGCACTCTCCTTGCTCTTGGGCCCCTCTGGGTGTTGTGAGCTGGGTTCAGGACCCCTCTGGAGGAGATGTCCTTCCCAGGTGTTGTGGTTGCCCCCACAGCTCATGTTTGATGGACTCCTTGCTGCTCATCTGCAAGGCTTATTTTGGGGGTGGGAAGCAGACTTTAGAGTTAATGATCTCAGCACCTAATGTGATCTCTGCTGCTCATGCTGTTGTGTAGGCCCAAGCCTCAGTGACAGGTTTCTTTGTTCTTACAGTTGTTCTGCTGTTAGTGCTCAAATCTGGTCATCCTTCAAAATGTAAGCTGCAGGAGACTGTCAGCTCAGACTCCCCTTTACACATTGACAGTCCCAAGTGAGTGGGTGTGTGGGAGTCATGAGTCTGTTGGCCTCCTGTGACCTCCCCAGTGCCACTCTCTTGAAGTATTTACACTGCCTTGCTGTACTTATCATTGTAAATATGTGATTTATCCCCAGAGAGGTTAATACACTCCATTTTGGTGAAAACTGAGGCACAGACACTAGATTTCTCCAAGATCTCACAGGTGGTTTCTAGCAAAGCAGTGACATGAATCCGGATCTTTTGAATCCTGACTTTCTCCTCCACCTTTCAAGTTTTCTGCCTTTTTTTCCCCCCTCTCATCAAAGGTATTTTGGGACACATCATGACTGCTGAAAATTTTAACAACAGCCAAGTGATGTTTTGTGTAACATCTTCTGAGCTTCTAGATTAAATGAAAAAAGGAGAAAGTGAAATGTTTTGGTTTTTTTCTGGATTCTAATCCCCACGCAGGGAATAAGGGGCAGCTAAATGTTTCTGGAGTCAGTAGTAGATTTCTTAATTTAAAATAAATACATCCATAGCTGTTTTATTCCAGGGAAATATAAGACTACTATTAACTTCCCCAGAAAGCTGACTTTTATGCCTCTTTTTTTTTTTAAATATTATTTAATCCACAAAGAGAAATGGAGTGGAGGTTGGGGAAGGGAGACCTGCTGGGTCTTTGCTTCTGGTGTTTTCACTGTGGGTCAGCTGGGGTTTCTTCTTGAGTTCCTGTGTTTCCCACCAATCAAGCAGGATATTGAGTGGATACCTATCAAGTACATTTTCAGGGCAGCTTGGTAAGCTTGTTTGGCACATTTGTGATGCTGCTTTGTCATGAGAGAGAACTGAAACATCGACCTCCCCAAGCTCTGGCAGTAGTTTTAACTGGAATCATTTCCAGCTCTTCATCTGATGGAAAGTTGGGCATCATGTTGTATGGCCTTGACTCTGCTGAGAATTACAGGCCTTCTGAGTTTCAGACAGTCCAGTTTTGAAGTGAGTGGTGATTTTATATTGCTTATCCAACCACTGAAATCTATTCTATCAGTGCAAAAGCAAAGGCAGCTACTGGTGGGGATCATGGGGGAGTGCTTGGCAAGGCACCCAGGTAGGGTTTGGAGACATTGTTCTCCTGGGAACATATTGCTCTGTTTAATAGGCTTTTAATATCTTTCCATAGGCCAAAACACATGATATTTTTTTAAAGATCCTGTCCCTGTAGGAAGGTTCTGGAAGGTTCTTTTCCCTGTAGAGATAGTATGCAGTGCACTGAAAGACAGTACAAAAGGATTGGTGGCCCCAGTTCACTGACGTGTCCACCTGCCTCCCAGGTCCTGTTCATTGTCTTCCTTTGCCTCATGCCAGTACCATTTTAGATGGAGTTTTTCCTTTAGCTCTCCTAACCAAAGGTGCCTGGGAAGTTTGGATGCTTTGAGCCTCTATGCTGAGGGAGCTGATGTGCTGTCCCACGTGTGGGGCCTGTTGTTGGAGATGTTTGCCTTTGTGGCCACTCTTGCTTCCACCTGGCCTGCCTTGAGGATGCCCAGCATTTACCATGGGTGATTTTTGAGTAATTCAGCAGCTGTTGTGGTGTTTCTCTCCTTCTGGTGATGTTTTGGCTGATGGTCTTCTCTGTTTGCTCTGCTCAAGCAAGTGTCATAGAATCATGGAATGGTTTGGGTTGGAAGGGACCTTCAAGATCATCCAGTCCTAACCCCCCTGCATGGGCAGGGACACCTCCCACCAGCCCAGGTTGCTCCAAGCCCCATCCAACCTGCCCTTCAACACTGCCAGGGATGGGGCAGCCACAGCTTCCCTGGGCCAGGCTCTCACTTGCCCTCACACTCCAGAATTTCCTCCTCATGTCTAAAGTAAGTAATTCTTCCTCAAGCCCCTCAGAAATGGGATGCCCATCAGGTGAACAACAGCTGCTTCAAACAGAAGGTTTGACGTCTGTCTTCTAAGGGGTTTTTTTTGAGGATTTTGGATTCCAGTTATAGAGTTTAGTGCAAACTGACACTCTGCCTTTTTATAACTGTAAGAACATTTTTAATTTTCTATCCCCTAGAACATGGTGATGAGTTTCCGAGTCTCAGATCTTCAGATGTTGCTGGGTTTTGTTGGCAGGAGTAAAAGCGGACTTAAACATGAACTAGTCACCCGAGCATTGCAATTGGTCCAATTTGACTGCAGCCCTGAAGTGTTCAAGAAGATCAAGGAGCTCTACGAGACTCGCTACGCCAAGAAGAGCTCGGAAGTGGCGCAGGCTCCGCCGCAGCAGCACCGGGCGCCCGAGGGCCTCTCCTTACACTCCTCCTATGACCGCGGGAGCACCGTGGCTCGGACTTCTATCTCCACCACTAACATTGACTATCCTGCTCTCTATGGGAAATACCTGAACGGACTGGGGAGGTTACCACCCAAAGTTGCCAAGCCTGAAGTTCGGCTGGTGAAACTGCCCTTCTACACCACCCTGGATGAGCTGTTGAAGCCGACAGAATTAGGTGAGTTGTGGGTATGATGGGGGGCGGGTGGTGGGTTTGGTCTGGGAGGGAAACATGGAACAGGTTTAATCATAGAATCGTGGAATGGTGATGGTTGGAAGGGACCTTGAAGATCATCAGGTTGCTATGAGCAGGGACACCTCCCGCTAGACCAGGCTGCACAAGCCTCATCCAACCTGGTCTTGGACGCCTCCAGGGATGGGGCAGCCACAGCCTTTCTGGGCAACCTGTTCCAGGGTCTCACCACCCTCACACTCCAGAATTTCCTCCTCATGTCTCACCTCAATCTCCCTCTTCCAGTTTTCATCCATCCCCCCTTGTCCTCTCCCTCCCTGCCCTTGCCCAGAGCCTTCTCTTCTCCAGGCTGAACACCCCAACTCTCCCAGCCTGTCTCCAGAGCAGAGCTGCTCCAGCCCTTGGATCATCTCTGTGGCCTCCTCTGGACTCTCTCCAGGAGCTCCATGTCCTATGCTGAGGGCTCCAGAGCTGCACACAGTGCTCCAGGTGTGGTCTCACCAGAGCAGAGGGGCAGAATCACCTCTTGTTTAAGTGTTAAAACGGTGTTTTCAAGGCTCTGTGAAGTCGTGTGACAGGGGAGAGACTGATGAATACAGAGGTGGATGCTTCCTCTCCCCCTCTGTCTCCTCCTACTTAGAGTTTAGAGAAGAGTATATTTCCTGGGCTTTTTCCATTGCCTTGGAACAGGAGTGTGGTCACTTTGAGATGTAATTTGAAAGCCTGTCTTGTCTGCCTGTAGCTTTCATGTACTTTGTTGGAAGTGCTGTGTTGCACATTGCAGTGTTTTGCTGTCAGTTACAGTCTGTGCTGCCTCCCTGATTTGGCAGAGTATAGATGAGAATCTTTCTGTGTTGGTTGCACCTGTGCTAAGCCAGTATGTCAGCTTCTTCTACATTAATTCTCTTTCCCAGTGCTTAAAATACCTCACCTAAAGCCTCCTATGGTTGAAAGAGGTTGGGACCTGCATCAAACTGTATTTCTAACTTTTTTTTGGTGCTTATCACAACTTATTGGGCATGATGCTGTGTATTTTGAGGAGCAACTAGGAAAACCAGAAGTTCTTTTCCTCTCCCTCGGACTAGGGGACTGATTTATTGTTATTTTAATTGTGAGAAACAGGGGATATTGTCGTGGATGTTAAATGTCATGTTCTGTGTCTCATCAAGTCGTTGTGATGATATCAGGCTTCACTACTCAGTGAACCTAGAACCTGGGGGAGCTGCTCTGTCTTTTCTGAAAAAATGTTTGATGTAGATTGAAGGAGGGGGAAAAAAACAACACAAAGATGTGATTGTGCAGGTGCAAATTCATCAGACTTCGTGTAATTTTCATCTTAATTGGGAAGATTTCTGAAATATGTTCATGCTGTGGCCATTTGAACAGTTGAGGGGTGTGTATTTTAAATGCTGCTTGAGGAAAGGGTTAGTTCAGTCCTAAATGTGGGGTGGCATTTGTTAGCCAGGGAAGCAGATACAGTATTTTGAAGGAAAACAAATTTTCAAGAGGTGGAAACATCCAGAGAGAGAAGAGCCTGGATGTACTTACTGTGATTAACAGATTTTGTTAAAAGTTGACATTAAATCTTCTCCATCAGATCAGGACCGAGGTCTCATTACAATTAGTGCCTCACCTCTGTTAGCTGACACCCCCCTCGGGTCAGCTTGTTCCCTAAAGCATATTTGACTAATTTTTCCTTTTGATGAGAGTGTTTTTTGCTTAACCATGAGGGATTGGTGGGGAGTAGCTGGGGATGAACAGATGTTCAGTCTTCATTGTCCTGGTCAGCTGTTCTGAACCTAATGACATCTTCTAGGCACTTGTTTAATTTTCCCAACCTGATGACCTGCACCTCTAATTCCTTCAGCCTAGACAGAGGTGAATAAAAGAGCATTTGATACTCAGTAAAACTGGTTGTTTCAACACCATGTGGATATCAGCTGCTCCCCAGTGCTACCTGGAACAGCTGGGTGCTGGAATAACTTGTAACACTAGAAATTAAGCTTGTATCTGGCTCTGCTTAGTTTGGAAGGATGATGAAACAGAGCACTCTGAGGAAAACTGGGTGGTTTTCCATATGGAAGCTGCACCACTTGGTGCTTTGTTGCCCAGATTCCATGTTCTGTGTTTGGACCAAGCTCTTTGTCAACCTCAGAAACTGGTAATGTACCTGAAAGAGATTTAAGATCTCAGATTAATTTAGAAACACCCAACTGCTGGTGTAGTTCACCATTTCCCAAGGCAGCAAAAGAGGCACTTTAAGCATGTAGCCATGGTGGGAGTAGGGGAGGCTTAATTTATGTGTTCCAGGCTCCAGTTGGAAGCATCTTTCTTAATGAAAAGGTTGTCTTGTGTCTTTGAGATGATTGCCTTGAGATCAAAGATGAGGTGGGCCATGTCTAATTGGGTCTGTAAGGCAAGCAGGTTCCCTGAAGGACTATCCAATTACTTGTAGACTTGTAGGCAGAGATGGCTTCAGCTACAAGCAGATAGAAGAGGTCCATTGTGAACCAGCTCATACCTCACATTGGGTAACTGCACACACCATTTCAGCCCAGTGAAGCATTGAGTTTAGCATCTGAGTTATCTCCATGAAAAACAGCTTCTGCTGCAGCTTTCTGGTTTGGTCTAAGGATGTCAACATGAAAGAAATCTTCTCATTTACTGAAATCACTGCAGTTCTCTTGGGTAGATAAGGCTTAAAATTAAGATTGATCAGATACCTTTTTAGAGGGGATGAATACTAATATATTTCCTGCTTTGTATTTTAAGTATCTAACAAGCAGAGCATTTGTGTGAGCCCTGTGGTATCTGAGCACCTTGCTGATCAGTGGGCTCATCCTCTGGCACCTTTTTGGGTAAAAACAGGGCAAATACAGTTTTTTGACAGAAAGAGTAATTCTGAATGATTTTTTTCTTCCCAATGTGAGCTGGGGCAGCCCGTGCTTGCTGGAGATACTGAGGCTCCTGGTCTTCTCCTGGAGACATGCCAAGGAGATGGTGTGGTGCAGCTGTGGGAGCAGAAGGCCATGTCAGGCTGGGAGGTCCTGCCACTTCCAGTGTAAACAGGGTTTGTTTGGTTTTTCCCTTTGATAATACCTGCCTCGCAGCAGTGGTGTTGCTCTTCTCTGGTGTTTAAGCAGTAAAACTGCCTCTCCAGCCCCTTCCTCTGCAGTCACTGGAATGGGGGCCACTGGTTTTGTGGGGAAGGCAACTGCCTTCCCTGGGCTGCAGAGCAGAGGCTGCTGCCTTGGGCAGGCTCCAAGGAATCCCAGCAAAAGCACGTGCTCACCCTATTGCTATATCCACCTAAACAAACTGGGGGGTGCATTCAAACCAGTGCTTCTGCCACTTACAAAATGCAAGATGTCACACACTCTGCTTGCCCCATGTCCTCAGACCCCTACAGGAACACAAATGACTTTAATCAGAGTAATTCCAGTAGCCAAGGAGGAAAAATCCCACCTGGGTATTGTGTTGTCCCCTGAGGTGGGCTGGGTTGGGGGTGTAGGGGTGTGAATAAGGACTGACAACAAGCTCCTCAGCCCCATGGAAGCCTCTTCCCAGCAGCTCATCTGGCTGAGATACCTTTGGGATCTCCATCCACAGTGGTTACAACATGATCCCTCTTTTTCTGGGGGTACACGATGTCTTCAGTGAGTGTGACCACTAAGTATGATAATGAGCAGTTGTTACCTTTCCAAAAAATAAAACAACCAAGCAAACAAAAAATCCTCTTGGTGCAGGGAAACCCTAAAACCTTGAAATCAATGTTCCTTATTTTGCACAGCATGGTCTAGTCTGCCAAATCAAGCCCTGCAGTTGAGCTTGGCTTCCCAGACTGGGAAAACATTGCAGTTACCTTGGGCTCAAGTCTTGAGTATTTTGCCAAAAACTTTTGGTTTTGGGAAGTGTTATGGCTTGACTCATTCTGAGGCTTGGTGATGGAGCTCAGGCTTGAAAATTGTTACCCTGCTATGGTTGACTCTTCAAATAAATTGATCCCAGCAACTGTTTTACAAGTCAAGGAAATGAGTTGTGTGCTGAGGCATCTCTCCTGGAGAAAGGATGAAACTCAGTTATCTTAAAACATTTAGCTTCTAAAAATGGGGGGTGTGTGTGTTTTGTTTCTGGCTGCTCAGCAAAGCAATGAATAGCTAATTAAGTACCCTAAAAGTGTACCTGCTGGAGTTGGGGGCTATTTTCCAGCATTGTCTGAAGGAGAATTGGGTCTTTACACAGCTCTGTCTTAGGCAAGTTTCCTTCCAGTCAGTCAGTCTGTTTTCCCTTCAGCACTTTTCTGTCCAGGTAACACGCTGGAGAGCTTGGTGTGACTCCAGCAGCTCCCTGTGGGCACACTTGAGAAGTACCCCTCGATCCTCACCTGGAAAAGGGGCTTTCCCAGCAACAAGTGAAGAAAACAGGGAGCACTTGCTGGCACTGCTCATTCCTCTTCCTCCAGGCACAAAGACAAGAGCTCTTCACAAAGTAGCTGCTGAGAGGTGCAGGCACTTGACTGAGTTTTGTTCTCCTGTGCCCGTGGTTGCACAGTCCAACAGGGTACCCCATGTGCCCATGCCAAACCCACCACTGCAGTCTCAGCACCCAGCAGGCAGGCACCTTGATTTTTGTCAAGGAAGAGTGAGCTGATGTAAGTGCAAAACAAACCATGAAGAGCTTCTCCATTTCCCTAATCAGGTTTGCTTTGTCTCTGTGTAGCTCAACAATCAGGAGGACGTTGTGTCTATAACAGTTACTTCAACAAAATATCGTTTTAATATTATTGCTTTTCTTGTCATTCATCACTTTCTAAAAATAACACTCCTTAATAAATGCTTTACTTCTCACTGGTTGTTTTTGGTCAAGAGATGGAAGGTGGAATTCAATTAAAAGTCCACAAAGATACCTTTTTTTTCTTTTAATTTAAATTTCTGAAAGCCCTGTTTGTATTTTCAAAGCTAAATGACCAAGGGGAAATATCCATAGTTGGTGGATCAGATTGTCACCCAGTCTGCCAGGATCTGAGGTTTCATCTTCCTTCATCTCATCTTATTCATAGGCAGTAAAACCCACTTTCCTGCTTCTCAAATACTGGTGTATTAGCCTTGAATAAATCAGCAGTTGAAACGATGTGAAGAAAAACGCCCAATTCTTGCTAAAAAGAAAGAAAAAAAAAAAGTTTTATCACTTCCTGTTCTTTGTCTTTATCCTTGTGACTTTCACCAGCTCAGGGCCTCAGCTTCAGCTGGCAATAAAACTTCAGTGTTTGAATTTAATAAAGGTACTAAGTGGGAGTTGTATGTAACCTGAGTCACATCTCAGGCTTCATTTTATCTGGGTCAGGTGCATTTGATCTTAAAATTGTCAATGGATAAAAGGCCAATTAGTGCTGGGTTCTCACCTAAACACTTCTGAAAGCAGAGTGCTGTAACACCCCACCTATGAACACTGCCTCAAGGTCATGTGTCTGTAACTCATGTTTTGTCTCTTACAGCTGGTTTTTGGCTTTTTTTTTTTTTTTTGTGAGGCTTTTTCTATCATCTAAGCTGGTTGTTGTTGCTGTTCCCTTTCTTTTCCAGAATCAGTCTGGTGGTTTCATCCTTTCATGTCATGCACAGATCTCTCCTTCTGCTTCTTTTGAGTTGTGATCTCCACACTGTGAAGCTGCTTGTGGTTTGTTCTTACCTGGACACATGATTGTTGGCTTATTGATTATTTGAGGGGAGGAAAAACAGAAGAAGAAAAAGCTGGTCCAAATCCACTGTGTGCTATTAGTGTGCTAACTAGCAAGATGGGCAAGCAGTAAATGAGCCAAGCTGTAATCAAGGGTACATGCACCAAAATGCATTATGATTGGAGTCTTGTGCAGCTGTACAGGAGAAAATGAGACTTGGGAGTAAACACAGAATGTCAAAAATCACCTTGTGCTTTGCAATGTAAGAGCTAGATATTATCTCTTTGATGTACAGTCTTTTTGTGGTGTTTTTTTTTCCCCTCTTCAGTTCCACAGAATAACGAGAAGCTTCAGGAAAGTCCGTGCATTTTTGCATTAACACCAAGACAAGTGGAGCTGATCAGAAATTCCAGGTACTTCTCATTGGGTAATAACAGCTCAGGAAGATGTAACTGTGTAATTCCTGTGTTCCCTCTCTGTGGAAGCTTTTGTTCTCTGCAAGGAAGCACGGTTTGTTTGCAGACGTTAGCAGGCCAGGCTGCTTCTCTGGGGGAGGTGGGAAGTACAATTTTACCCAGTCTTAAGTCCCTAAGTTTCACTTCTGCTCCTCTAATCTTGCTTTTGAATTGGGCAGGAAAAGGGCTATGAAATTGTCGACGACCTAAATTCTCTGTTGAGCTTGCAGATTTTTCTTTTGCATCAAAAGCTCAAAAGCTCTACGGTGTAAAGCTGTTTGCATCTGAAAGCAAGCTTCCTCCTTGTAAAGGATGTTATTGTGCCTGCCACAGAAAACATCTTGCACCGATGAGGATTTACCCTGACCTCTGTCACGATGCAACTTTTGATTCAGAGGGTGAAAGCCCTTAGAGATGACAGAGCAGGCAGTGAGACTTCCCCTCTGCTGCCCTGCTCCCTCAGTCCTTGCTGCTGGGAAAGGACAATGATGCAGGAGAAGTCCTCCAAAACTAAGTGTAAAACCTTTAAATAGTTCTTTTTATCATACTGTTATGGTGGAGTGGTGGGAAAGGTGATGTTTCCTGACCATCAAGTGCTTGACTACTTCTGTGATCTCAGTAGGTCAGCAGCAGCAGTGCAGGGGAAGCTTCTTGAAGCCTTAATAGAAGGGAAATTATACACCATGGGAGCCTTTAAGGGTGATTAAAGGCTAAAGATGTTGTAGGTGAATCTTGATGCTCTTTTCTCCATATATTCAGATTTGTGAGAAAAATTTCAGTGTCAGCAGCACAACTTCTGTGCTTCATAGCAGGGGTCTCAGTGAGAGTCTAGAATGATCACACAGCACAAGTCCATCTTCTGCTGCTCCTGGGTGGTGCATCCAGATGTGTTTGCCCCAGACCTAAAACTACCACATCATCTCCTGCCTGTCAGCTAAGCTGAGGTTCCAACCCCAAAATCAAAACATTTATACTAAACCCCTGAGTTGGAACATGAAACACTTTCAGAGGCAAATCAAGACTAATTTGGGGATCTTATCTAACAAATCCTGGAGTCATAGAAGGCGTGGGTTTGGAAGGGACCTTTAAAGGTCATCTAGTGCAGCCCCCCCTGCAGTGGACAGGGACCTTTTTAACCAGACCAGGTTGCTCCAGGCCCCATCCAACCTGCCCTTCAACACTGCCAGGGATGGGGCAGCCACAGCTTCCCTGGGCGACCTGGGCCAGGCTCTCACCACCTTCATTGTAAACAACTTCTTCCTAATGTCTAATCTAAATCTCCCCTGCTCTGGTTTAAGGCCATTACCCCTCATCATATCACTACACACCCTTGTCCAAAGTCCCTCTCCAGCTTTCCTGGAGTCCCTTCAGGCACTGGAAGGTGCTCTAAGGTCTCCCTGGAGCCTTCTCTTCTCCAGGCTGAACAATCCAAGCTCCCAGTCTGTCTTTGTGTCCTGTGCAGAAACTAGTTTTACACCTATATATAAAGACTCCTAATAAAATACCCTTGTTTTGGGATCTGTTGCTTTCCTGGTACCACCTGAAATCCCATTGTGAATAGTACTCCTGAAGTTAGAAACCCTAACAGTTGTTCTGCTGGTGCCCTAATCCTGGGTTCCTTGTTTTGCATGAACAGCTTTAGCTGAATAATTGAACAAAGAGAATCTTCAAAGTCTGTCAGGTAGAATTGACCTTAAAACCTAGTTTTTGTAAATGCTTACAAATCAGTGAAAGAATGCCAGGCAAATTGATTCCTTTCACCAGACAGTTTTACAGTTTTGAAAACCCAGAGGAAGGATTTAGGACCATTGATATTTGCAGGAAGAGTTGTACAATTGAAATACAATTCTGTGAATAAGGTTTACTTAAAAAAACCCAAATAAACAACAAACTACAACTCTTCAGTCTGGCAAAAATAACAGCTGATTTTGGTTGTTTTGGTGGGTGTTTTTTTTTTGTTTGGGCTTTTGTTTTGGTGATTTGGTTTTTTTTTACATAATAATCCAAAGTTTGTTTCTTCTTTAATTTACCAGGGAGTTGCAACCCGGAGTGAAATCTGTTCAGGTTGTGCTAAGGTATGTCTGAGTGTGCAGAGCAGGAGAGGAGGGAATATGAACTTTGTGTGGTTTTCATAGAATCATGGAAGATGTGGGGTTGGAAGGGACCTTTAAAGGTCATCTAGTCCAGCCCCCTACAGTGCACAGGAACCTTTTTAACTAGACCAGGCTGCTCCAAGCCCCATCCAACCTGCCCTTCAACACTGCCAGGGATGGGGCAGCCACAGCTTCCCTGGGCAACCTGGGCCAGGCTCTCACCACCCTCACACTCCAGAATTTCCTCCTCATGTCTCACCTCAATCTCCCTCTTCCAGTTTTCATCCATCCCCCCTTGTCCTCTCCCTCCCTGCCCTTGTCCCAAGCCCCTCCCCAGCTTTCCTGGAGCCCCTTCAGGCACTGGAAGGTGCTCTAAGGTCTCCCTGGAGCCTTCTCTTCTCCAGGCTCAACACCCCAACTCTCCCAGCCTGTCTCCAGAGCAGAGTCCATCCAGCCCTCGGATCATTTTTATGGCCCTTCTCTGGACTTGCTCCAACAGGTCATAGTTACAAAGCTACATTTTCGTAGCTACAAAGATTACTTGGAGTAAATACTTGGTTCACATGCCTACAAGCATCTTTAAACTCTCTAACCTCTTCCAGCATGTGCTGCTTGGGTTAGTGCAGCAGCAGAAGGCTGCAGTGTACTCAGTGTTTGCTGCATCCAAGTGAGATTGGCTTTGCTTTGGCCAGATGAGGGAGCCTGGGTTGGTGTGGTGGTGGTTGGCTGCTGAGAGCTGGTAATGTGCAGAGAGCTTGGCACATGCAGACACAGCATGGGGGGCTGCTGAGGTGTGTGGTTTCTTTGCAGGATCTGTTACACAGACACCAGTTCTCCCCAGGAGGACCAGTACCCTCCCAACATCGCCGTGAAGGTGAACCACAGTTACTGCTCCGTGCCGGTGAGTCCCCTCAGCCAGGAGCTGGGACATGGCAACTTGGGAAGCACTTGTGTGGGTCTCCTGATGAATGCAGACAAGAAGCCAGAGTATAAAAGGGCTCTGCTTAGTTTAAAGCCAATTTTCTAATGGATTAGTTACATGGTTAATAAACCGTTCTTGTAAAAAGACCTGATCCTTTGTGCTTGTGACTGTTCAGATCCTTCCTACCCCCCCCCCCCCCCTTGAAAACTGTGGGTGAGTAGAATTCAGTGATGAAAAGATGTACCCACAGAGTAGCACCTTCAGTGAAAACAAATAACATCTATAATTCATCTTTCCACCTCAGGGCTACTATCCATCCAACAAACCTGGAGTGGAGCCCAAAAGGCCCTGTCGTCCCATCAACCTCACCCACCTCATGTACTTGTCTGCAGCCACCAACCGCATCACCGTGACCTGGGGCAACTACGGGAAGGTACGTGCCAGGGGAGGGCACACAGGACTGTGGGGACCAGGGCAGGAGTCCCCTGTGGGGACCAGCAGCCTGGCTCATCCTTTCCCATCCCTCTCCCACCAGAGCTATTCCGTGGGGCTGTACCTGGTGCGGCAGATGACCTCAGCAGAGCTGCTGCAGAGGTTGAAAACCATTGGGATCAAACATCCAGAACTCTGCAAAGCACTTGGTGAGTATGGCTGCTTAGGATGGCCTGGGGAGGTCTGGATGCCTGTCACACTGCAGCATTCCCAACTGCCAGGCTGCTGGAAATGTGCTTGGGAACCCCTGCCCAGTTTGATACAGTTTCTTTCCTCCGGTTGTATGAAACCAGCTTTTTGTTTGAAGAGACTTGCTAAGCTGTATGTCAGTCATGTGAAATCAGCCCCAGAGCTGTGTGCAAGTGCAGCACTTCTGCAGTGCGTGTCTCTGGTGGCTCTGCAGAAGCTCTGAATCATTTTAGTTGGATTTAGGATTTGTCCCCAGGTCGTGTCGCGGGGAGTGCGGCTGAGGCCGGTGTCGTTCTGAGGCAAATGGCTTCAGGCCTTCACCTGAGTCATTATGAGCTGAAGAACATTACCACAGCACCTCAGCACCTCAGCCTTGACCCGCACTATTTCCAGAGGAGGTGTCTGGAGCAAGGCATCCTGGTGAAAAGGTCCTGCTTCCCCAGCCCCTCGTGAATCCTAGGGGCTGGCAGTGAGACTTCACCACCAGCACTTTCATAGGCGTTGAGAGCTTCTGAGAAGAGATGATCCCGAGAGATGCTTGTCCTAGACCACTCAGGTAAATCATCATGGTATGAGGCAAATGCAAAACATGATTGAAAATGAGGGGCAATTACCTTTCCAAGGCAGAGTCTGACTTACAGCTCATGAGAGTCTGGAGGAATTCTAGTTATGTAATGTTACCAGAGAGAGCATTCTTGCTGTTTAGTTCTGCATGGGAGACCTAACACCGTGGATCATTATGGTCTTTAAAACACACTGTTCAGATCGTGGACAATTCTTTCTGAGTCTAAGAAACATCATCTTGAAGGTAGATAGTAGTTCCTGGGGGAGATGGTGATTTCAGGAATGTCTGGTCTTCACGTGGCTAATGCACGTTGTGGGACATGCTGCTGCTGCTGCAGCCAAACCTTTGATCTTCATCTGAAGTGCAGCATTTCTGCAGCAGATGCTGAACATTTCCATCTCTGTGCCCCACACCAAAGAGTGCCCATGGCAATGTAGCTGGTATCAGGCCACTCTGACAGCCACCACTTCTCAACAGACTTAAGAAATGGAAACATGTCCATTTGTGAAATACCCGTCGTTCTCTGAAGCCCGTGGCACTGGCTGTTCTCCCTTCTTTGCTCCTCACCAGAACCTTAAATGAGTTGAGCAGAAGCTGGCTCTTGAGTTGTCCTCAACTGCAGAGAATCCTCTCTCTGTTCCCTAACCCCTCACACTCCTGGAAACCAGGCTCAGCAGTGTGTGCTGCTCCCTCTCAAGGGAGCAGGATGGGCTCTGGATGGGAGCGTGGCAGGCAGAGGTTCTGCAAGCAGCTTCCTTGCCTTTTCTGCTCTGTAACAAGCCTGTGCCTCTGGGTCTGTTGAGTTCCATAACTAACAGCTTTGGCTGGAACTTTGGGGCAGAGAGGAGTTGCATTTGGTGACCTTAAATTTAACCAAGTAGGAACGTTGTCTTGTTTCACTTCCTTTGGCCTGTTGCTGCTTCAAAGCTGGTTGGATGCCTGGAGCTGGCAAGCACAAGCAGCTTGTAAACTTTGCTTTTATAGCTTTGGTCTGTTCTGCAAATGATTCCACTTCATGTTCATTGCAATATCCCTCAGCACTCACTCAAGCTTTGACTTGGGTTTCATCTCAGGGCTGACTCATCTTCTTTGCATATGCTTCTGTTGACTTCAGTGTAGAAACATTGTCTGAAAACAGAGATGCTTGAATACATGGCTGTGGATCCAAAACCAGTCTGAAACCAGCTTGATTCTAACCAGGAAGTCCTAGAAAGTGCCCGTTTCTCCTTCCCATGAATCATAGTAATCAGTGCACAGAGAATGCTCTTACAAAGAACTTGACAAAAAAAATAAGCTTGGATGAAAAGTCTCCTAATGTGAGGAAAGCAACACCCAATCTTGTAATCTGGTGGGAATTTCACATCTGAGAAGTCACTCTCTAATTAGAGCCGTGCCTCATTGTCCAGAGACATCTTGTTATGATCTGAAAAGGTCAAAATAAATGGTTGACTTGCTCCAAAGAAAAATGGTGATTGAAGTGTCAGAGACCTTTTCAGACAGCAGCATGAGCAGCAGCTCCTCTTGAGGAGTTGTGTGGTAGTTTAAACCTAATTTTCTGTGTGGATTCCCCACCTTGATGCAGGACCTGCCACATCTGCTGCTCTTTTTGATTTGCCTCCAGCTCCTCTGGGTTTTTCTTTTCAGGATGCAGCAGCAGGGGCTGATTCTTTCCACACATATGCTGGATGGCTGCTTGGACTGGTTTTGCATGGCTGCCTTGCACTCTGAGCTGTCTGCCCTGGTACTTCTGGGTCTCTTTGGGGTTCCTGTGGAACAGCCTGTTGGCATAAATCAGCTGGCCCGTGTATAAGCCAACATGTTACAGCTCAGTAGTGCTGAGAGGAGGCTTGTTTATTTGATGGGGAAGTGATGGGATGTGATTTCCTGCCAATTTGGTTGTATCCCATGTTTGGTCACTTGTGGGGGGACTTTCTCTGAATTTTGAGGGGCAAGGGGAGGCAGTTAACCCTGTCCCCTTGCCACTCAGAAGGGAATAAATCCATCCTGCTTACACTAATGACTAGGTAAGCCTAAACTGACTTCATTCCAGAAGTCTTGCCATGTGCCAGAGCTCTCTCCATCCACTCTTTCCCTCCCTGTATGAAGTCCAGGTATGTGGGTGTCTCAGAGCCCTGGGACAGGCTGCCCAGGGAGGCTGTGGAGTCTCCACCCCTGGAGACATTCCAACCCCACCTGGACGTGTTCCTGTGGGATCTGCTCTAGGGGATCCTGCTGTAGCAGAGGGTTGGATTGGGTGATCTCCAGAGGTCCCTTCCAACCCCACTATTCTGTAATCCTGTGAAAAAGGCACAAAGTTGCCTCCCAGTTGGCTGCCTTGGTATAACGTTAGCATGAGAAGCTGGTCAGCAGTGGGATTTCTTCCACATACCCCAGCAGCCCAGCCTGTGGTTTGTAAATAAGAGGTGGAAGTGTGGCTGAGAGAGCATTAACAGTGCAGCCAGCAGATAGCATCAGTTGATTGTCCTCATCCCAACACACCTAAGTCCATCCTGGAAGTTCCCCATCCTTGGAAGGGTTGAAAGGCAGGTTGGATGGGGCTTGGAGCAACCTGGGCTGGTGGGAGGTGTTCCTGCCCGTGCAGGGGGGTTGGAACTAGATGATCTTGAAGGTCCCTTCCAACTCAAGCCATCATATGATCATGACTCCTAGATGAGAGGCAACATGTGCTGGGTTGTTGGGATGAGGGGGCTGTCTGAAAACATGGTCCTGGCTGACCCAAAAGTGCTCCAGCTGGTCACCAAGTGCCCTGTCACACACAGGGTTTTAGCCAGCCAGGCTGCATCTCTGCTGAGCCCTGCCAGCCTGGCCCAGCACAACAGCTTTCTGCCTCCTGTGCCATCACTCCCTGGCTGGCAGAGGCTGTCATCTGTGGGGAAGGTGGGCTGACAGTGAGCTTGGCCTGTGCTACACGTTGCTCCCAAGGTTTATTAAGTTTCCATCTGTGCAATGCTGTGCTCTCTCACTGCAGTCAAGGAGAAGCTGCGCCTGGACCCCGACAGCGAAATTGCCACTACAGGTGTTCGTGTCTCTCTTATCTGTCCAGTAAGTCCTCACCACATATTTTAGTCTGCTTGTCTTTAAAAACCCTATTCTGGTGCCAGCTTTGCAAGCTTAAAGGCACCTATTTTGCTTAGGAGGAGAAGGATCTGGTGCTAGTTTGGTGGGTTCCATCACTCACCTTCTGCTCTTTGGTTCCACAGCTGGTGAAGATGCGGCTGTCGGTGCCGTGCCGGGCAGAGACCTGTGCACACCTGCAGTGCTTTGATGCAGTCTTCTACCTACAGATGAATGAGAAAAAGCCCACATGGATGTGTCCTGTGTGTGACAAACCAGCACCCTATGACCAGCTGATCATTGATGGGTGAGTACGTTCCCTTCATGGCCTCGACCCCTTGATTTTTCTCTTCTGGGTGCACTATCTTGTCTCTTGGTCTGAGCACCTGATTGGAATTCACCTCAAAACAAAGTTGGAAGCTTATTCTGCTGGTGCATAATATTCTGACTTCATTGACCTAGAGAGAACTTAACTGTCCTTCTTAATTTTTGGACTATGCTAAACCAGTTTTGAGAATTGAGCCTTTACTGCCTCATTCTTTTCATGAGGCTGATGAACCTGCACAACCAACTGCCTTGGTTGACAGGTACCCTGCTGAGTGGAATAAACTTTAGGAGCACCCAACAAGGTGATTTTTGATAGGAGACATCTTCCTGTTCTCTTGTTGGTGTGAGGTGCACAGCAGCTCCCAAGTGATTCCTGGCACACTGTAAATTTGGGAGATGTTAAACAGAACATCCTGCAACAAGGATGGCTCAGAAGGGACTTGCTGTGTTTTCCATGCCTGTAGGGGGGGAAAAAGCAGCAGGTTCAGATGCACCAGAGGGACAGAATTTAAATGCTTTGGATATGCTTTGGTGTCCCTGCCCATTCAGGGATGTTGAAACCTGATGATCTTTAAGGTCCTTTCCAACCTTGACCATTCTATGATTCTATGTTGTCCATGCTGGAGGTTTTGTGGGTCTTCCTGGTTCTTTTTCTACTGTCTCATTTTGGATGTGACAGCGTTGGAGTAGTGGTGTAAAAGTGCAGCAGGGAATTCAAGTACAATTCCCAACAGCATTTGGGAAAGGGTGAGGCAAGAAATGCCCTGAACCCTGCCAGGAGTTAGTTGACTCCATCTTTATACCAAAGGAAGGAGCACCATAAGCCAGGAGAGCCAGAGTGCTGCAGTTCAGCAGCACAAGAGCATGATGATGATGCTCTTGGGACTGAGTGAGGTTTGATGCTGGGAAGCTTAAAGATGCAGCTGTGTGCCCAGAGGGTGAGTGTGAAACCCTGATGAGCTCCCTCACCTCATTGCAGACCAAGTCCTGTGTGCAAACTGCAGCAGGAGCTGTGCTGACAGGAGGGAAGCCAGAGAGCTGGCCACGAGGCTTGTCAGCTCCAGAAGTATGGGTTCCAGAGGCTGTCTCTGGAGAAGAACACAATAAATCACCTGGCTTTTGTCCAAGAGTAGAAGAAGGAGCAAGGAGGGAATTAAGGCCAACAGTGATCTCCACCTACACCCCAGCTGAAGCTTTGTCACCTCAGAATGCAGGGAGCCTGTTTGATGGGCTGGGACCACTGGCACCCATCGTGGTGCTAGCCAAGCTGAGAGCAGCTCTGAGGACTGGTGGAGCAAAGTGCATGGTTCTGGGCTTCTGGAAAACAACCTCCACCCTCACAGCTGGAATCATTGGCCTCAAACACAGATTCCCTCAAAAGCAGGGAGAGTTTAGAGAGAAGTTGTTGAGAGGCATCCAGCTGCCCTGGCACACGAGGCAGTGTCTCTGCCTGGGTGGTACATTCCCAGGGCCAGGCTGATAGTATCCTGAGTGTTGCTGTGTTTGTGGGTACTGACTTGATCCAGGAGTTGTGGCTTTTGAGCCAGTCTTGAAGCAGCCCAGGCACAGATAACCTGTTTGCTTTGCCTTCTGGCCCATGCCGACAGGAAAATCCAGTTCCTTTGAGATCTCTCACAAACCTGCTGAGACTGAAGGGGAAGAAGGTACCAGGGGTTGGGTTGTGGAACCTCCACAGGTCAGCAATGCCTGTGTCCCTCCTGGATGAGGAGGAGGAGGAGGTTGTCACATGTGAAGGCTCAGCAGATTTCTTTATCCCTGCTCTGCAGTACTCAAGACAGAGTTTCCATGCTCGTTCTGTGGGATCAGGGTAGACTTCAGACCTCCCTGAAAGTCACCTGGAGGGAACCTGGCAGTCCCAGCTGGATATTGTTAGTCAAAAAAGGGGTGTAGGCTCTGGAGGAGGTAGTTGATTGGTGGAACCCAAGGTCCTCTGGGCCTTGTCAGCTTTTTTGGAATGGTAGCCTTGGTGGTTGCTCTGCTGGATGACAGACTCATCTGCAGTGAGCAGGGTGCCACCAGCAGTGTCCTGGAGCTTTTAAGATGGTTACTCTTAGTTCTTCTGTATACTGAAAGAAAATGCTCAGGTCCAGAAGGCCTTGCAGAACAGTGGTTCCAACAGCATGCCCAAAAAAACATCCCAGAAAATAGTGGGATGTATCAGAATAAAGGAAGTGCCCAGTTCCTGAGGCACAGAGAGCCAGAGCAAAGGCCTCATTCCTGGTGTCTGCAATGAGAGGTGGCTGACAGAAGGTGTCTACACTGGTGTATTTTCAGTGTGGAAATGGGGTTTTTTCATAGAAATCATGGAATCATGAATTGGTTTGGGTGTGAAGGGACCTTCAAGATCATCCAGTCCCAACCCCCCTGCCATGGAGGACACCTCCTACCAGCCCAGGCTGCTCCAAGCCCCATCCAACCTGCCCTTCAACACTGCCAGGGATGGGGCAGCCACAGCTTCCCTGGGCAACCTGGGCCAGGCTCTCACTTGCCCTCACACTCCAGAATTTCCTCCTCATGTCTCCCCTCAATCTCCCTCTTCCAGTTTTCATCCCTCCCCCCTTGTCCTCTCCCTCCCTGCCCTTGTCCCAAGCCCCTCCCCAGCTTTCCTGGAGCCCCTTCAGGCACTGGAAGGTGCTCTAAGGTCTCCCTGGAGCCTTCTCTTCTCCAGGCTGAACACCCCAACTCTCTCAGCCTTTGTTTTCTTCTTCTGTTGCAGGAGGCTGCAGATATTGTCTTGTAGGAACTGAGAAATAAAAATAGGGAGGAAGTGCTGGGTTGCTCATTTCCCAGTCACATGGGACATTTTTTGTCTTTTGCTAATTCCTTGGTGTGAATGAACCTGCACCAGCCATGACAGAGCTCTAGATGGGCCATCAGGCAGCAGTGGTGCCACAGAGCTGGGAAACTGGGGGAAGAGGCAAGGCTGCCTGCTAATTGCACATAATTAAAATGTTAGTTCATCTGTTAATTGCATTGTCAGAAAGCACAGGGATGGTTTGCATGGTCAGGACCTGGGCTGGTGTCATGGAAATAAACCCTTGGCTGCAAGGACCTTCTGCTAACACCCCCCTTCTCGTAAATGTAGGGCTGTTTGAGGTGAAGATCCAGGTTGGTGGCACCTCACTGGGTGTGTTCTGCTGCTTGCCTCGAGCTTAAATGGTGGCATCTTTTCTCCTGCCCAGGCTCCTGTCCAAGATCCTGACAGAATGTGAAGATGCGGATGAAATCGAGTACCTGGTGGACGGTTCCTGGTGTCCCATCAGAGCTGAGAAGGAGCGGAGCTGCAGCCCTCAGTGTCCAATATTAGTTCTAGGTGAGGATCTATGGAATTCCTGCAGGACATGGGCACCAATTGCAAAGCTGGAGTTGCCCAGCTGGCTTGGGAAAAGCTGGGAGGTCCCTTCACGTGAGTTTGGTTCTCTGAGAGCTTCCCCTGGGGAGCCCCTTCACTTTCAGCCTCTCCAACACCAACCAAGTTTGTCACTAGATGCAGCTCTGCAGCAACCCCCAAAATGTCATTGCCATGACCAGCACTGCACTTCTTCTGTGGGAAGAGAGGATTTTGAGGAGCAGGGCTGTCTGCTGGGCAGGGGTGGTGTCTGCTGGTGAGGGGGGCTTTGGAGCTTCTTGCTTTGGGCAAACCCATTCCCATTGCCAAGGTCCTGATGCTGGAGAGATTGTCAGGCTTTTGTGGCAGCAGCTTTTTTCAGGCAGCTGCTTGGATGGAGTTTGTTCCTTTGCCTCTTGGACTGGACATGAGGGAGAATTTCTTTCCTGAGAGGATGTTCAAACCCTGGAACAGGTTTCTTAGAGCGGGGGGAGGGATGGTCAATGCCCCAATCATGTTGGTGTTCAAGAAGCATTTGGACAAGGCCCTTCATAACAATCTCCAACTTTTGGTCAGCCCCAAGGTGGCCAGGTGGTCACTCTAGGTCCTTCCAACTGCAGTTCCAGGTATCCCACAGCCATGAGAGACCAAGAGCAGCCCCCTCAGCTGGGCAGGAAGTGTCTTCATGAATCCTTAGGTGGTCACTAGGTCCTTCCAGCTGCAATTCCAAGTACTCCAGAGCCATGAGAGACCAGGAGCAGCCCCCTCAGCTGGGCAGGAAGTGTCTTCATTAGTCCTTAGGTGGTCACTAGGTCCTTCCAGCTGCAATTCCAGGTACCTCACAGCCATGAGGAAGTGTCTTCATGAATCCTTAGGTGGTCACTAGGTCCTTCCAGCTGCAATTCCAAGTACTCCAGAGCCATGAGAGACCAGGAGCAGCCCCCTCAGCTGGGCAGGAAGTGTCTTCATGAATCCTTAGGTGGTCACTAGGTCCTTCCAGCTGCAATTCCAGGTATCCCACAGCCATGAGAGACCAGGAGCAGCCCCCTCAGCAGGGCAGGAAGTGTCTTGATGATCCTCTCTCTCTCCCCTTTCAGGTTCTTCAGATGTGAATGGGCTCTTACCGACCCCCAACGGGAACGGGGAGAACGGCAAGGCCCCTGCTGACGTGGTGGATCTGACACTGGACAGCTCCTCGTCGGAGGAAGAGGAGGAGGAAGATGAGGAAGAAGATGAGGACGATGAGGGACCCCAACCAAAACGACGCTGCTCTTACGAGAAAGGTTTAGTTTCTGCCTGCTGACTGCTGAGCAGCTCTGAGGCTCAGAATGGACAGACTTGAATACTCTGGTGCTTATTAAACTGGAGGAGGGGGAGAATGTCCTCTCCCACCTCATCTCCCTTCCTCCCTCATCTCCTTTGACTTTTTCCTGTTCCGAATGAATCATTAAAACGAGAGGAAAATAGGAAAAGAAAAAAAAAAAAGAAAAATAATTTAAAAAAAAAACAAACAACAAAAAAAACCCCAAACAAAACCACCAACAAATGAAAAAAACAAACCATTGAGCTGCTGCTTGGTTGGAAAATGACCCCACTCAAAGCCTGACCCTCAGCTGGAGTCTGAAGTTAAGGAGAAAAGTGTCTTAAGCCAGGCAGGCAGAACCCCCAGCTCCCTGGTCTCTGCTTGCCCTTCTCCAGGATGGTTTGACTCAGTGGAGTTCACCTGCAGGTGGACAGGACATCCAGCTCCCCTGCATCTCCAAAGCTGTGTGCATTTTTATTGTCTTGTTCAATAACCATTCCTTAATTCATCTAAAGGTTTTGCTGGACGTGTGTGTCCGGGACGGGGAGGGACGGGGTGGGGAAAACGAGGAGAGGAGAAGAGAGAGTGGGAGGGGATTGAGGGAGGTTTGTATAACCCAGCAAGCATAGAGGGGGGGGGGGTCTTTAGGGGTGGGTCTGATTGGAATGGCACTGGTCTAGCTAGGAGCTGCTGCAGCTCTGCACCTCATGTAAAGAGCCACGGGCTGAACCTTTTAACCTAACCCGAAGGTAACGTAGAAATTGTGCGTAGTGAATCGTTTTAGTCGAGCAGAAGCCATGGGGTAGGGGTGGTGGGGAGGGGGTGGGTTGTTTGAGGGTGGGGGAAGGAGGTGGTGGTGGGGAGGGGCAGGGGGGGGGGTGGGGAGGGGGGGAACGGGAGGGCTCGAACCACAAATCTGTTGTATTTTTTGAAGTGCAATAACTTTGGTGTTTTTGAAGACTTAAAAACAAACAAAAAAGGGCTGCGCATTCCCTTTTCTTTGAGAAGGCTTTTGGTTCTGGAGGCGGTGGCAGTGACCTGCAGGACAGCTGGACACCTGGCACGTGAGGAGGTGGGGGGTGGGGGGTTGGGGGGGGAAGGGTGGATGTGTTTTGGGGCCTTCGAGAAGATGCCAGGTGGGGGAATCTCAGTTTCTAGCCAACTACCTCGGTAAACTCCAATTCAGGTTTCTTTCAGTCGCGGGTGTTCCCGTTTGTCAGGGTGTTGGGGACAGAGCCGTGGAGCCCCCCCCCGGCCACGTGTTCACAACCTCTGGGCTTTTTCCACTTCTCTGTTCCAAGACTTTTGGTCCCAGACCCAAAGCTACTGCTATGCTCTTTCGATGGCAAAATGTTGTTGCTTTTTTTTTCTTTTTTTGTCTGTGAGTTTCCAAGCGGTTTAACCTTTTGTGACGTTGTCTTGAAAGAGAATTTTTTGTTGGTCGTTGAACTCGGCGTTCGGCAGCTCCTCTGTGCCCACTCCCCCCCCCCTGAACTCTCTCTTTGGACCTTGTTGGCTTTTCTCATCTCCAAGTGAGAAGAAACCTTGGAAGGGATTTGGCCTGTGCCTCTGCCCCTCACTCTGCACACACAGCAGCGTTGCCCCCGCGCCCCACCTGATGGGCACTGCTGTGCTTGTCCCCAGACCCCCAAGCTATGGGCATGGAGGGGTTTGATGCCCCTGGAGCTCAGAACAGGGATGTCCCTGCACCCCAAACCTTTCTGCCTCCCCTGGGTCCTCTCCTCTTGGGGTGTGGTGGAGGAGGCAGTGGGGAGATGGCAGCCCCAGAGTGATGTTGCTCAGCAGAGCATTCATCCCATCTCAGAAAAAAGCAAAGCGTGGCCGCCCTCCTGTCAGCAGAAAGGCCACCAAGGTCTGCCCAGAACTCTCTTAAATCCTTCTTGGTGACTTGCCCAAAAGCAAAAGAATTATCTTCTAAATGCTGTTGAGCAGGAAGCTTCGACCTGGCATCTTTGGAGGTTTCCAGCTCCTCCCAGTCTCCCGGCGTGTGGGGCAGGATCCCCCAGCCCAGCCCGGGAGGGCGCCGGGCTCCTCACCCGGGAGCCTCTGTCACTCCCAGCCCTTCCTGCCCAGCTGTATTTTGTCTGAACAAATTAAAACTGGAAAGCAAAAATCGGGGATGGGGGAGGATTAAAAAAAAAACCCAAAACACCTCCCCTGCTTTGTCCCCAGGCATCGTGTGAGCACATCCCATCCATGGGCAGGCCAGGAGGCAGCCACATCTCCCTCCCTCTTCCAACAATTCCCACTCTTGCTCCCCACAGAGAAGCTCCCTTTGGATGCCACAGACTTTCCTTGCCCTTCTCTTCTTGGGTTGTGTTTGCCCTGTGTCTAAGCAATATGTTTTCAGGTTTCAACAGGGGCAGGGCTGGGAAGGGGTATGAAAACACGACACACAATAAAAACCAAACCAAACAAACCTGGGTAGAGCTCAAAAATTGACTGTATAAAGTTCTCATCCCTGGCTGCACAGTAGCTTTAGAGTCCAGGTTTTTTTTTTTCCTTTCCTAATATTTGTATTCTAATTTAATTGCTTTTAAATTTTCCAGGCCAAGCCACTGTTTGGAAACACCATTGCTTCTGTTACTGCTTTCTGTTTTTGAGTTGGCCAGCTCTTCCTTGTACATATGTTTTTTCTTATATCCTGGTTTTTTTTTTTCTTTTTTTTGTAAAAGAGAAGAGAAAAAAAAAAAAAAGAACAAAAAAAAAAAAAGAACAAAAAATTATTTTTCTTTCCCTCAGTACACATTCTTCAAAGTTCAAATTATAGTGTTTGTTAAATAAAAAGAAAGATTTACATTTAAATGCTGTGTTGGCTCCTTGGGATTTTTGG